>NC_055670.1:22574757-23174757 GCF_017976325.1 Chelmon rostratus | reverse complement strand
AGCAGCTGATGCAGAATGCTAACTGCTGTTAAATCTGAACTACAGCGACCTCAGCGCCACCTGCACTCTTGGAGAGGAGGTGTGTGTGTTTGATGTCGTTTTTGATGGTTTGTTCCTCACAACATAATGTTGTGTGTCCTTACCCGCTGGTCCCCTCCTTCTCTGCGAGGGTCGTGCTTCTTGGCAAAGTGGCGCAGGTTATCGTAGTTGTGGAAGTTGAAAAGCTCCACGAGGTCCTGGAACGAAAAGAATGACAGATCCATCAGAGGGATAAATACATTCATTCACATTCATGAGCTTGTCGTCTTTAAAGCAAGAAATCTGATTACTCTCGCACAAACGTGGCTTCCTGCACCCTTACGTGCAGCGCTGGGTGTTTGAGATTTGTATTTGGGCCTCCCATTCAGGTAATCATTAATCCGGCATAATTTACTTTTCAAACAGGTTCAGTCACTTGAAAAGAAAGTCTGTCAAGTTGAAACCGAAGGACACTGTTGTTGCACAATCTCCAATTACTGAGCTTTTTTCTTCCTGAGGCATTTTTATGTTTGTGATTGTTTCTACATAAACAATTCTTTCCCTGAAGCCACATGTATATAAAATAAAAGGATTGAAAGACAAAACAGTATATCAGAAGTTATTATCTTATCTAAGTCATCCAAGGACTCGTTAAGAAACATCTCAAACACAGAGTATTGATGGGTAACATTAACACTGATATCATATTTTCACTATGCTTTTCACTTATACGAAAGTACCTTAAAAGTTATAATTGTTTTAATCTCTCAAAGCCTCATTGAGTCTTTCAGTGTTGTGTTTCAGTGTTTATGTGTGTGTGTATTAGTGATTTGTCATTTGAAATTAAAGCAGTAAAATACAGACAGACAGTATTGCGTGCTTCACACTTCTGTTAACCTATTTCTCATCTCTGGATACAAACAAAACATGTTCTTGTGCTGCTGGAATGTCAAAAAACCTAAAAACTACAGGTGCAGTTATTTCTTGGCCTGCCTCTGAGCATGTATTCATAGAACAAGTCCACACTGCTGGCATGCAGCGATCTGCTCTTCTGTTTCTGGACATTACGTACCGTGCAGAACTGTATTCCTCTGACGGAGTTTCCCAGCTTGTCTAGTGGAGGCGACCAGCACATTACACCCATCACGTTGGGTACAACCAGCAGGATCCCCCCTGCTACTCCAGACTTGGCCGGCAGACCGACCTGCAACAGGGACAACAGACCAGTTACACAACAGGCTGTCTGTATGTATGTACAGTAGCAGCATGGCAGCAGTACAACGCTGAAAATGGAAAGTCAGCAAAGAACAAGTCAACACGGCTTCAACAATTCATCAGCCTATTTTTTCTGTGACATGAACCTGGAAGATCCTTCCAGTGAGCGTCTTTGTTTGTGATTCAGAAGATCAGGAGATCAGAAATTTGTTCTTTCCAAAAAACCCCAACTTGCATTAGCTGAGAATAATAGAACATAATGAAAGGAGTGATCAGTGAAGTGATTTTTCACACTCTCTCTATATAATTAACATCTATCAGGATGTGTCTCATTAAAACGTTCCGTCCTATCACAACAAACACCTCAGCGCCGGCTGACGATGAGATATGACAGCTGTGCCATGCAGAGGCTCTTGACACTGTGGAGGGATATATCCTCGTATCAAGACTTTATCTGTTCTGTCATGTGGATAAGTATTTCACAAGTATTTCAAATCATTGAAGTATGGAAAGTGAAAGAAATAGACTTAGCAGACCTGATATAGAATATATAGTAGCAGACAAGGATCAAACTGCACCAGCCATTTGTAAATCTATTACTAAAGGTGTAAAGTCCTTCTAATGTTCCACTGTACAACTGCTAATGGGGCTAACTTCAAACTACTGATTTACTAAATTAGGTTGCACTGCTCAAATTGAAGGAGTGCTTTGTGCTAAATGGTTTATATGTAACTAAAGGCTTTATTAAGAAACATGAGTAGCAGTGTTTCAGCCATAAAGCAGCCAAATGAGTCAAAGCAGAAACAGAAGACGCTTCATTCCACCTGACATTGAAGAGCTTCACCTGAGACGTGTTAAAACAGGCAAAAGTATTCAGCAATTATAATAATTTGCACTTGTCATTTCTATCTTCAGCATTGCCGTTGGGACTGTGTACTGTGTGCAGTTTAGATATGAGATTACTGCATAGTTTTGAACAAAGTCAAACTAAAGCAGGATGGTAACTAGAGTTCAAAGCACAAGATTAACGCACAAAAAGACATCACAGGTCAGTCCAGTTTTGTGAGTGACTCTGTGGTAACAAAATGATTTCGGTGTTCACAGGCTTGTATCCGTCCTACTCTACTAGATCGGCTGGTATTTGCTCTCTTGTGTGCCTTTTACTTACATGGAAAGCAAACTGTCCTGAGAAGTCGTACATGCCGCAGGAGTGCATCAGACTCAGTGTGTTCCTCACCGCCTCAGGACTCAGGATACGCTCACCCGTGATTGGGCAGATGCCACCGTTAGCCAGTGTGGCTGCCATGACACTAGCACTTTCGGAGGTCACCTCGATGGAGCACAGCTGGAGATTCACAGAAAGGACAATTTGTATCATTGCTCTATCATGACTATCTTCCTCTGCCATCTCATGTTACGCCTTAAAGAGGAATTAAGGTGGGGGAACAGGACAGCAGGAATGAGGAAATCAATGAGAGTGGAGTTCATCGCTTCTGTAGAGTTTCAGAGGCTAATGGTGGATATGAAAGATCTGGCCACGTGTCAAATGTCATTTCAAACAAATTGGGGGCAGCATATGATCAGAGCAACCGCTAACTGCTGCTCACTATACTATACTCTATAGCAAAGAGAATATTATCTACTCTTTACTCTATAGCTATCTTTGGCTACAGTAACTAGCTGCCGTTAGCTAGTTAGCTCAGTTAGCTGTGCAGCCCTATTAGCTGACTGGAGTCTGCCCCAACCGAAAGGTGGAGGATTGTTGATGTTTACACCACAGGTAACAGAACCAGGCTCGGTAAACACGGCCAGATTGGATCAGATCAGTAGCATGCAGGGACATAAACATGCTGAAAAACAGTTGGAGTTTGGCAGGTTGAGAGAGTCACGTCTTTAAAATTGGTAGAAGAGCAGAAAACTGTATCTGTTCAGGATCTCTGACACTCAGGGATGGAGTCAATAATGTAGGAAGTGCAGTGAAAAGCAGGAAAACAATGTTCTGTCGTTAAAACTGACACAGGAAAAAAAAACAAATCACTGTTTCACTCACTTGAAAGTAGAAGTCCAGGACTGATGTCATGTCCGTCCCCTCTGGGAAACACTGCAGAGAAACAGCAGGAGTTTAAAACAAGTTGAGCAGATTTGGATGATAAGAAACCTCTGTAGACTCTCAAGTAGGTCTAATAACGGTTTGTTAAAATTCAGCTTATTCCAAATAGGCACATGCAAACTACAGGACAATTGTAATTAACTGAGGAATACTAAAATGAATTTAAAAATGATTTTCTTGAATGGGCAACTAGTAGTAACTTGCTCCAATTTCTAAACTTTATTCTCACTGTTGCTGCTTTTCAGCTTTGTAGGGCAGAGAAAAACAAATAAAAAGACAGGGGAGAATAAAGTCAGCAATGACTCATTCAAGGTCAAACCTTCTTTTCTTTCAGATAGTAGCCGATGGCAAAGTTCCTGTCGCCTGACTCACGCTCTGACTGGAATCTGTCACACAAAGAGCACATCACTCCCATTACATAGACGAAGGAAATATTTGCACTGAGTGTGTGACTGCCTGTATGTTTGAGCACTTGAGTGTACGAATTCCACCACCCCCACCCCTCATGTGTGCAGTACAACCAGTGCTCTCATGCTATCATGTGATAATGCTGCAACATGAGCTGCAGCGCTTGGTCTTTTTCCAGAAACATTGTTAGCATGTGGTGTCATTGCGATTCATGCACATGCAAGTGACCTTTAGATGCCAGTTCCAGTCCTCCTCCTTAATTAACTCCATCCAAATCAATAAAACAAATAACTCCTGCTGTCGGGAGTAATAAGGTCAAAAGTTGACTTTTTAGACCAGCATTGATAATTGAGGTTAAATTCCTGAGCACTGAAGCTTCATCATTTTATTATTTCATTCACTCATGAAACAAAACTTTTCCTACATACGGTCACTTAACTAAGCAGAGAAACAGCTATTAAATCCTGGTTTAGTCTGCTGGTCTGTTCTACATGCATCTTATACATGCTTGTAAATACAGAGCTGAGTAATATATATGACCTATAGACTATAGATAGTGCAACAGAGGCTTTGGTAGCACTTCTTGTTGAAGGTGAACCCACAGAGTATAGGAGCTTTACTGCTACGTATGTGAAAGAACAGATCTAGAAACTTTGAAAACAACTCGGATTACTTACGTGGCGTTGCTGAAACCCACATACTCGTTTCCCGACATTTTTTTCAGAAAATTCATGACCTGGAGGGAAAGAAGTGGGAGGGGTAGAGAGTGACAGAATCACCAACAGGGGTTCATGGTATGAGGTTAAATACTGCGATGAGTTGGCGGCCTGTCCATCATAACATTTTGGCTGAACAGCACGTCTAAATTTACAATAGGAGTCGTGTTTGTGCCCACCTGATGAAAAAAAGCGTTAACCCTCTTTTAGCTCTGTTTTTGGTCTTTACCAACTCCTGAGAGAAATATCTGCCTCTTTATCTGTTAAATGCTCCATTATAAGTTCACCAGCTAGTCCCTCACTGTGACTCCCTTTTCAGCAGCAGACAGTCAACACTAGGTTTTTAGAGATTTCCAGTTGAAAATCTGCCTGCTGCAGCCAAAGGTGATGCAATGAGAGCGGTGAGTGTGAAAGTCCTCGCAGAGGATAAAGTTAGTCAGTTGGAACTGAAGAAGTCTCTTGGATGAGATGTGAAATGTTTTCAAGTTTTTACAACTAATTCCAGCTGCTCTAGTTTCAACCTTCCCTGGATAACCATGACCTGGATGATGGAGAATCTCCACAGACGAAGTTGTTATACTCACATAGTCAAATTTTTCTGCGTTGCTTGCACCTTGCTGAGGACAGAACAAAAGAATAAGCAGTTAGTACAGTTCTTTCACCCAGGGATGCTGCAGAGGACAAGCACAGCATCATAAAAGATAACACTAAAATAAATAAGACAACGCTACAGCTGACAAATTAGAACTACAGATTTAGCAGATGTGACTAGACTTTTATTATAAATACAATGTATAAATAACATGAGCTTTGACAAGAATTACACAAATGGATACAAAATATTAATAAGATTGGCTTGCGAACAGGTTACAAAGAGGGAAGTCTTTTTGAGTGAAAAGGGAGATTTAGTAGACATGTGCATTACCAGAGCTTAGCCAGTTAAAGAAAAACATGTCTCACTATTTACATCTCACTGATTCCAAATAAGGGACTCAATATTATTTCAGTCTATGAAGTAAAAAACACAGTTTTTCACAATCTGCAGCGGCCTGGCTGCGTGTATGTTTCTACATGAAGTATACAGTAACTGCACAGAGATGTGGGTGTATGCGGGCAAGTTTGTATTATGGGTTACCATAATGCAGGTGTGTGTGCGTATGTGTTTGAGGACGTGCGTCGACTGTAGGTCAACATGTGTCATCTGGGCAAAGAGCCTGTCAGCCAAAACTGAGGGGAGAGGGAGAAATAGGGGAGGAATGGTCTTCCTCTGAGAATAAAACTCACAGCTCAGCTTGTAGCTCAGTGTACATTTATCAGGTCATAAGCTCATTGATGCTGCTTATCCCCACACACACAAAAAAAAACGCAGCAAAAGAAAAATAGACACGCATGCACATTAAAAGTGCTACAGCATTATATGATTTTAATAATTATTCATGTTTTGGATGGTGTCAAAAGATGTTTATTAACTTTACAAAAGGCTAATGCTTCATGTGCGACTGACAGTATGTTTTAAATTCTACACTTTACTGTGCAGAAGCAAAAGTAAGTGACTGATGGAGGTGTTAAATAGTCACTAAATGGGGTTTCTACAGAGCTGATTGGAAGAGAAAGAAAAAGAAGAAGGGGGGATCAGGGGAGTGGGAGAGTGCGAGGAGATAGATATGGAAAAGGAAGAAAAAATTACCAACGTCATTTGACCTGCAGCAGCAGTCATTATTTCCCACAGTTCCTAAGTCTGGAAAATATGCAACAACATACAAAAACAGCAACAACATGTAGCCTTCAAGCACCATGTAACAACAGTTTGGGCATACTGCCACGGCAACCATCCCATAGTTTTCCCACCGAGGTTACAGCAGACGGGGCAACCTGACCAACGGCTTGACATTTGTGCTTCAGTATAGAGAAACAAAAACACATTGAGACACTGATGACAATGGTGAGCAGATGTGGACACACATTACTGTCTCTGCAAATGAGGGGGTATCTTTGAACCTTTTCTGGAGTGTGACTTATGCAGTTTAACAGGTTTGCTGTGACGAAAGAGTACCCTGCACATACAATGATCCACACGCTGCATTGTGTTCAGTATGCATCATGAATCAATAAGAAAACTGGTGGGCGACCGGTGTGAAGTGAATACGGCAAACACAGGAGTACAGCGACTGAAGGCTCCTGACTATATGGACTGTGGTATATAACAGAACAGAACAAGTAGACTTCCTAAAATAGATGATTTAAAAGGATGTACTTCTGCTTCGTCTTGGCCCAGAATAGATCTGCTCACACCCACTGCAATGTTTAGGAATTGGTTCAACATTTTAGGAAAAAGGCTCACATGCTTTCCTTCAGAGTGAGACAAGAAAATCAATATTAATGAATACATATGAGGTGTGTCATACAGAGCACACCTTAGCTAAACACAACACTATAAAAAGCCAGCATTGTCATATATCTAATTCTTGCATTTCCAGTTAGCAGTTTCCCCTCTGCTTATCACTCTTTCTGCTACGCTAGCTACACATATCTAGACTCCAGCTCCTCACTTGAAGCATCATTAGTTGATTGTTTTGGCTACTTGGAGTCGGCTGTAAATATAACACTGACATATGACCTTATAAAACTTGTGTCAAACGTGTAAGCAAATACCTGCCTAATCAGCATTAGCATTCATTGGAGTCGTGTTTGAGGCCACCTGAGAAATGTTAGTGTAGTAGTCACTCTTCTTTCACTAATTTTTTGTGTCTCCACCACCTGAAGGAAATATCTGGCTCTTCAGCTGCTAAAATGCTCCACTGTGTTCACCAGTTAATTGCTAACTGTGTCCGTCTGCTGTTTGGTGCTGAGCAGGTAGTGAAGAGTGATTTGCTAAAAAAAAAAATCTTGCTATAATGTTAACGAGAGCTGAAATAATGTACAAAACAGTAAGGGGCCATAAAACCAAAACTGTGAGCTACAAATCATCATCAATCTTCTCTTCTTACTTTCTCAGAGAAAGCAAATGTGTATTTTTCCAAAATATTGAACTATTCTTTTAAGAAGCTAACTTATCTGGGATCACTTGTGTGTATTTTTTTTACCATTTAACACAATTAACTCTAAATTTTCTATCATTCTACTTCTGTTCAACAGCTGCAGGATCACAAAATGCTAACTGGCTTAACAAGTGGAAATCCTTAGCATTTTGAAACTTCAGACGTTTTAAAGCTGAGCCGTTGTGTGAAGACAGAAACAGAAAGATGTCTCAGTGATAGAACCTGTTTTGTCTAGTACTCTGTGGCCAAAACAAAAAAATAGCATTTGGTTGCAGAACAGATCAAAATGCTGCCAAGACAAATCAGATGATTGTGTTAAATACAAATGTGGGCAGGTTTTAAAACTGGTGGTGACAAAAGTTTGGAGTCAAGGTGAAATGTTTCCTCAGGCTGCCTTAATAATAAAGATTTTCTGAATTACAAAACTGTACTTACAATACAGAAAGTAATACTTCTCGTGAGGGTCCAAAAAAGTGAATTAGATTGTTCTGTTTGGGTGTCTGAATGCCTGCATAGATCCGATGCATTTTCTGCACATGGTGCAGTTCCTGTTCAGGTTCTGACAGGATTGTGACCAAAACATTTTTATTAAAAATGATTAGAAAGGAAAGAAAAGGCTGTCTGCAGTGTAGGGCTGACAGATATGCAAAAGAAATCATTCTGTGATTATTTATTTTGACAGATATTGATAGCGATATTTTTGCTTTTTCACTGAATAAATACATAAAACTAAAGATGGGATTATTGCTGCGGTCTGTACCAAACAAACACATTCCCTTGTGTCTGAAGAACACGACTCTGTATCGCAACAATGCTTCATTTATAATTATATGTTGCAACATATTTTAACTTTATGAAAAACTTGCAGCTTCTGAGATTTGGATATTGCACTTGGTAAAACTGTGATTTTGATAGTATTTTGATTAATTGTTCAGCCCTACTGCTCCATTGTCCTTTGATGGACTATTCAGTAATCTCTTGCTCAACAAGCATGAATGTTGTTGTGCAGCACAGAAAGGTAATTAGTAGAATGTTGCTTAAAAATTAACTTTATGCAGCCAACTTCAAACACATGTCATTGTAAAATGGCTTACTGTGGCAACTGTACTGTCATCTTTGTTTTAAATGCACAATAAAAGGCAAGGTTTACACAGTATATCTGGGTCTTTGTTGTGCCTTAGAGAGTATATCCGCTGGCTCAACCTACTTAAATCTACTTGCATAAGTTGTGCATTGTGATGGCTACTGACTCCAGCTCAGGTAACTGCCTATTAGTTTGCTGTATAAAAACAGCGCAATCTTAAATAATAAAAGGCAGTCTTTGCAGATAAATGCGAATATGTCTGAAATATATATATACACACACACAAGGTGATAATGCATAATGCACAAGAAGCGCAGGTGAAAAAACTAAATAAAAAAAAAAAGGATTTTATGTGGACACTGAAAACACACAGGTCACAGACCCTGAGAGTTGTCACAGAGCTACTCTGTTGTTTCCTACTACTTTTAAGTGAAAGAGATTCAAAATCATATCAAAATCTAACATGCCACATGCTTCAGCATGCACCGTCGTACATGGAGGATGCATTTGGCACCATTTACAGTGTAATTACTCTGTGAAGGCTTTCTGTACAGCTTCCGTTCAAGTAAAAAAAAAACAAAAACGAATTTCCATGCTTTGTTTCTTACAGCATCAATAAGAATGTAACACAGATGAAGTGTAGCATTCAGTTCAAAGTCTTGGGACAAAAGCTTAGCAGAATATAAGGTCATGTCCAGATAAAGCTACAGTCAAATACCAGAATTTACAGAAAATGTGTGAAAATCAATAATTCAATAAAGCAAAAAGAAAAAAAAAACAAACATCTGCAATACAGTCCTGCAGATGTAAGCAGCAACAGAGCTGCAGCACAGTAAAGGTGTTTGCAGACAGCTCTTGTGTGAGTATGTGTGTATGCTAATAATTCACTGCCTGCACTGATTATGTCAAGAGAGACTGGTAGGGTTAAAGGAATTAAACATTAAACCTGAGGATGATCATTAGAAGCTGTAAAGAGCTTAAAAAACTAACTCTGCCGATGTGAAAACCTATTGACACACCTGGCCTTTAAGTCTAATCCTTCCTCTGCTGCAAGTGAACCGGTGAGCTGCAGCCTGATTTGATGGAAGACAGCCTATTCAATCCTGCCAACTCGCTGCCAATGTGTCATCGCACTGACTTGGACATCCTAACTCTGGTGCCAAGATGGAGGAGATGCGGCAGGTGAGGCTCTATCTGACTTCCTATCTCTCCCTTCCATGGCTGGTCTGCGTGCACCTGCATTTGACTTGCTCTCCGTGCAGGTTATTTTGAGCAGGGACTATAACAGCGTGTGTGCTGGGCCAGCTAATGGCCTTCAGGAAGGATTAGCACAAGTCTTAAATCACCACAACAAGACACATGGCAGTGGATTCAGGTAGTGAAGTAGAAACAATTCCAGCTGAGTCAAGAATCATAAATACCTGAACACACTCGGACGTTTATAGCGTATTGAGGGAGCAACAATACCCCAAAAGAACGGTCTGATGAGGTGTCAAATCAGCAAGATATTGTGTCTTCTTGAGTGGGTTTCAATGTGTTCAAACAAATGTAGGTTACACAGGCCTTTGTTAAACAGTAAAATCTTATCTGCTACCAATATTTATGTTAACCTTCATTTTATCTGCTCGATTAAGCAGCTCAGCGATACCCACCACACAAAGAATTCACTAGCTACAGGCTTTAGTGGAAATGAGATACAGAGTGGACATAAAAACACACATGAAGGAGGAAAAATAGAAGTGTTGCTGCTTTTACCTTTATCAGTGAAGTACAAACAATAGCGCCAGCATTCACCATGGGGTTGTGAGGCTTATCTGTAAAACAACAAGAGCTCAGTGGGCACGATGCAGAGGATCAAAGTGTAAACATCAGTTTCTTCAAATCTGAGTGCTCTGTATATAGACAGATCAAACAATGAGAATTAAACACACTGCACACTGACTGAAGATACTACAAACAGGGAATGAAATTAGCACCTGCCACCTGTCAGATACGGGCTAAATGTTGGCTGCGGCAGGTAGAAAAAAAGTCAGGTCACCTGTCACCATGCCAGACATTATGCATTAACAAAAGTCATTTTTAAACAGTAATTATTAATAACAGTCAGTGATTAAAGTCACACTGTGCTAAGAATTCTAAAGCAGCAGAAGAATATCTTTAATGCATAGGCATGTTTAGAAAAGCTGCATGGCAAGTACTGAAGTGTTTGTGTTCATAAGAGTGTAGATGTTGGCATGTACACAGCTTGGCAAGCTGACAGCCTGTGTGGAAACTTGTCCTTATTGCATCTCTGCTGTGCTGTATGAAGTAAACTTTGTACCTACACCCAAAACAGTTGGTACAGTACAAATGCTGGTGGGAACAAAGTGTTTCAAGAAATTAACAGCACTTGCTTCAGCTTTTATAGCCAGGGAGGAGTATCATGTTTCAAATGTGTGTGGGGGTGGATGGTTGTCTGTGTTCACTATGCAGAACTAAGTCAACAAGAATCAGCTGCTGCTGAACCAAAGACTTTCATTTTCATCTAAAGATAACAATGTTAAAATTAGGATATAGTGAGGCCTTGCAGTCCTGTCATTTGTCAGCTGGTGACGTGATGTGACTCCTGTTTAGAGTTAAGCCAAGAGATAGTGTTTGCCTCCCATTTCCATGAGTTGCTCCGTGAACTGAGTGACCAGATGAGAGGAATCCTCCCTCCCTCAGATCTCTAAAATAAGTTCAAGTACATTTACACTTACATCACCTGCATTTCCTCACTAGTGTGTGATCCCCTTACACAACAACCATGAGGCTATCCTGGCAGGCGAGAGGCAAAATTACAACACAGGATATGACGATCAGATGGCCGTGGTTTAAGTACCATCCTGGGGATTGAGCTATTTCCTCACAACATACACGACTATGTTACTGATATGAGCTTTATCTTCATATTAAAATGTCTGATAAAAGCAGCATAATTCATGTGCTGGGCAGCAGTGGAATACTTAAGCTTACTTTTACAATTTTTCATACCCTTCCTGTTCAGTGAAAACAATGCATGTCCAGATTTGATTATTTTGATTGTTTGTGCTAAACTGCAGGACGAAGTGTTCTTTTATGGGTTGAGAAGGTTCTCCTCCATCTTCAGATAAATAAACTATTTTAAAAAGCCACTTGGATTAGTTGGATTGTCACAAAGCTGACATCACAAATAGTTTTGAAGCCAATCTTGGTTAAACATTCACTCAACTCACTCAGAATGGCCCTTTTAGTCAGGTAAAAGACATCTCCTGTGAAGTGGTTAAATGTTTAAAATGACATGTATTTGCATAAGTCATTCTTAAGGAGGGAGAACATGTAGATGCACTTTTAAAGAATTTCAACATGATAATACAACTTTATTGTGAAAAAAACATATCAGAAACACATGAATAGTCATGTCTGGAGGGGATCTTTAAGTAAAGAATATTGAATATTTCTTCCACCGCTAGTATTTGGTTCAGTGTAACTCAATCACATTTATTTTCTCACCCTTTCACAAAAATCATCTAATGCCAGCATCTGACTCATGCACTTGGAAGCTCAGTTGCAGCTCTCTCCAGGACGCTAAAGCTACTCAGTTGGTGAGCATTGTCGAGTAACTATCTGGGTAGGTAATGACAGACTGCCCCACCTTGTGTCTTTGGGGTCATGGGAGAATGTGGCAAATGGTATCTGCAGAGCTATGGGAAAAATGGTATTTACCCATTAACCTAAATGTTCCCATTTACAAAACAAAGCACTGGTGCATTAAATTAATGGCTGATACTGTAGGTTGTCACCAGCAGGATGTTAAGCATGCTACAATTCAATACCACTTCTTTCTGCTCAATGATTTCAATACTAACAATGTTATTGTTCAAACATAGGGAACACTAACTTCCTAAACACAGCCAAAGCCCTGTGTTGATCTGTATTATCAAACTTGCATCAGGTCTCCACTGCAACATTTTGAGGAGGAGAGTGTATGGGCTGATAAGCTTTTCAGACAACACAGAGAGAAGAATACTCCACAAACAGAAAGAAGGAGAAGAAGAAAGCAGCTCACCATCTTCATTCAGGAAGAGCTTATTAAAGCGCAGGCCACTGGGCTCCTTCCCAATGAAACTGTGCACATACTCTGTGCTGTAGTCGTTGACAGCAACGGCATACTTCAGAGGCTTCACACATGACTGCAGACAGAAGGGCACCTTAGTGTCTCCGACTGTGTGCCTACAAAAGACAAAAGATAACAAGTTATCTAAACTGGCAAAGCAGCTGCAGTGTCGGAGACAACAATACAGAAGGAGAAACTAGAGCAAAACGAAAGCAAAATGAAAAAGCGCATGTTCAGAAAATTTCCATTTCACAGAATAATGTGAGTGTTCAGGGAAAACCATAAAGTTCAGCGACGGAGCGTTGGAGCGTGATAACAGAAGTGCACATTCTGTTCAATGCCATGCTATCTTTATGACTTCCTGTCTTACAAAAACATAAATACACACACCTATGGAATTTTACAACAGCCTATCAGAGAACAAGTGGATCAGAACACCTGTTGACATCATTACACTGCGTTCTGGACTAACTTTGCTTTTACTGGGAAATGCAAGGGAGTGTACACAGGAACCCCACACCTGTGCATTATAATGGAATGTCCTGGAATATATGAAACTATGAGGCTTAATCAACATTTCTTTGAAACATATTGAACATCTGTAGGCTTCACAAAGAGTTTATTACACTACAATTAATTCATAAAAACATTAGCTACTCTGTCCACCCCCAGAATTTGGAGGAGTACAGCACAGCACCATCTGAGGACCATTAATCATCATGTGACAATTCAGAATAAACACATTTTACAAACTCAAACAGTGGTTTTATCTAACATTAATAAACATGATGAATGGCTTCTGACACTGTAGCTAAAATTAATGAAAACTCACTTGTTATTATTCCTAACTGAAACCACTAGATGCTGTTTGCTAATTGTTGCAGGAAGCTGGTCTCAAACAAACATTAGAAGTAATGTGCTCATCATTAAAAACATCACATGACTGTGTCTCACCTCTGTCCGTCAACTGTGCACAGAGAGACAGCCCACAGGTCGGGGCTGAATTTGGCAAGCTGAGGAATGTAGTCTGCAACCTGAAAGAGAGGTACTGTAGCTGAAAGAGGTTCACTTGACACCGCTGACGTCTGCTGAGGCTCAGGCTTCAACGGAAAGTCAACAACACTGACAATACACAGGAACACAACTGATAGGAGGTCAGATCCTCATCTGAGGACCAGAAAGGACAAATCCACCGTCATATCATTTTCCACCACGCCTTTGGATAAACCCCACAGATGTGTTTCTTTCCCAGCTCAATTTTCCTTTTCTCTCCGTTCCAGCAAATTATTTCTTGCCCAGTTAATAGTTTAGTTTAATAGTTTAAATACCACTATGAACCTTTTCACATGTTGTTGGGTGGATTTTTCCTTTCCAGTGTGCTAATGCAGATGTTTTAAATCAGAAGCAAACAGCTGCAACAGACTGATGGTAATGAATCTGTATGGACTAAATAATTATGATGATGGCTGGAAGAAAAAAAACAGAGTCATGGATCTAAGGACACACCTGTCCTCCAGAGAGAGTTTTGGCACTCTCATACAGCTCATCAATATGGGAGGTGAAGGACTGGAAGTCAGGGATGACGAACTTCTTGCGGAAGGCCTGAGTGAGCAGGACAATGTTGCTCTGGACACACCTGATGAATAAACCACAAATAGCATGCTAAAATACTGTGGCTGCATGCAACTGAAGGAAAAGTTTGTCAACCAAGTTTGCAACCCTGAAGTCTGACAAACTTCTATGAATGTTAATAAAAGTGGCTGATGAAGAAGCTTCATCAAAATATATTGATCAGCTGCTTTTTATCCATATAGTGTGATTCCACATGAATCCCTGTAGTGACAAATGATCATTTTCAAACCACACAGTGTGGTAGTAAAACCATGGATGTAGTGTCAGTAACACCATCCAAGGGTTTCACAGGCGTGTCGATCACTTTTCAGGTTACGAAAGCCAAAACAAAACAACTAATCATGCAAACAAAGTCCAAAATCCCCCAAATAAACTTCTCTTTGAGTCTTAATGTGTTACTCACAGAACGTTTCACATACCAGCGGAAGTGAAACTAAATTCTGAGAGTTTTACTTCCCGTCGACAAAAATCTATTGACCTGTACTGAAGGAAGGAAGGAAGGAAGGACGTTGGGGGTTTCCCATTGAGTGCAATCTAGAGTTTTCTTTGTGAAAACATCTGGTAGCTATTAGAGGAGCTACATCTTAGGATATTTTGCAACTATACAGACATCGAATTGTACCCGTTGTTGCTTTTTGCAATGTGTCACATCTGCCAAGTGCATCTTTAAGACTGAGGCCTTGACCACAGACATAGTTTTTGTTTTAAAACTGGTATTTTCCCCCTCTGTTAAAAACCGAAACAGAAATCTGTCCACATGACCTTCCTCTTACAAAATATACCCTCAGACACTGGAATCCAAAAAGAATTCCATATGCTCAAATAAACATGCCAGAGAATAATATTCTCACTATGTTTAGTGAGCTTTTTTTCCTTTAGTGGCAATATCTTAAAAAGACAAACAATTGTAGTTAATTATTCATTTGTAGTTATTTAACACCTTTTTGGTGCAGTGCTAGGCCATGCACCAAAGTGCAGTAGTCCACCACTGTTGCGGTTTCAGATGCACAATTGGCTTCCCAAAGGCTCCCCTTTACATGTACACACATGCAGAGAAACCAGTTTTGAAAAATCTGTGCTTCAGAAGGTGCTTTGAAAAAAAACTCTGGTTGCGTATGAAAGACAGGCCCAAACTCAGCAGAAAATGCTAGTTTTGCATAAAATCCGTATACGTGTGGTCAAGGCCTCAGGGGGTAAAAGTGCTGGTGCTTTTTGTACCATACAAAGCAATAACAAAGCATTATAGAGAACTTGAGAAAATACAATCCACTGTTATTATAACACATACAAGTACATACATTACAGTATCAGAAACTTTGGTGTCTGATTCTACCAGTCTTGTGCAATCTTATATCACATTTATTGATATAATTCTTAAAATTAATTAAGAAATAGAAGGATCTCATGTGTAAAATTTCTTGCAATGAATGTCACACAGAGTTGCTGCCTAAATGCTCTTTGATGAATATATTTGTGCTTTTATGCAACATGCAAATTTAAACAATTAAGCATGTTTGAATTTGCTTATTAAAAAATATGGTCTTCAAAATGCTTTCTGAGGTCGAGGAGAGTAAAAGCTTCTTAGGAAACGTGATAAAGTGCCACGATGGTGGGTATGTACGATGAAGAACAACTTAATAACACAAGACACGATAAGCCTTACTTCTTGAAAAGGTGCCTGTCCAGTGTAACGCCATCTGTTGTGTTCATTAGAGTTTCTTTCAGGGTGTCCATGCACTCTTTCAGTCTGGGATCTCCTGAGCGAAGTCCTGTGGCTTTAAGCGCCTAAAATAAAGAGTATTTAGAAACACCTCTGAATAGAAACAACCACAAGCAAAGAAGTAACTTGATGACACCATCAAGCTGTACTGAATCTAAAGGACTTACTGTGAGGAATTTATGAGCAGGAATCGTCTCTTGACCTTCTGCAACTGTGTAGAAGAGCAAGTCCTCCAAACTGGGCAGAATGCCTGCATTTCTTCTCCTACATTGAAAAGTGGTAGATAAACACAAACATATAAGACACAAGTAATGTGAAAGTACTCAAAAGACAAAATAAAATAAATTAACTTTGCGAAAATTCCTTTGTTTTTTTTATAGTCTTTGGTATGGTGGTCAACACAGGAGTAAAATACATGGGATAGTGGCAAAGCAAAGAAGCAGGGAAAAACACACATTTGTTCACTGCAGTGGCAGAAGGGTTGAGATGCATCAGGATTGGCCTTCAGCACAGGCCACAATGAAGCCTATTCCCACCTGTCCTGCCAGTGTAAACACGGAGCTTATCTGTTGCTGTTGATACAGTCTTAACACATTAGTGAGGGATTTGAAGTGGCACAAACTGGAAATATGCAATCCAAGTGGAAGCATTAGCCACAGAGGTGTGTAAGTGTGTGTGTGTTTGTAGAGCAGAATGATCAAAGCTTTCATTATGCAGAAAGGACAATACTACTGAATGTTTCCTGTCGGCAGTGATCCCTGATGGCTATAGTTACGTTTTATAGACAGGAATCAGGAGAAAATTATGAAGAAGCAGCCGAACTGTCACAAAAAAATCAGCAAATTAGCCAGAAAAAGCAAGTTCCGAACTAATTTACACCTTCCGCTGTGATACAGCTGCACAATGTGCAATGTAAAACAGGCCCACAACTGTCAACAGGACACAGTATGCATGACGGCCAAAGATAAAATCCAGCCTGCTTCACGGCTTTCTTTGGCTGGTTTCCAATAACATTTTTACCCTTTTCTGTAGTTGTTTTGATACTGTTCATGGCCTGCATTCAATGTCTGCACACAGCAACAGTAGAGCTGTGCAATATGACAATATATGTATCACTCAATGGTACAAAAACATACGCTGTTTGATATTATGCGCTATTGTTTATTTTGCTGTGTTGCAAATCTCACTCTTTACAGTAATATTTTTTTGTCATTTGGATGACGTTTTGTGTTCTTCCACACAGCACAGCAGCAGGCAGGAAATTTGCATGAAGGCAATACAAAAAAATGCAGTGTGAACACTTAACCTTTATGCTACCCTTTATGTCAGGTCTGTATTTATTTTTGTTTGCTGCTACAATTCAAATAGTTACACTGCTCAAGAGTGTTACATGTTTGGTTTTGATACTTTGATACTTTTTAGGCCCATATTTATTTCACTGCAAGGTGTTTTCTATTTACCTTCTAAGTACCTTTTATTCGTCAAGTATATTATTAAAAATGTAAAAAAAAAAAACAAAAAAAAAACAGGCATCTCCAAGGGGCAATTTTGTATAAACTAAAAAATACAGAACACATTACAGAATATATGCTATATTGTGATTTGTATAGTTATCTTAATATGAAATAACATATTACATCGGTACATGAGATTTGGGTCATAATAATCACACAGCCCTGTGCTACACTTAAATATCATAGAATTAGAGGCATAGCAAACTCTCCTTCACCCACAGCACCTGCTGACTGGACACACACCATCTGTGAGGGTATAGAAAAAAGAAACTGTTGGCCTCTGTTCATTTGTTTATCACTACATGGTACGCTCGCTCTCAACACTATATCAGGAAACACACTTCTAACAGCTTTTGAACCTGCAACGCAATGGGCTAAAATAACAGGCACAGAAAAAGGATTGAGCATTATACTGTATACACAGCAGCAATTCATTTCTGAAATCCCTTCAGCCTAGACAAGAGCTGACACCGAATGCCACCATCAGTGAATGCAGTTTGGTTCTGAATCTTTAATATTATGATTACGCAAATATACTACATAGTATTACATGTCAACTCACATGTAGGTTTGGCGGTAGAGTCTGGAGCAGTGATATATCCAGGCCTAAATTCCTTGAATTCTCTATCTTTAGCCATGCCCAGCCCTCTGTGGCTCTTGGATTAATAAAGCCAACACTGTGGCTTGTTCACACGCTGGTCATGACACAGCAGCGAGGTCTGCGGTGGAGCCAAAGCAGCTCAGTGCAGAACCAGAATTCAAAGTATTCAGAATTTGGTGCTCAAAAAAAGTGGGATTTTCACAGCCTTGCATTTTAAAGACAGACATCTTAAGTGGTGGCACCATGTTGCACACATGGGCATAACTAAGACATCCAACAAATAATGACTTTTTTCAATTATGTCGACTGTCCAATCAAATCAAAGTCCATTTGTCTCAATACTTAGCAGCAACTCAATTCAGATTGATCCCATACAGTACAATGACACAACTAAACACCCTGTTTCTGAAGATCATGCATCCCAAAGCAAACTTCCACCAAACGTGTTGCCAAAAGTGGCATGTTATTAAATTGAAGCTTTACACAGCTCAGATTAGATATGCTTCTGATACAACACTGAGAGGGAGACGCTGAGATTGAGGCTGCCCTAAATACTGCACACATCACCATCTGAAATTCCAGGATTCATTCTGCACCTCCTCCCGCCTTTATCTGCTTTTGGCACATCTTCTGCTCTCCACAGAGTAAACACTCCACATACAGCCAAGGTAACCATGCCTGAACATGTGCAAACAGACCAAGACTAAAATGCTGCCTGTCAGGCATGTCTAATTCAAAGGGAGTGTTATTGACCTGACATCTGTCTTTCCACACAGCAGTCAACAGGTGCACCCCACAGTCACAAAGCAACCAGCAAACTAGCCTAAGCGTGCATGAGAGATGTGTCAGGATGGTACACCTTACAGCGACATGCCAACGGTGGAATACATTTTTTTTTTAAATCACAATTTAGAGAAAATCAAATAAATCTATCTGTGCAACCACATTTGCAGAGTGTTTGACGTTTAAGTGGGATTGAGAAATTACTCAAGGCGGCGCCTGCCGCTCGTCTTGGTGTGAAAAGCTCATTAACCACCAACACACTCTCTAGCTGTGTTTGCGTTTCCAGAATGTTGATTTTCTGCTGTGAAACGTACAAGGGCCCACATGATAGATCTTTGTGCAACAACAGCAGAAAGCAAGAGGGCAAAGTGGCAAGTATTTGGCCAATTTAAGGTGCACTTCACCAATTTTACACATCGGGATCAAAGTATTGAGCCCTACTCATCTTCCTTGAGAACTTAGTCACAATAACACCATAAACATGACAAGCATTAAGCCCATGACAGAAAAAGAATAAAAGTAATGACAAGTTTATCTTTTCAAAGAATTCCATACTGTTGTTGTCACATTACCCTTTGACCTTATACTGCCATCCTCCCATTCATGCATGTTAATTTCTGTGGAGAAGCAGGCTCTCTGTTATTAAGTATGATCAGTGCTATTTCACTACATTCATTTCTGTAGTGGGCCAAACAAAGACATTGGCCCACTGCTGCCTTTGAGTTTTAGTCCTTTTGTGTAACTGCAACTTAACTTCATCTGTCATAAATACTGACAGAAGAGGCAGTGGAGCAGATGGCTGAATTAACACGTGCCACATAACCATATCACATAATCTTGTGGTTGTTCAGTTTGATATTCTCAGTTGACACAAGCAAACGTGAAATGAACTAACTGAGCAAATGTACCAGAGTTTGTTAAAACTGCACAAACAGGTCAGGGGTGAATACAGCCTTCTTCCTCTACATTTGTACATTTAAAAATCCTCTTCCTCTCCACAGACAGATGGCACAGTCTGCTTGCCGCTGGATGACTGCTCATTGGGGTAAGCACAACACTTTGAGAGCTTCCTGGATACGAGATAAAGACAAAGCTGTGATTTCAAAATCTCCCTTTGCTCTGGAGGAGTTACAGTCTTGGGGATTGCAATGCAGTATTAAAGGCCAGTATTTAATTAGAAATATAGCACTCCTGTATTTCTCTCTCTCTGCAGTTCTCTTAGCTGAACTTCTGTAAAAAAAGCGCTTTAAATCTTTTTTGGGACACACAGGACCATAAATAATAGTATGTAGCGTGGGTGCTTTGGAAGCACAAGAGAAGATTCAATTAAAAATATATTATAATATGAGAAAGAGAGACAGCATGCACTCAGGGTGCAGACTGGAGGCTGCAAAAAGCTGGCTGCAGCATTCAATGATCTGGCCTGTGAGTCGGGATATCGTTAGCAGGGTCACATCAGTGACTTTACGCAAGGCTTATTTTCACTATGCAGTGTGCTAGAGCTTAAACATGTGTGTCTCTCAC
The DNA here is from genome assembly GCF_017976325.1 of Chelmon rostratus. Lineage (NCBI taxonomy): Eukaryota > Metazoa > Chordata > Actinopteri > Chaetodontiformes > Chaetodontidae > Chelmon > Chelmon rostratus. The sequence goes on along the minus strand of NC_055670.1, from coordinate 23,154,280 downwards.
TTTCTGTTCCCACCATGTGTATCACAACAGCCACTTGTCAGTTTTTGATAACGTAATCCTATCCACCTCCGCCCACTAAAGCTGTAACTGATCCATTAAATTGCTTGTGGTGGATGGCTATGAGCCAATGAGTTCTGTATTTTCCTGTCAATCATGCCAGGCAACCAATCCACAGGTTAGGCCTTTCCTTTTTAATCCCCTTCTAGTTTACAGCTCAGTCTACAGCTTGATAACTAAACCCCAGTGTGTCAGAAAATGTAAACATTTGGATAAATTTCAAACCTAATGAATCAGAGTAGAGACGAGATTGTTTCTCAATGCACAGAATAGGATGCAAGTCACAACCACATTTCCTGCTGAGGTTTATCCTGTGAATCATCAACGGCAATGATGTCGACATGCCATCCCCATCACGTGCATCAACACTTTGTTTTGTGCTGCTGACCCATAAAAGACTGTATGAATCACAGGACTGGCCCTTAGCTGTTGAAAACAGTAAGTTTCCAAGGACAGTGTCCTGAACATCTGCACATGTGCACATACATTCAGACGCACCACTTCAGGCCCTGGTGTAGACTCTGGCTTTCTTTATCCCTCCAGCTCCTTAGCTGTTGCTGTATTCATCATACTACAAGTTCAACACAGATATTTGTGCTGTAATGGTTCAGGGGCCCCGTGATGTGCCGTCACATACAGAGCAAGATCAGACTGAAGCTGGATTCCTACTCATAGACATTTTCTACTGCATGACCTGGGCCTTCCCGAGAAAAGAACTTTCAGGGGTTCTTCATCGTGTTTCCTCTGTATTTTAGTGGCAGTGAGCTTACTCTGAATGGCCTCAGCTCCCCCAAATTCTAACAATGGCCTGGACTTCTTAGTTTGTTCTCTTCATGCAGTATTGCCATCCTGGTCAATACAGATACAGTAGTAAAATGACAGCACCTGTTTGTCTGTAGGCAATTCCAGTATCTAAAATTTGCATTTGGTACTATCGCCTGAGAAATGCGGAAATTCAGGTCCAGGAACTCGCACTCAATGCATGCAGAGGACGCAAGAGTAGATTCCACAACACAAAGACGCTTTAACACATTTCATTTAGTTCAATGGGAAAGTGTTACTAGAGACTGGAAAGCTACTGACCGAGGGAGGACTCTGGTTATGTGACAGCAGTCTCAGGGGTAGCATTTACATTAGCAAAGCAAATCCAACAGCGCTATCCATATATATGAGCAGTGGCAACGCCCAACCTTTGCGTGTCCTCATTTCTATTTCATGAAACATTCCTGTCATTTTGGCTGCACGGAGCTGGCTCAAAACACTGCCTAGCTTGAAAACACATGGACCGCAGTCACAGGCAGATATCCATCTGGCTGCCAGGAATACCACTCGAAATGTGAAATGGGTAATTTCAATTCAACAATGGAAAATGAGATTAGCAGTAAGACACCAGTAATTTCCTGCACAACAAAACAACACTGACCAATGGGGTGATTTGAAAATGCTGTAAAAATGTCTCTTAAACTGTGCGGATCTATAAATACAATCATAATTTCTTAACTTGACTCATACATTTCACTGAGGCCGACCATCAATTCCAAACTGTTGTTCTGGTAAAAGTCCTTGTAATTTGTAAAATATACCTTTTTTATGGTGTTACTAACATTTGTCACTGCTTTGAGTTTAATGTGCTTATATTCAACCTTGTGCATGTGCTTTTTTTGCAATTATAAACACAACTGTGGCTGAAACTACTGACAGATAGTGAGACACATCTGCAAAACCCAAGACAAATCGTTCAATCTGGACATGAAGCAGTCTCTTATATAGATGACTTGGGTGTCATGTCTGCAGCACCATACAGGGGTGGTAGCGCCTCTCAAGGCAGTAATTTCTATCATTACCCACCAATTAAATGGAGAAAAAACATCAAATATCTTTAGAGGTTTGGTACAAGTCTAAGACATCTGAGGCCATGGTTTGAATTTCATTTTAGATCAAGGGTTTTGTTGCTTGTAGCTTCAATATGGAAGTGTGCTCATTAATTACTAAATTGTAACACCTGAACACGGATGTTTTTAACCTCCACCTCATGTCTGACTCTGTAACAGGGTCACTGCTGTTTCACTTTCGCAAACTGCGGCACCATGCTGCGTGTTATCTCCAGAAGAACAGATAGCTAACCAAACGTTAAATTCAGGCCAGCCAAAGGCAAGCTAATATCCTAATTAACTTCAGGTTAAGTTGCTGCGTCGGTATTTGAAGGCGGCGTATTTATAAAGCTACTTGGCACAAAGCCACCGGAGGCTGCACCCGGTATGAACAAGTCACACATGGTGTGATGGCTGCTGCTAACAGGCCCTTACAGTTAGCTAGCTGTAACCATAAACATTAAATGTTAACTGTTTCGGGTGAGGTTATGTCGTCTATGAGTATTATATTTGCATGTTAGGTGTAAAAGGTGTAGCCTAAGATGTTAAGTGAGCTAATTACTGAAAGCTATTTAATGCGGTTGTCATACAGCGTTTGTGACGGTCGGCGAACATCCGCTCGCGGCTCGATGCGTCATAACTTGCCATAAACGGCCGCCGCAGAGATACACCATGGAGTCCGTTCATTCCGCAAGAAAGTACTTGAAACCTACTTGTCGCTGGCTGCTTCACTGCTGGCTCCACCTTTCTTCAGCTGTTCGTCCAGCTCCACGGCACCTTCAGTTTTTGCGCAGTAAGAGCGGAACGGGGCGGCAACAGGCGCGGTGCGGAGCGCCGGGCGGCGTGAAGCGGCATGGAGGACCTTCAGTTGAGTAGACACAGCTCGCGCATCAACGGAGGCGGTGCCGAAGCAGCAGTAGCGGGTCGGTAACCAGGTCTTCTGTCTAGAGCCGGACAAGGGACGCTTGAGGGTGGCTTCAAACAACTCCTTCAGCACTGTCGAGAACCTAAAATGTAACATCTCAATCCTGTCAAGCAATTAGACAGAAAGTCGTAGTTCCGAATAGGTCCGGTCGCAGAAGCGGGGTCGTTACTGTTTCTTTCCTACCACGCTAACCGTCTGAGAGGCGATGAGTCACAGACGCCGGCGTCCAAATATAAATAGAGGCGCGTTTCACGCCCCCTCCGCTCCTATTGGTGAAATAGACGTGATGTCCGCCTCCAAAAATGATTTATGACGCACTCAAGGCACTCTATTGGATAGTGCTCGTGTCTGTCACTTCCTGTTGTGTTTTTTTTTTGGACAGTAGAGTGTGATCTAACAGCTTAACACAGACTTTTCTAGGCTCTGTTTATAAACGTCAAATGGCCCTCTGGTGGAGTAAATACTCAGATCCTCTCCTTAAGTAAAAGTACAAATACCACACTGTAAAAATACTCTGTTATAAGTAAAAGTCCTGCATCGAAAATGCCAATTAAGCAAACATTTGTAAGGATAATCAACAAAATGTAAGAAGTAAAAGTACTAAAAGCAAAAAAATGTCCTCTGTGACTGCTGCACTATTTTTTTTAATTAAACCTTTATTTTCCCAGGAAAATTGGCCCATTGAGATTAAAAATCTCTTTTCCAAGGGCGTCCTGGCCAAGTGGCAGCACACTATCATATCATTAAATTATGATCACTTGTTCATTAATGTAAAAGCAGGATTTTACTGTTATAGTACAGGACTAATCATCACCAATAACTTTCTACATTAATTGATTGATTTGTTGGTTTCTAAAAATCCTGAAATAGTGAGAAATGATATCACAACTACTCAGAGCCCAGAGTGACAGCTTCACAATGCTTGTTTTGTCCAACAATGGTGCAAACCTCAAAAGTATTACAAATACAGTAAAATTATTAAAACAATTACAATAATTAAGTCAATTTTATGAGGCTAGAACAAATTTGTTTTTGCTTTTAAACTTACTTAAGTAATCATTAAAATAGCTATCAGTCGTTTTTCTGTTTCTAATCAGCCTGTCCACCCATTGATTCAGCTGTAGGCCTACTTATATAGTGTATATTGTTGAGTAGAATAATTTGTAACAAAACATCACATTTTAAAGCACAGCAAAGTATTGTATGCAAAAATATTAACCTGAAAACTGAAACTAAATCTTAACAGACATGTAATGGAATAAAACGTTTGGTATTTCCCTCTGAAATGTAGAAGTACTAAGTGACATGAGATTTTAACTACTCAAGTAAACTACAAGTACCTCAAATTTGTACTTGAGTACAGTACTTGAGTAAATTCACCCTTCTTAGTTAAATTCCATCATGGTTGGTAACACAGACACTATATTATTTTTTATTATACTGTTAATTATACAGTTTATGGCTGGTAATATACAACTGTTGATATAAAGCTTTTGAGCCCTTGGTTTAGTCTGTCAGGGAGAGTTTGCGCTCAGGCTGCGTACCGCCTCCAGCATGCCTCTCCAGTCCAATGAGCGATGGTTGAGAGAGGCACAGAACCAGTTACAGTGAAGTAGGTGGGTTTTGTGTGCATCGGGAAGCCGAAACCCCTGCCAGTCATAGCTTAGGCCACCAAAGTCCCTGAGAGTGCGCCTCGGCGCTCCACGTCCAGAAGTTGCCACGAATACACAGCGGCATGATGTGGAGGTTAGTGATCTGCACACTGTGCCTCTTTGTCTCCTCGCAGCTCAGTCTCTGGACTGTTTGTGAGGCAGCAGATGAGCTGGAGGGCGAGGTGAAGATTGAAGTCTTGTTCAAACCTGAGCCGTGCACTCCCAAGAGCAAAAGAGGAGATCTGATGAACGTCCATTACGATGGGTTCCTCGCCAAGGATGGTTCCCAGTTCTACTGCAGGTTGGTGGTTTGAGAAAAAAAATGCTGCAGTTGATGGATATAATCTTCACAAGCTAATTTAAAGCTCTGAAAGTCTACATGCACGTTTGCAGGTACTTTTTTGCTGGGTTATGATGAAGTTCGTGAAGTGAGGGATGATTGATCAGAGAGGTGTCATATTTCATGCTGTACGCTAAGGTCTTCTGTATGTGTGCTGTAAAACTGTGCAGCCCTTTTATTTCAGTGTGGAATCAGTGAAGTTGATTATTAAATGTGTCGGGACACTAAATGTTGGGAACTGTAGTTAATCCTGCTTTTAGGGCTACTTCAGCAGTCCTCATCTGCACCCATGGGGCGTTTAGGGGCTGTAAGAAAATTGTCGGGTGTGGAGGAGGCCTGAGGCTTATATTTTATGTTTAAAAAATCGCAGAACAAATAAACATTTCTGGCAAACATAAAAATAGATGAAATTACAGCCACTCTCTAATTTTAATGAAGACCTTCCAAATAAACAGTTATTACAGTCATCAAATTTGCAGTAAAGTCAACATTTACCCAAAAGTTTTCTGTTTTATCTGTAACATTAACTTACAACTCACATCAAACAAATTAGCCTGCTTGAGGTCAGAGATGTGAATGTAATCATGTTATTGCACAATGCCTGAACTATCTTAAAATGCTGTTTCTGTTTTAGTCGATCAGACAGAACCGGACACCCTCAGTGGTTTGTGCTGGGCGTCGGACAAGTCATCAAGGGCCTCGATATCGGCATGATAGATATGTGTCCTGGAGAGAAACGGAAAATTACTGTTCCATCCGCCCTGGCCTTTGGAGAAAAAGGCAAAGGTAAGTAAATGTAACAGGCAGTGTTTCAGCAGAGGGTTTATATTACTGAAAAGTTTTAGTTGCATTAGAAATACATACATATCCAAATGTTCTCTGTGAGGGATCATCTGTTATGTTTTTTGTCTGCAAAATTTCCTGCATCAGTGAAATTAATGTATGTCAATGGCAGTATGGAACATAGGAAATCAATGGCGATTGGCAGCAGCTGCACACATATTTTGTGATTAATGAGTTAAAAATAATAACTCCTTCTTATATAGTCTTTTAAACCAATGACAGCTGTACTGTGTAATATGGTGTCATGGGTTGCAGCAGTATACCGTGCACCGTGGTATAAAAATGTGTAGTTATCACACCACATACATTTGCTTATCTAGGGTATTGAATTCTACTGTATTGGTGTCATTAAAAAATATTCAAGCTTATATCAAGTTTCTGTTCAGATGTAGCATTGTAATTGATTTGGTGGTGGAAGAGCTGCCTTCATGCTGTCTTGTCTTCTTTTACAGCACTTTAGTTGAAAGGGCGTCACATCCCTCGCAGTGTTTGCTACTCATCCCGCCATGGCATGTACTGTGAGCATGAACGAAGGTTTAAAGGTCTCTGCTTCATTTCCCTCTTTCTTGCATGCATTGGAACACTTTCAGTAAACTAACAGCTGATTAGTCTTTTACCTTTAACTGCTGTTTCTGACAAACCTCCTCATGTTGGTGTTCATAAATGCACTACGTTACGATCTGATGGTGGTGTTGCCTGTTGCCAGGGATTCTGCATTTCAGGTTTCTGCGGCTGTGGAGGAGATGGTTTTGCTGAGTGGGCATGCTTTTGTTGTCCTGGCAACAGTTTGCATTGCAGTTACATGCATGTGAAGCTGAGTGAAAACTGCAGTGGAGCCTCCAGGTTCTTGTCCTTTTCTTTCCTGCTCATTTAAAATAAACCACTTTAATTGCATGTTGCACCAGTTTTATATTAATGTCATATCTCTTAAGGGGCCTTTGCTCTTGTTTTGCGCTCTGTTGTCCTGTGATACATTCACTGATGTTGCACCAACCAGATAAACTCAGTATTTTTTCAAATCAGCTCCACAGTTCCAGCCTATAAGCTAAAGTACTGATTATGGCATTATAGCTGCTTTTGGCCTTTTAATCCTGATGTGCTTTTATACCTAAATAGATCCAGTGCCGCCCAACGCCACGGTGGTCTTTGAGGTGGAGGCTTACTCCGTGTCCAGGGGACCACGCAGCATGGAGGCTTTCACACAGATGGACCTTGATAGAGACAGAAGTCTCACAAAGGATGAGGTAACTATAGTTTACAAGCTGGTAATTATCACAACAGCAGCTCAGACAGATAAAGGCTGAAGGGGAATGTTTAGGTTTGGGGCCATGGGATCAAAAATGAGTCGCTAGTCCACCATCAAACACCTGCTACTCTTCTTGTGCAGTGTGTGCAGTTATTATATGCAAAGATAATACCTGGCCACAGATTGACTGTGTGATAATTTCATTAAACACATTAATTTAAGAATATGCTACAAATCAAAGCTGAGATAATGATGGCCTTAAAACAAGAGTTTGACAGACTTTTTGTCTGGGCAACACAACCAGGTAACAAAATACAGGACCCAACCGTAAAGTATGGAGCTAGCCTCGGCTATTAGCTTAGCCACAAAACAGTTTTCACATTTCTGTTTGTGAACAGATTAAACAAACTAGTACTCGTTGTATAAAGTGAGCTTTAGTGGTGCATATTTTGTTAACTTTGCAGAGAGCCACGCTAGCTATTGTAGCCTGCTTCCAGTCTTTATGCTAGGCTAAGATAAAGTAAGCTAATCGCCTCGTGGCTCCAGCTTCATACCTGGCCTGCATACAGAGTGCACCAATCTTAATCTTTTGGAAGAAAATAAATAAGTTTATTTCCCAAAATATGAATGCATTTCTTCATTGTCCTCATAATGTCAGTCAGTCACGTGGATATATTTTAAAGAGATGTTCAGTTAAATTAGCACAAACCAGCAGACACGTGGGTGGACAGTCTATAATCCAGCCAGGAATAATAGGATTGTTCCCTAAAATGTGTTTTCAATCACAGTGTCAGATCAGATTTTGTATTATTATTTATATTAATAACGTTTTAATAACCAAATGTAAAGAATGTGATTACTTACTAGTCGTGATGTTTTGTGTTGAAAGAGCAAAGAAGCAGAAGTTAATGATCTGCTATTAATACCATTTACTGTTTTATTCATCACAGATGTGATATGCTGCTTCTACACACAGCTGGGGCTTGTTATATAAGAGGAGTGTCATAAAAGCACATTGTATGTCTGTCATTGAGTCTGAAGTGTGAACAATGAAATATTCTATTATTTTCAGGTCAAAAAATACTTGAAGCTGGAGTATGAAAAAGATGGGAAGCCACATGATGATCCTTTCTACGAGAAGATCATGGCTGATATATTCCGCAAAAATGACCAAGACAAAGACGGACTGATCAGTGCGAAGGAGTATAATATTTATGAGCATGATGAGCTCTAGTGTTGAAAGTAATGGATTTTTTTTTTTTAGTTTGTGTGCTTTTATCAGTTAGAGAGAAAACAATACAAGAATGAAAGGAAAAATCCACCGTCGGATGTTTTTACACTGTTAGATGCCAAAATATGACAATCTGGGTGTAATTTTAGGATGAAACTTTACTTTCTTGGTGTAGCCACTTTACGTCAACATGCCTCATCACTTTTATGTCAGTGAGTGGTTTCCTTCTTTTCCCAGAATGGTGTTGAACAGCATCAGAGTGGATTTTCCCTTTAAAAAGCAGACAGTAAAAACTGTGTTGAAGTATTTGGAGTTCCCATACTAGCAAACCAGCCTCTATGCAGTGAGAACAGCCCCTGCACCTGTGAAATCTTTGACTTTTGTGCAAATACCACTAAATTTTAGCATTTGAAATGTTTAATTTTCGTCTTTAAGTTTTGTCTTTTCATGAGCGTTGATTCAAAATGCAGCACAAAGAAGAAAACACGAGGTTGCACAATATTGTGGAATCAGTGGTTTGCGACTGTAACATGACTGTCATGTGAGAGGGTGTTTTAACCAGACGTGTGGATTTCCTGCCTCTAATCTGCAATAGCACACCAGTGTATGTATCCACAGACAGATTTACATCTTTTTGTGGTCAAAATCGTGATTATCACTGTATCCAGCTGAATAATTGCTGTGACTAGTATCAGAATAAATAAACCGGAGTGTCTGTGGAAAACGACAGCATGCCATGTGTAAGTCAGATTTTTCTTCTTGGTGGAGTCATGAAAGAACCAAAGAGGTTTATGTACAAACTGCATCTGATATGAGAGGACAGACCTCATAAGACAAATGCTTGTTAGTGTTTTTCTGATCACGTTGTGTTCAGGGGGATGATTTTCTGATCAATCACTGATGGCTAACTCTTGCACATGACATCATCAATGCTTGTTCTGTGTGTTCCTCAATAAAAACATTTTATTTTGTCATCATCAGGTCAATGACTGTAGCAGCTCCCACCCATTGTGTGTTGAGGTGCAGTGATGGAGATATTCAGATCCTTCACTGAAATAAAAGTACAATTAGCATACTGTGAAAGTACTCTCTACACTTTTCACTACTTTATATACTGTTTGGAGTTTAATCTACAGCAATGCATCATATGTTTGTAGCGTGGCTGTCCTGTGAGAACCACGTATCTCTATAAAGTTTCATGAGCTCAGAAAAACAGCTTGTTTTCAGCTTTGTGGTGATGTATTTTCCAACTGATCAAAGAGGCTTTTTAAAGAGTTTGTTTAACTGAAGGAGGATAATTTTCTATAAAGCTGCACTGTTGAGGTGTAAATACATAAACTAACCACTAGAGGGTAGTGCTTAGCCAACAACAAACAAGTATCGCTCAGTGAGAAATAGATGGAATCTTAGTTGAACTCATTACGATCAACAGCTGAATAACCGAACAACTAGTTCTGCTGTCAAGGCTCTTCTGAACTTACGTGTATGTAGCCCATTAAATGGAGTTCTGTGTTAAAGGAGACTGGTTTGCTGGTTGTAATCTGGTGATGATTCAATAACAGACTGGACTCACATACAAAGGAAGAGGAAACACCTGTTTCCTTCTTGAAAATAGGTCCATCTCAGCTTTCAGGTGCTGCGTAACATACAATCAAATAGGAGTTCATGCACTAAAACTCAAGACAAGGGTCAGGTTGTTCAAATATTATGTCTAATTCCTCATAAATGTGGTACAGTCAAAAAACGTGTTGCCACAACTCAAGGAATTCATCATGAGATAAATTCTAACTGACAGATAATAATGTATGATGGCAAGCATATTGTGTCAAAGTGCTGCAGTAGCAAAGCAAAACATTTTTCACTTTGCTGGATTTTCAATTTTCAAGTATTTTTTTAAAGGATATTTTTAGGAAATCAACTGAGAAAACACATTAATTAATAAATAGCTGTTTAATATGCTCATGCATACATAGCATATACACAGTATATGCACTGAACTGGGAAAATGTAGGAGTGAAAAAACGCAGAATAGAAAAAACTGTTAGTTGAGGATCTTCATCCTGACTGACGGCAACTTGATGGCTGCTGCCTTCACCTCTGCTGTCATGTCAACTCCCAGCGGTGCCCTGCGAGCAAGTGTTGATTTTAATCAGCGGCGCAGATAAGTCAAAGCAGAATTCACTTTACTCTTCATTGAAATTCTAAATGAGATCTTTTGCTCGGTTTTGACGTACTTTGGCTCATAATAGACGTCCACATTTGGAGACAGTATCCCTTTCCCTTCTCTCAGGCGTTCAACACCGTTCCTGGTTAAAAAAAAACAGACAAATCAGACTCTACAGTGGGGAAAATCATCTCATCAGATTCACTGTCAAAGCTTTACTGAGTGTCAGTATACACACCATGCGATCATCACTCCGTTGTCGGTGCAGAATTTGGCTGGAGGACAGAGCAGGTGTAGTCCTGTCATGTCAGTGATGATGGTCAAAGCTTTACGGATATACTGATTGCTTGCAACTCCTCCAGACAACACCTGTCAAAGAAGAGTTAATGTTGAAATCTTTAGATCTGTATTCACAATGATTTCTGATTGAAAGGATGAGGTTTGTCTTATTCTATATTTTTCTTGTTGTCAACAAATCCCTCGAGAAGACATTTTTCTCTATTTTCCGGCATCCCTACACAGTCTGTCAACTCTGAGCCTGCATTTTCTAAAAGCAGTTTTTGACAAACGTTACTCAAACAAGAGGAAATAGTGCATTTGTTGGGGACTTTTTTCAGCTGTGAATTAATACACATTTTGGGTACGAGTGAGAACGAATGGCATTATTTTTGACAATAAGAGAAATATAGAATATCACTAGCCTTATCCTTTAAAAAGCACATTTTACAGGACATTTTATGGATGTTGTTGAGGTGCTCATCTAAACCCGATGAGACTGAGTGGAACAACACAAACAAAATAATAACAAGCAATCTGACTCATTTGTCAAGCTCTCTGTTTTTCCATATGCACAACATGTTAATATAACAAGAGTACAGAAGTAAAATAAGATCTATGGCTGATAAGTGTCCATTTCCATGATCAACCTTCTGATTAAGGAAGAGGAAATAAGCTTAGAAAGTTCCAATGTAATTAACGATCAGCTTTTCTCCAACGGGCAACCAATATCTAAGCATGGCAACGATTTCCTTTTCATTAATTAAATACAATGTAAAGTGAAGTGATGCACTCACCAAGGTGGGACTGCTTGATGGCAGCAGGCCATTTGCCTTACAGAACAAGATGGCACGATGTGTGCGCTTTGCAAGATGACGGGCTACCGTGTGCTGTGTAGCAGCTGCAATGTCATTCACACATGATAACAGCGTCCCCTGTTCTATTCCTACAGAGGGAGAAAAAGACAGTTACAAATCTAATTTATCTGGACAGAGAAGTTTCTGTCAACCGGCAACAATACAGCAGAACTGGTGACAAAAGAGCCAAGAACAATTTTACCGAGCAACCATCATTGAGATCACAACTCTGTCTTTTTATGCATGTTTTTCCAGTTTATACACATATAAACCTCTACTCAGCTTGTGTTTTGTTATGTATTTATTTGTGTGATATAATGGTCATTTCTGTGTCTTCGTACCTTCCTCTGCCTCTTTTTTCATTATCGCCATTGTAACTTGATTTCGCAGCCCAGAAAAAGAAAAGCAGCAGTCATACGATTGTCCCATAGGTGTCCTGAAACGGAACTTCTTCCAGTCGCCATCCTTCGCCAGAAGCTCTATAGCTTGTCCCCCACTTAACATGGAGCACCGCGGGTGCTTTATGAGGGACAAACGTCTTGCCACCTGTGAATCCACAAAAGACAATATTTGATTTTTTTATAATCGCAAACTGTTCATCACAACCAATAACAACAGCCACATCTTGGTGTTAAGATCTTACTTTATCCAGTGTATCCCCAGGAGCTTCATCCAGAGAGTGGCCCAAAAGAAGAAAGTCATCGACTCCACGAGCCACAGCGAGAAGTGAGTGACCACCAGACACAAGGAGGACCAGGAAGGGGAAGGAAACAGGCTGAAGCATCCTGACGGTCAGCGCGTGGGCCTCCATGTGGTGGATGGGGATGAAGGGCTTGCTGTGCCGCCTCACAAACCTCTGACTGAACTCAAGGCCGATGCCCAAGCTCAGGGCCAAGCCCGGCTTCACAGTTGTGGCCACAGCTGAGAGCTGGCTGACATCCACGTTGCTCCTCTCCAAAGCCTCCTGGACCACACGCTCTATGTTTTCTCTGTGGAGCTGCTGTGCCACTGTGGGGATGATGCCACCAGTCCTGCAGCATTCAAGAGGCATGAAGATATGTCAAAGCAAAAGCACTTTAGCAGTGATTCTGATATAATACAGCTGTGACACCCACCTCAGATGTACATCTTTCTGTGAATGTAGAGACTCCCCCAGTATTTCACCTGTCTCATCCAGCACAGCAGCTCCAGTCTCATCACAGCTTGTCTCGATGCCCAAAACCAGTCTGGAGGATGATGCTTTTCCAAATGGAGAGCACCAAACTGTGTGTCTAAACCGGAGCAGCCTGTGCAGAGTTTTTGCTTTTGTAGGGAACATGGTCGTGAGTCTTATATTAGTCGACTGTGCACTAAAATAGTCTAATAACTAAAGGTGACTTCATCTCAGTTCCCTTTGAATTTTAAACTCACAAAATTGAAAATCGGATGATGAAAAAGGCCACAGCATTACATTAAGCTTCAGAACAACGAACCGAGAGCAGAAAGGACACGAAATCCCGATAGTTAGAGCAGAGAGCACAAGTATACTACAAGCAACCTGTCTTTACTGGTATTTCTGTTAGCTTCCGTGTCGCTGTACCACATGTAAATAATTCCGTGCGCCGGCAAGTTTGTGACCTTAGATGAAAATGCTAAAAAGCAATACCAAAAAGATGGGCCATCAACTTAACATTTTACCCGTGAACTTATACTTATAGAGCAAATCATTTGAAAAACCGGTAAAGAAAATAAAGAATGGGTCCAAAAGGTTTACGCTTTCTGTTAGGGGACATTTTAGTGTGCTGCACAAGCATGAAAGCATGGAGTCGAGCGGCTAACTGGACTGTTTGAGCAAATGGTACTTTCATCCAAGTTTTGAAAGAGGTAAAGTTGATTTTGTGTCCCTTGGTGGTTAATAACTGTCCGTTTTATGAAGATAGGTAGCAGCGCTGTTTTTGATACAAAACATGGCGCCATTTCAGAATTTGAATATTAGCCTTTTCCATGTAGTGGGCTGTGTTGCCATCACGGGAGCTAGAAATGTCGAATTTCTTACTAACACAGGAATGAAATTATATATTGTTGGGAACGCTGGCGGTGTTGCAGGGAGATTTACCGAAACAACCAGCATTATACAAAGACGACAAACTAATATTATATTTGATGTAACGTTAACTTGAATAATACGTAAAATACTGAGATATGTGGTCTATGTCATGGCATCATCAGGCAACGGCGATTTCAGGAATTACCATTGCTAGAAAAAAACCTCCAGAATAAATAGTTTGAACCTTCCTTTTGTCAATAATTTCGACTAAAAACCATTCTCATTTTGGACGGCGGTAATGTTAAATATCATATCGTTTTTAGCAATAGGAATTACGTAATGTACCATAACTTTAAAGGCAACATTACCTCCATTGGGATTTTTCTGTCGCAGTCTAGTTTTTTTTTTTTTAATCTGGAAGAAGAAACCAGTACCTATTTCGTATATGTGTGTGTGTATGTGTGAATTTGTACCATCTTCCGACGCTCAGTCTGTAATTTATTTATTGTGATGCAGGCATAGAGTTTATGTAAAGGGATTGAGGAAGCTACAAGTCTCTTTGCTAATGCTATCAACACGGAAATGCCTTGGATCACATGATAATATGACTGCTGCTTTTGACAAGTAACGTCCTGCTGCTAGCAGATAGATATTTTTCTATTAGTTCGTTACTAAGATGTATACGACTTGTACGTTTGATACATATTTTCGACGTTTTTAGTCAAATTTCTAGTCCTAGTTTTTCCAGTAGTAGTTTTCAAACATGGCTGTGGTACACTTTACTCCCTGTTAGCCACCACAGGTTAGCCAGCTTTAGCACTTCTTTTTTTTAACAAGCATTTCATTCATGTTGCCTTTTCTTAAGGAAGCATGGAACACCCAGCTTGTATTTTGGAGGAATTGAAGCAGTTTCTCGTAAATGATGCCCCACCAACAGTGTATTACATCCCAGATTTCATATCGGAGGATGAGGAGTCCTACCTTCAGCAGCAAGTGTATAAGTCTCCAAAAACTAAATGGACTCAGCTGTCAGGCAGAAGGCTTCAGAACTGGGGAGGGTTACCGCATCCTAAAGGCATGCTGGCAGAAAAGATTCCTGACTGGCTCCAGATGTACTGTGAGAAAATTTCCTCTCTGGGTGCATTCAGTGGTAAAACAGCCAATCATGTGTTGGTGAATGAGTATAAACAAGGGGAAGGGATCATGCCTCATGAAGACGGACCTCTGTACCACCCAACTGTCACCACCATCAGCCTGGGCTCTCACACCCTCCTTGACTTCTACACACCCATCAGCAGGCTGGAGGGCGATGCACCGCAGACGGAGGAGAGCCGCTTCCTGTTCTCCCTGCTGGTGAAGCCTCGCAGTCTTCTGATCCTTCAGGATGAAATGTACCAGAGTCTCCTTCATGGCATCCAGCCCTGCGCTCAGGACACGCTAACCGACAAGGTGGTGAACCTATCTGCTGCCGGGGCGCTGCCAGGAGAGACGCTGACCCGAGGCACCAGGGTGTCACTGACCATACGACATGTGCCCAAAGTTATGAAGACGAAGCTTATACTGGGGAGGAAATGAAGAAAGGACTGCATGTTGACCTGATAGTTTGTTATAGTGCTACATGCTGTGTTTGCTACGGACACAATCAGTCATAATATCAATGGGAATCTCCATTGACACCTCTGGAGCATCATCATCAAAGCCGACAATACACAGAGGGGTTGCAACTAGAAATTGTTTAAATTATGGATTCATCTCTTAATTATTTTATGGGATTATAGGATCTCTGCTGCAAATATTTATGGGCCAAATAATGACAGAAGAATGGTGTAAATATTCATCAGCCACAAAAATACTCAAATATTCCATTTATTATCAGAAAGCCAAGCATAAGAATATGTGCAACTCTGAGACTGTAACTACCGAATATTTGACGCTTGCAGTTGATTAATGTCTGTAGTCATAATTCAAGTGGAATCAGTTTTTGTTGATCGATCAACCTCTTGTTTCATAACTACATGCATAAAATAGATATAAAATTATCATTGGTTGTGTTTGTGTATGCATTGTTTATTTTATGGATTTATGTAAAAGCTACAAACAACAGATATACATGCCCAAATTTCAGGGTTGCTTATCAAAAAAAGAGATTTTTTGTCAAAACTATCAGGTCAGTCTCACATATCTAGTATTGGTATGACTATAAATCCATGTTAGTTCCACACTAAGCATCCAGATATCATTCAAATTAGCACGTTTCCATTGACGCAGATACGGAACTGTGTTGCATTTATTGTACAAATGGACTGCTCTATATTTGAGGCCTGAATAATCTACCCTCAGAAACTAGAAATGCATGAAATGGCACATCCAGTGTGTCACTTATAAACTAGACTGTGGGATTGATCATTGTTGTGTGTGAAGTTAGAACTGGCCTGTTTTGAATTATAAAATCTACCTTGAGTGTTGGGACACAACCTGCCGGCTGATCTCTGTTAAGGAAATATCATGAGGCAAAGCAGCAGCACACAGGCCTTTAGGGCAAAAGCTGTTGTGTTAAATAGATCAGTCTTAGTTTCACAACTGAAAGGCTTTGACATCATGTGCTCTGTCCTGAAATTCACTGATTTTGTGTCACTTTGGTGTGAAATACTTACTTACTCCATACTTCACAGGAGAACAAAACAATGGAGCCACAGACGAAACGCTGGAAAGGGTCAGTGTGTGACGCTGACTCCTGGGTTGCTTATCCTGTGCTGTCAGATGAGCAGTCACAAGACATCGAGCTGATCGAGGCGTTTGCTGCACCCATTGTTAATAAGAAAGAGACATCTCGACTGGTCCGGGAGCTGAACAGCCTCTACCCTTTGAATGGTCTTCAGCACATCAAGAGGGTGCGGGCGGTCAAAGAGAGGGACAGCCCTCATCCTCTGGAAGTCCTTGTGTGCCTCGTCAGTGACGCACCGGATGTGAAGGTGGTCAGCATCGACTCTCTGCTCTCCTCAGATGGCGTTAGAAGTGTGGGATTGGGTGAACCTTTTGTGGTCAAGGTCCCTGCACGTCCCCCTTTGACCCGACCACAGTTTGAGCTGGCGAGCAAACACTGGCCCACCTCCTTTCACGAGGACAAACAGGTGACCGTCGCCCTGAGAGGAGAGCTCTTCAGTCCGCCTCAGAAAGCCAGGATGCACGTTTACATGATGTCTGCTTTGACTGCCGCCAAAGCAGGCAATGACCTGGGAATGGCGGCGGTAGGGGCCGTGGTGGTCGACCCAGCAGCGGAGAGAATCATTGCGGTGGGCCATGACTGCAGAGGTCACCATCCCCTTCATCACGCTGTCATGGTGTGCATTGACCTCGTGGCTCGGAGCCAGGGCGGTGGATGTTATTCGTTTGACAGATACCCTGCTTGCAGATTTACTTCACCAGCCTCAGACACCATCCAAAAGACTCCTGATGGAGAGGCGAGTTCTCAGCCTTACATATGCACTGGGTATGACCTTTATGTGACCCGGGAACCTTGCGTCATGTGTGTCATGGCGCTGGTACACTCCCGGATAGGTCGTGTCTTCTATGGGACGTCCTCCGCTGACGGGGCCTTAGGGACCAAATATAAAATCCACTCGCACAAAGATTTGAACCATCGCTTTGAGGTTTACAAAGGAGTCTTGAGCAAGCAGTGCGAGGATCTTAACAGTGTGGACGACCACATTAAAAGGGAAAGTTTACAGGAAAATGATGTGTTAATTTCATGAGTGGCTGTTGGTTATCACAGGTGCAACTACATGAATAAAATATTTTACAAAACATCTATTTTAAATCAAATAGGGCCATAAAATGAGTATTGGTGGGGCTCTAAAATAAAAGTTTTAATCATGCAGTGTTTTTTGTATTGAGATCATGTGAAAACCAAGACAAAGGTTCCCACCATTGTGCTGACTTTCCTTCAGCTGTAGGTGTTTTACTGTGGCATTAAAACTCAGGCTGGTTGGAAGGATTAAATTTTGCTGCAGATTTGAATCTGGTCATTATCAGACTGGGTCTTCACATGCCAACCTGTGCCACTTTCAGGAAAGGGAAGCAGCAGTTTATAACTGCAGGTACATGTAATATCACCACCCACCTACAAAGAAAATAAAAGCAGCTGCCATTTTGACACAGGAGGCAGCTGCAGGTGTGTTCTTGGATTCTGCTTTGTAGCTACTGGTTTCTTTGCCTTTTGGGTTTTCACATCTATTGTTTCCAAAATAAAAAAGATGGTTGTTTTTTTTCACATTAACCTGCAGGGGATTTTACATCCAGCTTGTGGATGTAAAATGGCAAATGTTAACTTGTAAAGATTTTACAAAATTTGATAAATCAAGATTGGAAAACCTATTATTTTCCTTGATAAATGTGATTGTGCATTTTGATGATTGTTTCCAAGTGTCACATTATTCCTGTGCAATGTGATGTAATATTCCATCATTAAGATGTTTTGCTGTGCAGGTGTTCAACACCTTTAGGCCAGTGGTAAAGCCTGTCCTGATAAGCCAGGGCTGGCCAGTGTTTGGTGTCCACCACAGCTGAGCTTTCTGTTGTCCACACAGTTTATGAGAGCAGCTCAGATCAAAGGCAACTTGTAAAATCCAATTGATAGATTTAATCTGTAAACTAAATGCGTAAAATCTCCTGATAATCTCAGAGAATCCTCAAATTAACAGACCTTTCCTTTGTGGAAAGTACCCAAAACTCTCATTACATTCCTGAAATCCCATAATCACTGTGAAGCATGCAATGCAGTGAGGGCACAAACATTTTAATAAGATTAAGAACAAGAAATCTCAAGAGTACTATGAGCTATGGCCAAACAAAGCAGGACTCGCTGCCTTGATGATAGCAAAAAGTCATAATCTAAAGAGAGCAGCTACATGAATGTAAGTTTATCTCAGCGACACTGTGGACCTCCCTCAGTAAACACTTAACCTGACAACAATAATTTGTCTCATTTCTACATACAGGACAAAACATTCACCAAAAACTGTACAATGAAAAAAGCCTGCCCTATTTTGATTGAGTTACAAATGAGAAATGATTCACATACCAAGGAAATCATGCAAATACAGACTATGATTCCATTCTTCACTCGACATGAATAAGTTTGACACCCATTACAAAATGAGAGTGTACCAATAAACAATGAGCCACAGGCTCCCACCTTTAGGAAGTAAACATCTTGGAAAAATACATTTGGGACATCTTTGTGGTTAGAAACAGACTCATACTCACAATTTGTGTTGCCATGTGAATTGAGGGCAAAGACAGACAAAAATAAACACAACCAAAAGCCTCGCTGATTCCTGGGCCAGCCCAGGTCTATGCAGGCCAAAAATACATTATTAAATATTCACATAAGTTAGTAATGCATATGGCATCCTGTCATCTACAAACCAACTCCTGTTTGTTTTTTTTTAACGTTTCATCTTAAACCTGATATATCTAAACACCAACTGTGACGTTTACACAAACTGTACGACTTAGTACACACATCGGCGGTAGGGACTACACAGGAATTAACTTCTGTTGCTATGAGGCACAGCATTTACAATAACTTAATACTTGTTGATGCCAAAAAGTCTCACTCCATGTAGTTGTGGCAGCTTGGGGATCAGGACACTCAAAAGTGAGGCGGTGTTTATGACGAAGTGTGTTGTGTCATACTTTGTGTAGAAGCTTGCCAGGAAGTATCTGTGGAGCAGAACAGACGGGTTCATTCAAAAATAAACCATGAAATCCCGCTAAGACAAGAAATATGCAGTAAGATGAAACAAAGTATGCAGAACAATTGCAGGATGTACAATTATAGGATTCATAAGAATTTCAGCATTTCCCTCTGTGTGTCTGTTCCACAACATTTGATGCTGTTGTCATGATGCACAATTTTAAAGATGATGATCATGAAATGCTTTTTACATGTCTGATAGTCAGCATGAGTGCCACCAGTGGGTTGCAACAGCTAAGCTCAAATGTAGCCTAGTGTGAATATAATGTCCAATTTATGACAGATTTTAAGTGCTGGTTGCACCAGCTGAAATAGCTTCAACGTTAACACAAGTTATATCTTAAGTCTTACACCTGAACATTAGCAGGTGTGAAGTCCTCTGTAAAATAGCTGTTGGCATGATGCATCGTTTTGAAAGGTGGGATGACTTGGAGGATGAGGAGGAGCGAATTATCCTGGCTGTTTTGTGTTGGCAACATTGCATTACATTATATTATAGCCTAGCAAAGCTGGCAAATTAACTAAATCTGGTATTAGACACTAATGTTATAGTGTTGGCAGGCAAATGTATACAATTAGATAACTTAATAATTAGTAACTACTAGTTTTTTTTAACAGTTTGCCAGTATAGGCTTATCATGTGTTTGTTATAAAATTCAAATTTCATCTGCAGAATAACAGGATGCCGTTATTTCACCCTTTGTTGAAGTTGATGGTTTCACCTCTCAATGCCACTGTCATTATTTTGCACTAGCTGTAGATTAAGGTTGTTTTGAGTTAATGTGGACATTTTGAGTTGCTTTGGACTGCAAGAGTAGTTCAGATGAACCTTATGTCTCCATTGTGCAAACAAACAACACAGCTTCACTATCAGACTAGTTTCAACATGTTGTTAAGTGTGGACTTTGCACCCTAACTTAAGAGTGAACTTGCGTATCGCTGGTGCAACATCAACAGGACTTAATAAAACTACAAAATGTTATCTGCCAATTACAAACACAGAATCCTACCATATCTAGTACATACAGAATGATTGGAGAGATGGTGAAAAACTTTCTAGATGAGGTGAACTGCACGCCGTAGTCAAGCTGTTCCCAATGTGTAAGAAGTCTGGCTTTTCCTTGGTCAGGGGTCTCAAAAGGTGTGCCCTTCACCGCATGCATAAAGACATACATCCCCTGCAGAGACAAAAACACAGCCAGTAGTGCAGTAACTGCAGTCTGTTAAGAATAAGGCCACAGCAGACAGATTAGATGGAATGAGACTCCACTATGCCTTAATGAATGGCATTTCCAAATACATGTGGCAAATTTTGTCACAATTCACTTGACCTTAAGAGTCATCATAAAATCCTTTAGGGTTTGAATAATGTTCACAACATACAAAAAATTCAAATGTGAAAGATTAGCAAGGCCATTACTTTTTTTTTTGCAAATACAGTTTGCAATGCCCCTGGCTGTAGGCCAAGAGTCTGTTTACTTTCCTTTTGTTTGACAAACTAGTGATAATAACACCCAAATAGGTTCGGGTTGCTGCAGGAGTTTTTGTGGCTGAGTTGCAGAGCGTTTAAGGCAGAATGAGTAAAGGCAGAAGAATCCAAACTGAAACAACACCCACACAGCCCCTGCCAAGTGCTGGTGGTGCTTGATAAATACACATTTAAGAACCCCAACCACCTCCCCCCAAAATAAACAAAGTATAAGATGATGCAGACTTATTGCTAAGTTAGCTGTCTTGGGAATAACACTTGTTTCCAATTACATGCCTGTGTCAAAACACAGGAATTCAGCTTTAAATGGAAAACCTGCATTACAGAGGGAGACGTAATAAAACTAAAACGCTGACATGCGGCCAAAGCATAATCAGCACACTGCTGTTGTATTGTGTGGAAAACAATAGGCTATAGTTGACCTTAGCCATTACTGTTAATAGCCTTCAGTATTGGCTGTGATACACAATCTGCGTTAACTGCTTCGAGCTTGCACTACTTGATGATGTCACACACATCGACTTTGTCTCTTTGAGGCCAGCCATGTAACAATGAAAGGTCAGTTTTGTCTACGGACCTTATGTGGACTGGGGAAATTATCACATTAGGTCACGCATCAGGCTGCCAGATGGACAGTCTCCCCAAAATAGAGCATATCTTAACAAGCACACACACAAGCACAGGCGAAGGCAGAAGGTAACAGACACCAGGCTGTGAGGCTACACATGCATGCAAGATTCATTTGGCTTGTGAGGCTACAACTGACCAACTCTGCCATTCAATATGTTATCTACAACATTCTTAAATTAGACGATTAACTGATTTGGAGTGATTTGATAATCTGGATGACCTGGTTTGTTGGTTTGGCCTGGTGCGCAACAGTGACGGTGTGAGAATGTAACTTACAAAGTTGTGTATGACATTAGTTAGAGTCCACACCACTGGCACGCTAAAGAAGGGTATGCTCAGGAGCACGATGTGAAGTATTCCAACACCAAGTGCATAGGTCAGCCAGATCCCTCGACTGTTCATGACCCGAGTATTTGGGTTCACCTCACTGTGTGCCACACCCACATTCATTCTGGTCTGTGAACAGAAAAATATTTACATATATTCACTAAACAATATACACTTTAAGGCAACATTTGTATTTTTTTTATATTACCTACCCTTCAGAATGATAAAAATAAAAAGTCTGCTTTTAGCACTGGATGCCTACTCATAAGTGGGGTCTAAAATCAATCGTGCTTTATGTTTCTGGAGATTTAAAGTACAAGTTTTTCCATGTTTTTACATTTTGCAGGTGCTTTAAGGACTTTAAAATGACAGATCAATAATTGTGGCGAAATCCATTAATTAGACTTTTACTTTATAAAAAATTAAAACTGTTATGCAAGCTCTGATTCCTACAGTCTGTTAAAAAACGTTAAATATACAGTACATGCAGAGGACTGCAGAAGCACATTGATTACTATTTTCTATATGCTATACTTTCATTTGAAGAAGCAAATGATACGACTGTACCTAAGTGCCACTGTAGCACTTTACCCTACCTGCTAGTCTAAATGTGATAACAAAAAGACACCTTGTGCAATCTTATTGAACCTTGCCCTCTGACACACTTTCAGATGCCAGACTGGATTAAAGAAAACGAACAGAGCTTAAATTGCAGTCATTAAAGACCATGATCTTTCATATTCTCAACAGGGCCTAGAACTTGCCTGTATATATTTATTATCTGGTATCTGGCAACTATCAAAAACGTGTTCATATACACCATTACCTCCACACAAATCCCGATATTTAGCCGAAAAACTGTCCACAATGACTCTACTGTAACCTGAAGCTACCTGCTACATTTGGGTTACTGGTGCTCATTTCAGCCGGATAGACATTGAAAGTAAAGACATGAAGTAACTAACAGATATATTCGGTCTGATAACAACACCAATTACTTGTAGGAGGCTTGCAACCACAGGAATGACTAAGACAACTGGAAAGAATCCGTAGACAAGATTTGACTAAAGTTACACACAAACAATCGGTGCTTTGGTGTTAAAACCACTGTCACTGGCTTAGTCTATTTGCTGAATGCTTTTCGTAGCTACAAACCTGTCAAAATACCTTTACATAAACAACTACATGAGGTCAAACTGATTACTTCTTGATGTCTTAATGCAAACCGACGTTATCTATTCCTCCATATCCATTTTGCCTTGTTAAGTAGGTTTGTAAACATCAGGCATCCCTTGGACATGTTTTCGTTTCCAGTACATAACCTAGACCAAACCACCACTATTCCAAAACAAGTTGGTCAACGTCATTACGTAAAAAAACACTGAGCAACGCTCTGTGGCTAAAAGTGAAACATTAAACACAAACACAAACAGCATTGCAAACTTACAGGTAGTAGCGAACAGTGGATGTAATTATAGAAACAAACTGCTATTGAGAGAAATGTTTTATCTCCTTGTTGATGTGTGCGGTTCAGGAGCGCAGACAGCACGTCGTAGACTGACCCGAGCGGAAGTAGACGTGGTTTCAGGGCATCTACCACCAGGGTATTTATGCCCTGTTTTAGGCTTCTCAGTTTGTGTCCCGCCCCCAACGAATTCTACGAAACAGGTGGCTATGTTAACATCTAGATTACGTGGGTTTAAAGTTAGGATTAGTTATACCCGAACTGCATTTGCTTTTGTTGTGGCCATCTTACCAAAAACTGGACTTCTAAATAGCCCGACAAAACCTTGTACCTGTTAGTCCATACTCAGGGTGTCAATTATCTGCGTGTCTTTTTTTGAACCCGCCCTCGTGTCACTTCTAACCAATCAACGTGTAAGGAAGGGGGCGGGAATCAAATCATTTCCGTCGTGTGGCTCGTGCCTGTTGTTTATCAAAGATTCATTGGGAGCTGATGTCAAATTCAGAAGAAGCCGTGCAAGTCAGTATTTAAATATTTTATTTAATCGTAATTTGCTGTCATTATTCACTAATGTTAATACTCAGTTTAGTAAGAGTCTGTAATGTTACAACGAAGTCGGTTTTTAATTGTAAGATAACGAGTCTAAGCAGCTCAAATAAGTTGCAGGGCAGTTAGCTAACGTTAAGTCAGCCTACTGTAAAACACATTTCAGCTATTTTATTAAGGCGTTAACATCACCGTGACATGAGAGTTCTTTATCCAAATTGTACATTGTGTCTCGACTGCGAGACGATAACAGTAGTGCTGCGTTTATCGGTCAATTGGCATTTGTCTCTCTCTAGCTACAAATGTAGCTAATATGACATAAAGAAACGTTATTTTCACCAGGTGGCATTCTGGTTTCATGGTGTTTGTGGTGACTAATCCAATGTTACTCGTAGTAGCTGCAACTGATAATCAATAATCCGAACACATTTCTGAAAATTACCTTCTTAAGGCTGGTTTTCATGTGTCAGTGTGCAGTTGAGAGGTCATGCTACTGCATACTAATGCAAATGTTTTGTAGTGTGTGAAGCCACAGATCTCACAAAAACGTTTTTCAGGGTTTACGCCACCCCCATGCCATGCTGTGGTTGTTACTCTGCAGCACCCAGAAGTACCAAACTAAAACCGCATTTCTTCACCAGGTACCTTAAATCATGAAGCAGTTGCCCCCGGATACGGTGCGGCTGCTGTCCAGCTCCCAGGTCATCACCTCCGTGGTGAACGTTGTGAAAGAATTGATGGAAAATTCCCTGGACGCTGGGGCTTCAAGCGTTGACATTAAACTGGTACAGTGTCTAAATGACAGACCATGGAAAAAGGAGAAATGTATTAATTTGAAAATAGGATTGATTAGTAAATCAGAATTGATGAGTGGGATTCTCTGTAGGAGGATTTGGCTCAATAGAGCTAAAACAATATGGAGAGCATTATTAGGTTTTAGTCATAAAGTGTGCAAAGCCTTCTATATGCACGAGTGCAGTGATTTTGTTGCTTTTTTTTACTTATCTGAGAGCAACAAATTAACCCTCAGACTTTGAGATTTGCAGATGTAGACTCCTTAACTACTCAGATTTGCTTTGGCAGTGGAAAGGATTGTCGTTGTATTTGATAATGCAATTGGTAAAATATCCAAATAAAGCATGTAATGATATGAATGGAGAAAAAAAATATTTTTCCTCAAGGTAAAAATGTGCCTTAATCGCTATTTAAATCTTCACAACTCACAGTTCTGATTTTGATTTCATCTGCTGTATTAATTGATCCACAGTATTAACTGAATTTCATATTGCAGGAGAACTACGGTTTGGACCGGATAGAAGTGCGTGATAACGGCCATGGAATCAAAGCCGTAGATACTCCTGTAATGGCTGTGAGACATTTCACTTCAAAGATCTGTAGCCACGAGGACCTGGAGCAACTGGAGACATACGGCTTCCGGGGAGAGGCACTAGGCTCCATCTGTGCTGTGGCTGAGGTGAGAAGTATTTATCAGCGGTAGCTCTGTCAGGTTTATACATGCACTGAACTGATAGTACAGTACGTGAAAAGAAAACAATTAATCTCAGTCATGCATACTATTATTTCATAAATAGCATGATTCTTTGATTCATTGGTATATATCAGGAATGAAATCCACCTCCTGGTTTATTACGGTATATAAAATGGGATGTTTAGCAGTGTTTTATTGTGCTGTTTCCCTTCAGGTGGCTGTCATCACAAAGACAGAGGAGGATGACATCAGCACCCAGTACATGCTTAACTTAACAGGGGAGATTGTTTCTCAGAAGCCGTCTCACTTAGGTCAAGGTAAAGCACGAATAATTGAATCCGTCTTGTAATGAGCAACAAAATCAAGGACTGCTCACAGAGACATTGTGAACACTCTGATAGAAGTTTTGCATTAGCATTAGCATGTCACTGACAGATTTAGATACAATTTTCATAATGTTTGGCTCCATCAGCAGTTACATTATCTCCTGTACTATGTGCATGAAGTTGCTCATTCCTTCCCTGGTTGGATTATACAGTTTGTTAATGTATAAAGTAGACAGATGTTTGGTGCTGTATGGAAAAAAATGTTGTCATGAGGGAAAAAGAGAGTGAACTCTTAAAGAGTGATGAAGGGTTTTAACCAACCCAAAAAGATCATTGGGCTTGAAACAGACAAATTAATTTTATTACATTACATAAAAATGTTGATCATACAGGAAGTATTGCTGTTTGCTATTAAGAGTTTCAGAATAAGACACACCTTGACCATCAAGTTTTGGCTCATGGTGTCCAGGTAGATGTAGTCGACCTGTGTTCTTCCGCCTTGTCGCAGGTAAAGTAAACTTTATGTCAAAAGCTGTTGCACACCTCTGGTCTTTGTGTTTTGCAGGTACAACAGTGAGTGTACTGAAGCTTTTCAAGAATCTTCCAGTGAGACGGCAGTACTATTCCTCTACCAAGAAGTGCAAGGAGGAACTGAAGAAAGTGCAGGATCTGCTGATGGCCTATGCCATTATAAAACCCGACTTGAGGCTCACGCTCATTCACAACAAAGTCAGTAACTTCTCCTCCCTTTTCGTTAATGCCAGATGTAATTGGCAGCTGTCAGTAACCAGCGTACAAAAATGTGTTTAATATATGTTATTTACAATTCAACAATGATGACTGATGAAACTATAAATTTGGGCAAAGTTAAAATTAGTATAAATTCTATTTTATTTTTCCACCAGCCATTTACCAAGCAGTCAAAAAAATGTCCTTTTATAGCATCACGCATGCCAAGATATGTTGAGTATTAAGTGATAATCTCCTGTGGGCTTTAAAGGTGGCTGTAAAGTATCAGTTACATGTGTTGCAGTGGAGTGTATGGAAACATCCTTATGATTGTCTCAAAGTGATCCAGCACCATAAATCACATCTTAGCAGTTAGTCTGCATGATCAGTGTGTATAGGCGACTATCCTGATCCACGTAGCCGCTGAGAGGCTGAATTAGGGAAAAAACGTACCATACCCGACGCGCTGGCTGAAGTTTATGTTGAATGAATAACCTGCTCCAAAAGTATACTGTTTCGTGCATTTATTAGTGATTACAACAGCACTTACATCAGAAAGCAGGAATTCTATCAATGGCAAAATCAAGCGGTCAGCAAAAAGTAGCACTTTCCGTTCACCCCCCTCTCAGTTCAAAAAACCCAATAGCAGGTGAACAGCTGACTATACCACCTCTGATGCTGACGTACCACCACCACGTGACCCGCCCACTCCGATGTGACAATACAATAATAACAATAAATTACCGCGGCACAAAGAGCTGGCCTCTACAGTGTGAAGCAGTCGTCTTTTAATCAAAA
Source organism: Chelmon rostratus (assembly GCF_017976325.1). Taxonomy (NCBI): domain Eukaryota; kingdom Metazoa; phylum Chordata; class Actinopteri; order Chaetodontiformes; family Chaetodontidae; genus Chelmon; species Chelmon rostratus. The sequence continues at coordinate 23,127,235 of NC_055670.1, read as the reverse complement.
TCTGACTAAGTACTGTGTCACACTGTTGTTCTTGTTTCATTGTTTGGGACTTACTGGACATAGAGATGCACAGCAGAGAAGTGATTATGCTTTATGAGAGGTGTGAGACGTTCTTCTTGTCATCCTTGGAATCCATTTTAACAAACATAATTCAAGATGATAAAAGGATAAAATTACACATGCTTAATAGTCACCTTTCAAGTCTACAGTGAAGTATGTGATACTTTATTATGGTTTTAGTTTTTACCCTCCCTACAACAGAACAGAGTCAATGGGAAGAAGACCATATTGAGGTTTTAATGGTAATGAAGTCTGTCCTGAAAGTGACGTAAATCCCTGCTCATGCAGTATGTAGTCCTCCACACACAGCAACCACTAGGTGTCCTCATTAGTCTTCAAATGACCATCTGTCACTGGCTCAAAATCAACTTCAGTTTTTGTTAGTATGCCATGTCTTTGCAATATAGTGTTCCATGTGTGGCAGCCTTGATTGAAGACATTAAAATGTGTAAAAGCACATGTAAGATTAGATACTATTTAAGATTAGTGCATAGACATTGGAAATTCATTTGGACTTCAGGGGGATAAGGTGGTTGATCCCATTAAGTTCATTAGTCCTCCACATTTTGATACTGCTGCTACTGCTACTAATATAAATCATGAAATTTATCATTCTCTCCAGCAGAATAATGTATGAAGACAACAACGATAATAAAGTGTAAGGAGCAAAATTAACTGTAGATAAAATGAAAGTGGTCTGCACAGAGATTAGTGCTCCACACACAAAAAAACAAGACTTCATAAAGAATTAGCGCATTGCTTTATTTGTTTTCAAATATATTTTTATTAGGCAGTTTGCTCATCATATGACTCAGTTGAACAATTATGTTCAGCCAAAGGAAAGTTCGTTGCTTGTATGACCTGAAAAAAACATATGAAAGGTAATAACAACAAGATAAATGGAAGGAGGGAAAATACAGAAAGCCTGGACAACCTCACCCTGTTGTACTATTCCATCCAGTTCCTCTGTCTAAATGTCGCTCATTTGATGATGTGAAATACTGCATACTGCAGGTTGCTGCTGCAGCTGTATGTTGTGCATAGCTTCCTTTGAGCTGAGTTTTTTTTGTCTCTCTTAAGATTTTTTGTCATCATGTAAAAGCCCTTAAACAGAAAGTTATAAAAGGATATTCAGGAGCTGTCAGGTAAATAATTAATCAAACACTTTCTTGAGGACAGTAATTGTCTCCAGCCTCCTGTTGTTTTGTTGTCACTGCTAATGCAAGTCAGTGAGTTATGAAATTGTTAAGTGTGATGGAAAATATTCATTTGGCTTGTAGAAGCACTTTAGAAACGCACAGACTGAATCTTTTATTGAGCCAAGTGTGGACAGAATGACTGATGGAAGGAGGCGTCTGTGCAGGTTAGTGAGTCTGTTCATTAACTTATAAAAGAGAAATGGCTCGAAATCACATGCATACAACACAATGTTGCATGCAAATGATTTTGCATGCATACCTGTACCTATTACAGAAAAAGTTATTAGCTGGACTCTTTTAAATTAGTGTGCGTGTGATTAAGAAAAAAATACCCCAGAATTCACACATTAGTCTATTTTATTGAGTTGCTTTTAAGTTCACCTGAGGAGGAGAACCTTTAAATAGGTAATTGTTACAGCAGGCATTCATCAGACTTTTTAGCTAATTACAAAAACACTTGATGTAGCTGTTAAACTGGGACACAACCTTACCTGAACATAATTATAATTGTATATATAGATAAATTATGGTTGCAACTAACGATTACTGTCATTTCTTCAATTCAATCTGTTGATTATTTGTTTTATTAATTGCACTCCCAGAGTGCAACCTGATGCTTGTTTGTCCGACTCACACCCAAAAAGCCAAACATATTGAATTAACGGCGACGTAAAACTGAGGAAAGCAGCAAGTCCTCACAGAGGAGAAGCTGTAATCAGAGAATGTTTGGCACTTTTATGTGATAAATGACTCCAATTATTAATTGATAATCAAAATCAACCACTCAACCAACTTAATTAGGACACTTGGGGATAAAACATGTGAACCTGCACGATAATGACTCATATCAGGGGTTAATTGCTGCAGTAATATTCAGGTGTTGCTTAGAGGTCTTTCGAAAGGTTCAGGTGATGTTGAAACGACTTTGCTGCCATAAAAAAAAATTATTTCCATAAATATTGATCTGTGAAGGTACGGTATAAATGTATAGAGATGGCGAGAACTACAAACCCTCTCCAAAGACTTCAACATAAATACTATGAACAAAAACACCACGATGTTGACATACTGAAACTGTACAGTAGATAAGGATGATCCTAAATCTACAATATATTGTCTGAAACAATTAAAATGCTTGAGTCTGCAGTCATGCCTGTGTATCATTACAACCAATCACCTTGACTCCACAAATACTTATTAGTAGTAATTATTAGTAATTATAGTCACTAATTTTCCTTCCACGATTAAAAAAAATGTGACTCAACAGTTTCAGCAGTTTGCACTTATAGTGTCTGCAAAGACATGAGAGTCCATTAGCAAATGGAAACAGTCAAATAACAACTTGATTGTTGAGGTAGTCGACAATAGAAGTTTAACTAAATATAACCATCACACATACCAAAGCAATGCATCATATTCCACAATGTCCAGTTTTTATTGTTTTTTTTTTCTTTTAAAGATTCATTATTTATCATTGATTGAAACTCCAGTCATTAAGTATCATCACAGTTACACTGAGGTTGCATGTTTTGGTATGAATAACAAAAAAATAAATGAAGAAATGTGGTTTTTAATATGTTTTAGAGCAGTTGTGTTAACTTGCTTTTTATCACCTGTCCCCTGGGCTGCACAGGGTTGCAAACTATCGTTGTGCACAATAAAAAAGCCAGTTATTTTGGATTGTTCCATTGCATAACATTTGATTAATCAGCAGTGGAATTATTTAGCAATTAGACATTTCCATCCCATATGCCCTTTCCCACCACAGCTAAGCGTAACTGTCAGGTGCCCCAAACACAAATATGGCTGACTGTGAACTCTGATTTGGCTGATTATGACGCCTGAGTAAGTTGCTGAACACAGCTGCGGACTTAACCCCAGATTCAGTTTCAGGCTGCAGCCAGTTTGTACACAGAAGTGTATAGGTGGTGTGGGTCATGGAGGGGCCACACGACCGCCATATAACTTTCATAGAAATCGAGGTTGTCGGGGGAGGGTAGTGAACCCATTTTGTACAATCAGCACTCAGTTGCCCCTATCCTTTATCTCCAACTCTGCTATTCGGCCTGTGTCGTGTTTCACAGCTTCTTCAAGAACTGTTTACAGGAGTGATCCGTTTACATGTGCCAAATTGCGTATTTAATAGCTGAGACATGCCCTGCTACAGAGTGCATGCTTTTAGAAATCAACACCCAGGAGATAAATTCACTGGTGGACACAAACTACAAGACCACTCGCGGGTGTCAACATATTTTATACCTAAAATATTTTCTGATCTGACATAATCCTAAAATGATATAGATTAATTATTATTAATTATTAATTATTAATCTTCATTTAAGTTACTAATTGTACCATAAAAAGTACAGAATCATAGTAGAAACTAATGTTTTTGGACCGGGGTTGTAATTGTAGAGTCCAGAAGAAATTATATTATATTCACACTATAATGTGAATAATACCTTTAGAATCAAAGTTCTTGTTGATTTTAAATAATGATAGAAATTATTTTTTAATCTTTGGCATCAGCTACACTTCCATATGTTTTATGCTCCTTGCCCTAAATCTTGACATCAACTACGTTTTGAACATTAAAATGCAGTTTCCGTCCATCTCTTGCTGAATCTCTTGACTGAAACAAAATGTATGAACTCCAGATATGTTGGCGGCTCCGTGGCCCAGTTACTATCTTGACAGGTGTTTATGCAGTGTGATTCGCCTGATGAGGACTCATGGAAGTTGACTGGTGTCATATTGTTGCAGGTGGTGGTTTGGCAGAAGGCCAAGGTGGCCGATCATAGAAGTGCCCTCATTGCTACGCTGGGGCCCAGTGCCGTTGCCAACCTGCTCCCTTGCCACCATCACCAAGAGCAACCAGAGGTTAGTTAAGGGGAAACATGCAGAGATGAGAGGGAACTGGAGCAATTCTCATGGCTTTTAGAGACCATACCTCAGTTTGTTTGTTCCGGTTTTCTTTGTGTCTTCATAAACATTGCTGACAGAAATGCATGTATGTATTAGTAAAAAAATAATTTCACATTTAAGATAAATCAGTTTGAAATAACCCTGTGTCACAGTAGGCAATGTAATGCAATGATTTCTGCCAAGTTGTGTCAAATCACAGAATGGAGGCCCCAGGTTTACAGGTTTCTAGTTTCATGGTCAACTGTTATTTTTATTGTTTCACGTGAACCATTGCTCAGCTGGACAAAGTCACCTCTGAACAATATAATGAATGACGCCGTGAATGTGAAGAGACCGCGTGGAGTGCATTGCGCTCTGATGGATGACACATAGCACGGCTGTGCCAGTTCCGCCGTGCTACCCCTCCTGCCTCATGCGCACACCTTGCACTCTTTGCTCTCATACTGTGACTCCCATGCCCCTTCGCCCTTTATTGTGGAGCCATTATGGCAGTTCATCTTCCAAAGACACACACTTGCCCCCTTAAAAAAGCTCATTGGCAACAAGTCCATCCTAAAGTGAAATGCCATTAAGTCTCATTTTCAGTACAAATTTAAATCAAATTAAAAATATTGTGACATGGTTGAAACTTTTTTCAGGAATGCTTCTGAAGTCAGTTTCTTTGACACTGTGTGCAGCTACTGCTAAAAGAAATAAGAAAAAAAAGGAACTCAGAAACACATTTGAAATAGTTTGTTTTGCGTTGGAAATGAATGATGATGGCTGAATTACATAGTTTGACTTGTTTTGGAAAGGTCTAATTTGAACTGTCAGTATTTCATTAAATGCAGACTTAAGATGGATACTTTTTGCAGTGCAAATGAGAGCATGCACGTTATACTTGACCGTGAGCTAATAACCTCATCATGAACGCCTGGTCTGAAGCCAGCAAATGTGGTCAGTTGGTGGCTGGCCAACTATTCCCTTGCCCTTTTCTCTTGAGTTCTTTCCTGATGAAGAGTGAGTGCTTTTTGTTAGCTAAGCTTTGCGGTGCTGATCGTAATTGAATTACTGTCGAGCGGTAACTTTCTGCTTGGTCACGGTAGGTGTCATGTGGCTCGTACCTGCTGCCAGGCTCCCAACTAATCTAGTCTGACAGATATGGAGCAGCCCTTTTCACCCCGTTTCTCTCTCATTTTCCTCTTTGTTGTTGTTATTTTGCTGCTGCACTTTGGTGCCCAGTTATGAGAACAACCTTTCACCTTTTCCTCTGACTCCCTGTAGCAATGAAAGAGAACTTTTCTCCTCTTTGTCCCCAAGACCAAAGCTTAGTGATCAAGGGGAGAGTTGCAAGAGCTATTCCTCTGCAGAACAAAATGTGACACTCGTTTTTGGCAGCATGACTACAAATAGCTGCGGCCCTTTGGGGCCAGAGGTGCCATTCGTGCTCTCATAAAGTGACCCTAATGAGCAGAAATAGAGAGAAGCATATGTGCCCCGACCTGAAACTGCAGTTCATTTATTAACTTCATTGGCGTGCGTTGCTGCTAATAATGAGCCCGAGGCCATGTGGAAAAAAAGCGTAGCTATTCCACTTGCAATCTGTAGAACATTAATAGCTTTCCATAATTTCTTACAAGCTTACATTCATAATGGAGTTTTAAGTGCAATTGTTCAGTTTTATGTCAAGTCATCAATTTTAGCTCATGAGAACTGCCTCTGGCGTGATTCTAGTTGAAAGGTCATCATGTTTGATGCAAATTTTAATAGAAAATTATCAACACGGGCTGGTTGGGCGTGTTCGTAGTGGACCCTGCGTATCGGTACACTTAAGAGGAACCAACACACTCAGACATGTCATTGTCTTTCTTGATTCTTTCATATTGGGACATCCGAAATGTAAAGGAGCTGATGAAATGATTGGAGCTTTTCTGCGCCTCCTCACTGTGTTGTGGCAGCGTATGAATGGAATGCTGTCATCGGACATGTTTGCTTGCGCACAACCAGAGTTAATGGCTCCATTCCCAGCTGTGCAGCTCTGCAGCTGTGCAGCTGTCAGGGGAATGGATCAACCGTGTCGTCCTAATTGAAAATGTAATGATGGTAAAGTTTATGTAATGTCCAGGTTGCAAAGCTGTTAGTTATGCTGTTATGCCCCTGCGCCCACCAGCTGCTAAGCATGTCAATTTGAAAATGACTGCAAAACCACGAAGGTCACATTTCAGATTCATCCCTGCCAAATCCAGTCCTTCATTATAGCCATTTGTTATGTGGTATGATGTTTTCCTTACTGTACTTTCCTGGTAAGTTTATGTATGACACCTACTTATTATTAATATTCTCATTATTTCTTGTTTTATTCAGATTGTTTTAGAGGGCTTTTTTCCGAAGCCTGGAGTGGATTACTCTTCTACAAGCTCATCTAACCCTGACAAAACATTTATATTTGTCAACAACCGGCCTGTCCACCAAAAAGACATAATGAAGGTAGAGTCATTTTGAGTAACTTTGTACAACGGATTATAAAATGAATACTTTTCCTGATAATATTCTTTTATTTCATGTTTATATGCAAAATTTCTCCTGATTGGATCGTATGATTGATCATCAGCTGTTGCGTCAACACTACACTGCTCAGTATCTGGATGACTCAGCCCGAAACCGTTATCCCACCCTCATGCTTAAAGTCACAGTTTCGCCATCTTCAGTTGATGTCAATCTGACACCGGACAAGACTCAGGTTCTCCTTCATGACAAGGTAGCTATGAAATCCAAGCTTAGTCAGAATTAGTTCAATATGTAGTGTGTTTGTGCAAAATTTGGTATCATGGTCCAAACCTAGGCTGGCAGATATGATTAGAAATAAAATTCTGTGTAATGTCAAGAAGTTTTTTTTACCATCTGTGATCTGTCTGAAATTTAGGAGGCAGTGCTGACGGCAGTGGAGGCGTTTCTGGTTTCTCTCTATGGCTATCGGCCCGATGGTGGCCCCCCAGCTGAGACGCAGCTTGCCCATGAGACATCTCTCTCACTGTCTAGCCCTTTGCAGCCTGATGTTTCACTACCTGACAATGAACAAAGTGTAGAGAGGGATGACAGTCTCACCAACCACAATGGCAACCTCCCCAAACATGCGCCTGAACATGGTGACAGAGCAGTAAGCACTGATGTTTCATGTTCGGACCGCCGGACCTCTAACAGCAGCTCTTCATCCTCTATCGCAGAAGACTGGATAATGAACCAGATCCCAGCCGGGCTTGAGTCAGACTTGTCTCTCTGTGATGATCAGAGCTACACTCAGACTGCAGAAAAAGGTTCAGCAAGCGAGTCTGAGAGCCTCGAGGGCGATGCCGTGTCAGGTGCAGATGCGAGCAAACATCAGTTCTCAGCTGAGGACTGGAGCGGCGGGACGGCTTTGACAGACACTGTATCAGGAGAACCCCTGCAGCCCGTCCAAATCCATCAACCCTTAAAGAATGATCATTCTGACTCAGGAGAGATCAAGAGTCAGAGCAGCTCAAACAAAAAGATCTCCAATGCCATAACGGAGAAGCGGGCTGCTCTGACGGCCTACGACCTCATCAGCAACCGCGCCATGAGGGCACCGCTGTCTCCCGCCGCCCTATTCGAGAAGGAGACCAGAGCAGAGGTCCTCAGGGAGAGACCCACAGCCAGCCTGCAGGATATCAGCATCGCCGTTCACGAGAGGTGGAAAAATCTGAGGGAGGAAGACCGTAAGAAGTGAGTTTCCAGACCTTCACCTTTCCAAGCAGTTGTTTCCATTTCTTGTTATTTGCAGGGCGGGGGGGGGGGGGGGGGGGGGGGGGGGGAGTCTGACCTGTCATTTGCATGTGAAAAGCTTCGTCTGGAAATCTTGTTGATATGAGCTGCGTTTGTAATTTCCAGACAACTGTGTCTAATAGGAGCTTCGGTAAATGACTTTTCCCGCAGTAAAACAGGTATCACTAATGGTGATACCTCTGCAACCTCGATTCCAACACAGCTGGGACGCTGTGGAAAACGTAAATAAAAAGAGAATTCAATCATTTTCAAACAAACTGTGTGTACAGACAACATTTATATGAAGGCCATGTAGTAGCATCCTTTATACAATCATGTGTTCACAAAGTGTTGAACCTCGCTCCATCCTCGCTGTGAACCACTGAGCCTTTCCAGGATGCTCCTTTCATACCCAGTCATGATACTATCACCTGTTACCAATCAACCTGCTTACCTGTGGAATGATCCAAACAGGTGTTTTTGGAGCGTTCCACATCTTTCCCAGTCTTTTGTTGCTCCTGTCCCAACTTGTTTAAAACGTGTTGCTGCATCAAACTTGGAATGAGCAGATATTTACAAAAATCGATGCAGATGATGAGGTCAAACATTCAATACATTGTCTTTGTGCTGTTTTCAGTTGAGTATATTTATACGTTTGTTGCAGTTTTTATTGAACATTTATTCAATGTTAAACCCACTGAGAATAATAATCCATTCATAGTAGTACTATGACAAGATTTAAGAGACACTGACTGACACGAACTAATGCTTCTCTTTATATACAGTTTATGATATTTCCCAATTTCTGATTACAAATTCCAACATACATTAACATCTAAATGTTCTGTTTCCTGGTTCGACACAAGTCTCTTTGTCGTTTTAAAGTCTCACCTAAACACTTACTCCACAAGTGGCATGAGGAGTGACACATAGTTGGCTTGTCAAGAACAGATTTGTTGCAGAACAGATGGAGGTAATGAGTGTTTGTGTTTGACCCCTGCTCCACCAGAGTCAAAGGATTTACATTAATGAAAGTAAGACAGGGGTGGAGGAATTCGAAAAACAAACAAACAGTTGAAAAAATAGTGCATCATTCTCCAGGCTCAAGTATGAGATCTAAGCACACAAACATTTCTAAAATAGTGCTATTAGCAGATCAGAGAGCACGGCACAATGCACCGGCCATGAGCAACTCTGAGCTGTTTCAATCGATTTTATTCTGTCAGAGTGATTTGTGAAATAGGATGCAAGCTAGTTTTGTCAAACAGTCATTAGTAACTTCTAAAATGGTCCAGATGCACACGGACACGTCACTACTCAGCTAGAAGCATCATGGAACAACACATTATACTGCGCTGAAGGCACTTCAACCTAATTATGTTAGATTACTGCATACCAATTTAAAGTAATTGCAAAGCTGGAAAATGTGTATCAGCAGTACTTGGGGCCTTATATAAGGTATGGAAGAGTGTATGGAAAAAGACATCTGTTTAGAATCCTGCCGTGCCGTTCTGCTGTCTTAAACATGAAATAAGATGTGGCAAGGACTTGGCTCCTTTCACCGCCACTGTTAAGTGGCACACCACTTCTAGGAATTGCACTTACACAAGTTCACAAAGCAGGTTATTTGAATAATGGGGTGCTGAAGTGTACGCCCTAATGCTTAACATATGAAGATCTATGGAAACATGACTTGGCAAATAACGGCTTTGCTGAGGAAAGCACCCTATAGTATCTATATATATCAAGTTCTCAACATGTTCTCTGCATGTGCAGAGGGTTCAAGGTGATCCTCAGTATTTAAATTCTTATTTTAGAACACAATGTAATATGTTCCAAGTAGACAACAACAGATGGCAGCTTAGCAGCGGTGCTACACAGAAGAAATGAGACACACTAAGTTATCAACAGGTGACATGTTACTGTTGTTTCCACAGCATTTCAATGGCTAATTTGAGTGAGCAGCAGATCTTACATACATTTTCAAATATAGTAATCTAAATCCTGCTGAAAAAACTACCACACATAACAGAGACATTAAAGAATTACTCCAGAGATTCAGTATGACACTACCATAAAGTTAGAGGACTGACAAGGGAGGAATTAAACAAAGAATGGTCAATGTCGAAGCAGCTGAGGCCAAGATATCCTGACTTTTAGTTCTAATATCGGCCATTTCCCAAAAAGACTTAAGCCTATAATTCCCATAATGCAACTCGGTAGCATCTTTCATTCAATGCCCCTGCCTCCTAAATGCCCACTAAAAAATATTCAAGCCCAATCCAAGATAACACTTGGTCAGTGCATGCTGGGATGGCAACTTGGAATATACCACAAAGACGGTTGTCACCACTGTTGTAACTCTAAAACACTTGGTTGAACTCTGCAGGTATGAGGAGAAGGCAAAAAAACACCTGGAACACCACGACCACAGGACCAAGTTAGCCTCTGCTGAAGACCCCAGAGAGACAAGCATGGGCGCCGCAAGGGGCCACGCACAGGGCCAGAAACGCAAGGCCCCGTTGTCCAACCAGAAGCTGCTGGACGAGCTCTTCTCTGCACAGCCACAAAAGAAGAACAGGAGCCATGCACCTAAGCCCTCGCTGCCCCTCCCCTGCAGCCTGTCTTCCCTTCGGCTGCAGCTTCAGCGCCTTTCATCCCAGAGCAGCGCAGTGCCACGGGGCCTCCGTCTTGTAAACCGGCTGGCCTCTCAGAGCGCCTGGGTCATTTTATGTGGTCAGAGGCTCATGCTGTTAAACCCATTTCGAGTGGAGGAAGCCTTGCTGTTTAAGAGACTTCTAGAGAATAATATACTTCCAGCAGTGAGTCTGCAGAACCCTATACAGTTAACAGATGGGTAACGTATCACTCACTTCTCACCAGAAAAATGAAACTTATCTAGTTTGAGACTATTTTTAAGACAAATCTTATTAACTGGTTTTTATTGAGGTTTATCTAATGTCTGAAAATACACTGGAGTTGTATGTTAAACATCTCCTTGTCTCTCTTTTGTAGAAGTCTTGGAGGAGCTGAATACACTCAGGCTTTGTGCAGCATGGAGAAACAAAGCCCTGAGCTAAATGGAAGGGTCTTCTTCTCTGATCCCAGGCTTGTGGCTAATGGCTTTAAAATCCAACTCACTCCAGGTACACTGTGAATAAAATTTCATACTGTAGCCCTGTTGTACGAGGCAGTTTAATATGATTGAGTATTAATCTATCAACCATGTGGCACGTCCTTCTGAAACTGGTGACAAAATAGTCCCCAAACGTAGGCACCATAGTTCAACATTAGATGTCGACAACACTCCCAATCAATCATAAAACAAGCTTTTCTTATGCTTTTAAGTCACGCTGTTTAAAGGTCTCGTGGTGGATTGTCTGGTTTTATTTAACAAATGTTGGGGACATTTGCAATCATTAATGTCATAGTTCACCAGTCACTTAGAAATGTCAAACGTACAGTCCCGAGTAACTGGATTACAGGCAGTTATTTCTTTGTAACGGATTAGTTGTGGATAAAACAAAATATTCCCAATCCTTCAACAGATTTGTCCATCGTGAAAAACAATGAATGATAAAATAGAGAAGTTGTAACTCACATGAGAACTGAAATATAACACCCAACAGCCTTGTATGTTGTTTTTTTAATTAAAAGCTTTCTTTTTTCAAATGGATCATGACAAGTTGAATAATAACTTGGACGCAATTTAACATCTTAATCACTCATTATGTATACATTAACCACAGCACCTTTATCCATACATGTACGAGGAGTTTTGTGACCAGTTATCTTCAAACGAAGCACATATTGCAACAGTTAGCACATGAATCATTAACCAATAGTCTGGTAACTGTAAACACACAGTTAGTATAGCGCAGCTAATAAAATCACAGCAAATAATTGATGAAAAGCTGTTGTTTCTAAAAAAAAAAAAAAAAAAAAAATCAATTTTCTCATTGTTGTGTATTTACGAAGCAGCTTTTTTTTAGGGAGATCACATTTCTAGTTCTAATATTGATAGGTCTTAGATTGACAGATTGTTCTAATAATTAAAGTATATGTCAGTGTAGTTTAACCATGCATATACAGTAATAAATGCAGTGAATGCATGGTACATATACACACAATGTAAAAATAAACCAGAATTTCTCCTCCGTTCAGCTTGTTTTTGCCAGCTTCTTCATCATTGTGACATTATTTCTCTGTTCACCTGCAAAGGGTATACAGTGTCCTGTGAGTGTTGGTTGTTTTTGTTGCTGGAATGCTTCACCTCAGTTGACATTGGCTCTCTGCCCGACAGAGTGGTCTCACAGTAGGTTTGTACCCTAGTGTGCAGGTGATGAGAATGGTTGCCCTGTGAGAAATTCAAGGAATTTTCATTTGGCACTGCCAGCCTCGGTGGGTGTGCATGGGACTGAAGTTAGCGGCATATATGAGATGGATCCATTGTGATTCTGCACAAACGGATATTTTAAAATGAAAAAAAAAGCACGTGTCTGTATGAAGGTGAGTAGGCTGTTATTACAATGACAAAATTTGTAGCTGTCAGTTGTTGCTCTCGACATCAATTTTTTATAGTGAATGTACTGGACTGTTCAGTGTTGCACAGGCAACATCACCAGCACAGAAATATGTAAGAAATGTTATAACTCTCTGCTTCTCCAGGTTTTTTTTCCACTTTGCATCCAAAGTCGTGTATCAGAAATATAAATTGTGCATGATTTGCAGTATTTCCTCATGAAATGAGAAGCTATCATTCTTCCACCCTACAAGACAACTTCCTTCCAGTCTGCTGGGGCTTCTATTAGTCATTTAACACTCCATTTGGCCCTTGGCTTGTTTGACTTGGTCATGAGTCCAGCCGTAAACCACAATATTTATTTATTATTCTTTCCTGGAGATAGTAGTAGCGTCTGGAGTATATTAATCCTTGTTTTCTGCTTGTTTTGGCCAGGCCTCACGTCAGCCGAGAGACATCTGGAAGTGACAGCGATGGCGGACTACGTGCCTTTCCTCGGTGTGGAGGACCTCAGGGAGATCCTGACTGCAGTTCTTCACAGGAAGGCCAGGACCGTGCAAGAGTGCCGGCCACTTAAAGTCACAAACTACCTACAAGTGAGAAAAGCTACCAGTTGAGATCAAGCATGGCGTTACTGGAGATTTCTGTTTGTTTTATTAAATGTCTGACTTTTCCCTCACAGGGCGAAGCAGTACGACTCGCCCGTCAGTTGCCTGCAAATTTATCCAGAGAAGATGTGGAGGAAACGCTGCTGAGGATGGAACAGCAGCTTGATGAGAACAGCTGGACCTGCATCCACGGACGACCGTTTCTCCAACACTTATCTGACATCCCGTCTACAGACCAGGAAGCTGAAGCTCTGCTGAGGCCTTTAGAGCTGTAAGAACTAGACACCTCAATGAAAAATGGCAGCAGTGAAATATGTGTGGAGCAGCTGTCTCATTATAATGCAGCTAATTTTTCTTACCTTTTTGCTAAAATGACATTCAGCAACAAAACATAAAAATAAACTTATTTTTCAACATTTCGGTCCAGCATGTGACTCATTTTGTGACCCCTGAATAGCTCATTTTTGTAAGTACCTTAAAATATGTAAGGTATTTACAACAATATGTTCAGTGGTGGAATGTAACCAAGTACACTTACTCAAGTACTGTACTTAAGTACACATTTGAGGTAATTATACTTGAGTATTTCCATATGCAACTTTGCATCTCAGTGACAAATGTTCTTTTTACACCACAATAATTGTTTTACTAATTAAATTCAACATGATCACAGCAGTTATATTGACACAAAACCAACATATGTAGTAGTAAAACACTGACAGAACTTTTCACTTCACAAAGAGTACTTCTGATACTTTAAATATTTTTTGCTGATAATACTTACATCTTACAATACTTCTTCTACCACTGATATTACGTAACATTTAATTTAGCATGATTATGTTCTGCTATTATTATGAAGCCGAACGATTATGTACATCCATACATCAATCTGCTGTCTTATGGCTATTTGAGCAGCTCACTCATGCCTTGTTAATCAGTGGCTTTAAGTGTGTTTGCTCTCAGTACGAGTGTACAGTGTGATGGCGTTAAAATAGCCAAACCTCTCCAAAGATTTCTTCCAAAGAGCTTTTCAGTCTTTCTTAGCCTCAGGAGTGACAGAGTCCTGATGTTGTAGTTATCAAGAAAAGACAGTGATTGCATCGTGCAACAATAGTAAATCCTGTGGCAACAAAGAACTCACATTTCAACCTCATTATGGTCACTCAATAAAAAAGGAGCTGGGATGTGCAATAAAACCGGGACATTATAAATCTTTTTCTTGTTCACAGCCTCGGTGATATCACAGTAGTTCATGTGCAGATTTGCTCTTTGCAACTGTTTGAATTCTATATCTAATGCTTTGGTTTTGTCAATTGATTTCTTGCATAGTTTTCATTTTCTTGGATTAACAACAGCAGGCTTCGACCTGCAGCGTGACATATGACTCCCTGAATTGATTTCTGTCCAAAAGCCAGAGTATCTTACTACCCTTAAGCCTCATTGTGGCACCATTGGAATGGGTATTGCTCCAAGCCAGAGATGTACACTGTGCCAGCTACTACCCATAATTCTTTTCCCTCAATTAGTGCCAGCTGCTCGGCCTTTAGTATTGACAGATAGTTGTATATTATCCCTGGCTGCATTAAATGCTTCAGAGATTTGCACTGTAATTTCAACCACAAAGTTTAGCAAATCCTTGACACTGCGCTAACTTGTAGTGGTGCCACTTCCTAAAGACATTAGTCTATTACGCCATCATGTTCAGTGTTGCTGGAGGTTTCCTGTGGGGAAACAAACTGAATCAAACTTTGCCCTGTAACTAAAAAAAGACACGACTGGCAGAAGTGAAAGTCTAAAAGTTTGTTTTTTTTATGATAATAATAATTTATAGAATTTCTTTATCATTGTGAAGAGGCCTGCTACAATAGTAAGTGGTTGTACCTCAACAAGCCATTTAATAGGAGAAAATTCAGTTTGTCATTGCAGAAACACTGACTACGATTTCACCACACTGGAACAGGAATACATATAGCCACACGAGGTATTCACTCATCGCCTTTTCATATGGACATTGAATCCCACCTCAGGGAAAAGTGCAATCTGATCGTTCATCTTATGATAATATTATAGTTAGGACTGTGAAAGGTCAAACCACAGCACATGTCTTGTTTTACATGGCCTCTGCTGAGAGAACCCACAGATGGCTTCAGCATTGCTGCAGGGCCAGCGCTCTGCAAAGTGCCTCTGGGAAGGGGATAAATGCCAATGTCCCTCCTTTCACCCTTCTCCCCTCAGCTTTTTGCCCCACACTCATGCAGGGACTCTTGTTTGAAACTTCTCGCTGTTGGATACGTGCTCAGTTGCTTGTGTCCAAAAATGTATGCGGCAGCAGAATCTACTCTGTACATGCTGCCTTCGGCACCCAAGGGGCATATCAGAGTAATTGGGGAGGATTAACTGATGATCATCTTTTGACCATGTGACCACACTGTTTAAAAGGTCAGCAACAGTTCAGTTTGCCAGCTGTCTTTTAAACCACCTGTTTCACTGTTTTTGACATTTTCTGCAACCAGATGAATGCATTTACTGCCGATTAACCCGAGGCGAACACTGGAAAAAAGAACAGTTTTGGAACGGGTGCAAAATGTTGAACACCCAAACCTCGATACAAGAATACTCATTTCACATATAGCGTCATCTAGATAGTTATCCGTTCTCGTATTACTGCCCTAATGTGCAGAGCTACTGCTTCTCAGGTTGTATTCAGCAGCCAGGGCAACTGTACACCACTCTAACAACCCAGAAGTAAAAGTGCTCTTTAACACAGTCATCAAATCCAAAATAAAATGACATGAACTATATTTAACCCCTTTCCCACTCTAATTTTGGAACTGTTATGAGAAATAGTCACATGAAGTACCTTGCCCAGTGCTGGGAGCATGCAACACCTGTTTCTGTTTAGAAATGTGAAAATAAATGGAGAGAAGGATTCTTATATCTCTTTAATGGGAATCCATTAATACATCAGTTGAATATATAACATCACCAGTCTTGGTTCAGAATGACGAATAATCACTAACCAGGCCATTAAAATATATCCTATCTCTAAAGCCAAACATATCCATGGAGTCACGTTCAGTAATATCTGTTGCTCTCCGAAACGTCAAGTTAATTCATTTCACACAGACGTTAACAAGGTGAGCTTTGGTAAGCAAGGTAGGCAAGGTGTAAAAATCTGTTTCTCAAGCTGTTTTGGGATTTTCTGCACAACTATTCAAGTCATTTTCTTTGTGTATGAACAAGTGCAAGACACTGAAGGCCGCCTGATTACAACCAGCTTCTCGCCCCATATACTAGTGTGGCAGTGTGTGACAGCGATAATCGCTTTTGCCTTCAGACTTTGTACTTCCTATCACGTATAGCCCGGCCTTAAACCCACCAAACGCATCTGTGCTACAGCTACCAGAAGAGCCCCTTTGAAATGAATCATACGATCTTCAACAGAGCATTATCATAAATTTTAGTATTTCCTTGTTTGCATTCTGCTGCGAGTCGCGATCACATTATGAAAAACTGTAACATGAAAAGTAACTAAAGCCAAGATAAATGCAGTGGAGTAAACAGCACGTGCCTCTGAGATGTAGTACATACTCAAGTAGGAATCTTCACTTCACTGCTTCCCAACTGATCATCTGAGAAGAGGATGTGAACGATAGTGAACACCTGGAGGGACGTGAGGCCATATTTCATTAGCCGCCATTACATCCAGTACGTCTTACTTCCTATAATCTGACCAGACACTGCACACCCAAAGTTCACCTGCACAGGTGTTTCACCCTTCTAGTTAGCGCTCTTTGACTGTGTACAGACGTTTTTTGATTGACACTTTCCTTTTTTTTACCAGTTGTTGGTTGCGCTGCACCTGTTGGCTCCACCCTGCTTAGGTCCGTCCAGCTTCACCCTGACTAGAGGTCTAATCAGCCACAGTACCTGAAAACACACCTGAGTGGGTGTGCAGGGCCGTCACAGCGCCAGTAAACTACTCTGCAGCCTTAAAACTTCATTACTTATTTTTGACCACGAGAAGAACTCCAAAACCCAAACTCACAGACTGGCGTGCTGTAACATCAGCTTTTTAATGGCTAACGGCTTAGCTAACATGTGCCTATTTATACATCAGCAGATACAGAGCAGCATTAGCATTCATTTGGAGCCACATTTCTGGACACCTGATGAATGTAAGTCCATTATTCACTCATTTTTACCCTTTTGTCCTCACCAGCAAGTTGGTAGGTGCTAAATACAACACACACAATATGCTTTTTATTGCCCCCCCACTATCATGCTTGAATGCCGCCATTGGTTTTATATGCCAGCGAGGTAATCATTTTAAAATTTTGCTATAAAACGAAAGCCTCTCCTCCTGACGACTGCAACAAGACTAACCACGCAGTTCAAGTGTGAGCCCACGAACAAAAACAGGCAAAAATCAGTTAATGGCTGCATAGACTTGCAGAGTTTGGTGATTATGGGTTTGTCACACATGATCCACTCGTGTTAGATATGCTGTAGATATTTGAAATATTGGTGATATAAAAAACGTCATTTTTGTTTGAAATAAAACTACCATTAAAGAGTCTTTGAATCAGAGGCAAACAAATCTGTCACCACGGCCCAGCACTCACCATCAACACCAAACTTCACAGAAGGACTTAATCAAGCGTCTTAAAGCCGTTAACCGCACCACAGTCCATATGGGACCCAACTATAAAATCTTTGCTGCATCTAAGTTTTTGTTTTTCTGCTGGTAATTGGTGGTGGTGCCTTGCTGTGACTGCGCACTTTTCTGCCAACCACAGAAGAGCCAGTTAGTTCTTTTTATGGGCTTCAGGCACACACTAATGTGATGGGTGTTAAAAAGCCACAGGTTCTCAACTGTTGGAGAATTTACAGCCACACTACATTCAATTTCATGGGTCAAGGGCGTCCACAATGGGGCCATCAAGTCTGCTCTTTTTAATTTTTAATCACTTGTCAACAATTCCCACAGCAAGTTTTGAAGTTATATTCCAGGACGTGCTACTTGGAGGGATGCATTTTTAGGTAATTATAGAAAAGAGGAGCTAAAATAAATTTACAGTTACATCTGTGAAATTCACAGGGCAAATGGCTGAGGATGCCCAGCTCAAGGAATATCTGCTTTCAAGGAATATCTGCGTCAGCTACAAGCCTGAGGGTCATGTGATGTTTTCAAGCTTCGAGAAAATCAAACCTAGACATACACAGTATTAATTTTTCAAATAAATATGCCACAAACATTTTTCAAGTTGGATTTCCTTCCATATCAATAAATTTCTAGCCTGCATTCAGACAGTCTCCAGGATTTATCCACGAGGCCTAATTCTGGAAAGTCCTGCTTGCTGCAGGAACGCCACTCAACTGGACTTCTTGTAAAATTAATTGTGCACAGTAATCTGTAAAAATGTACCATAAATGTTATTTCTGAGATGTCAAAATCTATCCAGGCCTCTTGACACATACCTGATACTACTCTACATCCGTCTGTGTTAAGAGCATAGGCATATCATCGGGAGACAGGAGGTTTCCATAATCTGCCCTCCCTTAGTCTCCTTGGAGGAACATCTATTCTTCATCACTGTCAACCCTCCGTCCCCAGAGAGCCAATGCTTCGTTGCCTTGGACCTTGGATGGTTTAGGGCCACATTTTTTGCTCGTCGCCTAACCCCTCCTCGCAAACAAATACTGACATTGAGGAATTTTGTAAACATATCTGGAGCGAACACCAAATTTGTCCCGTCTTCAAACTTCCAGTAGTTTTGCAAAGTCATTAATCATATGATAGCTTCCCAGAGGTGACTGTCAGTTTTGGGGTAGGAATAGTGATTCCTCATCCCTAAGTGAAAAAGCAAGCGGAGTGCAGACGGAAAGGATAAATCACCGGAGAAGTGAAGACAGGTAGCATTCAGCAGCTGGCCATCTGGCCCTTATCGTGTCCCAGACTGGCTGATTTTATTGCTTTTCATTGCTTTCCGTAGACCCAAGAGAGATTTTCACAAACAGCCTGTCAATCTGGCCCGAGGTGATCATCCTCTGCTGGTTGTTTAAGTGATTACAATGTGCGTCTACAATATGTCCTCATCAGGTAAAGTGGCTTCCTGTGGGCACATTGTTTAAGTCAGTGGTCAGATGGACATGAACCTGCTCGATGTTCATGGAATAAGACATGTTTTTGCACATTAGTGGCAAAGCATCAACTAAATTGTACTTTTCCGCTATCTAAAGCATAACTGTTTTTAACAAATTACTCAACAAACGAAACAAATTTACTGTAAATCTGGTGTTGGTCTAAACGCCAGACCTCTCTGTTTAATTAAAAGTCTGCATCTAATAGATCTCCCAGTTTATGATACTGCAATCCACTTTGAGGAAAAGTTATAATCAATACAACCCTAACGTATAAAGAATGAGGGTGAAGAGGAAATTTATTACTGAATTTCTGTTGGTGCGTTCCATTTGAACTGGGAAGTTCCCAGTCAGAAATTTCAACTGGAATGCCTCCTGAAGTCTGGTTTCCTCACCATTCCTGACCTCAAAATCCAAGATGGCTGTTCTGCTCGGTAGTTATAGAATGATTGATCAAAACGCAGTCAGGGTTTTTACACAATGAAATACGCTGACAAACGAACATACCCACTGCTCTGCCTTAAATGTGTTCTGTAGTTGTTTATATTCTGAAAGAGCAAAGACAACATACGTCCGCTTGGGTTTTTCGACTTGTACTGGAAGGCAGTCAACTCGGGTGTGACGTCAATCCCAGCTTCGATTTCCAACTCCAACTTCCGCACCATTTGGTCAATGGTGAAACATCATAATTTATCATTCTGGGAGCACCTGAAGTTGTATTTTAATTTTCATGTCATTCACTTAATTGAGTTTGGCATCTGGTTCATGTTCAGGCTGGTTTGGGGCGTTTTGCCCCAACCAATCAGCAGCGAGTGAAGAAGCTGTGCTCCTGGTTGCAGGAAGCAGTTAACGTTTAGAAATGTAGATAGTGTAGATTTAAGAGTTGTTATTCCTTTAAATTGACTCATGTGGACTTAAAACACAGCTGACACTATTTTTTGTGATGTCCTCATTCTTAATCCTGCCTACAAAGCTCTGATTGGGTCTGTTGTCTTTATAACCAGGGAAACAGCAGTCAATGCACAAAAACTCCAGACCTTTTCAAATCACTGAACAAATCGTCTATTAATGCCGTGTGGAGGAGAAATCATGCATGATTTTTCAAGCAGTGGGGGCTTTAATTTTGATTCTCTGATCTGATGAAAGTGGTCCATTCAAGATTGGAAACAGGTGGCAGTTTTTTTTTTTGTTTGGGGTGCGTAGGGGTGCGATAACAGAATCTGAATGCATTGTTGCTGTGAGAATCGTTCAGTCTTGTTGCATGAAATCGTCCGACCTCGCGGACACGTTCGCTTCTGTCTCTTCGCGGTTTGACAGCTTGATCTGTCATCGCTCTTGAACCGTGTTGTCGTCGAGGAGGACCTTTGCCACAGAGCGATCTGTCAGCAGAAACACTTCTCCAGATGGTACGGTTCGCACATCTGTTTAAGGGCCCAGATGTCTTTTTGGATGCACGTGGCAAGCCCCTTTTCTCTCCCCACTCGTTGTCCGTGGCCCCCGCACCACGTCCAGGACAGGGCATCCCCCTCCTTCGTCCAGATGTGGGGAAAATCTTGAGACCTCTTTAAAGCCAAAATGACATATCTACAATGGCTGCTATAGGATATTGGAAACATAGAGTGGAAAACGATCATTTCGTCTCTGGACAGTTTACAGGACACGGAGTAGAATGTTGATTAAAATGTTTTTCCTGTAGTAACACAGCAGCAGTTTGGCCTTAAATCTTAACTGCAAATGTCAGATAATCATGATACTGACAAGTTTCAAACCAGGTATAACAAAGCTTAAACAGGTATGATGCCTCCAAATGTTCAATGCAGAGGGTACAATCATTGTATTTTAATCAAACAGGCCACAGCTTTATTAACACAAAAACACAATAGTCCGTAACTTGTAACAAATACTTGCATGTACTTCCAGGTAACAGTCTGCTGTAATGGATAACCGCAACACAACAGACTCCACAACTCATTTGACAACTCCTATAAAACAGTTTCACCATCTTTGACCTTTAGTTTTCTCATCTTTTCACTTCCAAAGACAGATTTCCTGCTCTGGTCCTTGTCCTTTGACCACATCTTCTAGGTTCAAGCTCGACTTGTCTCCATGCGTATATCACACATTCCTAGAAAGGCCTCCAGAAGTGACTCTTGAATAGCTGCAATCGTCAGACCTGCAGACGTTTACCTTCCCTACAGACGTATTAGACCTTCCTGCTATAATCCCGGGTCCTGTGCCTTTTGTTTTCTGCTCACACACAGAAATGTGTAGATTAACATGCATTAGATAGCGAGGTCGCTCAGTCTACCACGATGGTCCAGACTGAAACTACGGATTGTCACGAAATTTCCGCCCAACATTCCCGTTCCTCAGACCATGAACACTGGTGCCTCTTTTAATCCAGCGGCGCCATGACAGACATTTTTAGGTTTGGGTCAAATGATTAGTTATTTACTGGATGGATTGCCATGAAGTTTGGTACCAATATCAATGTTTCCCAGAGGTAAGAGTAGCACCAGAGTGCTTGTAAGCCTTTTTCGATGCATACTCTATTGGTTGTTTCCTTCCATTTTATCCTGAATGAAATATCGAGGTAACTGCTGGATGGATTGCCATGACATTTGGTACACATGCACGTGGTTCATGTTGATCCTCTGACTTTTTGTCAAACGGCTCCCAGCAGGTCAGAGTTGTACTTATTCGGTCTTGCCCTGAAATTTGGTCAAACACAACAAGATGAATGTCAATAACTGGTCAAAATCTCAACCTTTGGTTTATAATGTCAAGCTAATGACTTTAGCATCAGCCTCAGCTGGACTTTGTGTTTACTGTTAATTTCAGAGTTAGCGTGCTAACATGGGGCAATAAGATGGTGACCCTGGTAGATGTCATACCCGCTGAACATCAGCATGCCAGCACGGTCATGGTGAGCATGTTAGCATGCCGATTTTAGCATTCAGCTCAAAGCACCATTGACTGTAAATGCAAGCTCACAGAGCTGCTAGTGTGGCTGCAGACTCTCGGTCTTGTTAGATACAGTATCAGCAGCTCACAGTTTAGCTACAGGCCATCAAAAGATCACAAAGATCATTTCAAAACCTCAACAACAGTTTGTCTTTGCAGAAATAATGTCCCGGTTACTCTGGATAACAACTCACGTTTGACTTAGAGAGAATGAATCCCAATGAAAAATGGTGACAGTAAGATTTGTGTATTACACTTTCTCGAAAGAGATGTGGAGTTTCTAAATGTACATTTTTTTTAGTGCTTTGAGCAGCACGAATCTAAAATCTTGCAAAAATAAAAATAAAGCTGCGGCTGGAATACACCGAGGATAAGTGGGAAAAGGTTGTGCTGCTGGGTTCAAAAATGTGATTTCACTCCTTAGCATCTGATAACCAGAATACATTTTCAGCTCATCCATCAGCACTGCTAAGCAGCTGTGTCACGGATCATTTAATGACAATTCATTAATGAGGACTTGAAGAGGAATACAGGTTCTATCCATTCAAATTCTATTAACTTTACACAACAGGAATCCTGTCCAATAACGGGGTCTCCAGCTGCCTTGGACTACTCCTTCACCCCCTAACATCCTTCTTCCCGTTCTCTCACTCTCACTTCCTCACCTGTCAGAGGTGGAATGTCGCTGGCGGATGCAGTCCTCCAGGGTCTGACTCTTGACAGATGTAGCGATGCTCAGTCAAAATGTTTCCCAGCTCCTGTTCACAAACGTAACTTAAAACAAGCAGACAGCAGCAATTACTGCAGGACAGACGTGAATGAAATGATGCACGTGGGCATGATAAACACAGTGAGACGGTTCATACTGGTGCTGGCTGCTTTCAGCTGTACCTTCAACTGATGGGAAAAGAACAATGCTGATAGGTTCATCACATTCAACTTGTTTTTCTCTTCTTTTTTCCAGCAAACTTTCATGTTTACTATCTAAAGAAGTAGAAATGCCTCAAACCTGTACTGGGGATTTATATATATATACACACACAACATTTAAAAGTCGCAAAGATGTGTAAAATGGAAACTTTAGAGCAGCAAAGCTATGAAAACAAGTTTAACTGACATTTATACATGGGACCAGGGAGCGATGGTATTTTCATACTCTTCATTTGCTAATTTTTAAGACATGCGTCATGAGTAATAATGTGAAAGTAAACGGCTGGAAACTGTTGGAGTATTAGACTCATAAAAAGTTCATGCCCATGTCAAACTGCAGATGGAAACAGCACAGTTGTAGGAACACATATGTAGATGGAGATTACAGATTATGAATTGGTTCTGTCCTGTGCTGTTTATTATATTCATATTTATTCTCTGATTGAATTTCCTGTTTAACTATCACTTTCTCTCTGGTTTACAGATCTTTTCAGACACTTTTTCTCCCGTCACCAGCAAACAGAGAAGGGTAGAATCTAAAAACCTTCCCCCAGGGAACAGAAGTTCTGTGGATCCACTCTACCCGGAGTCTGCTCTCTCTGTGGCCAATCGACATGGCAGCTTTCCAGCGCTCAGCAGGAAAGGAAGTGGCTCTCAGGGGCAGTGCTCAATTCGCCCTCTACTGGGCGGAAGTCAAGCCTCAATGAGGCCGTCAGTCGAATAGGTCAGGCTGTCAGAGCGCACCAAAGTTCACATCCTCTCATTAGACTGCAATACTTTCAACATCCCTTCACTGGAAAAAAGCGAAGTCAAGGAAGTTGGGCTGAATTACGATGGCGATAAAACGGGCTTATGGTGATGTGATTGTGCAGGTGTAGTCAGGTAGACAGAGTTTGTGGGTTGTCATGACTTTTCTCCACACACACACACACACACACACACACACTCACTCACACATTGCCTGTGTGTGTTTACACCATGTGTCGAAGACAAAGCTTCTCAGCTGCCTGAAATGGGGATGAGAGGTTCAGGTTCAGGTTGTGCTGTAATGCGTCATATCTCTGAAACCACTCTGGAAACAGAGGCATGTCCCACCTTCCTCTTTGATAAACTGCAGTGAGATTGTTTTACGATTGCAGGGATCTCTTTGAAATGTGTTGCAAGTGTTCATTTCGTATCGCGTATGATTTATAAATTGAGTGCATGAAGGTATTCTGTCCTCCACGTATTCCAGGAATTTGCAGGAGCCTTGCAGCTAAATTTAGCTTCAGTGCTACAAGTAGCTTTAAAGCTCAAATTTATAGAAAATGAGCAAACTTGACAGGACAAACTGTCTGATTGTTACACAGGAAGAAACTACTCAAAGAAACAGAACTCAACAAACAAGCTAGAAACTTTATTTGTTAAAACAAGTATATAGAGTTGCTGTATTACATCTTGCTAGATTGTGGTTTTGTACATTTACCAACAGTGGTTTAGAAAGGCAACTCCTAATGGAAACAATGGCATATGTATACAATACAAATTAGCAAACATATCAAAATCAGTTTTTACAACTTTTGTAGCAACCAATTCTTTCTATTGGTGTGCCATAGTGCAAACTGTGTTGTTTGTAAGACAGAGTTTGAGCATGATCTCAACATTCACACATCTCGACAATCCATTTTCTCTGTCTTAAACACATTTTTCATTTGTAGGCTGCATTCATTGTGCCTTCAGTTCAAGTCCTTCTGTCCAGTAATGTGAATTTACAATCAGAATAATTCAAGTGTATCGGGCAGGTCAGGCTGTTTTGTTGGATTGTGAAGATGACTGAGCAGGAACGCTCCTCGGTCGGGTATGTTGTTGCGTGTAAGTATGGCAGAGTACATGAAGACCTGTCAAGACCTAAAGTGGTACTTCACCCTGATGGAACATTTTTGGAGTGATCAACCGGCACGTCAAAAACCTGCGCCCAAGTTCTCGTCAATCAAAAAACAAAATGAGAACTACAAGTTTGATTGAGTACAGGAATGATAATAACCTGTGTCCAATTTTCCAGATTAGCTAATGTTGCAGTTTTTGGCTGGGTTTTGAAAATGGCAGTAATAAAGAGGGGGCCGTGCAGCCAGTTTTCATCTTTTCATTGACGCCTATGAACGCTTGTGTACTAAAACACGTTCGACCAGTGTGAAATATCACTCTAAAGTCTCCTGCTGTGTTTTTCCAAGCCCTTTCAAAAAGTCCATGAGGATTCCTGGTTTCACTCTTAAAACATAACTTGAAAAATGATTATCACGAACATGTAGCTTAGCAAAAAGTGTAATAGCTTGTATGTTGGCTACGAGTGGAGTGGAGTAGATGGCGTGCGAGTATAATCTGTCTGTATGTTTTGTATAAATGGACAGAGCACAGAACACCGAGACAAAGGGAAAAAAAAAGGTTTTGGATAACTTTGATCATTTCTGTCTACATTCACTCCAAGGTCCTGTCTGTGTATGTGTGTGTGTGTGTGTGTGTGTGTGTGTGGTTTTCCTGCATCACTGGAGGAAAGAAAAGTAAGAGCTATGCCGGTTGTGAAAGCGCTGCCCTGCGGGAAGGTCGGGCTGTTTGTGGCCTCTACTCTGGTTCTATTGCACTGTGTTGCTGCAGGAAAAGCACTGGAACTGGTGGATCGGTTGTGTCAAAAAGTCTCAAATTGGAGGCCGGACTGAGCCGCGGCCCCTCCGTCCACCCCTCCCTCTCGCCAGGGTCTCCGTCCCAACTCAAGAGCATCCACAACGATCCACCACCATGGAGGGGATCTTGCCGTAGATGATCTGCTCTTTTCTGTTAAAGTAGAGCATGTTGATGGGAGACATCTTGGTGGGGGTACAGCAGGGGCCTGCGGTCCCTCGAGGGTTGGCCTTGTTCACCAGGTGGGTGTGCGGATACTTCTGCAAGTGCATGTACTCACACTCCCCGGAGCAATAGTTGGCCTTGTAGCGCTTTGGGGCAATAATCCAGTCCCAGCCAAAGTCTTCGAAGTCCACTGTGAGGGGGTAGCGGCAGCACCGGGACTCTGGAGAGTTCTCGTCACAGTCCAGGCCCGAGTCTCTCCTGGCACGCTTGGGGCCCTCTGAGATCTTCACCTCCATGAATGGTTGCTGCAACGACAGAAAGCGTGTGAATACTTTGAAAGCAGCCGGTCTGCAGAAGCAGCCTACATCTTTTTGGTCCGCTTCGCTCGACCTTTGGCAGCTGGTTTTCAAACACGGCACGATAATATTATGAAACTTTGAGTTTGAAACAAATTAAATCATCTGACGGTTGGTTAGCCACAGCCGTCTAGCTATTCTAATTGCCCCAGAGCCTGGTGCCAGTATTTGAGCCGTATGATAAGTGTTTGTCATTGATAGTCGCAGTGTGTGTGTGTGTGTGTGTGTGTGTGTGTGTGTGTGTGTGTGTGTGTGCAGGCAATTACTTTGATTTGCACAGTCACACAGAATACTTTAAGGAATGTGGGGCAGGTGAACTTTTATGTAATCAAGCAATAAGATTTGAGGTTATTGTGGACTGGGCATTTGTCCAAATGCAGGTGTGCGCCTACATGGAGTCTGTGTTGATTAACTGCTTTCAAAAGTCTTAAATCTTGATTCCCTCCTCCAGCAGTGAAATGCAGGAATGTTTAACCACCTGCTGACTCTGCAAAGCCTCTCTGCACACCAACAGCTAAAGTTAAAAACCTCAGGACAGTACAGCAGAGGATCCAAAATGCCTTTTTGGAGCGAATAAGAAACTGGCCTTTGAGAAATATTCATGGTTCTTGCAGGATTGTCCGATTATTGTTATCTATTGTAATAATATTAAGTCCCTAATTCAGTTGCTGCACAAATGTCACCAACAACTGATGAAATAAACTGCTTGTTGTCACTTGGACGGCAGGCTTTCAGCTGAATGTAACATAAAGGTTGAGCTCACCAGTCCTTCCTCTCCGGGCTCTGCGGAGGTTACGGCCAAGTCATTTCCCCTCGAATCGAAGGCGTTAATCTCGATGCCCCAGTTGGTCTCCGGCTGCCGCAGCCACACACTCAACACTTGTTTGACGTCTATACTTTGCCAAGAGCTGACCCCAACGTTCACGTCGATCTTCAACGAGCGGATGCGTATGTGCCTGCTCCCGTCCGTGACCGGCATCAGGCGGGAGATTTGCAGGAACACTGTGGTGGCCTCGCCCGCCGGGCGCAGATGCACCCAGAGCTGCGCCCGGACTATTCGATTGGCTTGAATCTTTTGAGTGAAAGAGAAAAAGCAGCACTTTGGTTCCCCATCCACTTGAACGATGGACTCGGCTGTGGAGAGAGGGAGAGAGAGAAAAGGTTCTCTGTGTTCTCTCTATCACCATGTGAAATGTACAGACACAAGTTAACTGGTGCAAATAAAATCCCTGACCCGACATTGTAACTCTGGAAGTTGCTAATAAAGTTTAGAAAAACGTACAATATGTGTGCGTAATATCCACGCGCGCTGTCTGCCAAACATACACCGACCAATATACTCATTTTTAACCCGGTAAAGTTGCTATATCCACATTTCCAGTATCTAACCCCGGTAAAGCTACGTGCTGCCAAAATAAAGCCTGATACTCATAGCGTCCCCGTGCGCTCTGCCCCGTGCGTAAAAACCTATTTTTGAGACGTCTGAGCGAGTCCTTCTCATCAAGCAAACAATAACGCGAAATAAAAACTTACGTTCAGTGGCCATCATCATTATTGTCTCCGTGATGGCATGCTCATCGTCCTCCTCCATAACCACATCCCTGTTGTCATCGCCCAGCACGTCGTACTGGTCGAGAAGCTGCTGCAGCGGCGGCGCTTTGGGCAGGAGCTGCTTCACGATGTCTCTGCTGATATTAGGAGCTTCTTTCATTCGCAGTTTGCTCAGAATCTGAGATTTAATGGCGTTTAATCGCATGGTTTTGATTTGCTGCCGGACCTCGCAGGTGGCGCACTGCTCCGTGTCTTCAGGGCTGGTGGCGGAAGGCTGCTGGTGCGTCTCTTGGTCACTCAAAACTACTGGACCCAAAGCAATCAGCAAGCTAAGATACAGCACAATCTGAGACAGATGCATTGTCTCTAAGGTGTGAAGTTTGGTTTCAAAGAGATCCCTTGGTGTGTGCTGGACTTGATGCGCGACTGGACTGGGTTTGGATTAATGTCCCACACTGATAGGCATCATACTTTATTAGCGCGCACCTTTTTATACTCCAACTTTAGCCTCTTTTGTGTCGTCAAAAACTATGATTGGCTGGACAGGCAACAATGAATTTTAACCGACTGACATGAAAACTTTTTTTCGTTGTCAAACCATAAAGGGATGGAGACTGTGAGCATGTGCTGAGCGTGTTCACAGATGGATAAATTCACTTTTCTTACACTGATTGCGCAATGAGCGCAGGGGCGCAGAGCGGAGTGTTTGCGTTACCTTCTGATGAACCTCAGGTTATATGACTGAAATTAAAGTAAAGCATCAAATTAACTACACAATATGAAAGAAAGCAAGACGGGCGATTCGTGTTTAGTTTGTGGTGCATGTTTTTATAGGAATGCACTTTAAAATAAACAGTTTTTCTCAAATGTGTTAACTGCGGGCACATGTCCATCAAACAGGGACAGTCTCTGAGGGCGCGTATGTGGATGCAGCTGCGTGCGTCTGATTGTGAAAATACATTTCTTCAGTGAGAAATAAAGAAGTTACAGTTTTATCCAACCCAAGTCCAGTCCGCCTCACGGTGTCGTCTGTTTAGATCAGGTTCCCTTTTTACTTGCTTCTAATATCAAACCAAAACTGGAAATACGTCGTTTCTCGCACAGGAACAAAAAGAAATGCGCAAAGATAAAGAAAATCCTCCAGGACTTGTTCAAGTCCCTGTCGGTGAAACTTGGTTGTAGCACATGAGAAGATGGTGCCATCGTGTGGCAAGTTCACATCAGAGGCTCATCTGCATCGCTGCAGAGAAATTCAGTCCTTTCTCATGGCTGCATGAACAAAGACCTCATCATTCAGACAAACCGCTAATTATTACTCTCATCACACCTGAATTTAGTTCACGAACTCCATAGACACACGTGGCTCTTACAGAATAAGAGCATCTGTAAGTAAATAAATGTTTTTTTAACCGCCTGTTTCATAAGTTAGTATGACTTTTAGTTACATACATTAGCTATTAGCTTAATGTTTATGTTCTGAATTATATCACTCAAGTGATAATTTCCTTATAATTATTATATTATTATAATTATAAAAATACTTACGTTGAAGACATGTTCCCACCAGGAAATAAAAAAATCAAATCAAATCAAATCGCATCCCTAATGAGGAGATACTAAATCAAAGCCAAACTCATTTTCACTAATTTCTAGATACTACTACTACTACTACTACTACTATTACTACTACTTCTAATAATAATAATAATTATAATAATAATAATAATGTAATTTCAAAGTCCCGCATTAGACACTGTGAAAGAGAAAACACAATAGGGCGGCAGAATTAGTTTATATTGTTCAGTTCTGATTGGTTGTTTAATGTATGGTCATTGTGTTCCACCAATTATGAGACAGTGCGACTGTAGCTCCTGTTCATCGCTGCTGTGTGCAGGTGGAACAGAAACGCTAGACAGAGAAAATGTCTGGCTTTGTTGTTCTGCTCTGTGCGTAAACAACAACAAAGTGACAGATGTTCTTTCTCTTAATAACCAGCTTGCATGAGAAGAGGTCTGAGAGGCTGCTGCGCATGTTTGGTTTAATACCGTATTCCTGCAAAAACACCGTCTGGGCTAATAGTTAAACACCGCCATTAAATGCTGCTCACACATTAGATACACATGCATCAGTATAATCCAGTAGTACAGGCTAATGTGCGATAAAACGGTGGCTGTTCTGCTGCATAGAGTACTTTGCATACTTTTACTTTTTTCTACTTTCACTTTTTAAAGTGTTAATTTGAATGCATGTCTTTTCCTTGTCCTGGAGTAGCCTATGTAAGAAAGAATTGTTGCTTTTATTTCAGT
The DNA here is from genome assembly GCF_017976325.1 of Chelmon rostratus. Classification (NCBI taxonomy): domain Eukaryota; kingdom Metazoa; phylum Chordata; class Actinopteri; order Chaetodontiformes; family Chaetodontidae; genus Chelmon; species Chelmon rostratus. The sequence goes on along the minus strand of NC_055670.1, from coordinate 23,097,088 downwards.
AAAGAATCTACATCGTGCTTTCACCACTGATGGAAACATTGAGGATCACTGTGATTATTTTCACCACACATCTTTCAACGCAGTGTTTGAATGTCGCCACCAGGTGGCGCAGTTGCACCAGGCCGCGGCGGTGCAGAGGCGCCGTCAGTGCGCAGAGCCCGGGCTCGCTCTCCTCCTGAGCGCCGCTGCAGCTCGGTAATTGCCGTGGAGCGTCGTTGCGCTGTAGTCAGTCCAGAGCTGCGCTTTGCTCTCTGCGGAGCGTCTTCACTCGGCGGGGAGGGAGCCCCTGAGCTCCAGCAGCGTGCGGGTCTCTGATTCTCCTCTGAGATGGTTCAGAGATCTGGTGCGGAGCGCTTCATCCTGCAGCAACCGAACCAGCGAGCAGCAGCAGCAGCAACTTGGGAGATAATTTTGTTTCTTTCCACGTCTCTGCAGCGTTCAAGTGTCAAGTTCAAATCGCTCGGATGCTGTTTGAAGAGCTGAGGAGAGGGCAGAGGAGCCGGCGCGACACCAGATGATGCCCGGATTCTTATTTACTTCAACGACCTTGGGTTATTTTTCCTGTCGCCGGGTTGTTTTTGGGTGGAATGGAGACGCTTTTTCCACACTCTGTTAAAAGTATGTACAGCTCTGCAGGATCACACTCTGTTGCCACGTTCAGTTTAATCTCATGATGTTTCCACTGAGGCTCAGAGCAGGTTTGCACAAAAGCTCCGCACTGTGTTCTTCAAATAAGTCAGTTATCAGCTTTAATCCAAATCCCATGTGTGTGTCTGACAGCTAGTGGATGCTCTCACAGTTTGGTGCACATGCACATTAAGACACGTTTACAATCATTTAAGCTCATTAACATAACATCAGATGTGGGAGGATTTGCTCACTCCTGTGTTGCACCTCCAAACGTTGTTTTCACTCACAGGGAGACTCCCCGCTCTGCATGCATCATTCATGGCCTGCGTGTTGTGTAGACTCCAGCATGCAGCTTTCTGAATGAAGCACATGTTTGCTGTGCGCCAAGGCCTGTAGTCCTGGAAAAGGAGCTGTCACTGTGAATCAGGCGGCGAGGCTCGGTTGGTGGAACAGATGGGAGACACAGGCTTACAACAAAACAGCATCAGCGCACTCAAGCTAGAGACAGACGTCCCCGTGTCATGCAATACAAAATAGGCCGAGGGATTGAGTCATAAAACGCTCTGGGGTGGAGGAGGGGGAGGTGAGTGAGTAACACGCTTGATGTGCAGAGGAGCTGAGCGTGTTTAGAGTGACCCTGCAGAGGTGAGGCCTCGACCTCCAGCCAGCCGCTGGAGCCCGGGTCACGTAGTCGCCACTGTGAAAACGGTTCACAATCCTCTCCTCGTTCCCACCATCTGGTATTTGTAGGCTGCCTCTGATGGGAAATAAATCACTGAAATCCCCCCCTTTGTCTCTTTCCACACTCTTTCTCTCTGCAGCTGAGGAAGGGTTGAGTTCTTGTCAGCGAGGAAGCACAGCTGACCACTTCAGCGCTGCCAGACCCACACAGGGATGGGCCTCCTAGCCGGTCGCCCCCCAGCGCCCTCCAAATCACCACCCTCTGCTGTGTAACACTGATCGTCACGCATGTTGGCACTCAGGCATGGATGAGAGTGGGAGCGGATGACAGGAGTACCAAGGCGACTGCCGCGGAGAGAAGTCAAGGGGAGTTGCTCCTGTGATGTGCTGACCACTCACCTCCAGAACTGAGATGAAGACGTCCATGTGAGTTAGAAATCTAACCAAAGACTCTCCTCTCCCTAAATCAATGCTACATCCTCCAGAGCATGGGGTGTGTTAAATCCAAGAAGAGCGATTCCGCAGCCCAAAATGCCAACTCCACAGAGAAGGTGGAGGGCAGAGCCAAGGGATGGAGGGGCGAGAAAGCCTACTTGGTCCACTCAGAGATGGGCTCTCCGGAGAGCTCCCCTCAGGTCAACCCGGTGCTGTTGGAGTACGCCCAGAGGCTCTCCGAGGAGATCGTGGTCCGGGCCGTGCAGCAGTGGGTGGAGGTAGACCGCCGCTACAGCGACATCCCCTACATTGAATGTGACGTGCCATGACACGGGAAGGGGAGTCACAGCGGAGAGGCCGGGCCAAGCTGAGACCGACCTCGACCCTGGAGGTTCTACATGTGATTAAACAAGGCCAGCGGTCTCAAACACCCTCATTCAGAATGAATCCTTCAGCATCTACCTGCCGTGAGCAGGAATATGAATGAGCTGTTGGTAATTCAGCTTTGACCTACTTTCGGATTGGATTATACTTGGATTGAGCCTAAAAACCCTCCTCCAAAGCGACCAAAGCACTCTGATCCCAAACACGTTTCTGTGATTATTTGCATCAGAGCTGGAGCCTCGCTGCAGCAGAATGTCTTCAGTCGGATATCAGCTTTCTCAGACCTTATTTGTCCCCTCTCCCACTAAGTGTTGGCTCTCTGTGGCTGGACTTAAAACGCAATGCAAGAAATCCTATCAGATATTGCCTGGAATCGTAACGTTCCTGCCAGTGAAAGCCTATCCTGTCCATCGATGCTGTCCCAGGGCCAAAATTCTCTCCTCTTACGGAGGAAGTTATTAATAGACCCCTTCGTTTGGTGGGGGCTCACACTTGAAAATCCTCACTGGTATCATCAGGTCAGAAACACACCCAGCTGTCCAGCTCCTTCTGGGCTGACAAAAGGCTCCTCGGCCTGAAGTTCTCTCTTAATGGCCTCCCTGGAGATCCTGTGGCTGTGCTGCAACAAGCAGAGTCTTCCTCAGCTCTGCTTATCTCACTGCCATTAGGTAGCCTGGACCGCAGCCCTCCATCCAGCAGGCCGGCTCCTCAGAACAGGTCCAGGAAGTTATGTGTGCAATGATGTGTTTCCTGCACTCCAGGATATTCTGTACACATGAGCCACAGTTTGGGATCTGTGACATTAGGACCCAGATGACAGGAGACCTGCTGGTCTCTCAGCCACAAAGAAACCAGGACATGTGAGAGGATTGACACACTTTTCAAAAAGGATTTATCTTGTCAACAGAACTGCTGTTAAAAATCAAAACACTTGGTTTGGGTTAAAATGTTGTAGGACTAGTTTTTATCAACGTTGTGTCATCGTACAACGCCTGAGTGAGAAATACTGCCACCTGCCCTGCACAGGACAACAGCACAATGCAAACTTGGAAACCTGTGACACTTCAGTCCAGTATACTTATGACTCCTTAAAATAGTGTGGTGCTGCTCCAAAACACAGGGTGCTGCCACATACCAGGGGACAGAGTAGGTATATTTGGAATAGAGGTTCACAACTGCCAGAGTCCTTAATGAATGTTACTATGGGCCCAACAGTTTTTATATGATTCATATCAGAGGGGACGTGGCACAGGTCTGGTCCTTGTTCTGGATTGAGGAGGGGGTGTAGCTGCAGGCTGAGGCCTCACAAGTCCCATTTGTGCACAGGAACTCAAACTGATGTCATTGGGATTTACCCAAAATTCAAGTCACATCGCTAGCAAGGCTCACTGATGAGGACGCTTTAACTGCCACGCCACAATCTGCAGCAGCAATAGCTTTGAGTAGCCTCGTGCTAATTGAGTTAATTAAGCAGGAAGCAGTAAGAATACTTCAATATAAGACGATAAGCCATATAAAACAGTGGCAGGGTATTCTCTCCACTTGCCTTCTCCCCAGGTCGTCTCTTAGAACAGCGACACTGTCAGTGTTGATGTGAAGCTGTCCAGTACCAAACATTCATTGGGAATCAGTGAAGAGCAGCAGTCCTTGTTGATGGCGCCTCCGTTTACAAGCTGTATTGTTCAGGTGAGCCGGCTGAGGACTGATCATCAGAGGTTCCTGGAAAGCTCTTAAAGCCCTCGCTCGTTCTAAAAATCAACACAGAAAACATCGCTTGCACTAATCTGTGCAGACAGATGAATCTCTCGGGTTTTTTCCCCCCCAAACATGTTGTGAACACCCTAAAGATTAGAGATGACGCTGCTCTCCTATTACTTAATCTGATATCGCTTGTTTTGCTCTGACAAAACGATAAATCTCACTGCTGTCCCGAAAACTGTTTTCTGTGATTGTTGGGATTTAAAAACTCAGCAGCGGAACAAAGAATCAGTGGATGTGCGTGAAGAATAATCAGTTCATGCAATTAAAGGTGCAGTTCAGATGCTGGAGGATGATTTTATTTGCATGCTGATTTAAATGATATTAAGAATACAGACACCAAACTGGGTGATGCTAATCTCTATTTCTTAGTCCATTTCTTGTAGCTTCTTTTAGACAGCCACAAAGAGACTGTCCGCACCACAAAGGGTTAAAAATCTGATCCAATGTGAACGCCTGTCATCATTCAAACAGCTGCATCTTCCAGCTGACGCGTTTAACACTGACTGAAACCAGTGCTTCCCTCTGGAAACCAGTTTTTAAAGGTCACCCATGTTAAATTATTTAATAGCAGCAGGTGTTTAAACAGAGATGGGAGATGCTGCTACATTAGCAGGACTCATCCAGTCCCTTTTTATCCAGTTATTCATAAAAAGGCAAATCTGAGTCCTTTTGTGCAGGTTACATTAAAGCTGCAACTAACGATCGCTTTCATTATCAATTAAACTGTCGATTATTTTCTTCTTTTGTCCATAAAATGTCAGAAAATAGTGAAAATGCCTGTTAAAGTCTCTCACAGACCAGCGATCTATTTTAATAACTTGTTTATTCAGCCAACAGTCCAAAAAAAGATGTTCATCTTATTGTTACATTCAATAAAGAAAAGCTTCAAATCCTGACATTTCCTGCTTGAAAAAATGACTAAAATAACAAATTTTCTTTCTAGTCTAATTCTTTTTTTTTTCAACTAATTGATTAATTGTTGCTGATGTTGCTTAATTGAGTGTTTAAGGGTTTTTTGGCAGCTGCAGCACAGTGACAGCTGATCCTGTTAGCATTTAATTCTCTACACTGCAAATCTGCTGTCAGCAGGTCAAACAAGTGAATCCCCTCAGTTTAAGTTTCAAAGCTCTGCCACAGGCCTGAAACCAAGTCAGCTGATCTCTCTACCTACGACAGGTAAATCTCAGCACAGGGTAGAGCTGCCTCAGCGCTGTCGCTACAGGTGATGGCAGGTCCACAATGCCGCTGATGTTCCAGTCAGTCGGTGGTGGAGTTGACTGTAAAGTGACAGTTTCCAGGATCAGGAGAAAAAAAGGCTCTGTGAAGCAGCTCGTTGAATATTTCTTCATAAAATAACTTCAAGTGTGTGACTTTTTAAATAGTCCTATAGAACAGAATTCATTTAATTGTACATACAGTATGTGTAAAAACTGACGATGCCAATAAATCCGATTTATGCCTTCTATAATTCTTGAAACTTTTCATCATTACTTTCTAAATCATGTCTCCGGCTCAGCCTCTCACGCTCAGACACTTTTCAACACATTCAGTGGCAAACGTGGAAGAAATTCGTTCAAAAATGGCAGTGAAACGAGCTGCATCCTGCACAAGTGAACGCACGGCAGGTTAAAAGTTCATGAAGGACAAACAGAAAGGACATAGATGAGACTGCTGGCCGGCGTTTGTTTGAAGAGCAAACAGCAGCCATAAAGCATGACGGTTTATCTGTGACGTGGAGAGAAACACTCAGACTCGGTGTTTATGGCAGTTTATTGCTCTCAGTATGTTGGCGGTCAGCCTGGCTGCTTGTTGAGCACTTTGAAGGCTGAAAGAGCCTCAGACTGCATGTGGCAGTGCTGCTGGTTGTTGCTCGGTGACTAGATCACAGGTTACAAGAGGCTCCTATTGAAATGAGATTGTTGTGAATGTGAAGCAGGAAGAGAAGCATTAATACAATCATACACGGCTTCAGAAGCAGTTCTGAGGCCTGATGCATGTGTAAAATCTGCAAGACTTCCTGCCAACACTGCAGGTCAAACAGAGCAGCTTCTCACTTCCTCAGCTTCATATCTGAGCAGCCGCTTGGTGCTTCATGCTGACAGCAAAGCCACTTGTATAAAGCCCCGTCACTGTTTCACAAGAACACTTTGTAAGCAGGTCATAAAAGTTCCTGCCCTCAATCACTGTAGTTCTTTTATACATGAGCAGTTTCTTCACTTACTGAGAACACGCAGCATTTTATGTTACATTACCAGCTCTTTATTGCTCTCTGTTCCAGCATGGATGTCTAATCTGACCGGTGGTCTCATAAATAATGCAGCCATCGATTTGGGGAGGTGATTTGATTCCTGCTGAAAAACAGTGACACGATACCACACACATTTCAAACAGCTGAAGACACATTTTGTCTCCTAAAATGCAAAGTAGCAATAACGGAAATGGATTCAGAACAAACGATGAAATCCTTCTAAATCTGCTGTTTGTTTTTGGAGTGTTGCTCGGATTAATCAGAAAACACCTTTTTTTTTATCCACGTAAAAATCCAGATGTCATTTAAAGGGACAGTTCACCCCAAAATCGAAAATAATTTTTCTTCTTACCTGTAGTGCTATCTATCCATTTGGATTGCATTTCTACTCCTATGGCCTTTGTCCAACATTGCCAGCTTGTGGAGATTCATTTACAGCTAACCAATACTGCTAGCTAACGTCACAGCTCAGCTAAGGAGGACGCCATTAATGTTTACATCCTGCTCTGCCTCGTCCATGAGGAGATGCACGCCTTCTTCTGCGCGGCGATGTGGTTGGTGGGTGCAGTTCGGTAGAAAGAAAATAGTTCCAACATGAAACTGCTCACAAGGTCTGTGGATAATCTCCAGCAACACAAGATGGACAGCACTACGGGTAAAATTGTATGTTTGACTTTGGGGTGTGCTGTCCCTTTAAATGTTCCAGAAAAAGACAAAAGCTGCAAACATGGAGCTGATACATTATCCGAAGAAATACAGATGATGCTGAGCCACGTGGCATCAACAAACACCAACAGGAAATGTCATAAAGCACTCGGTGGTGAGACCGTGTTCTCCTCCCACATCGTCATGTTCACACTGCTGTGCGGCAGACTCCTTCACTTTGCAGCAGAGCAGAGTTCCTGCAGCTCGTGTGCAAAAAAAAAAAAAGACTCCACTGCAGGGCAAGTTTACACTAAAACATTTTTCATGTGTGACACACAGGGCGTCTTAGCTGCTTCTTCTGTTACTATTTTCGATGTCTGGCTGTGAACGTGATTCAGATTCTTTTCCTCAGCTGCAGAGGAGCAGCCTGGATGCTTCCTGTGAAATGTCACCGCAGTATTTAATAGGGCCGAGTCAAACTATGAAGTATATGACCTCTGTATGTACTTGTCGCAAAATAACAGACTTTCTCTCATCCTCAGCACTGCAGTCCTCTCACAGACCATAAAGGGATGTGGGGACAGGAGGCATGGCGAAGGCTTAGTGGTGTGTGTTTGAAGGTGGGAAGCAGCTGCTGGCTGACAGACTTCAGAAAGTCAGGTCTTTCTCTCCCAGCGAGGAGAAGCACTGCTCCACCGCCTGGTCGGACACCTCCTCCAGCGTGGACGGGTTCCACTTCGGATTCTGGTCCTTGTCAACCAGCACTGGAAGCGCAAACAAAATCACAACATAGAACAAGAATCAGACGATGTGACTGAGATGAAGTCAAGCAAAGACTTATTTTATAATTTAATTTAATAACATTTAGAATCAATGTTACTCTTTTTCATTCAACTTTAGTTTTCTACAGCTCTCTATGCAATCCATATAAATTAGACTACATCACTGATATTCCCATCCACCATATTCCACCTTTGCGGCTCATGCACTGCAGTCACTTACCGGCTCTCACGCCCTCATAAAAGTCGCAGCCCCTCTGCAGAACAGAAACAAGCCATGAGATGATTTTTACTCCAACGTGTCAAGTAAACTAAACCAGCTGTGCTAGATTATTAGAAAAATCTGATTACTACAAGAATGAAAAGTGGTGAGGGATGTTCATTTCTCTGTGGGGTGACTCCAGCTGGAGTGTTGGTTTTTACCATGCAGGCCTGGCTCAGTCGATACTCCATCACCAACACCTCCTGCAGGCTCAGAGTTGCGCCCGCCTGCAGCTGCTTGTAGGTGATTTTCAGGGACGTGGGAGACATCCTGGACAGGGTCTGGAGGAGGAGACACAGGGAGTGCTTTTAGATGAAGGAAATTCTGCACATTGTCAAACAAAATTGCAGTAAAACAGAAGCAAACATACGGACAATGAATGTCTGATGTACCAGGCAGGCCAGTGGGACAGCGGTGCAGTAGTAGTAACGGAGGAAGTGGGTTTGTGATAAATATTTGATGCCTGAGCTGACCCTCCCCACCGGAGGCTCTAATTCAGATTTTCATGTTTTGAAAGGATCCTGGAAGTGTTGAGTGTTTGTTGAACGCAGCAGAGTTAAAAGCAGCCGAGCAGTAGGAACTCTAGTTCAAATGCTACAAATCAAATAAACAGATCATAATCAGTCACATGACAGCTGACTACTGGAGCTGCGTTATTAATCCTGGAGTGAACCTGGAGGGGTCTAATCTGAGGCATGTGCACCGTGTCTCCCTTCACAGGTTTGAAGGCTTGATTTCATTGGACAACCTGGTTGGAAATCAGAGAGAGGAGTCACATCCACAAAGAGTCAATTTTAGAGTCGTGAAGGCGAATTTGTGGAATGGTCCGGCCAACAAGGCACAAGACGAAGACTAAACCCATTAAGTGCTTAAACTGAGGTGGCCTCTAATTGCTAACACATACTGCTGCAGCAGAATAACGCCCCGACTCCATCCCAGCACCCTCAGTGGGATTTATCTGATGGTATCAGGACTGCAGAGAGGGAAGCTACACTGTTAGCATGCCTCTTCACCAGCGCTGCTACACTTCTGTTACTGTGAGCTAAAGAATAAACAAATGTTTCAGTGATCAAACCTCAGCTTGTTTGTTCGCGAACTCTGAGCCGTCTGCCTTCAGGTTCTGCACGATGCCCTCCACACTGCTGGAGCTGAACAGCCTGAAGGGGGACAAAGACCAGCAGGGACTCAATTCACTCTCATCTGTGTCTGTTATGAGGCTTCCAGGTTCAGTCTAGGTTTGAAGGATAGAGCTGGTGATGTTTCTTTTTGTCAACAAAACCCGCAAACAGTCCAAAACAAACAAGCTGATTTTAATACCGAGTATCTTCAGCGTATCCCAAGCCTGATGAATCTTTTTCCTCTGTGCCGCAGAGCTCCACTGTTGTCCAAAAACTATTAAAAACATCAGTGAGCACCGAATCCACAGCTAAAAATAGTCCCCAACAAACACTGTTTACTGTAGTCCTGTTTGAGTAACACCTGTTAAAACTACAGTAGTACTGATCAGCTGGTCTTCAGCAGGACTGAAGGATCTCTAGGCCACGACAAAGACCCGGAGACTTGCTAACACGTTGCTGGTTTTGGTCTTCTCATGGTGTTTGTTGACAGTGATGAAACACAGAATAACGAGCCTCATCCTTTCATTAACTACATGTTCATATTTGGAAACACAGAATTTGAAGGCCTACCTGTCAATATCAGACATGTGCTTGTCCAAGACGAAAGGCTTCTCTGAATCCAGACTACTCTGTGGACAGAGGACACATCAGCTGAGACTCTCACATGAACACAGATGTCTGACGGGCAACTCGCGGTTCACATGTGTGAGGATTCTCACCTGGTTCTGGTAGGACTCTAGCACTCTGGAGACATCTTCAGCAGAGGGAGACTTCAGGTTCACCAGCTCCTTCTCAAGATCTGGGATCTGTTCCAAGCAGAAAGCCTCACATTAAAACTCGTCGCTGAAAAAATGCCTGTAAATATGCTTGTTTGTCTGTCTGTGTTGATTCTATGAGCCATTAGGCTGCAGTCAGTCTCCTTTATCATCTGAAAATCAATCACATTAGAGGGTGCAGGCAGATCTTTGCCTCTGGGTTCTCACTGAGGAAGAACTGGCTGTTCTGGATTGGCCTATTTCTTCTTTTGCGGATTATTTATGTGCAAGTTTTAACTGATCAGACAGCACTTGAGACAGTGCAAGTGCACTTTGCATACATGCATACTGAGTTATGGATTCTTTAAATGAGAAAATAAGACATGAATGCAGTGCAGATTTAATGATTCATAACAGACAGACAGCTGAAAAATGTTATTCTCAACCAAAGTTTATCAAACAAACTTTTCCATTATTTCCAATTAGGTGATATTTTGCCTTGTTTCAGGTCGAACTCTGCAGAAAAAACTGTACAAACAAACTAAATCCACCCCGCTGCTCGTCTGTCCTCAAAACCAAGGTTACAGTCTTAAACAAACTCCGCCACCCACTGATCTGACCTCACGCCAACAGCAAGACAAACACGACCTGCCTCTGGAGCGGCCAGTGTAGGTTGGCACTTTTAAACAAGAGTGAGACACCCAGTGACTCAGCATCCGGCTTTCCAGTGGAGCTCTAACCTCACCCCCCCTCCCTTGCACCTGTCCTGCGCGATCACTCACGCTCACACAGTGCACGGGCTGCTAAGTGGTTTAGATAATGAATTGAAAGCAACACGCTAGAAAAATCCAGGGTGTTTGTCTGCAGTCTTGTATAAAATAGACTGTTTCATAGAACAACATCATTCCTAAATAACATCCTGATTCCAAAAGAGTTGGGACGCTGTGGAAAATGGAAATAAAAACCGAATCAATCATTCACAAACAACAGTTTTCTGAAGTGTTCCTGAGTCCATGTATTAATCTGCCTTTATCCAACCATGTGTTGACAAAGTGGTGAACCTCGCTCCATCCTGCTCCATGAACCACTGAGCCTTTCAGTCATGATACTAACTGTTACCAATCAACCTGTTCACCTGTGGAATGTTCCACAACTTTCTTGAGTTGCTCCTGTCCCAACGTGTTTGAAACGTGTTGCTGCATTAAACTCAGAATCAGCAGATATTTATAAAAATCAATGAAGCTGATGAAGTCGAACATTAAATATATTGCATTTGTGCTGTTTTTAGTTGAGTTTATGTCAAAGAGGATTGGCAGATTATCACATTGTGTTTTAATTATGTGTTACACATTGTCCTGGAGTCACAGTTGTAACTCAGAATGCTTATATTGGCCAGTCGGAACAAAACAAGCTACAAATGGCCACGCGCGATTTCTTGTGAGTTTATCTCATCTTAACTTGAGGTACCGTACCTTCTTAGACTCTACGAAGTGAGTGGCAACTCCAGCTCTGTGAACGTCACGTCCCTTCAGACGGAAGCCCGTCAAGGCCAGGAACAGTCCCAACTTCCCCTGGAGCCTCGGCAGAAAATAGCCACCTCCCACGTCAGGGAAAAGCCCTGTCGAGACAAAACAGAGGTCTCGCCACATTCTGGTCAAAATACCCAACAACAAAACACCAAATAACAACATGATTACAGACCCACCAATGCTAGATTTTTGAGGCTGATACCAGTATTGATATTTGAAATATTTAAAGAAGACAATAAAGACATAGCTGCTGATAATAATCAAAACAAAAGATCATATATAATACACACATTAAGCAGAACATTTGACAGCTGATAAATAAACTTGTTGCTGCTTTCTCTGTGACCTCAATCAGGGTTTGGTAGTTTATGGTTGCAGTTTCTGATCTATCTATAATAAGCAGATATGTCTGGCTGGCCCATTTATTGGTCTCGCTCTTCAAGTGACATCAGCTAAAAGCCAGCGAGGTTTCAGTAAAATGAGGACAGGATTTATTATCAACCATCCCACGGTTAGCAAGTGACAGAAAAACAGTGTAAATGCTCAGATTTTCAGTTCAGTATAATGTAAAAACAGCATATTCTAACTCTGTACTTCAATAATATTTCCATTTGAGTTCCACGTTTCTGACAGGAAATGAGATTCCATTGGTCACAGCTGGTTTTCTGACAGCTTCTGTATCGTGAAATGAGGTGACTGGGGGGGGCTGGATTAGATGAGCTGACCTGATTCACGGCTGAAAATGTAATATCATAAATGCGGCAGATTACGGCTGTTGTTCAGAACTGTAGCTGGGCTGGGTTAAATCTGTTAATCCCACCACAGAAGGAGTTAACGTTAACGCGTGAGTGTTTGAGGGGGGTCTGTGAGTGCGTCTGTGTGTGAGTGGGCACACACAGGATGTGAGAGTGTGACAGTAGTGTGTGTAGTCAGTCAGGAATTTCCTAACACAGCTGGTCGCTGTAGTTTCTAACAAACGCGATTCAAACAGGAATAAACTGCATTAGTTGGGGACTATTTTCAGATGCGGATTAATACACTTAACACACTCACTGATGTATTTTCAATGAATTGGATACACAAACAGTACTTGTTAGAGGATCAATTCATCATTGATTCAATTTTTTCAAATTTTCAAGATATTTGTTGACAAGAAAACAAATCGATTCATCCTTCAAGGCCAAACAATAAAAGTTTGTGAAAATATTTCCCATCTAATAAAAGTCTTCGCTTGAGTGGTGAGTGATGGTAATTGTGTCACGCATTGGCACATCTTATAGGCTCTCCTCTTTGGCCCTGCCTGTGAAGGGTGATTGCTGAATTATAAAGTGTTGTTGCTAACGGTGGGGGAGTGGTGGAAGAGCGGCCATTAATAAATCATAGTCAGGGTCCCTAAAGGGCAAGAAAAGCCCTGATCACATGATGAAGCGAGGGAAGAGAGGGACAATGGACCAGCCCTTCATCCGAGGATAAAGGATTTTAGCCTGATTGAGTGTATATTCAGCTTCATATATCGCTCATTTCATGCTCATTTGCATAAGTTAATGACATTAACATGCTAACTGTTTATTTAGGTGTCCTTGTACAACAGTTTGTACAATAAGAGGGTCTTAGTCCTGTTAAACGTAAGAAGAAGCAGTCATCGTATTGTTCTATTGTTCCTTGTATTTTATTGTGTTTTTACCCTGATTTTCCTACTTTCTAACCATTAGAGGCCCATTCTGTATGAACTGCAGTCTTTATTTCAGTGCTAACGCTAACCTTGGTAAGGGGAGGGTCTGTGCCACACGGCGTCTACAGCTGCTTCTGTCCACTTGCCATCAATTGGCTTCGCTGGGAGAGTTTTACATACAAATACAGGGTTCTACCCCCAACTGTCTTGACCCTGCCCAAACCAGACACAGCCATTAATGCAGGGACCCTCATCTAGCTTCCAACAAACACCCCAACCTAAAGGAGTACATGTACTGAAGTGGTCTGCACCCCTGTTAATGTTGTAGTCTGATGATAGCACACAGTGGGAACAGCTTTCAGATCAACTTCTTCTCACACTTCTATCTATTATGTAAATGTGGAGGATGTTGCTGGAATGACTTTGCTGCTCAGAGTAATCAGGGCACACCTGCATGCTTCCAACCTCAGGCCCATGACATCATGTTTTATCCACTAATTAATTACGTCCACACTGAGCAGCTAAGCTAAATGATGACATAATGTCAATGAGCGGACACAAACCTGCTGACCTACCGATTATATCTGCTTTTTTTTGCTTTAATTGTGAAGCACTTAAAGGTGCTATTAAAAATAAACTTCCTTACTATACATTACTGACATTATTATCTACCTACAGAGCTGCTCTGTACAGTGTCAAAGTAATTGTCTAACTAGGTCCCTGCAAGTTCCATGAACACGAAGTCCACACATAACTATGGTGAACCCACAGAGATGTTTTCTGTGTGAGTCTGTGCAGATGTAGGTTGCAGCTGCCTTTACAAAATACACACTGTTGCATGCAGTATGTATATAACTGGGACATAAGTTTGACCCTCTTGGTCATAGAGCTGTTGCAGTCCATTGTGTGAAATCTGAAGTAAAAAAAAAAAAAAGAGAAAAAAAGCATGCCATGTGGAATGCAGCTAATGAGCCGTCATTTGTCTCTGCTCTCTCAGACTCTCTCTGTGGCACAGTCAATGTGGGAAACCCTCTGATGTCAATCAAGCCTAATAGATGCAGTCCTGGGAGGAGGTCTAATCAGCCAAATACATTTTTTTACTGGATTCCAGGCATTTCCTACATTTGAAATTTGTGTAATACTTGCATACTTCAGTAGAAAAAGCCCAATTCCACAATGTGATTGCAGTAAACCCAGCACATAAGAGAGGCTCTTGAGAGGATTCAACCCCAGGATCAAGGCTAAAATAAGCATGTGGGGCTCTCCAAGCAGCTGTGATCTCTGTGAAAAACCCCTAATGGAAATGGTGCAGCATGAAGTCCAAGCTTCTGATTGCAGTGGGGACATGCTGATAACGGTGGAGCAGGGGATGAAAACAAAAGTGACAAAGTGAGATCACAGCAACCCTGACCACAATTAGCAAAGATTTCCTGCCTCCTTGCCAAAGTGACTGAAGAGCTTTAAAGACACCAGGAGATTCTTGTTTTATTTATGAGCATTAATAATGAGACTAAACATGAACGCCTTCACCAGCGAGTGCTGGACAACACAAGGCTGTATGTGTGTTGACTAGAGGAAAACAAGCATGCAGATACAAGAAGACACACTCAATGTACACACTGTACAGCACATCAATCCCATCACAGAGCCAACCCTCAGCCTGTGCAACTGAGCTGCCATCACATTTCCTCCTACTCTTCCTTGTGGCCACACAACAGTCAGACGGCATCAATAAGAACGCAGCCTTTTCCTTCTGCTAATAATCTTAATCTTCATCCCTGTGCTGCTCCGAACATCTGAGTCAGGTTCCACCGCACAGTAAAGCATCAGCTGAGGATTTATCATGGAGGCTGAGCTCCCAGAGTGGTCCAGAATAAGATGAATGTGTGTGTGTGTGTGTATGTGAAAGATTGTGTATCAAATAGACGATGACGTGATTGTCCTTGGGAGTTTGCAAGTATGAGGGAGTGAGGGCACACAGTCAATTTATCAGAGTATGAGCAGATACGCAATAAAGCTGCAGGAGAACGGCGATCAAACTGGTAACTTCCGCACAAAACACCCAAACATTTCCTGCTAGTCACTTGATTCAAACCTAAATACATTAAAAATGATCATCATAGATGCTCGAGGACCAGTTAAATATCCATCAACCATCTCTATGGAGTGAAAACACTGCCTGACTGAGGACAGACATCAGCTGGGTGGTCAGTTCAGGATTTTAACTGGTGTGATTACTGCTTTGGTATGATGGACGTCTGCAAATAAAAATATACTAATATATCCATATACAGTCTGTAAAACTATGATAAACCCTATGGATTTAAGTGACAACAAGCTAGTTGATGCCATAACGTCAGCTGTAATTCGTTAGTTGTTGGAGATTTGTTACTAATCTCCTCAGCGCCTCAGGAGAAGGCCATCTGTCTCCAAGAGTCAATTAGCTAAAGAGCAAACTATAGCTTAGTAGTCTGACAAAGGCCATTTACACTCGAGGAACTGGCTCAGACAGGAAAACACTAACATAAGTAGTTGATGAAGTATAATAGTGTTATATCATCGCACGTTTCTGCTGGAGTGAAGACTGCAATATAATCCTTTCCTTCTGTTAATGTTGAATATAAAAATCAAACCCACCCAAACCTCTGGTCTTTTCCTGAGCCACGACTGCTACAACATCATAAAAAGTATATATAAATATCTAATAAAACACAACTTTGGATCCCATCTCTCCCCTCTGGATGATTTGTTTTAGTTTCTCATCCTCCTAAAACGGTCGGACAAAATAAGCGTTCCTGTGGGAAAGCTGCAGCCGAGCTTCGAATATTTACAGGCCTGCTGTTTTCTCACCATGACATGTTTGTGTTTTCTGTAGTTGTGGCTTTATGTGCATTTATTTTGCCATTATCAGCTTCTCACAGGATATACAATTGATCAGAAGAGCTGCGCCATATGGTTTAGATCAATATCATGATAATAATCCTAATAATAATGATATTATTCCATATCAGAATGTGGAAAATGTAAAATCCTATGTGAAATACAGCAATGAAACTTATTTTCGGCGCAATAAACCTTCAATTTCAACTCATTTTTTGTGTTATTTTGTTCGGAATTATTGATTTGGACAACAGAAATTCTGCAACACTAATGATTACTGATTCTAGGAATCAGACGACGCAAAGTGTTCTGCTTAGGAAGAGGCAAAGACCATCGAGTGCACATGCCTGCGCTGTGTTTTTAGCCACACTACTGGCTGCAGGGACGCTTGATTGATCCAACACTTTGGTCTAATGTCACCACAAACATTGGCTTGTCATGAAGAATGACTTTAAAGAACCTGAACGTTTCTCTCGTGTCACCGTTCAGAGTGAATGTCTCGATGGACTGATGTTCATGTTTCCCACGTTTCATCATCAAATCAAAAACAGTTTGGTTTATGACTAAATAAAACTAACGACACTACCATCAGCTTCAGCTGTAGCCTACTTGATGTTAGCGTGTTAGCATAACATAGTACAGTGATAAGCATGATATATAGTGTGTTAGCATGCTAGCATGGTGAACATAGTAAACATGGAACTTAACTTGCTAAACATTTACATTTATGATTGTTTTGAGCATTTAACCGTTCAGGTTTATGAGCATTTACAGCCATCAATTGTTTGATATCTCCACTTTCCAGTTTCACTGACTGTCTCTTCATTTATCTATCACCTGCATCTTACATTTTGCCACCTCGAAGGTGCAAGGAGGAAAAGTAAAGACTCAGGTATTGCTAGTTGTACTCCACTATCTAACAGATTTCAACAGAACAGGTTCCTGTTTCAGTGTCATGTGAACAATAACACCTGTAACAAGTATGTTGCTTTAGCAAAGCTACTCCTAAAAATTCAAAAGAGACAGAGAAGGTGAGTCGAGGGTTTGCAGTGTTGGACCACTGAATATCAGCTGAACATACCGTGGACTGACAAATCACAGTTTACACCTGTTCATTCTGACCACTGGGTCGACTGCAGGCGGCCAGAAGAAAAACGGTTTCCCTAAATATTTAGAGTCCAGGTGCACAAATTTAAAATCAGAGGGTACTTTCCAACAGTTTTCTCATGTCATGCAACACTGTGGGGACATCGACTGACTAGAAGTTTTAATAATCTAATTCCTCTTCTTTTGCAGGCAAAACTATTTCAAATGTAAATAATAAGTTCAGAGTTTAAATGATACTGTTTTCACCTATGCTAAAATAGACGTTATTGAAGGATAGTAGAAAAACATCAATATCAAGGGTGATTCCAAACTTCTGAACAGCGGTGTATGAAACTGAAATCAACATGGAAGCTTTGCAGAGGCAGCTGGTAAAATCACTGATGAGCAGCAGACTTCTCTATCTGACATTTATAGCTGACAAATCACACAGAAAGCTAAATCTAACTTATTAGATCCAAACCATCCTCTCCTTCACGGGTTTGACCTCCTCTCCTAGGGTGAGAAGATCTGAACAGCTGTCAGTGGTCTTAAAACTGTATCTTATTAGTTCTTATCAGCTACCTTTCATTTATTTTGACCAGTTTTAAGGTTTATTTTACACCTGCGTCTTCTCATGTGTGCACCTCAGCTCTTCACTCTCTTACAATCAACTTCTTTATATTGACGATCAGTCAATACATGTTGGTACACTCTTGTTTTCCACATTGGCCCGCTGGTCATGTTAGCAGCTAATGTTTTACACCCATTTTAATCAGGTTATCTCTCCCATCATGTGCTGAGCTGAAAACATCATCATCTCTCACTCTGTTTATTTCCTTTCACAGCTTCCCATGCAGACAGACCTCTACGTCTATGAATGCATATGAACTGGATCCAGCCGGGTCTGCAACTGAGATCACGGATGCTACATAATTAATGGTCTAAAACACCCGCTCACACTGATGTGGGCCAGCCAGTGCCCTCCCCTCCCTCCACCCCTCCACCGAGGCAACCAGTGCAGCTGGACAGACTCACCGATGGCAGTCTCTGGCATGGCAAACAGCGTCTTCTCAGTGGCCACTCGAAACCGTCCGTGAACTGACAGACCTACGCCCTGCAGGTGGAGGAGAACAATAAAAAAAATAAAAAAAATCAATGCTATAATGGAGAGAGGAGGAAAGAGAGGCCCGGGCTGGGCAAAGAGAAGGCATGGAGGGGGAAAACAGGACATTAATAACTGTCACTTCTACAGAGAGGCACTGAGCCGAAGTTTGAGATGGAAAATGCTGACTGAAAAAAAAAAAACACCCAAAAAACAGGCTGACCCTGTGTGTGTGTGTGTGTGTGTGTGTGTGTGTGTGTGCGTGCGTGTGTGTGTGAGTGTGTGTGTGTGTTAGATTTACGCTTGTTGTTTGCATCTGAGAGAGAGGTGAAGGCTAATGAGCAGTGTGGGCCAGAGGACATTTCAAGCACAGTCAGGACTCTCTCTCTGTGTGTGTGTCAGATTATAAGGTTACCATGGAAACACCATCCTAGACTTATATGCATAAAACAATGTAGATACGCAGAAAGGTGCGCTGAACTGGCTGACAGCTGAATGGCCGTGTCTTGCAGTTTTTTTTTTTTTTTTTTAAATAAGAAACGGTAGAATTAATAATGAATCGATTTATTTGTCCAACAAACAGGAAAGAAGAAGACAGAGTCATGTCCTCGTGTCCCACACTACTGATGAGACAATGGCAAAATACAGGATGAATCAACAAGCATAATCAACTCATTTATAACGTGGGTGTCATCAATACAAAAAGACAATAAAACCCACAAGATGGATACTGTACTCAGCTCAAGATGAAAAAGGATGATAAATTCTGTCCTGTAAGTAATCACATTACTTCACTGACCTTCAGTATTCTGGAAGATGTGTTATTAATTAAGCAATCTTTCACCCACAGGGGAATATGTTGTGATTGGATCCCTCACTGTACGTGGGAGCAGGGTCATTTCCTGGTCAGGTCAGAGGAAAATCCAATATGTCAGTGACCAACTGGTGGTGATTAATGACTGTGGAAGGTCATCAGGTAAATCCCCTGAGGGTTCACATCCACCTGAACCAGAGGCTGGAGTAATACTGGTGATTTATTTGTTGTAATGAATAATGCTGGTACAGCATACATCACACATGCCGAGATACGTTTCTTTATTCTCACGAGTCTGTCAGGCTTTTCATTTCAGGTCGTCTCTATTATCTATTATGGCGCAGATCTATTAGGAAAGTGCTTTAAAGGACATTTTGGAAAATACACTCACTCATTTTCTTTCCGAGAGTTAGATGAGAAGATCGATACCACTCTAACATCTGTCAGTTAAATGTGAAGCTACAGACAGCAGACTATTAGCTTAGCATAAAGACTGGAAACACAGTGGAAACAGCTAGCCTGGCGGTGTACAAAGGTTTTTTTTTTTTTTTTTTTTTAAAAAGCTAACAGCAGCCTGACCCACAACACAAAGAGCACCATGGACAGAAAGAGCCACCATTAGCTTTCTAGCTAACATAAAAACATTAGCTTATGTTTCTTTTGATTTTGTTGTGATTTCTGGCTACAAACAGGGACACCACAAAAACTGCTACCAATTTAGCCGGCTAGCTCATGTTAGCTAGAAGGAGATGAGACACTCCTTACCACAAAAAAGAAAATAAACTTTTAAGTAAAAGAAAACGTAAAATCGCCGTAAAACACCAGCTGAACATCGTGATTTGCTGCCCTCCAGTGGCGGAAGTTCTCGTCTTGCTGCACTGACGTTAAAGACCAATCCCTGCCAAACGGCCGGTCACCAGACTGACACCAAAATCTTGTTCTTACAGATTCTATATTCATATGCTGATGTGTGTTTGTAGAGATTACACTTGTTTTGTGCTGTGGAGCAGCAAAAAAAAAAACAAAAAACAAAACCCTTATGAGCTCAGATGAAACTTTACTAAAGCAGCGCACAAGAAACAATGCAGACATGATGCAGACTATTTAAATACTGAGGATCTCTCCATCATTGAGTCTATGAAAACAGTGACAAATGCTCACCAGAACTTCACAGAGAGACTCAAAGCACCAATATACTAAAAAAAACAATGATGTAAAACTGCAAATCCTCACATTTGAGAAGCTGAAAGCAGCAAATTGATTACGTGCACATGTGAGTTTACTTAAAGTCAAACCTTCTGTTTAAACAGCTTGTCGAAATACAGATTACTGTTTATGAAAATAACAACCCGAAGTTGCATTTGGGCTCATGAAAGACGCATAAAGCTATCTGACATACAGTACCCTGTACAGATATACAGTGAAGGATGCCACCTGCTGAGTGCTGAATCCCTGCCAGCCAAGTGGTGACTGTGTGGTGACCTTGTCCTTAGTGAACAGAGCCAGACAGCAGTGGTTTGCCTTAAGGCTGTGTGACAAACGACCACAGAGGATTAAAAATATCTGATCACTGGAGACTAAACAGACTTCAGCCAGGAGTAGTTGCTCTCTGGAAAGAAACAGATCCCAACACAAAAAGCAAGGGAAAGAGACAAACTTCTGTCTGTCTTCTGTTAGTTTGGACTAAATTATTGTGAACACTGATTTTAGCCTCAACTGAACATCATACAGTTTTGTTAAATTTATTTAGATGGTACTGGTAACAAAAAGGAAAAAAAGATTAATTTAATATTTCTGCTTTTAGCTTCATCTTAGAAACCCCATTTCCCATGAGCCCGAGGCCATCGCGTGTCAAACATCAGCAGAGCAGCTAAAGAGGCGAGGCCGGGGGTCAGAGAGGGCTGAATGATGTAGATGCTTTTTGGAAAGAGAGAGAGATTACAGCTGAAAGTTTAAAAAACAGCACTAAAACAGTGATGACAGATATGACAGAAACAAAGTTATGATGCCACAAGAACGTGCTCTGCTGCACGGTTACATTTCTACTGCAGCTGTATTATTTTCTGTCTTTGGTTGCTAACAAATGAATCGTTTGACTTGAATTCTTAATGAGGTGCTGTAGTGCATGCTCATTATGTAAAAACATGGATCGTCAAAACGCATTTCATATTTTAGAAAGACACATTGTTTGATGAGAAAGTTGCACTGAAGCCAAGATGAAGTTAATGATGGCTGAATGACATTCAGCTGCTTCAGTTTCAGGGTCCTGGCTTTGTGCACGTTGGCTCAGCTGCGACACACATTCATTTGTGCTTCACCTGGTATGAGAAGCCAAAATGTCGGCTGTGGAAAAGGCTTATTCAAAATTACCTCTGCATTTTTGTGATTTTAAGATGTGACATGCCAACAAACTATTATGTAACAAATTTCATTGTTATGTATTGAGTTTTAATAAAGTACCAAATGATTTCACAATGTGCTCATGGGGGGATCGTTTGCCTCACAATAGAGTGATACCATTCTTGATTTTGGGGGTTGGCCTCACTCAGGGGATAAATACTTGAACCTAACACCATTGCATTGGACTAGAGCTGTCCTATCTAGTCTGGTTGCGTACGAACTGATGAAGCCTGCTCGGATGAGAGGCGAAACGTCTTCTAAGACAAACTGACGAGGTCCAGTTGCGAACGATTGAATGCCCTAAAGCTTACAATGACCTGGATGAATGAGAATATTCACAGGCTCATTTCCATATTTTGCCGCATTTTTCATATCACTATTTGTTTCATCATGTCGTTAATTAATGCCGGCCACTTTAGAGCTAAGCTGAGGTTTTAGCGAAACAACCAGAGTTCCTCTTGTCTTCGTCTATTATTAGATACTGCATGAGTCACATAAGATGGAGTGCACTTAAAAGATAAGATAAATGAACCTTGTACATCGTAGCAGCCACTTTCCTGACAGCGGAAAAGTAGAATATCTGCAATGAAAATAAGTAAGAATAAACAGAGAGAGCCTTGTTGCAATGATCACTGGATGCACCTGGAGGAATGAGGGGCAGTTTAGACTCACATTACCCGAGTTTCACCATAAAAGTAGTGGAAGACTGTTAAGTGCTGGCGTGGTACCACCAAGCACCAAATAAGAACATGTCTCCAGATCCTGCTGTAAACAATGGAAATGTGCAAAAGTGTGCAGACGAGCATGTTTATAGCCAAAGCTTACAAACAGAATAGGCTGCAAAATTTACTGCCTGGCTGGAAACGTTTACACTGGCTAAGAACATGGAGGGCTTCATGGAGACCTCATTATGATATTTGGCTTACAAATATTGATATAACAGGTGCAGTGGAATCCATTAAGATGAGTCAGAGTGGTGGCATCGCTTTCCCAGTGCAGCACCTCTGCTCTCCAAGCAAAGTGAGACCTCTCTGTCGTAAGCTTTGGATTTTGCAGAGAAAATCAACTTTTGCAAAAATCAGAAAAGCCCGTGTGGAAGGCGCAGAAGCCTTCCAGTTGGTGCGACGATCCATCCAAGTGATGGGCAATAGCTACAAACACTTACATAGAAAGTGAAGTCTTGTTTGACAACGCAGCACACTTTCCACATCACTCTCGAACAGAGGTATTCACTTTCAAAACAAGCACTGCAAAGGCTCTGAAAGATGAGAACCTTCACTGCTGGGACCAAAGTCTGCCTCCGAGGTCGTTCCAGCTCTCGCTCTTGTCTTCTCATTAGATGACGTGGACATTAGCGAAGAGGAGCTCTGTTCTCCGGGGGACAGAGATTACAGGCACGCAGCTCCGGACAAATATCCATCAACTAACGTTACAAACCGACTTCACAGCACTGTGTTGTGAATGTGAGGAGCCTGCTGCCTGACAATGTAAACGCTTGAAATCAAACTCTGACATGTGGAAAAGAAAGAGAGACACAGTAGCTGCTCGACTGCAAAGCACAACACACACGGATTACTAACGCATTCCCAGACCTTAATTCTAGGGATTTTAAACTTGGACAGCGATGAATGATGTGCGTGAGAGGAGATCCCGCTGATGTAAGACACAGGCCAACAGATAGAGTGTGTGTTCTTTGACCTGCTAATGACATGCCTTTACTCTCTGGTGGTTTGTTATCACTAATGCAAGGACACTTGTTCCGACGTGGGAGTTCTGCCCCGAGCTCAGCGCAGATCCGAGAACGGGGCCTTGCTAGCTCTTGGACTTCTCCATATATAGAACTCGCCTGTTTTCAACACACACACACACATTAAACAGCAATCACCCTGAGGACGGTTTGCGTCAACATTAGTGTCCTCTCTGTGCTGAGTGACAGATATCAGAGGTGTATCCCAGATTACTCCCAGAGCCATAAATCCATAGAATACGAGTACATAAAGATGAGCGAACATCACACTTTTAAGGTTTTCTCCTGGGATGATGAACGAAGGTGACCATGTACTACAGCACATCAGAACCAAGCACTCAGCTGTCCCTCACATCCATTACCGCACGTTACCCTACACTGCTTTTTTTCACTTTTGTTCTGACAAATTAATTATAGCGTCTGTCCCTCTTGGACAGGAAAACGGTGAGTGGGGGTGTCATTGACATCTCGGCTGTCTGAACAACAAAAACAAGCAAACAACATGAGTTTTTTTTTTTTTTTTTTTTGGTTAACAGCTTGTAGGATTCAACTTCTGTGAATTTCCTGGTGCGAAATGTTTACTATTAACCAAAAAACTAAAGCATTTTTTGTTTTTGGTGTTTTTTTCACTGTATTGGCAGTCCAATAAATGATGAACACCAGAATACAGCTGCCACCAAAACCCTAAGTTTGACTCGCTGTTTGTGGGTGGCCTGTCTAACCTCAACCAAGTGGACTATTTTGCATATTAGCATTTACCCTTGGCACATACATGTCATTAGTAGTATTATGACTGATATCTTTATAGCAGTTTGTAACTTTTAACTGTAGTTTGTTTTTGCTTTTCTTTTTACCTTTTTCAGTATTTCATCCTTCTTTCTAATTGTGTGTTGAGCAACTTGTTCTGCAACAAAGCAATTACCCACCATACATAACCCAGCCGGCAACAAATGGCAGAAGTTAGCAACTAGCTGGTTAGCTTGGTGGAGCATTTAGAAGCTAAAGAAACAGATTTTTTTTCTCAGGAGTTGATGGAGACCAAACTGTGTAAATATGCACTTGTTCACTAATATAAGGGGAAAATATGTCAGTGCTGTGCCTTTTAAGTTTGTTCTGCAGGTTTAAGGTTCCAGACGTTTACTCTGCCATGTAACGTTCTGGATTGGGTTGTTTTTCAGACAAAATATTGTTTTTAAAAAATAAGGTGACAACTAAAAGATGAGGGTCAATCTTTGTATGTTACATGTTCACACTCATGTTATTCTTCATTGTACAAACCCTAACCCCTGTGGAAGTGTAACATAGTGCTAGCATCCATCCATGAAAATTAATTTAACAGTGAATATCTCAAAACAAGACGTGAGCTGTATTTCTGCGTTTCCATGCCAGTTATTAAAGTTCATCAGTTACAATTACAAGTTTTTGTCCCTGTATGTAAATTATGTTCTGTTGTGAGGATTACTAATGATGCAGAACAACATTAAATAGCATGCTAACCTCCTTCCATAGGTATTCCATAGGTGTCTCTTTGAATTTGGACCTTAGCACATGTCCAATTCACTGTTCTCCACCTTCATGTTGTACCACTACAGCACCATGTATAAATGTGGACGTAACAACACTGAGAGGTCACTCAAGTCAGTTATTGACACAGATTTGACATCCAAAATAACACCACATAAGCACAACTTAAAAGTATCAATCAAGAAAGAGTAGAAAAACATAAACTTATTTTTAAAGCCAAAAGACAAAAGGCTGCTCATCCTCAAGCTCTCTCAACAAACAACACAGGCAAAAAATAACAAGTAGAGACAGATCCACCTGATCAAGATATTGATTTGTGCCACCTACAGCTGGAAAAATACTCCTGAGGAGATGTCGGGAGTTGCAGAGAGCATGGTGCACCCTAATGGCCACTATTTGAACAGTGAGGTTCAATGTTCAAACATGTTGACACATCTCTGCGCTACACACACACGCGCACACGCGCACACGCACACACACACACACACACACACACAGATGAGTAATGACCCAGTAGATACTGGTGGCTGTTGACACCTCAGGACTAAAATCAGTGTCAAGGTCATGAAATGGAAAAAAGAACAGATTCACCCAAAGGCCAGACATCTTCTCTGAACAGGCGAGTTAAACAATTTTAATAATCACAGACCTTTGTGATCAAAGTCATTCCTAAATGAGCATTTGTCCAGCTCTGTCTGAATTAAGTCTCATCATGCTCCAAATTTAAATTCTAAACATATATGACACCTGGTGGGAAAAACCAGTGGAAGCAACAATGCTTTGTCACTTTTTATTTCATCCAATCAGAGGCCACCTTGCCACTGGCAGCAGCAACAGTGGCAGATGGTTCACTACTGCCACCTACAGGCACACTTGAATATTCCACCTCATGAAAAGAGCAATGGTTTTCAATAAGGAACAGAACTGCCAAAAAAAAACCGAGTCTTTTCACTGACCGTTCTAACATCCAGAAAGAGCTAGTGTAAGATCAATCTAACCATATAATTGAATTTTTTATACATTAAAAGTAAACATACTCACCCCTCCCATTGTTATTCCATCAATAAGGGCTATATATGGTTTCCGGCATGCTCCTTAAAAGATAAAATAAATGGTGTAAAATGAAAGAAGACCGACTTTAAACAAACCAAGCTGATAAAATAGAGGCCTGGTTGTCTGCGGGTGGATTTGTGACACTTACCAATAGCATTGTTGAGAATGTATTCTTGACGGAAAAAGTCCTCTGCGAGAGAGTCTCCGGTTTTTCCTGCTTCTGTGACCGCTGAGAGGAAAAAAAGAGATCAAAACAGTGATGAAGCAACAAGTTTCTGTCACCGTCTTTATCACTGAGCAGATGGAATAATTTTTCATCACGATGGTTAGAAGAGGGGGAATTCTGGAAATACCCTCAGAACAATGGTAAGTGTTTTTAAATATCGTTGGTTAATTATCCTTTAGAGGAACTGACGGTTGCCTCTGTAACCCAAATACATGCTGATACATGAGAGGCACAAACTGGGGCTACACAGACTGCAGTGATTGAACATCAAGACTGCTGCTCACCTCTGATGTCTCCACCTGCACAAAAGGCTTTCCCACCTGCTCCTTTGATGATCACAATGTCAGTCTCTTCGTCATTTTCCCATTTCTAGAAACACAAAAAGCAGCAAATTTATAGCAAATCATCATCAACAACAAATCCAATGTTAAATTTGTGCGTCAATAAGTTCAAAGAGGTTCTGGTATCAATTTACAACACACCTAAAAGATTGTTTTTCAGGAAGTTAAAAGTAATCACATTTCTTGCTACATACTGTCAGTTTGGAGTAAAATACTGTGTAAAAGGATTTTTGTACAGAGTACAAGTCTGTTAACTGTTAACAAGTTTTGAAGAGGTTTATGAGTAAATTTATCCCACTCTCAAAAACATGAAGACCTTTACAGTGTCAGACTAAGTGAGATACTGGCGACCATTTACAATCAGTGACACACTGCTGTAATAAATGACAACTGACACAGTCGAGGCCTTGACATCTTCCCCGGTTGAAGTTTGCATGAAGCAAGCTTTCCACACACCTTGAGCTGGGGGTAGATCTGCTGGATCATGGTCATGTTGAGGGCATTCAGGACTTTGGGTCTGTTCATGGTGATCACACCGACACCGCCCACTTTCTCCAGAAGAACTTCTGGTTCCACCTGACTCGACATCTGATCCAAAACAGAGACAACAGGACAATTCTGTAAAAGTCTTTACAAGACACTGTAATAAACTCTAAGATAGCAGTATCACTCCAGGCAATTTCAAAAGTGAACTGAGTAAAATCACTTGTAGAAAAGACTTTGACTGAATCTGAACGTTGCTGGTGTCACAGAATAACTTCAATAAAATACATAGAAAAGAATAACTCAGTAGAACAAGCTAGAAAGCAACTGTTCCCAATATAGCAAAGAAATTGATAGTCTAATGTAGACAAACTAGACTGCACCAGAACAAAGTTAATTTAAACAGACACCGACTGAACAAACCACACATTTAACACACAAACATCATCATGATGTCATTGTCAGGTAAAAACCATACATCTCTGGCTCATCCTGAGAAACCCATGTTGCATGTCACAGCCCATCATTTTACCAGTCAAGTTGTGTTGTACACTGGTATAAACTAAAGAAAACCATGCAATTGCCATTGCCAGTCGCCATCCATTACCTGAAAACCACAATGGCAACAGTAGAAAATGTACGTGTATGAAAGGATTTGCTCACCATGTGGCTCTGGATTCGCTGCAGCCTGCAGAGGGGCCTCAGTCTGGTGGAACAGCAAAGGAAGAGTAGTGGCAAACATCGATCACTGTACAGGCTGGACTCATTTCATAACATTTCATTTGACAGACACGGAGTCGGTTAACTACTGTACTCAGCCAAGTTCAAGTTCAAATCAATACAACCATTTGACCTCAGACTCCCAGCACGTTCGTCCATTTACTATCACAACATTATTGCACACAGATACAGCAGCTAGCATCCAATTGACTTTACTGAAACCTCATTTTAGCATGACTGACATTTTAGAACAAGCTACATAATGGCAGCAAGCTCGAGAGTGTCACGACAACAAACCCACAACTACACTTAACGGGTTCGCTAGAAACACCGTCAGTCTCCACAAACCTGTACGCAGACGACAAAACGGTTAAAGACATTATTATATTTGACTTTCAGGTGACGCGTGCCTTCCCTGCTCTTTCCTCTGCAGTTTCTCCGTTTACTTCCTGAAAGAGGCACAGAGCTGTCTCCGATTGGTCGATGTGGTGACGTCTCGGGGGGCGTACACACCAAAGAGGGAGATTAAGTTCGCGCTGTTTTTCTGCCACACTGCCACCCACTGCAGCGAGGAGGTACTGTCACTTATGTGTTCTTCATGTAAGGAGCACATTTAATTCGCTATTTCATATTTTTAGTCCCATGATTTATATATTTTGTCACACATTATTATTAGCTATATATTATATTATACTATACTAATTTATACGATATTATATTTGACACTCTACATTATATTGCTGTAGTGTACTATATATGTTATATGATATTAGTACATTTCACCTTAAACTATAGTTTAAATCCCATACGATATTATACTGCACTATAGTACATTATATTATATTATATTATATTATATTATATTATATTATATTATCATGTTTTATTACATTATATACTATATTATACTTCTATATTAATACTGACAAACATCATAACAAATCTCAGACATTCATAAACCTTTATTTATTTATCCCTTTTTCTCTATTTATCTGTATTTATATTTGTCCCTGTGCTGCTGCAACAACTGAACTTCTCCTCTGGGGATTAAAGAAGGCTTATCTTTATCTTATCTTACTATACTTTTATTTAAGTACTGTTATTTTAATAATTTCACTGAGGTATTGCTATTGTGCTTACATAAAAGGTCTGGCTCTTCTTCCACAACTGATAGCAAATACTGTACATATAGTCTTTAAAACAAAAGAACAAGAAATAGGGGCTCTCTGTGTAAAAGGCTGGATATCAGCATGAGCAAGTGATTACACGGACTGTTGAAATAAGATTAGGGTGACTGCGCGGCTCCAGGGTGTGATGTACTGCTGTGACCAAGGTGTGGTGGAGCAAATGCGCTCAGTCAACCTTCTCTGGGCAAATAAAGAGCACACCTTGGTCACATTAGCCAAAGCAGCAAATGAGTGTATGCAGAAGCATTAAAAGAAAGAATGAAGGAAGACGTTGCATTGTTAATTCACTAACATTTAATACACTTTTATTTTTTTCTCATGAACACAATCATTGATACAATAATGTCTATATAATAATTTATTTTGTAAAAATGCACATGCAAGTACATTTTAAAGATTATACGTGAAGAAACATTTTGGAAGTAAAATATTGATTGTAATATATTGCAGGAGGATGAAGGTTTCCAGATACCAACTCTTCCCGTCCAGGAATCTTCATCTAGTCGGAGTCGCTGCTGCAGGAGCTGCTGGAGGACTACAGCAGGGATGAACACAGCACACAGACATCAATGAATCACTTCAGTCATCTGCAAAACTGATGTAACGCTTAAATTATAGCTACATTAAATCTGAGCATCTAAAAATGACAGGCTGTCATTTAGCTCTTGACTAAAGATTTGGAATAAGTTGCTAATATTGGACCAATAAGACAGCATTTCATTGCTATCCTGATTAGCTCACATCATTTGTTGTTCGTGTTTTATATTTCAAGCAAATGAAGCCAGCTTGTAGTGCATCATGTCTGAGAATAGGACTGGCTCTTACCCCGTGACAGTCCTTCCCTTTCTTGTGACAGTGGCCATGCTTGTGACCATGCTTGTGCTTGTGCTTGTGCCCATGTCCATGTCCATGTCCGTGTCCGTGTCCATGTCCGTGTCCGTGTCCATGTCCATGTCCGTGTCCGTGTCCGTGGCCACAACCAGGTCCAGGCCCGTGTCCATGTCCGTGGCCACAACCAGGTCCAGGCCCGTGTCCGTGGTGGCCTCCAGGTGGACCGTAGGGCTGAGGCGGGCAGGTTGGTGGTGGGACGGTGCCTGGAGGACAGTGAGGGTATCCTCCTGGGGTCTGCTGAGGATAGTGTGGGTAACCAGGAGGGCACTGGTTTCCTGAACACAAAGGGAAAAGAGAAAAGTTAATACAGTAACATAATACAAGTATGATATGCACATTCATTATATCTAAAAGCAGTGGAGTTATTTACCTTGGTTGTGTCCGTACATTTTGAGACTTCAGACGAAACCACAGATCCTGAAAGCAGGAAAAGAAAACACAAAAGAAATGCTGTGTTTCAGAACCTTGCAGAGCTGTGCGGCATCAGCAGAGTTAGAGGCGTGAACACACTGTGTGCTGGAACGCAGATCCACAGAGCTCCTCACCTCCAGTTCCTTTTTATATGCAAACACTTCATATCATCAAGGGGGCAGAACCTGCTGAACTCCCATCAGGACATTTTTGCGTTGTGACTCGAGTGGGTGTGTGTGTGTATAATCTTTAACATACAGACAATACAGACCATCCTAAGATATGGATACACACACCCAAACACAAACTTCTGAGTTCTTTTATGGAGTTTTCTGTTTAAAAATCTGGTTTAAAGTTTATCTTTTTGTCAGCAGTCAGAGATGTTCTGGTCAGTGTCATAACACCTCAGACACTGGAATACTTTTAAAACCTCAGTCTCCTCTTTCATTGCTTTGTCTGTCCACTATCTGCACATTTCCCTGCTCAGCACTTAGGAAATTATTAGTATGTGCATGAGTCTTATCAGACAGACAACAGCGCTACCACGTTTAAACAGGACACCAATTACATGACGTAATCTTGCAGAGCAATAACAGATCAAAAGTTGTTTTTTTTCACATACAGTAGAAGTTGTTGCTGTGTTTTTTTGTTTAGATTGTTATGTTGTTTTTGTTTCTATTATTAACTATTATTGTCTAGTTTCTCATGTGTGCAATAACTCAACTCAATAATTATTTTCTGATCTCCGTATTTGGCTTGCTTTACCTTTTCCTGCTTTGTTGATGCTGCTGATGTTTTTGTGTGGACCTCAGAGACACTAGTGACCACTTTGAGGAAGATCCAGTTAAAAGAAACAGAATTAAATTAATCAAGCTCACTGCATTTCTTTGTTTATCAGCACGTCAAACACAAAACCCTGCTGACTGGGGCTGGTCCAGAGGTGCAACATGTTTGAAAGGGCAGTTGCAGAATTCATACGATCACATGGGCACAGTTTACTCAGCTCGCCCTCCAGTTTACACGAACACAGAAAGGCACCAGGCTGCTCTGCTTTACTGTTATGTATTAAAAAGAGGAGCTGCTGCTCTAGTTTAGTCAAATCATAAAACGCTAACCGACATGTCAAAGATTAAAAGCTATTATTAAAAGGCCAAAAAAAAGCATGAATGAGAGATTCATAGTTTATCAAAACTGGACTCAGGTGAATGTACTGGGGAGCGGCAGGGTGTGTGACTATTAATGAAAAACAGAGCTCAAGGTCAAGGGTCATAATTCACCACTCCCTTGATAAATAAAGATAATATGAATACACACTGATACAAAACACGTTGCGTAACTGGAAATTATGAGGTCATGTGAAAAGGAGAATAAAGAGGCAAAGTGTTGTAGAGTTTATTTGCTTTTATGATAAACAGAAGGCAGATTCATGTTGTTTATCACAAGGGAAAGATTCTGATCAGTGTCTAATACATCAGCAGCAAACACTATGTCACACACTGACTAATGTAAAAGTAATTTAACAGCCAAACCTGACTTTGAATTTGCATTTATTAGCCAAACATTTGAAAAACAAGCTTTAAAACACAGCCGTTAAAAAATGTAGGTGGTGAAATGAAGCGATGATGATGATGAAAGGTAGCAGGATGAAGGTTTGCAGGTGGAAACTCGTCTCGTTTCTCTTCCCATCCAGACATCTTCATCTAGTCAGAGTCGCTGCTGCAGGAGCTGCTGGAGGACTGCAGCAGGGACAAACACTGTCATTTCATCTAGTGATGTCCATCAGTCAGTTTATGAACTTATGAAGTCATAATCTCATCAAATCAACATTTTTTTGGCCATTTGGAGGCTGCAGACACAAGCTGTAAACTTCACAGGCATGCTGTCACCTTTTCAGTTCACAACAACAGTTTACGTTTGAGATGCTAAAATGCGAGAGCGAGAATGCGGAGAACTTAAAGAACTGTAACGCTGGGTGGTAATTCTGTGAGTGATTTGATCCATTGTTATTAGAAAAATATTGATTACAGCCATTTTACTGTTATCTTTCAAAACGTTTAACAAAGTAGTGCCTAAACTCACTGGGGGGCCATCAGGAAATACTCATATGAGTCATTTTTGTAACAGTTAAACTGTTTGCTTTGGAAGACAAATTAATTATTTTGACATTTTAGTCTGAAGACTTATTTTAAAAAGAGATCAAATCAAAATCATCAAGGTTCTTCCACTGAGGATCACTGCTGGAACAGTAAGATGTTATTTAATATCTTTTAAACAATATTGGAAAATGGACAAAATTGTGAGTCTGAAAGCAACACTCGAGTAAACCTTCTGTGTCATCAAAATTATTAAAAAGTCAACAGGAAAATACTGTCAGTCGTGCCTTCTGTAGCTAAAACAGTCTAACACAACAGTCCATCATAACCTGAAGGGAGGATTTATTGCAGGATGTTTGTATCAGACTGCTTTAGCTTTAGATGTATCTAAAAAAAACTGGCACAGAGTGAATTTCCTAAATTTAAATAAATATATATAGATAGATTATTTTTAAGAATGTGATTAGAGAATAAACTGTTTTTAATTGTATTTAACGTATGTTTTGATTAACTGCATAAGTGAAACTGGCACTTAAATATTGCTTAAGTGTAACTACGACTTATTGTCAGTGGACTGCGGTACAGTACTTACTTTGGTACAACAGAAACTTTACATTTTACATTTGTCAGTAAATCAACTGGATCTTACCCCGTGACACGTCCTTCCTTTCTTGTGGCAATGGTCATGCTTGTGACCAGGTCTGTGCCTGTGGCCATGACCGTGTCCGTGTCCATGGTGGCTGTGCCCAAAACCATGGCCATGATGCTCATGTCCATGTCCGTGGCCATGTCCGTGTCCATGACCGTGTCCATGACCGTGGCCATGTCCGTGTCCATGGTGGCCGTGCCCATGACCATGGCCATGATGCTCATGACCAGGACCATGTCCGTGGCCAGGACCATGACCGTGTCCATGGCCGGGACCATGGCCTGGTCCATACCCACAACAAGGCCCTGGTCCATGACTATGGCCTCCAGACCCGCCACAAGGTGGGCCTACAGGATTATATGCAGGTGGACCACACGGCTGAGGAGGGCAGTGTTGGGGGGGCAAACCACCTGGTGGAGGGCACCCTCCTGGCATTGGCTGAGGCCAACTGCCAAAGGGATACTGGTTCCCTACAGCCAACAAGAGGAGAGGGGTTCACAATTCTCTCTTTAACTTGCAAACACTTTAAATGAATTAAATGAAGAAAGTTTGACAAGAAGGACTGTAAATAAAAAAAATAACAAACAAGGGAATTATTTACCTCTGTTATTCCCGTACATTTCACAATTTCAGATACACACCCTGAAATGAAAGAAGCCACTTATTTGCACACAAATCCCATAAGAAAAGTAATAACTCTATCAATACACACGGACACACACACACATATCTGATGGTAGTGATGCCCAGATAACTCCTAGTGGACTTACTGTGAGCTGGGGTGAAGATCCACAGACACAGCAGTGAACTGGCTCTGCTTTTATAGGAGGCCACACCTCAGCGCCAAAGAATCCAGTGAGTATCTCAGGGCAGAGCCTGAACATGTTTCACATTAGCGCCATCTGGTGGTAGTTTCACCAACGACACTGTGGCAGCCAGCAATGCTCGCTACTAACACACTGAAATCCCACCAGCCCTTCCCTCGCAGATCCAACTGGTTCACTTTCCCCTCGCACTGTTTCCGTTTTCTACAAATCTGCTCCTGATCTACATGCAGTGTTTTAAATAAAAGTTATAAAAAACCAACACAGCCTCCAAAACTTCTATGTTTTCACTTTATTTATTCAATCAAGTCCATAGTCAGTGAAATCTCAGTTTGGGATTTGACATGTTTTGGACAAAGAATATACAGATTTTTTTCATTTATGTGTGACTCTCATGTAAGGTCAGGAGGACGAGGGTCTCCAGGGGGGAAAATCTTGTTTCTTCTTGCATTCAGGCATTTTCATCTAGTCAGAGTCGCTGCTGCTGCTGCAGGAGCTGCTGGAGGACTACAACCGGGGTGAGCATGAAAGAAAAACACAAAGAGAACAAGTCAACCAACTTTGACAGCTTATCATTCAAGTCTTGACAAACGACAAAAGAGTTGGGGCAGGGAAGGAAAAGACGAGCTGGCTCTGGAGACACTAAACCTCCAACTGCTCCATCAGACAAGACCGTGGCTGCAACACAAGTGGAGTACAGTGTTCCTACATAAGTGCATTTGTAGTCACTTTTTAATTATTTCAATTAACATTTTCCGATTTTACTATAATCAATTTGTTTTCTGTGGGATTTCATTATTTTATTTAGATGTTTTACTGGTCCATTTTAGCATCCTACATTAATTTGTTTTAAAGGTGCTATATAACTAAAGTGCGATTGATTGATTGATTGATTGCACAGTTGTGCTGACTTACCCCGTGACAGTCCTTCCCCTTCTTGTGGCACTTGCCATGCTTGTGGCCACGCCTGTGCCTGTGTCTACGCTTGTGCCCATGTCCATGCTTGTGGCCATGTCCGTGTCCGTGGCAATCACCGTGTCCATGGCCACCACCGTGACCATGGCCACAACCGTGTCCATGGCCACCACGGTGTCCATGTCCATGATTATGTCCGTGTCCATGGCATTGGCATCCTTGACAACAGTGCCCTCCTGTAAAGAGTCATAAATCAATATTTATTAACAGTGAATGCCAAGTATGCAACACAAATTGAATACACTTGGACGAAAGAGGTGAGGATGAACCAAAAGGAACTGACCTCTGTTTTGTCTATACATTTCAAAACTTCAAACCCTGAAATTGAAGAAAAAATAAGTCAAATGATTTAAATAAATCCACACAAAACCCTCCTGAGCAAATAAAAGTCTTTGCATACAAGAAATAAAAACCCACCTGAGAAACACCTTCACAAACCATTATACTAGTGTAAGACATGTCAAGGTGTGATATGTACAACAATTCAAAATTATGCCAAAAATGACCGTCACCCTCTGCACACACTATGCTCATTCCATCTTTTTCTAAGCCCCAGAGGTAAAAGCATCACCAGAGTGTCAGAGGTGAACTTACTGTGTGCTGGACAGCAAATCCACAGATGCAGCCGGTCCCTGCTGCTCCTTTTATGCAAAGCCACACCTCAACCTGCAGCAGCTCACCTGGGCAGTGGCTGCAGTGGCACAGTGTGTGTGGAAGTGTGTATAGCTTGCACCCTACAGATGCACTGTGTATATACTGTAGGTATGTACACAATAAGAACACTGCATATATGTAAAAAAATAGCATGTTCATGAATTTTCAATATTTGTGTTGTGCACATAGCTAGACTGTCCTGCATTATCTGCTGCTAACACACAAACACACACCATGTAAGCCAAAGTTCAATGCATTGATCTTGTCCTCTGCACAGCATGTTTGACCAGCCTGTTTGTTTTCATCATCGCCAACCGGAGTGATCTTATCAGGAAAGAAAACCTGTATTTTTTCCTCTGAGGAGTGAAGAAAGGCTTTGTTTGAACTGTTTTTCTTTGCAAGCCTCCACACGCAATCGCTCATTCGCTCAGCTCTGGGGGTGTATCTTCCAATTGGCTTTGTGATGCTCACCTGCGTTCACAGCTCACACAGAACATCACTCAAGACAATGGGGCTAAATAAAGAAAACCAAATGAGCGATAACAAAAATAGTTGTTTTTATGTTAACTTTGTGTTTAGCTTGATAGCATGCAAACAGGCAAATATTCAAACTATTCAAGTCTTCAGGGAGTCACATCTCAGGTCACAAGTCAAGTCTGTGGGGAGTCAGGCATCAGGTCTCAGGTCATGTTTTTTAGGGAGTCAGTTATTAATTTTTGAGGCTTCAGTGACATCTTTTAAAACTTCCCATAACGTATCTTTTTACATGTCTTATCATTATTATTATTGTTGCTTTTATCTGATATTGTATTCCATTTGATTCTTGAATTGTCTGATTTTATTTGCTGCAATGTTGATTTTACATAAAGCATGTTGGAGCTTTGTTTTGAAAAGTGCTGTATGAATAAAGCTTGTTTTTTTTATTAGTATTGTAACTATTGAGAGAGTCAAGATTCAAGTCAAGCCTCTAGGGAGTCAAGACTCAAATTTCACGTAATGTCTTCAAGGAGCGACATGAAGTAAAATCTTTGAGGACTCAATCCTTGAGTCTCAAGTCAAGTCTTTGGGGGGGTTGCGTCTCAGTTCTCGGGTCAAGACTTGAGGGAATCACGTCTCAAAATGAGCCAAATTAAGTCGAGTCTTTAGGGAGTCAGTCTACGTTCTTGAGTTGAGTACAAATCTGAAGTGAATAACTGCAGCGAAGAACAATCTAACACAGGAATATTTGAATATATGCATATATTTCTAGCTGATAATTGAATTCTAAAGCTTTTGCTTGTTGTTGTGGAGAGAATTCAACCATACAGCCCCCACCCTCCTTCTGTAGAAAAGGTGGAGGAGGTGAACAAAAACCAGCTGTCTTATCAGCGAGTGGTCATGCTGAAGGCTCTGAATAAACGGCAGAACATAGCGAGCACAGGCTCAACCAGTCAGCACAGTGCTGTCTCTGAATGCCTGGTACGCCCAACACATGCTTTTGAGGTAACCTGTTCCTGCGCCTCAGCTACGTGACCTCGCTAGTCTTTACACGAGACACTCCCATATTTGATGACTGTCATATGTACATCACTCAATGATAACATTCACAGAGTTTCACACCACCTCAAAATCAATGAAGCATCTCAAAACATTCAGCACAACCACACCGTTAACGCCAGTTCAAAGAGTTCAGGTGTGTTAGAGTCGGCATCTGGGCGGTAAAAACTGAAGATTGGGTCACTAATTACGTTTCCATAGAGGTAAATGGCAGAGTCAAGGCTCATGTACAGTACAAAAAGTGACACACAATTCCTTTTTTTTTGTCCCTGAAGGTTACAGAAGCAGACTTTTAACTGAAAGGTCATCCAGGTCGAGGGTGTAAGGATGGAGGATGTCATATGGTGTACAGACTTTTCAGGCAAATGTGTGATATTAGGCTGTAAATGAATGTGAAAAATGGATCCTTTTCCATCATGCTGCTTTCCCTCTAGCAACTGCTGGACTGTACAACAGTAAAATACCAACACTAACACCAATGTGTTGGTACTGTGTGTGCAGTGGGAGGTGGTGCAGGGTGTTGCTGAAAAAATGTGCATGCTCTGCCAACTTTTACTCCGATAAAGGTTAAGACATCATGGGACGTCACTGCCCGTGTACTGGGTGTTTCCGAGGCAGTAAACATGTTCAGCATGTGAAAGCCGGTGTGTCACAAGAACAAACAGTTAAAAATCCTGATTGATCGGCATCACGTCTTGTGTTTTTCCATATGAAAGAATTGTGTTAACAGTTTGATATTTGGCTGAGCACAGATCAGTGTGAGGCTATTAAGCTGAGGACACATCCAACTGTTATAACATGATAGAAAAATTCTTTATTCTAAATGTAAATGGTGAGGAAGGAGCAGAAATGTAGGGCAACACGGACATTATTGCTTTTATGCACTTCATAAACCAGCACACATGAACTGGGCTTCTTGAATAGCAGCAGATTATCTCAACAGCTTTTTAAGGAGCAGCGCTGATAGATGAGCCAACCTGGAACGTCAACACAGAAAGTTATTCAAAGAATGAGATGTGTTACTATATCTGATCCACTCAACTCTGGAAACACAGATGAAGTGCTGAAATGTTCAGACACACAGACATTATGAATAATTTGAAGGCTGACAGTTTTGTAAGTGTAAAAAAATTTCATTTTGTTTCTTCATAGTGGCAGACAGTCCGATGAACCACGACCTCATCAAGGTCTTCACAGCTTGACCTTCCCAGCCAACGGACTGCTGGGGTAAAGAGCTGAGAAGCGGCCGAGGGTCCAGACTGGGAAGACATTTCTGTAGGAGGTGTAGCTGATAGCACAGCTCTTGTTGAACACACCTGAAATATTCTCCTGGGGAGAGAGAAGAATCGCACATTGAAGCTCACATTATATGTCATGTTGTTATTCTATTGTTATTGGCTGTGTTGATGGGAGAGAGTCACCTGTGGCCAGTCTCCGTTGGGCAGCTGTTTGTCAATCAGCAGCTGTACTCCTCTCTCGATGGCCCGTCTGTCAGGATGTCTGGTCACACACACAAGAGATTTGATTAAATTCGAATGTTTTAATTGGGTTGCTTGTTTGGTTAGATTCAATTTTACACACTTTGTTTTGCAGTCAGGTAAATAAACCGTTCAGACATATTATAAACGGTTTAGCATGCACATAATAAAAGGCAACAGCAAATAAGTAGATAAAACATACCTACGACAGATAAATAAATAAATGACTAAGCATTTTTGACAAACTGAAGTTAAGCATTAGCTCACCTGACAGCCATGAGGCCTAACAAAGCCCAACAGGTGTTGTGGATCTGAGCTGTGCTGCTCTGGACGTAGCGCCGCTGCTCGCACGACTCAAAGTCTTCCCCCCAGCCTCCGTCCGACATCTGCTGGTCCAGCAGGAACCGACAAGCTTTCTGCACCTCCACACACACGTCCCTGGTAACAGAGACACAACAGTGGGATGAAGTAAGTCAGATAGAAGTGCACGGGGGTCCAGTATCAAGTCTCACGCTGCAGAGTCAAGTCTTTAAGGGGTCACATCTCAGGTCTCAAATGTTTAGGGGGGTTCAGTGTAAAATTTCAGTGATCAGTGTCTGGAACTCTTACTCGTCCTTGTAGACGTGACCCATACAAGCAAAGGCTTCAAGGCCAAACCATATTCCATAAGTGAAGCACACTCCCCAGGACCTGAACATGAGCACAAAAGGATTATTTTTCATTTAGCATGATTTGTCCATTAGGGAGG
Source organism: Chelmon rostratus (assembly GCF_017976325.1). NCBI lineage: Eukaryota > Metazoa > Chordata > Actinopteri > Chaetodontiformes > Chaetodontidae > Chelmon > Chelmon rostratus. The sequence goes on along the minus strand of NC_055670.1, from coordinate 23,058,367 downwards.
TTATCTGGATGTAAAATAGCAAGCGTAGTCTCACCCTTCCCAGGATCCATCAGGCCTCTGTGCCATCCTGCAGTACTCAAGTCCTTCTTTTAGAGTGGAGCTGAAAAAGAAATCAACAAGCACACAAACAGAAAACTTTCACCTCAACATTCCTCCTGAACGTCATCAAGAACTGAGAAATGATTTAGACTTCTCTCTCTCTTTCTTCGTGTCTTTTAAAGACAATTTTAGACAAAAGTCATGAAACAAAAACAGGACGGCAACAAATATGATGTTGATACGCATGATTAAAGCAACACTGGCTTGAAATTAGCTTTGTTGAGGGTTATGCGTGTTTCATCCCTTCCATCGGATTTCTGTATCAATCAGTGACTGAAAACAACACAGTTTATGTATGCAGACGTACGCAGTATGTGATATATATATACTGTAGCATAGTGAGTGTGTGTGTTTGTGTGTATTATACCTTATCTCCTCAGCACGGTGTTGAGGGTAGGCCTTCTGGAAGTGCCTCAGAGCCTGCATTACCGCTGACGTGCACTCCACATAGGTATAATCTATCATGATGTCACCTGTTGGTGTGTGAGTGTAAGAGACAGAGAACAGAGATTTACAGTTTCAGTAATACGCATCTCATTTCACAACACATACTGCATCCTCTTTTCAACAAGGAAACATGATGTTAACAGGCTCTCTGCCCTTTAAAATTGAGAAGGCCATTTCACAATACTGCAATATTGCAATGGAAAAAGTTGTCTAGTCTTTAAATGCTGAATGGAGTGAGAAATGTCATGTTTATATTTGGTTCTTTGGTTCCCTTTTTTGCAGGTTGAGTAACACTGGGAGACCTCACTGTGAACTGAGCTTCTATACAAAGTTAAATCAGGCACCAACTTGCATGATGCTGTTATGATGAAATGGATATTGTGCAATGTACTTCTGTGATATCAATTCAGTGAACAATCAAGAATGGACATATCTGGCACATTAAATGTGTAGTGACAGTGTGGTGTTAGCAACAGACCCACCAAACACCTCGGAGGGGTTGAGCAGCTCCAGGAGTCTCCCTCCTCTCTTAGTTTCATATGTGGCAAATCCACCATCAGGGTTTCTCATGCTCAGCAGCTACAAGGACAAAACACATGACACACGAAAGAGCTCTAGTGTTGAGAAATTATGGTTGCATAATTTTGGTTATGGATTGATTAAACAAACAGAATGTATTAATTAATGAATTTTAGATGTGCTGGTTAGTGGATTTTGTTACCTTTGGACAAACCAAGCTAGCTGTTTCCCCCTGTCCCCAGTCTTTGTGCTAAGCTAAGCTAAATGACATACACTGCAGCCTTTACCTTCATATTTATAGGCATATGATATTAATCTCCTCACCCAACTCTGAAAGTGCATCTGCACATTTCCCAAGACATTAAACTATTCCTTTACACCAGTGATGCTATCAAAATATAACCTGAAGCTTTTCATTAAAGAGAAGACAGCAATAACTACCAAAAAAGACTTTGTCAAGTGTGAAGCTAAAAAAAAGATCAATTAGTTTATTCATTCATTTATTCTGCCGACTCACCACATTGACAGCGTCATACAGGCGCTCTGAGGTGACAGGTTGGCTGATGGAGGGACAGAGCTCCTGCAGCAGCATCACGGACTTCAGGCCCTCAGCTGTGCAGTCAGCCACAATCCAACCACAGTCACGGGTGCTGAAGGGGAAGCCTCCCTGAAAAAGAGTAGGGATAAAAAAGTTAATGCACATACACATATACAAGACTCCCTGAACCCCTGCTATCATCTTCAGGACTCAGACACACCTGGCTGAGATCCTGTTAAGCAATAATTTTAAAAGTGTTGGAAAGTGGCTCTTGTGTAATATCAGTTTCACCTTGTTCATTTGTCTGTAGTACTTCTGGTACTCAGGAGGATTCTCAGGTATCTGTTAGAGTGGAAAAACTAGTCAGGCATAAGAGATAAGCTTAATGACAGCAGTAACACACCTGACTGTTACTGAAGCACTGCCAAACACTTCATAGTAGCAGAATATTAAGATATGTGTTTTTATTCTGGGAGTAACTGGGACGTTGGCAGTACCTGTGTGATGGCGAGGAACTGATGGGCATCTCTGAGGCACTCAGCTAGTCTGGGGTTATCCTGGGCTCCTGCCTGAAACACCCCAACAACCAACTTATTATATAAGACTACCTTTCAATAAATGATGCTGATTGGATCTTAACCTTAAACGGTTATTTCACTGATGGAAAATGGTCTTTTCATGAAACTGGGCTGTCTATGTAGTAGAAAGACACAACATTTTTTGAAATTAGTGCTACATGACCAGAGTATGCAGAGAAAAATGGCTGTAATATTCCCTTTTGCTTAAAAGGTAGAAAACCTACAACAACCAGAAAACACCACAGTGCGAGTTGGGTGGTGCTCGATTATGACTCATGGGATTTCAAGTGATGGAAGTCTGGTCACAAACTTTCTTGTATTAACCAGCAAACTGAAACATGTTTCTGATGTTGTATTCACATATTGTAATGATACGATTTTAATGTTACCTCAAGGAAAGCCTGCACAGCAAAGCAAGTGTCCCAGAGTTGAGATCCATTGGTCCCCTGTGCACAACAAAAAGGACAAAGCAGTCAATCTGGAAAATTTTAGGAGCTTTGAATGTATCTTAAATACAGTCGTAAAAACCATCAAATGCTATGATGACACTGGCTCTCTTTAGGACCACCCTGGGAAAAAAAGACCATTACAGTTCATTACAGTTTCCAGCCTCACAGCACCTCAGATATCGAGCCAACATAAATGCGAGCAGACGCATTTGTTTTCCAACAGGACAATAATCCAAAACACACCTCCGTGCTATGTAAGGGCTATTTGACCAGGAAGGAAAGTGATGGAGTGCTGCACCAGATGATCTGGACTCACCAATCACCCGACCTAAACCGGATGCAGTCGGTTTGGGATAAGTTGGACTGCAGAGTAAACGAAAAGTACAGTTGCTCGGAAAAGTTTGGACAACCCCGGTTAAAAATTTAAGGGCTGAGTGAGTAGAAGATGGACTGACTCCAAAATGCAAAAAGTTAAGATGTGTATTATTTTTGTTTTGTACAATTTTAGAAGGAAAAAGGAAAGAAGCACCATCCAAAAGTTTGGGCACCCCGAGAGATCTGAGCTCTCAGAGAGTGTTTCCAAAGGTCTCAGACCTTAATTAGCTTGTTATGGCTATGACCTGTTCACAGTCATCGTTAGGGAAGGCCAGGTGATGCAAGAGATACTGTGTGATAAATACTGCGCTCACACACACATCGCAGTTCTTGCAAGACGGCAAAACAATGTCACCGAACCAGAAGAACAAAGAACTAAAAGACTCTCAGCTGGCTAAAAAAGGCCTTTACAAGCTGTGAGACTCGCCAAAGGGGGTGTTATTTAGGACTGAGCATGCAGGCCAGACTTTAGCTTCAGGCCCTTTTCCTTTTTTGTTATATTACAACTTCAAAAGATGGAAATAAAAAAGCAAAAATTAAAAATATTTTAAGCAAAAAGTAATCGTCCTTAAAATATTAAAGAAATGTGTCATCTTTAAGTTCATGCTGTTTGGAAATCGGGTCGTCTTTCACTCGCTAAGCTGTGCTCGCTTAGCACGCCACTGTATGTGGGAACTCCTTAAAGGCAGGTGGAAAAGCATTCCAGGTGACGACGTCATGAAGCTGCTGACGCTTCAGCTACGCCAAAGACTCTAAAATATTAAATGTTTGCCTCCATTTACACTTTATTGCTTTCCACATAATTCCACGTGTATTATTTCAGACTTTGATGTGAAAATAATAAAAATTCATAAAAAGAAAGGAGCAGAGAACAAATTCTCACCTGCATTTTCATGCCATCTAATCCCAACCTGGAACACAGAACTCACTGTTAGTTTATCAGATGCAGACCTTCTTGCACATGTTTGATCGAGGATTCATTGGTCCTGAATGAAGACTTTTTTACATTACACACTAGATATATCAGAATATATGGCTGACTGACCAGAGGTAGTCTGGGATCCTGGACACATGCTCCTGAAAGGCCGGAGAGGAGGGACCGTCCACATACCAGCGAACCAGCATGTTGATGGTCTTGGAGATCTGAGGAGAGAGGTCAACACTTCATGCTCACGTCCTCTATTTCTTTTACAGCTTAAATGGGATGATTTGAAAACTATGGAAATAAGAGTTTTTGTGTCAATGAGTCAGTGTGTCTTCTTTATTTTAGATGTCTCTGTTGTTGGTGTATATACTACCGGTCCAATGCTGATACATTTAGTGAAGCTGTCGTCTGCTTGGATGTGCTCATACAGTTCTTTGACAGCCTTTCCTCTCAGAGTGGTGCTGTGGTGAGCTTCATACACATTTAACACCACTGCAAGACAACAGGAACAGAGTCATAAGGTCAGCGGAGTGATTCAGAGCAACTTTTAGGGAAATTCTAGTGGCAAACACTTCACTTCTTCTTATCAGAGGCGGAAAAACTTTTTTTTTTTTCATTTAATATGTCTCAACAGAGTTTCTGTTACCATTATCATCTTTTTACCAGAAAAATCTGATGAACTCCGACATGTTAAAATCTCTCCAGTCATGATGCAGTGCTCTCACTCACTTCAGGACAAATTTCTAAAATTGTTGTCCCCATTAGTCACTTAGACACAAAAACATGGGAAACATCAATTTCATAGCTGCAGTGTGTGAAACATTTTTGTGCCAGCAGCTTTATGGTAAAAAGTGCTGATTACATGCTGCCTGTTGTCCAGCTACATGCTTCTGCAGGCAGTGGGTCATCATCATGCTGCACAGTGGGCTGTGCATACTTACTGTAGGCGACGGTGAGCAGTGTGCTGTGAGGTGTGTAGATGTCACATGCAGCCACATTGTTCCTCTGAGCAGGCCAGTTAATGGTGGAATAGTCCTGGACATAAAGCTCCTGTACCACAAAGAGCCAGACAACTTTTGGTTATGCAAAAAAGCATAGTGGACACTATACAGAATACATATATATATTTACACGATCTGCAGCATTTCATGCAGCATGGCCCTGTTTATTTTACACCTGAAGAAGAAGAGGTTCACATGTAATTTCAGTGCAAAAATAAAGACAAACTGCTGCATTGGGCGGCTCCCTTCACATAGTTCAGAGTTGGATCAAAGAAAAGGAAGATTCCAGCCCTGTATACTCCTACACTGATATACAGAGGCCGAGGGATCACAAACTGGCTTGACAAGTACGAAAATGGAGTGAATCAGATGCTGTGACCGTCACAATCACCAGATCTCATCTATGTTGAACAACCATGGAAGATTTTGGGGAAACCAGAACTGTACGTCCAGAGTTCAGAGACCAGAATCTGTACCAATATGCAGCCATTCTGTAGGCTCCTGGTGGCTCAGCGCTTAGCTCAGACACTCATGTTGGTTTTCCTTTCAACAGTCTTCTATCTCTATAGTATCAGTCATCTGGCTTTATGCACTGAGTATGGCGCCCCCTGGTGAGGGGATGTGGTTTCAGCACCTGTCTGAGGCTGAGGATCAGGGAGTCTTCCTCTGCAGCCAGTCTGACAGCATAACAGTAGCTCATGGGTAGGTAGACCTGGCGACAGTGACACCACAGGGTAGAGGGGTGAGCTGGCATCCAAGTGGGGAAAAGCCTGGAACAGACAACATTACCAACATCACCCCTGAACTGATTCAGAATGTTAAAATGTTCACACAATTTTAAGTATTTCTCTTCTTTGTTGCACTGCGATGAAGACAGCTTCCGATTACGATCCCTGAAATTCTGCTTTGCTGCCCTGTGTCACAAACTAAAATAAACAGCAGTGATTCAGTCTGTTCTCACTTCATGAAAGCTTTTAAACTTATTGTTGTACGATTGATGTGAGGTCTTTGCTATGAAAAAAAGGATAATTCGCTTTTCCAGCAGCAACAACTGCAGTTCGCAAAAAAGACAGAAAAGAACAGGACAGTTAGCATGAATAAGCTAAGAAGGTAAATAGTGTGAACATCTGACCCCAGCTGGTACAAGAGCAGGTTTGATATAGGATTTTGACACATGAAAAGTTTTTTGTAAATACACTTTTTTTATTGAATAAAAAAGTGAATAATGCTAATTATACATGGGGTGAAGGATGAGACATTATCTCACACATTTGATCAAAAAGTAAAAACATCTTCCACAGGTGGTGAGAAAAACATATTATATATATACAGTGATCCCTCGCTATAACGCAGTTTACTTTTCACGGTTTCGCTACTTCACGGATTTGCATCGTGCATTGTGTTCTGCATTCTGATTACAATAATAATTGTAAAAAAAAATAAAGGTTATACTGTATATAGATATCGCTATTTATAGATATCTATTTATATATATCTATAAATAGATATCTATTTATAGATATAGTTATCTATAAATAGATATCTATAGATAGACATCTATAAATAGATATCTATGTGTAGATATCATTATCTATTTATGGATATTGTTATCTATTTATAGATATCTATCTATAGATATCTATATAAATAGATATCTATAGATATCTATATAAATAGATATCTATAGATATATATATAAATAGATATCTATAGATATATAATCTATAGATATCTATACTATAGACTATATCTATATATAGATATCTATATATAGATATCTATTCTATTTCTGTACAGAGGTTAGGCTTAAAAATTTTACACATATAAAGACATCGATATCTATTTATATAGATATCTATAAATAGATATCTATTCTTTTTCTGTACAGAGGTTAGGCTTAAAAATTTTACATATATTGACATATCGATATCTATTTATAGATATCTATTTATAGATATCATTATCTATAAATATATATCCATAAATAGATATATATAGCCATCTAAAGATAGACATCTATAAATAGACATCTATAAATAGATATAAAACACTGCAGAGCGGAGTCAGGATGCAGCGGCAGTGAAATACACCTACATCACTATTTGTCCGACTGTACTTTGTATTTTTTTATAATCATTTTTAATTTTCTCCCGTTGAATCCAATTACTCGGGTCGGTGCTAATCTCCGCAATTTGAAGCCTTCTGTTCACATTGATGATTAAAATTATTATTTGACAGTACAGTACAGAAGTTATTTGTTGAAAAAAACGTTTCTAAAGTACTTTTATTTGTGAAACAAATGCTTGAGCCTGTAAAATGGTTTGTTCTTTCTTTTCAATGTATAATAGAGTATTTAATTGTATAATAATTGTAAAAAAAAAAATAAAGGTTTCTACTTCACGGATTTTGCCTATCACGGATTCTTTTTGGAACGTAACCCCCGCGAAAAACAAGGGTATACTATATATATATATACATATATATATATATATATATACACACTGAACTCTGTGTCACAGCATGGTTCAAATGAGAAATTCAAGATAAAACCCTTCTTACAAACAATAAGTAAAACATGTCATTTTCTTTTCCTCTTCTTTTTCATTTTAAGAAATGTGTATTGCAAAGTGTAAAATGTCAAAACATATGCATCACTTATGGGCTACACTTCATGAGCACATTAAATTATTTTGTCAAATAATTTCCTAATATTCCTTCTGTATATATATAGCCTGCTGTTTGTACATGTGACAATAGCACCACCTAGAGGAAATGTGAGATATCACAGTAGCATTGTCATGACACAATGACAGAAGAGTAATCCCGCTTTTGTAGTGGGGCAACATAGTCCTGTTTACTCACCTCAGTTGAGAGCTTGAAGCTTTTTCTGTGATTTAAAGGATGGTGGTGAGATGTTAGAACAGTGAACTTACCACATCTCTGGCAGCAGTGTGTTCATTCCCTCCCAACTGTAGACGTTTAAAATGGCCAACCAGAATTTACCCCATGAGGGAATCCCTACAGCGCCGCCTGTACAACATAAACAGCACAGACAGCTTCAGTGTGAAGCTTTCACCACAAATGATTCACATGGTTATTGTTATAAAATAGGAGTATAGCTCACGTTAATTTGCAGGAAATGTGCCTTTATTAAACACAAAGCGTTTTTTCACATTTGAACGTTCTGGGATGTTTGACTTTGTATTTTTTGACCATTTTAACTTGTTCCTTCCCACCTTTGCTGTGCAGGTTGTTCCTGGCTCGAACCATATCTGGATCATCAGGCTCTACTCCCAGGATCCTTAATGAGGTGTAACTCAGCGCTGTGCCAAAGACGGTGGACTTGTCTTCAATATGTCTGAAGAAGGACAAAACACATTAACGATGCTGCCATAATCAATGTTCCAGACAGTCTGACCCTGCATGTTTTTAGACTTTTCTCCTGTAATTATTATTTTGTTGCTGTGGGGATGAATGCACACTTGTAGTAATTGCAACACAACTCTTCCTGCAGCAGCTCAATAACAGTTATATGTATATGCTTGTATCATAACATTAAATTTCACTGTAAACACTGACCCTATCATTTCTGGAAGAAGATGATGATAATATTATGCTTGTACAGTAGACGAAAGTATGAACATTTTTCCACTTCTGGACATCACCTGTGTTGAAATGACACTAAAAAATCTGTACATCTAGTACCTGCTTGTTATAGTGACTTTACTGAGAAGTACTAAAACATTAAATCATGTCATGTGTGAATATTAAAAGGACAAAAATAAAATGGCATTGACTTACAGGCCCCAGCCTCCATCTGGCAGCTGAACGGAGCGCAGGTACCTCACCATCTCTTTCTTCCAGGCCTCAGCCAGAGGGATCTTAGCTACGTGGCATGTGATCAGGAGACCTGAAGCACAGGAAAAGGACACCCACACAGTGACAGTCAGACACAGGAGCACATGCATAAAAACAGTGATGTCATGAAAGCCTCCGCTGCACTCTCTTTAGTGCTCCACCCGCGAATCATCACTATTAAACTAAACTCTCTTACATAGAAGGACAAAAGAGAGCTGCCGCAGATTACAGGTGTCATATATAGGGACAGGGACAAGGATGAATTGGCTTTACCTGGGAGCAGGAAGAGAGGCCCGCCGTAGTCCCCCGCCCAGTGACCGTCCTCGGCCTGGAGGTTTCTGTAGAAGTGCATGCCTTTCAGAGCTGCATCTACAGCCGAGTGGGCAGCCGGGGACTCAGACACAAACTTACTCTGTGGAGAGAAATGGTGATTACAAATTAATACCAGCAAATATTCTATCTACTACAGTTGAGTATTTTAATAGCTTCTATATCCAGGGCAACATCTGAAATCATTCATTCACTTTGCACTCACTATAAACTTGATTGTTTAGTGTCCAGAGGGAATTACAGTGAACTCAAATGAACAATGAATGCAGCATGAAAAGTAGTGAAGAGGTAACAATCACAAACACAAATCGAGTGCTGTTTTTGTCATTTGAAACAAACATGGACAGGAGAGAATAATTTCACTGTTAAGAAGAAATAAAAAAGATCCAAAGCCTACCGTGTCCAAGCCTAGAGAATGGGCTTCCAGCATTGTCTGCTCTCTGTCTGGGGCGTCCTGATCTTCCACATAGCGCCAGGTCTGCCTGCCCTCGACATTAGTCAGCCTCCAGCGGCTCAGGTCTGTGGCTGGCTCGGTCCTGTACGGCCCCCCTCGCCTCCGCAGGTGCCTGGAAGATACAGCAAATATCTTCATGTCAGATCATCGGACTGCACTGTTGGATTCCTGAACAAATATTTACTCAGTGAAACCAATGAGCTCTGAAAACCTCCACTCATCACATGATCATGATCAGTGCACATCACAAATATTTGATTCTGTCAGATGAAAAAACAAACAAACTTGATTTGATGATTGTCTTGATGGTATGCATATTTGTAAATTTATTGAAAAAGCTGTCAGTTGTAAAAAATACGAAAATGTACTTAAATAGAACCACATAAGTATCATCAGCAAAATGTACTTAGATATTTTAGGAACATTTTGTACAAAGTACTCATTTTGCAACAGAATGGCTGCTGTCAGCGTCATATTATTCTACAATACATGATTTAATTGCCATTACTGATGCATAACCATATTAGCAGCTATCAGTTTTGTGGCTGGTTGAGGTGGAGCTACTTCTAAGTTTGTTTGTTTTGTTTTGTTTTGTTTTTAACTAATAATGCATCATATAACTGCACATACTGTAACATACAAGTGAACATTGCTGTTATTTATATAAAAATTTGAATCTGTAAAATGGGAACTGCAGCTGCAATTCATTTTAGGACAATTTCCATCAGATATACACTGAAAAATAAAGTTAAAGTACAGTATGTTAAATTGGACGAAATAAAGTAAAAATACTTCCACTATTAAATTTTATATATGCAGTGAATTATAACAATGAATCACAGAAAAACTTTTCCCCACGATCCCAACCAACTGAATGAATCAAACTTAGCAGTTAGCTAGCTCAGCGTTACATGCCGACTTAAACTTCGGACACAAATATCTCATATCGATTTAGTATCATTATTAACACAGAAAGCAACAGTTTTATCCTTTAAATAAAACAAAATACTCACGTTCCCTCAGTCATGTCAGTTGATGACAGGTACAGAGTTGACCCATACGAGCGTATTTCTTTTCAGCTAACCTGAAGGCTCGGCCCCTTCTGCTCTTTTTATGGGAATCGTAGTTCTGTGAGGGCAGTAGGTGCATTATTCAACGAAAAAACAGACTTCATTTCCCAGGGGGCCTAGCGGTGCCGTCCGAGTCCTTCTCGACATGGAGAGACATGAGCAGAGATTCGGCTGTCCAATCACAATGTAGTGGGGCGGCGAAGGAGGCGGGTCTGACGTGAGGTCCACCAATCAGAGTTCCCCTATCACAAACACTACACGTGCTTATTATGACCCAGTGTCATTTATTCAATATTAATTGTTGGAGGATTTCATTACCTAACAATACAAAACTGGGTTAAAAAAACACAGAAGGGATGTTCTGTGGATTGCAGCTGATTTGATGTATGATGTAGATTACATATGAGAAGACAAATCAGTCAGTCAGGTGTGTGATGGGAGACACAGATCAAAGAATAGGAAAAGAAAATGACATTCTGTATTGTTTCTATAAGAAGGGTTTTGTGTTGAATTTCTCATTCAAGCTGTGCTGTGACACAAACGCAGAGTTCTTCTCTCTGGATCGCCACCTGTAAAAGATGCTTTTACTTTCTAATCCAATTCAAGATTCAAGATTCAAGAGTCTTTATTGTCATTGCGCATGTCAATGAAATTTGCATTGCAACCCCCATGTTAGGAACAGATTGTAAGAAAGATAAGAAGATTAGAAAGAATAAGATTAAGATAACTACAATAAAATAAAATAAACCAACATGCAATAAAATTATTCGTAAAAGCAATTAAAAATATACCAGAATGAAAATATACTAAGGCAATAAAATATACTAAACAATAAACAATAAAATATGGAAGTGAAATGTGCCAACAGAATAAAATATGCAAGCAGAATAAAATATACAAGCAGAATAAAATATACACAGTGAAATGTACCGACAGAAAAAAAAAAAACAGTGGAAATAAAATATACCAGTGGATAATGTGCTAATATACTAAAATGTATACAATTTAGGTAAGTATATGTGTGTACCTAAAAGTTAAGTTAAGGACACAGAAGGTACAGGTGGAGGTGGAGGTGTAGGTGTAAAAAATGTGTGACATGATGTCTTATCCTTCACCCCATGTTTGATGGCATGTCTCCCCTGGTGCTTCTCATGTATAATTAACAATGTGTATTGGGGAAAAAAACTTTTAATATGTGAAAAAAGTATAGGTTGCAGTCCTTTTTTACGTACATGCTGGGGTCAGATATTTACACTATCCACCTTTATAGCTTATTCATGCTAACTGTCCTGGTCTTTTCTGACTTTGTTGCAAACAGCTGTTGCTGCAGCTGGAAAAGTAAATGATGTTTTATTTTGTTTTTTAAGGCAAAGACCTGAAATCAAGCTTTCATGAAAGGAGAACAGACTAAATAACATGCACGACTGTTACGCTGTCAGACTGGCTGCAGAGGAAGACTCCCTGGTCCTCAGCCTCAGACAGGTGCTAAAACCACATCCCAGGTAGAAGCAGGTAGAGGAGAAGCTTTTGCAGTGTACCATTAATTTCTGGGTCAGTTGAGTCTGTTGTTGTGTGTTACCTTCCCAAAGTTAAATGTTGATGATATGTTATCATATTCTGAAATAATTGAATGTCAGAGCTTTGTTTAATGATTATCAATTAATCTGTCACATTTATTATTTTTTTAATTGATGAGCCGTTAAGGCTATAAAAAGTTAGATAAAAAGTGAAAATGCCCATCACACGTTTGACTCTGAAATTTTTTCTTTTGCTCAACAAATAGCCTGATACCCCAAAATGTTTGATTTACAGAGATATAAAATGGAGAAAAGCTTGATCCAGCAAATCATTTTTCTTTTATAAATGGTTTGCATCTTTAATTGATTGACAAAGTCGTTACCAGTGAGGTGAAATGAAAAAGAGAATAAAGAGGCAAAGCATTGTGGAGTTTACTTGCTTTTATGATAAACAGAAGGCAGATTCATGTTGTTTATCACAAGGGAAAGATTCTGATCAGTGTCTAATACATCAGCAGCAAACATTATGTCACACACTGACTAATTTAAAACTAATTTAACAGCCAAACCTGACTTTGAATTTGCATTTATTAGCCAAATATTTGAAAAACAAGCTTTAGGACAGCCGTTAAAAAATGTAGGTGTTGAAATGAAGCGATGATGATGATGAAAGGTAGCAGGATGAAGGTTTGCAGGTGGAAACTTGTTTCTCTTCCCATCCAGACATCTTCATCGAGTCAGAGTCGCTGCTGCAGGAGCTGCTGGAGGACTACAGCAGGGACAAACACTGTCATTTCATCTAGTGATGTCCATCAGTCAGTTTATGAACTTATGAAGTCATAATCTCATCAAATCAGCATTTTTTGTCCATTTGGTGTCCACCTGATGAATGTAAGACCAATATTCTGTCTCCTGTAGTTCTGGTTTTGGCTCTTTAATGTGGCTTAAATGTGACTGTGACTTATTGTCAGTGAACTGTGGTACAATATTTACTTTGGTACAGTCACACTCCATGATTTACACTTTAAATTTATCAATAAATCAACTGGATCTTACCCCTTACTGCCCAGGACTCTAGCGACACCCCCAGCTGGGCCCACACCAAGGTTGAGGATAGCACACAGGAATGCAGGGTGGAGGAGGGCAGGGTAGAGGAGGGCAGGTTGGTGGAGGGCAGGGTGGTGGAGGGCAGGGTGGTGGAGGGCAGTTTGGAATACAGCCATATCCTATTCCTGCAAAAGGAGAGGGGCTCGTTTTTTTCTCTTTTAGTTTTTACAAACTTCATGTCAGTTTCTGCTCCTTAAAATTCAATAAAGAACGTTTGACAGAAAGGACGGGATGAGGTTAATAGAAAAAGAGAAAAAGACTGAGAATGAACTAAGGAGGTTACAACAGTTAGAGTTATTTACCAAACATTTTCGACTTTCAGATCAGATCCAAACCTGAAATATAAAAAGACACTTAATTACAGACAAATCTCCTCTTAACAGAAGAAAAGAAATAACTTCTTCATGAAGTCCACGGTGGAAAAGACAGAGTTAAATGTGACCAAACAGGCAGGAAATACAAGATGATCAGTTTATCGATACACACACACACACACACACACACACACATATACATACAGTACGTCTGATGGTGATGGTGTCCAGAAGGCTCGTAGTGAACTGCCTGTGAGCTGGAGTTCAGATGCACAGACACAGCAGTGGATGCTGCTTTTATAGGAAGACAAACCTCATCTGGAAACAGTCCAGTGGACATCATCAGGGGCAGAGCCTGAACACACAGCAGCTGTTTCTCCAGATGTGTGGACACACACTTCAGATTTCGCAATAATTAATAATAATCTATAAGTTTATAAAAAAAACAATCAAAACAGCTCAATCAGCAATAACAGCTTATCATTCAACCAGAAGATCCGAGAGCAACAGGCAGTAATGGAGGAAATACTGAGATCCTTTACTTCAGTAAAAGTACTAATACCACTCTGTAAAAATACTCTGTGACCAGTTAAAGTCCTGCATTGAAAATGTTACTTAAGTACAAGTATGTAAGTATAATCAGGAAAATGTACTTAAAGTACTCAGTGTCCAGTGAGACTGTTATATATGACGTCATTAGATTATTATGAGCCATGCATTAATGTAAAAGCAGGATTTTTCTGTTGTAGCTGGTTGAGATGGAGCTATTTTGAACTGTACTGTACATAACTGCAACTGATGACTTTAATTATGGATGAAACCATAAGATGAAAGCTGATTGATATTTTCTCCATTCTCCAAAATTCAGAAAATACTGAGAAATTCTGTCAGAATCACCCAGAGCCCAAAGTGACACCTTCAAATAACCGTCCATATTTACCTCAGCTGAGTCTGAACTTCAGACTCAAGACCTGAAACAATGAAGTCAAATGATTGAAATAAATCAACACAGATCCCACAGAGCCAGCAAATAAAAGTCTTTACACACAATAAATAAAACACACACACACAAACAAAGAAAACATTTCTAATCAGGTGTAAGCTGTGATGCACATGTTTGTAAATGACAAAATTCACTTAAATATGAAAAACATTAAAATGAATAAATGTCTGATGCACAGTGATTTCCCACAGCCTGAGGTGAAGTATTCAAATAGTTTATTTTAAACATCCAACACTCTGAAAATTGATACAGTTTACTAAACACCTCAAAAGCCTTGACCTCTGAGTGGCTGGAACCAGGAGAAATGGATGGATAGATAGATAGATAGATAGATAGATAGATAGATAGATAGATAGATAGATAGATAGATAGATAGATAGATAGATAGATTTTTAAAAAATTGTGAAATAGGACTATAACGAACAAACTGTCCATAATAAAAAAATCAAAATAGCAAGCAGTAAAAATTATATACATAATAACAAAATAACAAAAATAGCAAACAATAGTAATGAAAAGTATTGCACAAAAAAGAGTATATACAGCAAATGGCAGTGTGTAGAAAATAAAGTGTACCGTGACTGTAAGCATACACACAGTGAAAAAAGTGAAAATTTGTGAAATAGGACTATAAAGAACAAACTATACATAATAAAAAATCAAAATAGCAAGCAGTAAAAATTATATATATATAATAATAAAACATCAAACTTGAAGTTTGGCAAGTCAGTACACGGACTCGGACTCAGACTCAAACTGTTTCCCTTCATCATGCCAGTGAGTGCACAGTGTGGGAGTGTGATGTGTGTGTTCATCCATTTTTCGTTTACTTTGCATTTATCAAACTTCAAAAAACATTTAGAGAGCTAAAATCTAAAAGTGTTAACTAACAAATAACACGAGAGTCTTTTGAAGGAGATTCTTATTTGTGTTCATGAATCAGGTGAGGAGTTAAGTCCGAAATGTCAAGTCAAGTCTTTAAGGAGTGAAACACAGAGTCTCAAGTTTATTCAATCATCATGTCAGTGAGACAGACAGACAGACAGACAGACAGACAGTGAGACAGACAGTGAGACAGTGTTAGGGATAAACATCACATTTCCCAACACATACTTGCATCCTCTTTTCACAGGGAAACATCATGTTATCAGGCTCTCTGCCCTTTTCTACTGAAGTGACTGTAACGTTGCAACATATTCCTTTGAATCCCACCCTACGGATGTTTAAAGGTGACACCAATGTTAACATTTGAGTTTCCCGTTTTTATATTTGCAGGTTGAGTAACACTGGGAGTCCTCCTGACTGAGCATCTTTACAAGGCTGCAAACTAATCAGCCCCCAACTTGCATGATGCTGTTATTATGAAATTATTGTGACATTTTAATGACCACAAGAAATCAACTCAGTGACTTTTAATGTCATGTCTTTTTATTAATTATTAGCCATGGACTTAATCATTCTGTCTCCATCTCCAGTATTTTGTGTAATAACATAAAGTCAGGGGCTGCACGGTGGGTAGCAGCGTCGCCTCACAGCTAGAAGATTCCCGGTTCGCGTCCCGGACGCCTGGGATCTTTCTGTGTGGAGTTTGCATGTTCTCCCTGTGCAGCGTGGGTTTTCACCTGGTTCGCAGGCTTCCTCCCACAGTCTAAAAACATGCTGAGGTTAATTGATGATTCTAAATTGTTCGTAGGTGTGAATGAGAGGTGTGCTTGGTTGTCTGTCTCTATGTGTTGCTCTGTGGTAGGCTGGCGACCTGCCCAGGGTGTCCCCTGCCTTCGCCCGAGACGGCTGGGATAGGCTCCAGCCCCCCCTGTGACCCTGCAGAGGATTAAGCGGTGTATAGATAATGGATGGATGGACGTAAAGTCAGCGGTGTATAGATAATGGATGGATGGACGTAAAGTCAGCGGTGTATAGATAATGGATGGATGGACGTAAAGTCAGTGATGATTTCAGACTGAAGTGCATTTAGCAACAGAGGAGACAGACTGTGAAGGACTGTGATTCCACTCTGGACTGCAGTGTTTTTGCAGTATTCTTGTAGCATATTTTTGAGCTCTATGCCTCCTTTAATTTCCCTGAGCTACATTTTGCACAAATGTCCATTTGGACTGAAGCATGAACTGATTAGAATTTAATGGTCAAAGGTCAAAGGTCACTGTGACCTCATAAAATATGTTTTTTTTTTTAAAGAAGTGAAACGCTAACTGTGACAAAATTTCACAGAAATGTCTCAGAGGATAAAATGAAGTGGTGACATTTTATATTCAAAAACATCATTATGTTATGCATCATTATGTAAAACCAAGGAGGTCATTGTGGACTTCAGGAGGTCCAGGAAGACGGATCACGCCCCCCTCCTCATGGACGGAGAAGTGGTGGAGCGTGTGGACAACATCAGGTTCCTGGGCCTCCACATCACATCTGACCTCTCCTGGTCCATGAACACCTCCCGCCTGGTGAAGAAGGCACAACAAAGGCTCTTCTTCCTCAGGAAGCTGAAACGGGCTGGACTCTCCTCTCGGTTGCTCGTTAACTTCTACAGGGCCACAATTGAAAGCATCCTCTGCCTCAGTGTGACAGTGTGGTATGGCAGCTGCACGGCACAGGAGAGGAAACAACTGGCACGGGTGGTTAAAACTGCACAGGGCATCGTGGGCTGCCCCCTCCCTGACCTAGACTCTATATATGAAGGTCGGGTCAGAAAGAGGGCGAGATCCATCGCCACGGACCCCAGCCACCCGGGCCACAGACTGTTTGTAGGGCTTCCATCAGGAAAGCGGTACAGGAACATCCGCACCACCACTAACAGACTGAGGGACAGCTTCTTCCCCAGAGCTGTTAGAGCTATCACCCCCAGCAGCCCCTCACTGCAGTGAGAGACTGTGTGAACTGTGAACACTGCACACCGCACTTTACACCTACACCTACACCTCTACCTCCACCTGCACCTTCTGTGTACTTGACTTTTATGTACACACATATACTGTAATTATATACATTTTAGTATATCAGCACATTTCAGTTTCATTGGCATATTTTATTCTGTCGGTACATTTCACTGTGTATATTTTATATTTTATTCTGCTTGTATATTTTATTCTGTTTGCACATTTCACTTCCATATTTTATTGTTTATTGTTTAGTATATTTTATTGCCTAAGTATATTTTCATTCTGTTATATTTTTAATTGCTTCACGAATATTTTTTTTATTGCATGTTGGTTTATTTTATTTTATTGTAGTTATCTTAATTTTATTCACTCTTTCTTGTCTTATCTTTCTTACCATCTAACATGGGGGTTGCAATGAAAATTTCATTGACATGTGCAATGACAATAAAGACTCTTGAATCTCTTGAATCTCTTGAATGTTCTGCAGAAACACCATAACTCTGGACCAGAAGAGGAGACATATCACATTTGGTCAGATACTGAATTGGTGACACTAATCTTGGGCGTCCACCTTGAGGCGATTGTATAGCATCACTATTTGAAGCATTGCAGTCCACCACAAGTTGTGGCACCTATAAGGATAATATTTTGTAAGTTATGCCTGAAACTATTGGTTCAATATTACGTTGATTTCTGTTTAAGCCTCATGTACCACACTCACCACTAGGTGGCAGAGTAGCTAGCTTTGGAGTGAGTCGGAGTGTGTATATCTTTGCTGCATGAAAACTTTGAAGAGTTTTGCTGTTGAAGGAATAAATGAACACTTTTTCCACACTATTAATGCCGAAACTAACCTACAATATGCATAACATTTGTGTGCCATCACCTTTATGGTCAAAAGTTTTGACTACATGATGCCTGTTCTGCAGCTACATGCTCCTGCAGGCAGTGGATTATCATCATGCTGCACAGTGTGCTGTGCATGCTTTCTGTGGGTGATGGTAACGTCAACATAAAGCTCCTGGAGCACAAAGAGCCAGACAACATTTTTTGTGTAAACATGGTGTAGAGGACTGTTCAAAAGTTTGGAATCAATTTTTATTTGAATGTTTTTCTTCATTCCTTCAATAATGGCTAATGGCTACCTTAGATAAAAACAGTGTAATTAAGACGTCTAGTGCATTATTTAAAATTAAAATTTCAAATAGTTGTTGGCTTCAGAAGAACTAAAGCAACAGCTGTATGCAAAAGCAATTTCCCTAAAAGTTGCTTGGTGAATCACCCCGCTGACCTTCTGATTCAGTCCCTGCAGCCCTGCACTGACAGCTTCGCTAAATGTGCCACTGGACCGGTCGTATATACACACATACAAAAAGGACAGAAATCAAAAATGACAAAAACAGATTTCATAGAGTGTGAGATGTGTGCTTTTAAATGCTTGACATAGGATAAAAAAACACTAAAACTTCTCCCATTTCCATAGTCTTCAAATCATTCTATTTAAGCTGTAAAAGAAATAGAGGACGTGAGCATGAAGTGTTGACCTCTCTCCTCAGAGCTCCAAGACCATCAACATGCTGGTTCGCTGGTATGTGGACGGTCCCTCCTCTCAGGCCTTTCAGGAGCATGTGTCCAGGATCCCAGACTACCTCTGGTCAGTCAGCCATATATTCTGATATATCTAGTGTGTAATGTAAAAAAGTCTTCATTCAGGACCAATAAATCCTCAATCAAACATGTGCAAGAATGTCTACATCTGATAAACTAACAGTGAGTTCTGTGTTCCAGGTTGGGATTAGATGGCATGAAAATGCAGGTGAGAAGTTGTTCTCTGCTCCGTGTTGAGCAACAGTGCACAGCTGAACAGGTGTAGCTGTACTTATGAAGCTGTAGAAAGTGAACTCATCAACGCGTCTCATTGTAAAGGCTCACGTTTAGGAAAGTTTGAGGAGCTCAGACATACAGAAGAAGCTCAGAGTGGAAATGCTGCTTTCTCACAATACAAGGAGCTGCTGAAGGTGCAGACAAGTGCAAAAAAACTGGAGGAATGGACTGAAAACTACCTTCAAGAATGATTATGATTAATAAAAAGACACAACATTAAAAGTCACTGAGTTGATTTTTTTGGTGTCAATTAAATGTCACAATAATTTCATAATAACAGCATCATGCAAGTTGGGGGCTGATTAGTTTGCAGCCTTGTAAAGATGCTCAGTCAGGAGGACTCCCAGTGTTACTCAACCTGCAAATATAAAAACGGGAAACTCAAATGTTAACATTGGTGTCACCTTTAAACATCAGGGTGGGATTCAAAGGAATATATTGCAATGCAACGGTCACTTCAGTAGAAAAGAGCAGAGAGCCTGATAACATGATGTTTCCCTGTTAAAAGAGGATGCAAGTATGTGTTGAGAAATGTGATGTTTATCCCTAACACTGTCTCACTGTCTGTCTCACTGTCTGTCTGTCTGTCTGTCTGAATGTCTTACTCTCACACACACAACAGGGGGCATCATGATAGATTATACCTGTGTGGAGTGTACCTCAGCAGTAATACAGACCCTGACCCTCGAACACTGTGCAGAGGAGATAAGATCTGCTACACACAAACACACACGCTCACATCTGCATATCTGCATCCAAATACTGTGTTAGCCTCAACCATGACACAGAAATCTGATGGAATAAATTAATCATCACAGGTATATTGTTTTTATTTACTTGCTGTCGACTTTGATTGCAAGTAAATAATAATGCATGCTGCATTGTGTTACATCCAAACAAGCAAATTTAACCAAATCCAGATCAGTTCTTCAAAATCGGGTCATGCAGATGGACACAGACATGGACGTGAGCATGGATGATAGCGTTGCCGTAGCAAACAAACAACCTGTCAATCAATGAAGAGAATCGTCAGCACATTCATCCACAATTAAAATAACGAGTTGCAGTCCTGTTCAATATAGTTCAAAATAGCTCCACCGCAACCAGCTACAACATTAAAATCCTGCTTTTATGTCAATGCATGAGTCATAATAATCTAATAATATGTCTGATCACTACTTCATTGAATTTGCTGTCTCTCTTCACATGTTGTAATCCGAATGCACCATATTACTGCTTTACAGCACTGGACTTGGAGATTATGAAGAATTTGAAGAACTTTTTTTTGCCAATAATAAGGATCTGTTTTATCACACATGTTATTATTATTTGCTTTTATGTTAAGCACTTTGTGTTGCATTTTGTGCATTAATTTTGCTGTTCAAATAAAGTCCATTACTCATGTGATTATATTATTGTATCATACGACATTTTTCTGCATTGAGTACTTTTATTTTTACATTTTTCAGTGCATTTTCCTGATTAAGTAACATTTTCAATGCAGGACTTTAACTTGTCACAGAGTATTTTTACAGAGTGGTATTAGTACTTTTACTGAAGTAAAGGATCTCAGTATTTCCTCTGCTCTTCTGATTGAATGATAAGCTGTCATTGCTGATGGAGCCGTTTTGATTGTTTTTTTTATAAACTTATAGATTATTATTAATTATTGTGAAATCTGAAGGGTGTGTCCACGCATCTGAAGAAACAGCTGGTGTGTGTTCAGGCTCTGCCCCTGAGATGTCCACTGGACTGTTTCCAGCTGACCTTTGTCTTCCTATAAAAGCAGAGTCCACTGCTGTGTCTGTGGATCTGAACTCCAGCTCACAGGCAGTTCACTACGAGCCTTCTGGACACCATCACCATCAGACGTACTGTATGTATATGTGTGTGTGTGCGTATCGATAAACTGATCATCTTGTATTTCCTGCCTGTTTGGTCATATTTGACTCTGTCTTTCCCACAGTGGACTGCAGATGCTTCCCTTCTGCACAATTTACCATTTACGTTGTGCAACATCTTTAATCTACATTTACATGAAGAAGTCATTTCTTGTCTTCTGTTAGGAGAAGATTTGTGTGTAATTAAGTGTTTTCTTTCATTTCAGGTTTGGATCTGATCTGAAAGTCTAAAATGTTCGGGATGAACTCAGGTAATTGTCTTTAGTTCATTCTCTTTTTCTCTCCTTTCTCTCAAACGTTCTTTATCGAATTTTAATGAAGTTTGTACAAACTAAAAGAGAAAATGATGAGCCCCACTCCTCTTGTCTGGATAGGATACCAGTATTCCCCTGGCTGTTATCCTCAGCAAACGTCAGGAGGATACCCTCAAAGTCAACCAATGACTGCCCAACTCCAGCCCTGCCTTCCTCAACCCTGTGTTCAACCTGTGTGGTGTCCTCCACCCACAACTTGTGCATGGTATGGACCAGGGCCTGGTTGGGGGTTTGGATTTAGCTTTGGTCCTGGGCAGGGAGATGGCCGTGGAACCACGGAGGCCAAGGGCCAAGGACAGGAACAGGGGCAAAAGGTTGAGCGCAGGAGAAGACACAAGCAAAAGAGTGGCCACAAGCACACCTCATGTCACAAGAAGGGGAAGGAGTCTCATGGGGTGAGACTCTGACTAATGTGTATTAATTTGTCATGGTTCTGATGTTTGGTTGGATAAAACAAGCACCGTGAACGTGAAAATCATCAGCAGATGAATCCATGATGACAATAATCATTAGTTGCAGTCATGTAAAAAACAAAAAGCTGTGATCACTGGTTGATTTGTTTCATTCTTCATCCTGACTGTAGGCCTCCAGCGCCTGCAGCAGTGACTCTGACTAGATGAAGACTCCTGGATGGGAGAAGAATCAAGATGAGTCACCACCTGGAAACCATCATCTGTCTACCCTGATGCAAGAATCACATATTAATGAAATAAAATCTTTACAAAGCATGATCCAAAACATGTAAAATCATAAACTGAGATTTCAGTTGATTCATTTTTTTTGATTGCATGAAATTCTAATGAAATAAATCCAGTGAAAACAGAGACGTTTGGTTGGATGTTTCATTACTCTTTTTAAATTACTGCATGTAGATTAGGTCATTATTCTGATGGAGACATTTTTAACCAAAAAAAAAAAAAAACACACAGTAATGGCAAAAGATAATACTTTAGAAAAAAGAAAATGAACAAAAGTAATTAGAAAATAATGCTTATAATATAATAGGTAATTATAATAATGAATACAGAAACCTATGGATACAAAGAAATGGTGGTTAAAGTTGTTGGCTATAAGGAATCATAATAACAAAGGAATGTAAATGTAACTGCTGATGATTGTAGGCTATAAGGAGGATTGGGTGGCTGGATGTAAACCAGGGAAGAAAAGATAAGATAAGAGAGATAAGATAAGACTTTATTCATCCCTAGCCAGGGGGATGAATAAAGTCGGCTGGCAACAGCAGTAGGAATAACAGCAGAATAAAAAAAATACAAAATGAAAGTTGACTATATACAGTATATTTACATTTTATACAAGAACTATGAGAAATATAAAGAAAAATATATATTGCTGCAAAAGAAACTCTAAAAAATATTGCCGTTAAAAATATACTGTCAAAAAATTCACGAGAATTACACAGTTAAGGGTTAATTTGTAAATCTTGCTTTCTTTAATTCAATGAAGAACAGTTAAGTCATGAATCCTTTGTGTAAAGCTGGTTGAAAAGGTACCTTTCTAACACAGAAGGATCAGACATCAGGCAAGAATAAACTGTCTCTGCTTCTGAGACCTAAGTAGAGGAGATGAGACACCTTTTCTAAAATAGATTGCCAAAGACCATCTGAAGGACTGGGATTTCAATCTGTTTCCCAGTTAGCTTTTAAAGGCTTAAGGCTGAAAAAAAAGTTTATTATACAGTATATGACAGAAATAATGACTTTAAAAGATGACGTGTGCTCTAAACTTGAATTGCAGGGAACAGAGCTTTTGGTGCATAAAATTTAATCAGATTTATAAATAATGAAATAAATTGTCTTTAGGTCATTTTAAATTTTCACACTTTATTTTCAGTGTAATGCCCTCAGATATGTCTCATATAGCCACAGCTAAAGTAACTATGTGGAGGAATTGAAAATGTTGCAGATTGGCGCCATCTGGTGGTAGCATCCACAACAACACTGCGGTAGAAATCAGAACACAGCACAATCACACCCAAACTCACCACCCCTTCCCTCACAGATCCAGATGGGATTTTTTTTCCCAGACTGTTTCAATCTTCTGCAAACAAACTCTTCAAGGCCAAACCACATTCTGTCTATGAAGCACACCCCCAGCCCCTGAGCATGAGCAGAACGATTATGTTTCATCAGGTAGGTGATCAGGTAGTAAAACAGCAAGTGTAGTCTCACCCTTCCCAGGATCTATCAGGCCCCTGTACCTTGCTGCAGTACTCAAGTCCTTCATTTAGAGCGGAGCTGAAAATGAAATCAACAAACATGTGAACAGAAAACTTCACTTTGAACTTCCAGAGTTTCAAAGAGTCCTCCTGAGCAAAAAGAAATTAATTTCCATTGTTTTTTGTAAATCTCGCTTTCTGAAATAATTTCAGACAACCGTCACAAAAAAAACCCCAAGATGGCAGCAAATATAATGTTCATATACATAATATTCATGCGGTTAACACCACTCTACTTTGGTTTAAGCTTTGTCGACGGTTCTGCATGTTTTATTCATTCCATCAGATTTCTGTGTTATTCAGTTATTTGTCAGGTGTCAACCTTCTGGAAGTGTCTCAGAGCCTGTATTACTGCTGTGGTACACTCCACGCAGGTATAATCTATCATGTCACCTGCTGGTGTGTGTGAGTGTAAGACAGACAGACAGACAGACAGACAGTGAGACAGACAGACAGACAGTGTTAGGGATGAATATCACATTTCTCAACAACATACTTGCATCCTCTTTTCACAGGGAAACATCATGTTATCAGGCTCTATGCCGTTTTCTACTGAAGTGACCGTAGCATTGCAACAAATTCCTTTGAATCCCACCCTTTGAATGTTTAAAGGTGACATGAATGTTAGTTCTCATTTCCCTTTTTTCATATTTGCAGGTTGAGTAACACTGGGAGTCCTCCTGACTGAGCATCTTTACAAGGCTGCAAACTAATTCAGCCCCCGACTTGCATGATGCTGTTATTATGAAACGGATATTTCATAACATATTTCTATGATATTGAGAAATCAATTCATTGAACAATCAGACTGGACATATCTGGCAGTGAAGCACATTAAATGTGCAGTGACAGTATAGTGTTAGCAATAGACCTACCAAACACCTCGGAGGGGTTGAGCAGCTCCAGCAGTTTCCCTCCTCTCTTAGTTTTCTGCTTTCCTTTTTAAAGGGATTTGAGTCCTTTTTCTGTCCCAGTGGAAAAATTTGTCAGGCACAAGAGATCAGTTCCACAACAGCAGTTCATATACACTGTTTTGATTGTGGCACACCTGACTCTGTTACTGAGGCATAAATAAGCACTGCCAAACACTTTATGAGAGCAGTATATGAAAATATGTGTTTTATTCCTGCTCTATAGTGAAAACCCTGTAGGGCTCAATGATTTATGAGTAAATAGAGATAGTAGAGTTGATCACAACATCCTATTTGAAAGGCTTGAGAGTGGGAATGACCTTCACAGCTCATCTGAAAGGACAAAGATTTCCTCTTTGGAATTTTTACCTCTAGGACAGATGACATTATATGTGGGGTCCCTCAGGTCTCGTTATTGGTTCCACTGCATTTCAATTTGTACATGTTACCTGTAGAACACAGAGCCTGGAAACAGATTTGATGTCAGAACATATTTGATTTGATGTGAATCATAGTTACACTGATGGCACACAGTTAAAACTAATCTTGTCCTGTGGAGACCTAAATCATGTCTTCCATGGGCTGAAAACTACCTTTAAACTAAATTAACTTTTCACTCCATTTAGTGAGTTCCAGTTTAACTTCATCTGTCAGTGACACTGACAGTTGACCATTTTGCCTTTTTTGTTGTGCAATGGGGACCAAAGGATCTAATCTGGGGGAAATTTGCTTTGCCGTGCATGCTTTCCTTGAGGTAACACACAATCTGTTTTCTGGATTTTCTTCATGCAAATGAGCAAGCAGGCATGCAATGTACATATCTAAAACTGAGGTGCAATCAGATCGAAATTGTTATTTCTTGATAGGAATCTGCTTGCTGTATTTTTTGTTAGCTAGTGTTTTTCAGCAGACCAGTGAGGAGGCCATTGGCAACAGTCCAACCAACAAGAGATACTGTAGATGCATGTTTTTCTGCACCTGCCTGAGAAAAGATCCTCACTTGGATAAGTTTTTAAAATGATAAAAGGCTGTTTTTGTTATGTTCTTGAAGTGGTCCTGGAAATTTAGCATCAGTTATACGATCTGTAACTGATTCAGATTAAGGTTTGCCTTTGCTAGAAGAGGTTGTTGATGTCTGTGATGCATTCGGCCATTGATTTAACATGATTTAGGTCTCCACAGGACAAGATTAGTTATAACTGTGTGTCATCAGTGTAACTATCTGTTTCTAGGCTCTGTGTCCTACAGGTAACATGTACAAACTGAAATGCAGTGGAACCGATAACGAGCCCTGAGGGACCCCACATACGATGTCAGCTGTCCTAGATGTAAAAGTTCCAAAGAGAAAATCTTTGTTCCTTTATATGAGATTTAATGCACTTCACTGCCAGATATGTTCAGTCTGAAAACATCACTGGCTGTATGTTCTTACACAAAATTCTGGAGTGAGACAGAATGATTATTAAGTCCACGGCTATTAATTAATAAAAACACATGACATTAAAAGTCACTGAGTTGATTTCTTGGTGTCATTAATATGTCACAATAATTTCATAATAACAGCATCGTTCAAGTCGGGGGCTGATTAGTTTGCAGCCTTGTAAAGATGCTCAGTCAGGAGGACTCCCAGCGTTACTCAACCTGCAAACACGAAAAAGGGAAACGAGAACTCAAATATTAACATTTGCGTCACCTTTAAACATCCGAAGGGTGGGATTCAAAGGAATATGGTGCAATGTTGCGGTCCCTTCAGTTGAAAAGGGCAGAGAGCCTGATAACATGATGTTTCCCTGTTAAAAGATGATCTAAGTATGTGTTGAGAAATGTGATATTTATCCCTAACACTGTTCTCTGCCTTGACTTTGTTGGATCATTGGAGCAGTTGGGGATTCAGTGTCTCCAGATTCAGCGTGTGCTCAAGTGTCCTCAAGTGCTCTTCACACAGCTCAAACAATAATTTAATTAATCATTTAGTCCACTGAAACTATTTTGATAATCGTTTATATTTTTTTAATTATTCCAGCTTCAAAAATGTAAAGATTTTCTTTTCTTTAATAATTTTAATTTATTTTTAATAATTTTAATGTTTGGACATTTGGTTGGATAAAACAAGCATTGTGAAGGTGTCACTTTGGGCTCTGGGTAATTGTGATGGCATTTCTCACTATTTTCTGCATTTTAACAAGTGATTTGAGGAAATAATCAGCAGATGATTGATGATGATGATTAGTTTCAGTCCTATATAAAATAGTTGACTAGCTGCATCTGAATTAATTCCAACAGTAAAATCCTGCTTTTATCAACCTGTTTACCTGTGGAATGTTCCAAACAGGTGTTTTTGGAGCGTTCCACATCTTTCCTGGACTTTTGTTGCTCCTGTCCCAAATTGTTTGAAACATGTTGCTGCATTAATTTCAGAATAAGAAGATATTTACAAAAATCAATGAAGCTGATGAGGTCAAACTATCAAAATATATTGACTTTATGCTGTTAGAGTTTATGTCAAAAAGGATTAACAAGTTATCACACTCTGTTTTATTTATGTTTTACACTGTGTCCCAACTTTTTTGGAATCAGGGTTGTACATTAATGCATGAGTAATAATAATCTAATAATATCATATATAACAGCATAACACTCACAGGTGACATTTTTCTGCATTGAGTACTTTTACTTTTAATACTTTAGGTACATTTTCCTGATAATGCTCACATACAATTTGTTTTTATACTGACTATAGCAAAATCTGAAGGGTGTGTCCACGCATCTGAAGAAACAGCTGGTGAGTGTTCAGGCTCTGCCCCTGATGATGTCCACTGGACTGTTTCCAGATGACGTTTGTCTTCTTATAAAAGCAGAGTCCACTGCTGTGTCTGTGCATCTGAACTCCAGCTCACAGGCAGTTCACTACGAGCCTTCTGGACACCATCACCATCAGACGTACTGTATGTATATGTGTGTGTGTGTATCGATAGATTGATCATCTTGTATTTCCTTTGTTAACTATTTGCATTATTCTGTCATGATGTCTTTCTCAGTGAGACACACAGTCATGTGAGACATGGCTTTATGATATATTTATTAGAGTCTGCGTGATGCTTTACTTCTGACCTGCACTGCCTGTTTGGTCACATTTAACTCTGTCTTTTCCACCGTGGACTTCATGAAGAAGTTATTTCTTTTCTTCTGTTAAGAGGAGATTTGTCTGTAATTAAGTGTCTTTTTTCATTTCAGGTTTGGATCTGATCTGAAAGTCGAAAATGTTTGGTAAATAACTCTAACTGTTGTAACCGTCTTTAGTTCATTCTCAGTCTTTTTCTCTTTTTCTCTTTATTAACCTCATCCCGTCCTTTCTGTCAAACGTTCTTTATTGAATTTTAAGCAGCAGAAACTGACATGAAGTTTATACAAACTGAAAGAGAATATAACGAGCCCCTCTCCTTTTGTCGGAATAGGGTTTGGCTATTATCCACCATCTTGCCCTCCACCACCCTGCCCTCCACCACCCTGCCCGCCTCCACCCTGCCCACCTCCACCCTGCATTCCTGTGTGCTATCCTCAACCTTGGTGTGGGCCCAGCTGGGGGTATGGATGTCGCTAGAGTCCTGGGCAGTAAGGGGTAAGATCCAGCTGATTTATGCTAACATCTTAAAAGGTGACAATATGTCTGTGAAGTTTACAGCTTGTGTCTGCATACCTCCAAATGGAAAAAAAAAAAATGCTGATTTGATGAGATTATGACTTCATAAGTTCATAAACTGACTGATGGACATCACTAGATGAAATGACAGTGTTTGTCCCTGCTGCAGTCCTCCAGCAGCTCCTGCAGCAGCGACTCTGACTCGATGAAGATGTCTGGATGGGAAGAGAAACAAGTTTCCACCTGCAAACCTTCATCCTGCTACCTTTCATCATCATCATCGCTTCATTTCACCACCTACATTTTAACGCCTGTCCTAAAGCTTGTTTTTCAAATATTTGGCTAATAAATGCAAAGTCAGGTTTGGCTGTTAAATTAGTTTTAAATTAGTCAGTGAGAGTTTATAGTGTTTGCTGCTGATGTATTAGACACTGATCAGAATCTTTCCCTTGTGATAAACGACATAAATCTGCCTTCTGTTTATCATAAAAGCAAGTAAACTCCACAATGCTTTGCCTCTTTATTCTCTTTTTCATTTCAACTCACTAGTAACAATTTTGTTCATCATTTTTTGCATTCAATTTGCTGGTTCAGGCTTCTCCAGAATGAAAGTTTGCTGCATTTCTCTGTTTTATATCTCTGTAAATCAAACATTTTGGGGTATCAGGCTATTTGTTGGGCAAAACAAGACAAAAAAAAATTGTGACGGGCATTTTCACCTTTTATCTAAGCCCAATCAATCAAAAAAATAATGTGACAGATGAACTGATAATGAAAAGAATCATTAGTCCAACCTCTGATATGATATGATAACATATAATCTACTTAGCTTTGGGAAATTAACATACAGCAAGAAACTCTACTGAGCCAGAAAAGAAAAATACACTCCAAAACCTTCTGCTCAGCACTTACTCCTGCTTTAATGCACATAGTATGGCGCCCCCCTGGTTAGGGGGTGTGGTTTGAAGGCCAGGGAGTCTTCCTCTGCAACCAGTCTGACAGCACAACAGTAGCTCATGGCGAGGTTGATTATAACTGTGTTGTCATTTCTGGCAACTTCAATATTCACATCAACAATATCACCTTCTCTTCTAAAGAAGTTGACATTTTCTGTGAGGTTCAAAAAGGGTCAGTTCTTGGTCCACTCCTGTTCAGCCTATACAGAGACACATGTTCCCTCTTGGTGCCGTCATACAGCATCACAATGTGCCAGATGTACCATTGCTATGCTGATGATACACAGCTGTACGTCTCACTTTACTTCGACAACCTCATTCCTGTTAATGAGCTCGTCGGATGCACTGATGGAATCAACCGCTGGATGTCTCAAAACTTCCAACAACTCATGTTGTTTACCTGTGGAATGTTCTAAACGGGTGTTTTTGGTGCTTTATTATGTGAATTTTTTACTTAACATTACCAGTGCAAGAGTTTTGACTTGTTGCTTCTGCTCTTTTCATGGGAATTTTAGTGCTTTAAGCAGAGTATCGATCCTTGTTTGATAAGAGTTCAAACCTCATTTCCCAGCAGAGTTCGTGATTGGACAGCAAACTCAGCTGTCCAATCACAAAACAGGTGGTTAGAGAAAGAGGTGGGTCTGCTGTGAAGTCCTCCAATCAGAGCGCTCCTACAACAAACATGACACAGGTCAGCGTATTGATCACGCTGACCCAGTCTCTGAGCCTGTTAGACTACAGAATGACAACTGGGCTAAATGGGAGGTTTACATAAAAAATAACACCTTTATTCAACATTTTGCTGTTTCATTATGATTTCATAACGCAACAGTACAAAAATAAATCCATTCTATGGATTGTAGATGGTTTAACACAATCCAAGCAGTTCAATGTGTGTTAAAGACAGACAAGGAACAGAACTGCAAGACACTGCTTGCTCTATGTCACACTCACACGGTGTTATAAATGCAGGGTACAATGGTACAAAATTAACCAAGAGTAAAAATCTTGATTTTCTTTTCATATTATACAAACCCAGACCTTCATTCACGACAAAAAATAACACACAATCAGTAAAATCTGACTTCAACAGCAGCATCAGCTCAACATGCCACAGCTCAGTAAATAAATCCAAGCAGTCTCTCACTGCAGGCAAAAGTTAGTTTGTCCACAGTTTTCAAACACTTGCAAAGCTGCAGAAGCATTTGTTGTTTCTGATTTCCCTCCACCAGTTCATCAGTCGTCCACAATGCTCAGCAGACCATTCAGCTTCAGTCTGCAGGCCAGTTCCTCCTCTTGGCTCGCCAAAATCTGTCGCTCCAGCTCCTTCAGTCGCCATGACATAGATACAGGCGTGCTTTTAGGCCAGTCTGCTTTGTCTGACGGATCATCAGGCTCTGACTCCTGGAAAGTCAAATAAATGAAAATACATCATTACTGCAATTCATGATTGCAACATTCACAGAATATCATAGATGGATCTCTTGTCATTTGAAGCCACATATAAGAAATCACTACTTTTTTGTTTTCGAATTACAAAAAAAAGCATAATCTGTTGTATGACTTGAAGATTTGCCTGCAACTGCTGAGTGAAGCTGAGGAGCTTCCACCAAACCTGCCACTTGTCCCAGGATCACTGAGTGAGGTGAGAGGAACACCTGGTCATACCTGCGTGAGAGCAGCATCTCGAGTCTTGGCTGAGGGTGCACGTGTTAATGTTGTGGGCATGGACAGCAGAGTGGAGGATGGAATGAAAAGCGGTGTGGACAAGTGGTCCAAGGGGTCGCAATCCAGCCACCGCTGAAGCTGCTCCATGCTCCTGTAGACAATGGACACACACACACACACATTTTTTTTGTAAGTAACAATTGCAAGAACTTCTAGGTATGGTTGAAGTCACACAAGTAAGAAAATGTGCTAAAAACTTGTAAAAATGTTCCTCTTTAACCAAAAAAATGTCACTGAATACATGATTGAAATAATTCACTGCAACCAAAGACTAATTTAAATAGCTATTTCTGATAATTCATTTTTTACTGACATAAGCTCCCCTTAAAAAAAGGGCGTAGCTGTACCTTTTGCTTTCAGCCTTCTCCTCCTCTAAGCTCTGGAGGACCTTGTGGGCCAGCAGCTCCTGTGCTGTGGGAGTGTGTGTGATGTCCAGCGGGGCTGTCGGGGCCTCGAGAGGCTCCACCAGACTGGAGAACAACCTCTGTCTTAGGGACAGACTGGTGGGCGTGGCACAAGCCGCTACACTCGGCCTGAGGGTGGAGGAGGAAGGAGGACGGAGAGAAAATTGAAAAAGGAGTGAGCAGAGGAGGAGTGCTGTAATTTAGTGGCTGCAAGAATTGTGATGATGCAACTTGGACTTGCTTTTAAGTTATTAGAAAACTTTGGGCATGGGAAGCTCAAATGCTGTTAGCATAAGGATAAAGTTGCACTGCTATAAACATCTGACAAATAGTAATCATCTCAGCACTTCCCGGTTGATCAGCAGCTGAAAAGATAATGGAGAGTGAAAATTCAGAGGGGCCATACTTCAAGGAAAAACTATGTATTTGATAACCCATTAGCTACCGTTAGATAGCAGCTAACGTTAGCATTCAACCACCTTCGAGCGAACATGAACGTGAATTAATTGTGAAATATCAAAGCACATCTGGACACATTTATTTCAGCCTGGAAGTACACACAGCAACACAATGGATGTTACTTTAAAAGCTTGATAACATGCAGTGCGTTTTACTTCCAGCGTTAAATAAAGGTGTCCAAAATGTGCTTTGATATTTCACAATTAATTCATGCTTTTCCTATTGTATCATGTACCACTACCAAAGGCTAATGTTATTTAGGAAGTGGTTGAAATGGTTATATCAAATAATATGTAGTTTTTCCTTCCCGTCCCTCTCGATGTTCACTACCTGTTGTTGTTGCAGCTGCTAATTGATTGGGAATTAGTGAAATGATAAATGTTAGATTTGGCAGTACGATGTTATGGTTTGAAATTTAATTGGAATTATAGATGTCAGTTACTTGACAACAACTACATCTCATTAAAATGATAACTTCACCAGTTGAGGATTTAGGAAGCGTTCAATACACTGAAACGTGTCGAGCTGACAAGCTGAACGCAGCAGTTTCAGTGGTCAGTGTTTTTTTTGGAGTTTCTTACCCTTCCTTCTCTTGCTGCTTCTCCCTGTGGGTTTGCCTGGTGGCCTGGGTCCACTCCTCAGGTGGCTGGAAAACCTTCAAGGATTCTGTGAGGAAGTACACCAGGATCTCCCCATCCTCCGTCACAGCATCTTAAACGAAAAAACAAAAAATTACAAATTGTACTGCAAGTCATACATCATCAGTCAGTTCAAATAGAGAATGTGCATCAGATCTTATTCTACAGCCTTCCCTCAGAACACCCTCACCTTCACAGACAGGTGGTCCAGGGATCTGCCAGTCTTTCAGCTTGTGGTCTATGCAAATCACCAGCACGTCATCCCAAGGAATCTGACTGAAAGCTGGACACGCACTCTCGTCTATGCTGCCCCAGCTGCTTGCAGTTAACTTGGATCTGGGGGTTCGGGTACGGTGACCCTTCAGCCTCACCCTTTCCAGAAGGTTTTCCAGCCTTGACATTAAGAGAGGCTGACTCCGACGTGAGACTGGGATCTGAGCGGCGTACCGAAAGATGGAGGAACAGATCTCAGACCACGAGTCTGGACAGAGGAGATAAGGAGGAGAGGAAAGGATAATACATGGATTACTGATCTCTTGTTCATATCTTTCTGTTTCTTTTGAACTTAAGAGGGTTTTGTACACTCAGGGAACCATATATGAAAACTCTGCAGTGAAAAACAGCCTTCCTGCCCACAAATATGACATCTCACTCACTGACCTGTGGCAGGCAGCTGCTCCCACTGTGGCAGCTGCAGGCTGAGGATGGCTTTGCGGAGCCAGGCCAGGTGATGGGCAGAGTTCCAGCCCAGATGAGGGACAAAGTCACGGGTATCGGACAGACAGAACTCGCCTGGTGGCCACGAGAGCCGACTGAGCTCCTGGGATGACACTTTGTCAGCAATGTGAGCCAGGACGGCGTTGTACAGCTGGATGACAGGCGCAGGGTCCTCGGACGGAAGATTCGCTGCAGCCCGCTCCTGCCGGTGGGCGTAAACTCTCGGAGTAAACTCGCGACTCAAACTGGCCTCCACGAGCTGCACCAGCGTCTGGCAGGAGAGTGGGAAGGGTAGTGGAGAATGGGACAGCAGCCAACTCATAGCCTGGCTTAGCTGGAGAGACACAACAGGACAGATGCAGAGAAGTTAATAATAGAAGATAATACGTTTCAAAACTATCCAACGATGCATATCAGTGATTCTGAACCTTTTTGGCGTATGACCGCTCACCATGAAGGAGGGTCCAAAATTGGACCATGCGGGTTAAAAAGGATGAAAATAAACAAACATTTGGGGGCGGTGTTAATAGTTCTAGCCTCTTTCACCTCTTTGTTTTGGTTTTATGGGCCACAACATTATTGCTTTTGTTCAGTCACAGCCCTCTCATCAGCAATTGTAGCAGCAGGAGGCAGGCGTAAAAAAAAAGTCACGATTTCTATAAAATCTCGACACAGTCCTGATGATGAAAGTGAAGGACATTAAACAGAAATGAGAAGAAATGCATGTGTATACGTAGCACCTGTTTGGATCCCTGCAGGTCACTTGTGGTCTCCGGTATGAAGAGGAACGTGTACTCCGATATCAGGCCTTCCTTCACCAGTGTTTGCAGCATCAGGGCTGAGGGACAAGGCGCCACGAGAGGAACGGTTCAGGATTTACACATTTTGTCCAGATTAATCCAGCTACTGTTTCATGAATACTGCCTGACATACAACTTCCATGACCTGCTTCTTATCAATATCCCCAGTTCTGTTTGTACTAGTGGCCATTACTTTAATCTTGGAGTATATTAACTACAAACATATTCATGTGATTCTCGCTGTTAATAATTACCTTCTTCAAGTTTCTGTGTCTGACCAGTGCCACCGTCAGGCCCTGGCACCAGAATGACCAGAGGCAGCGGGCAGTGCCAGGTGCTGGCTTGCTGCAGCTGTTTGAGCTGAAGCAGGGCTGACAGCAGGGGTACATCCTGCTCTTCCTGCCTGGGTTCGACGATGGGCACGGCAGGAAGCAACATGATCAGAGCGCCTGTCCCATGGAGCTCACAGCACTCCTCCATTTTGGACAGTCCGTCTTCAGTCAAAGGGCCTCGGGAGGCCTGAGAGACAGAATGTACCACATGACTCAGCAAGTAATATCTTTATCTACCTATAACAACAATTAATTAATACCAACGTGGGTTAATAAGTCTAGATTTATATAGTGAGCATATTTACTGTCATGTTTAATAACTTTACTGATGAATACCACTTATTTAACATGACTTTTAGTACATTTGTCAATGTAGGAATTGCCGTTGAACCTCAAAAAATGCATTTATCACAGTAAAAATAAGAATAAGAGGTATTATTAACAACTGCCAAATAAAAGACATCCGAACAAACATAAAAGTTGCAGCCCAACAGTATTCACGTGTGTTGGGTGTTTGTAATGACTGAAACAAGGGTAACGTTTTCAGTTTAATTAAACACCTAAAACATGACTTATCAATCTGCACCAAAAGAAAATAACTCAAGTTAATGCTCAAA
This sequence comes from Chelmon rostratus, assembly GCF_017976325.1. NCBI lineage: Eukaryota > Metazoa > Chordata > Actinopteri > Chaetodontiformes > Chaetodontidae > Chelmon > Chelmon rostratus. Next base: position 23,023,349 of record NC_055670.1, on the reverse strand, counting down.
ACTCAGTTTTTAGTATATATATATTGCATATATTTATCATTTTTAGTTTGAATTTTTATGCATTATATTTCTTTTTCTAATTCTAATCTTTAGTCTTTGTCTGATTTTAATTCTTTTTGCACACTAGCCTTTTAGCTCGGCATAAGGAGTCTAACATGGTGCATTTCACTGCACATATTGCATGAGCATTGTGGAAAAACCATATGTGTTGCAAATTCTAAGCCCAGACGAGCCCCACTGTCCTAACAACATACAGATCTGTATTTCTTTTGATGCATTCGACTGCAGTCATCCATACAAGCAGCAGTCTGATCTGACCTTGACGCTGATGTGGACTTTGTGAATGCGTTGTTCTTTTTCCTGCAGTGAGTTGGTGACACAGAGGGTCTGCAGTGTGCCATCATGCTGCTCCTCACTCTCCTCCGACCACTTGCCACCACCAAGCTTCACCTCCAGCCAGTCTGACAGGATCCTGCAGACAGCAGACAGGAGAGGACACAGTCAGCGCAAGGAGCAGTGAACACTGGGAGCCTTTCGATGAGACGAAATTCTGTTAAATCTTAGAGGTAATCAAACATCTGCCTGTCAGTGACCCTCTGTCATACTGAGGTGCAGCTTCTTACCTGTCTGCCAGACTGGCTACACTCTCATGGTCGCTCGGTAAGAGGAGAATGGCTTTCCAGAAGATACGGTCAGGTGGGTTGGAGATGCTTTCTGTCACCAGTGCCGGCAGGTCGAGAGGTGCCCACACTGTCTCACTGAGAGACACAAAACCAGGTGAAAATGCTGCTTCGTGACATTAACCATTGACTGCATAAACACACTCATGACTTACTCCAGCAGCTGCTGATAGTAGTAGTGGACTCTCATCTGGTGGATCACTTCTTGTCTCAGTTTTAACAACCTTAACAAAATACAAAACAAGTGACTGAAGCAGTAAAGTGACACTCATTTATACTTATTCACTCACTTATTTCAAGGTTCACAAACACAGTCGAGTAAAAAGTGATTTCGCAATATAACATGCTGCAAATATCTAACCAAACATTTCAGCCCTCATGTGCGTTCTAAAGACACACTCTGACAGCAACACCGATCGTAGAGGAACATACCTGGTGCTGGAGAGGGCCAAGGTGCCGGCGTTCCCCAGGTTGACCAGACCACGGGCCAGATCTGCTATGGAGGGCTGCGCAGGAGCGCTGGGAGCCAGAGCCTTCAGTTTGAATCGTGGGTCCACACAGCAAGGAGCTGCAGGGAAACCCCTCATCTGTCTCTTCAGCTGCCGGCGCACTGCTACCACATCACGCCACCTGCGGGTACACACGGGATAAGTTGTAAAAGGATATTTAAACTACATTCTACCACAGTTAGAGCGGAAACGTGACGCGTCAGTATCACTGAACGATGTCGGCCTGCTGTCAAATATTCTATATCAGCTGGGCAAAGAAATTCTCGGGTTTCAGCGCAGCGTTTAACGTCACGTGATGGTGTGAATATTTCTCTGGCTTTCCAGATTTTTCTCAGATTCTTACCGTTTGATGTACTTGTGGATGCGCTGCAGCTCAGCTTCAAGGATGTCTTCAACCAACAGAGCGATGTCTGCATTCAAAGTCTCTTCAACTAGACTTGTGCAGACCTGCTCTGTGCATTTAGCCACACGATCTGCTTTCTCATTCACTGCCTGCCTGAAGAAGGAAGAAAGAAAAGTCTCAATTTCAATTCAAAGAATTTGTGGAAATAAATGTGTGATATTCCTGTAACTTGAGCATTTCATTATCATTTTAAAAAGACCTTACTGGATCTCAGAGGCAGCGGTCTCTTTGATGGTCTCATCTAAAACTTCGTGGATGATCTCTGTACAGAGAGAGAAGCTGAACTGAACCAGGAAGGCCTCGTGCTCCTGCCTCCTCCTGGCACCAACAGACACGGAGAAAGAAATGTCGGTGAGTTGAACGCTACTTTGATCATTGCTTTAAACTGGAATGACACTGTGATTTTTGATGGACGTCACAAACTGAGTACTGTTTTAAAAAACAGTGTGCTATCATTAACAGGTCGCTATCAGGCTGCCAGGGGACCAACCTGGCTTCTTCGAGCTTGCGTTTCTCTTCAGCGACACGCTCCTGTTCCAGCTTGATCTCGGTGGAAGATATCTCCAGCAGCATCTGTCCCATCACCTCAGTCACCAGAGACTCTGCCTGCACGCTGCTCTCCCTGCAGAAGCAAAGGCAACAGGACAGAAAGTTAGTTGTCTCAATAAAAACTTCCAGCGGTTCAGATCTCCACTGTTTCTATACACTGTAATAAATGCATGATAACTGCAAAGAAGGGAAGTAACACATGTTTTCAACAAGAAAAGCGGGACGGATGGATCGCTCAAACTTACGCAAGAGCTGCTGTGGCATAGCTGGCACCAGCGTCAGCTACCTCCCTCACTGCAGCTTCAACCACCTCCTCAATCACACAGTCCAGTACAGCAATAACGTCCTGCAGGAGGGAACAAAAACAGCAGTTACTGCCGTGCACAGTAAAAAAAAGAAAAGGACAGCAAGTTCAGTGTTGCTTCAAAAATATAAAAATATCTATTTTAGAAAACCCATAAAACAAAGAAGAACAGCAAATTTTCACTGAAAGCAGGAAATGTTTAACATTTTTGCATGAAGACATGACCTAAATGATTCACTGATTATCAGAATAGTTGCCAATAAATTATCTGTCAAACGACAAATCAATCATTTCAGCTTTAAATATATTTTGATTTCAATGAACTGAAGAACAAAGGGATTAATCTTCACGTTTTGAGGGCACAAACTGTCATTTAAAACAGTTTAGAATAAAGACAAACTCCCACACAGTGGTGGAAGAAGTATTTAAATATGTTATTTCATTAAAAGTGACAAAACTTGACTGTGAAAATACACAATCACATGAAAAATCCATCCATACAAAACATTTTAGGTAAGTACAAAAGTTCTGTCAGTAAAATGTACTTAAAATATTAAACGCCTTTAGAGAGCATGGGTCTTAGATACATTATGATAAACTACTGGATTATCACTACAGATACATGAATGTGTCAGCAGCACTTTAATGCTGCAGCTCATGCAAAGTTATAACTGCCACCATAAAAATGCACTGGAGTATAAAGTGCCAAATTCTCCCCTGAAACACAGCAGAGTTGTATAAAGTAGAGTAAAATGAAATACTCCAGTTCCAGGACCTCATATACCTCATAAACGTACTTGATAGCCTCCCACTACTGTTCCTACATTACCAAACTTATGAGACACCATCAGTCAGGTATACCTGGACTGATGGTACTGTAACTACTGTGTGTGTACTGTGGCTAAAAAATAATCATGTGCAAGACAACAGCTGGGAAAATAATTACAACATCTGCAGTCAGTCATAGAATAAGTTCTCCATGTGGGACATCTAAATGTCCTCAGGGACAGAGAGCTGAGAGATCTTGCCCACCTCATTGCTGTAGACCGGCTGAGGTTTGGGTGGTGGTGATGGAGGTTTGACAGGCTGAGGTTGAGATATTGGCTGGAATAGCTGCTGGGTTTCTGCTGGGCGGGTCGAGCTGTGATAAGGTTCGCTGGGCTCTCCGGCCTCATCTGTGACAGCTGGAGGCAAACCAAACACAGAGGGTATGTCTGGAACCTTGACTGGCACGACCTGTGTCAGCAACTCAACGCTGGGTGGTGCCTTAACCTCCACCTTGGCTGCAATAGCTGGGACAACAAAGGAACATTTCAAAGGCAAGTTTTCTTTTTAAAAAAATCATCAAATTACACCATTTATCACAGTCAGAAACTGTGATTTTCACATTTGTCACAAAAGACTTGATGTGACTGTGAGGTTTCCATACAGGTGCAGGACTTCGACACACTGCAGTGAAAAACGAGCCCACAGGGTAAAAATATAAATGGAACAAAAAACACTCATAAAACTGCTTGGGGTTCAGATGGTTAATGAGACTGATATCCCTCATATATAAATTCCAGTAGCTCTACAATACGCCATAAAATGGGTCAAATAAGAGGTGAACTAGTATTCAGGGGAACTTAAAGACCTGGAAATAACAAAAGTAATGTCCCATACACAAACATTGTTGTTCATGTTTAGTTTAAATGAGACTGCTATCCTCAGCAAACACACGTACTGTAAATGAAGACAGGCTTAGAATCAGTGAAATGGTGTGACTACCTTTAAACTGGCTGGGAGTGGGCTCGGCCAGAGGGCCTTCTCCACGGTACTTGTTCTGGGAGTCAAAGCTGCAGACAGGGATGCGCTGCTGAAGGTGAGGGAGGGGGCCACCGTGCACCACCTCTCCGATCAACACAGTTTTCTTTGAGAGGATGACCTCCGACTTCTTCTGGGATAGAGGCAGGTCTGGCTCCTGATAGGTTATCCGACTGAGCTCTACCATACTGTGAACAATGTTGGACATTTGCACAAAATACTCTTGAGATATAATGACTCAGTGGTTGTTAATTTTGGTAAGGAGGTGAGGTTTTGGTTCTGTTTAGTAGCACTCTCATGTGAATGAAGATATTTACATTTTGGCTCATAGCTACTTAACTCTGAGGTATAGAATTGTTTCAAGTAGTATTACTGGGGCTACGATCAATTATTTATTTAAGCTGGACGTTTATCAGACAAGTACTGGACACTCACTCATCGATGACATTGAGGCCGTACTGCTGGATGAAGTCAGTCGCCTCTGCAGCGTTGCGGAACATTAACATTCGAACTATGTCCTCAATTGGAAACGCAGTAGATCGTGGACCCACGGTGTGGGCCAAGTTCAAGGTTTTCAAGGCCTTAGCTCTGACCTGCATGGAACAAACGCATACATTTTAAAGAACATAAATACTGGACAAACACAAAACACAAAATTCTGTCTGGACCTGCTCCATCATGCAGCTTTTACAAATATCATTTAAACCTGCACTGTGGAACGGATCACTACTGGTGCGCCAGAATGTCGTCACACACACCAGATTTAAAACCTCTGCTATACAGTGAAATACAGAGATTCATCTGCCGAAGATAAGCTCAATCAACACTGTGTGAACTTGTTCGACAAAGGCTCAAATGCAACATTAATTTATTAGTAAAAGTCCAGCAGTGAAGGTTTAAATCGAATACTGTAACACCAGCAGTAACAACGGCTGTGTGTGGTACCAACAGGAACGAAATAGCATTTTGTATAATAGAGCAGACCCACATTACACAAGCCACATTTCAGTTCTTAAAACTGGGAACTAGAAGGAGGGAGAAAGGGACAATGGCTAATGCCTGAATTCACCTCTGCACTTAATGAAAAGAATATGTGCTCAAATATTTTCTTATTCATGATATTGCCAAAGTCCAGGAACACATTCAGACTAGGGGAAACACTTGAGACAAATCTCAGGTTTCTACAGCCTCATCCATTCATGCAGGAGACAGCTACTAACCTGATTGAAGTATCTGTGTAAGAGGCAGCTGGCGAGGTAGGAGGCTCCTTTCACCAGCTTGAAGAAGCGCACAAAGTTGTTACTGTTGACTGCAGCGAATGCTTGCACGGCAAACTTCACCTCGGGGGACTTGCGCACCTCGTCACGGAACTGCTGCACCTCACTGCATGAAGTGTGAGGAAGGATTACTTAAGGTTCAAAATGCAGTGAATGCTAGTAAACATGCCCAAAAAAAGTTATGTCACAGCTGAATGCGTACAATCATTTCTTCAAAGTGCTAATTTCTTGAAAAAGAAAACAAAAACAGATACTTTATTCATACTTCAATAACATTTGTGTTTCAGTGAACTGACCGCAGTATGTCACCGTTGTTGAGTTTTAGCAGCACGTTGTACTGGCGAAACTCTGCCTCCCGGGAGCAGTAGGTGTTACGTGTGGCCAGGTCCTCGTACATTTCTTTGAGGCTCTGGAGGCACTTTGTCATGTTCTCATTGTTGATCTTGGCGTCAAAAGATGAGATATGCTCCTCGCAGAGGTGGTGGCTGCAGTGAATGTGGAAGCGTGTGCACTTCTCAATCAGCGACACCGTGTCTGGGCAGCACAGGTGCTGCTGGGTGATGTCCTGTTGGTGTGATTGAAGAAGGGCTGGGATTTAAAATCAGCCTACAAAAAACGTGTCATGAGTTTTTTTTTAGCAGCCTGGTGCTATTAGAAGCTGTTGGTTCTCCTTGCTTGTCAAAAAGGGAAGCTCTGGGACAACTTAATCATGTTTTTTTTTAATTCACACAAGATTTAAACTTTATACAGCTCACATTTGAAGAGGGCAGCTCACCTTGCGGATGCCACGGGTCCTGTTCCAGACAAAGTCATACCAGTCCCGGTAGTTGTCATGGCCCTGGTCCATGATCTGAGTCACCAGATAGTCCATGGTCATGCTGAGCACAGGAAGGGGGCGCAACTCGTGGGGCAGGGGCTCCTCCTGGTCGGCTGATGAGCGGCTGTACTCCTTGATGGCTGCTGAGTGATCCACCTAGTCCCGGACAGGAGGAGACATTTTCATTTAGTCTGGATAGCAGACATACCTACAATGTGATCTTATTCACAAATGTTTTGATATGCAGATGTATTCAGTCTGAATGTAGAGCACAAGCTTTAAAGACGTTACCATCTCAGTATCTGGGATGACCTCGAATATGCTCAGCTGTTTCCGAGTTTCCCTCATGAACCTCTCCTTCTCTGGACACATGTCAGGGCATGTCCCCACAAACACCTTAGACAGGTCCAGGTCTGTTCTCTTGGGCCGACCTGTGTGGACATATTATGCACACGGTTAGAGTGTCTCCCATGTTTTTAGCCATGACTATGACTGCAATAGAGCGGTGTGACAGGTGGCTTAACCTTGACGCAGGATCTTGTCTCTCTGCTCCAAGAGGCGGTACTTGTCCTCAGCGGTTTCAGCCATCTGGCCAATGAGGTGGAGGAGGGAGGAGGGGACTGAGCGCTCTGAGCTCTGGGCCTCTGTGCTGCTCTCTTTCTGGGGTTCGGCATCAAACTGCAGAGATGTGGCCACTGACTTCTTCACCGGAGAGCTGAGGCATAAAAAGACACATGTAAGACAGTCACAGCATGTCCACAACTTTTCCAACTATTTTCAGAGTGTCCGATGGTCTGGGCCTGTTAGATGAAGACATCGCAACTCAAGTTAAATCTAAAATGCTGTAATAATGACAAACAAATGTGCAAGTGTTACCTGCGACTGAGGGTCACCATGCTGCTGACCGCAGGGGCTCTGAGTGCAGGTCTTCTGAGTGGGGAGGAAGCAGCCTTGGACCCTGTGTCCTCCTGCAATTCTCCCTCTCCCTCATCTGTTCCTGCTACAGGCCTGGTCCCTTTGTCACTTGGACCTGATACACAAAAAATATGAACAACTCACAATCAATATAGTTACTCACTGCAGGAAATTAAAAGTAATATGAAATAAACTGCTCAGGACTCTCAATCACTATTTAACAAGTTCTGATTTATAATTATTTTTGCTTGTAGGTCTTTACCTCTAAACAGTAACATCAATGCAGCAGAGGCATGACTGCTGGGTACCAGTATGCTAAAATATTGAGGTATTACAGACATATGTTGCATTTACTTTGCTTTTTTCTCTGCCACAAGAGAAGGAGTTTGTGTCGATGCATGACTTGGCCTTTCTTCTTTGCCTTTGCTGCTGACGCCTGAAAGAGATAATAGGTAAGAGTGACAGAATGCAAAATAATATTGTGATTTCAACTCAGAATCAGTATAGTTGGTTTGGCCTGTCTCACAAAGCAGTGGGTTAGCTAGATAACTTTTGTGGTTAGCCCTGGTGTTAATCTGAGCTCCAAAGATCTATTAGTGCAACCAATGCTCCACTCTGGCGATTGAAAACAGGAAATAGCAAGTGGGTAGCTGACAGTACAAGTAATGAATACAATTTACTGTGGCAAATTAAGTGTGCTGAAAAAACAAAGCTAGCTGACGACCACATTGAGTTTCATTAACTGCCAGCTTTGGTAAAGCCAGGAAACAAGAAATAGGCGGCGTATGGTGAACTTGCTTTAATGGGGGTAAGTAGCATAGCGTTAACTCACGTGGTCTTCAAAATGTACAATGGCCAGGTTCTTGGCAGGCCGGCAGATGACCTTACGGACTTTGCCAAAACGACCAAAGTGCTTCTCGACGAGGTCCTTCTTGTTGAGGGCTGGAGGCACATCTCTGCACTGGATGGTGGTGGAGTCAGTGGGTGACATGCCGCCTAGGCTGTCTGAGCTCTCTCTGCGCAAGTCACGTGTCACAGGGGTTGTGGTTTCAGGCTTGGGGTCTGGGGCTTTTCCTGTGTCTAGGGAGGGATGATTGGTCATAGGCAGACAGCAGGATGAGTATATTCTAATAATGCAATCAGCTATTTTAATTAAATTAAGATATGTATGTGAAATTCAGCAGAAAGAAAATTTCTGTCTGTGTTTCTGTGCTTCATCAGAACTGCAAATTGTTGTGATTTCCCTAACAGAGGTAGAGGGGAACAAAATGAAGCCATGCTGTTTAATGGTTTTCTTTGGATTCAGAAATATCATAAATATGTTCTTATTCCTACCAACTTTAATCACATCCTAAGATTTCATATCGGGAGTGGAGGACTTAAAACTAGCTTCACCACTTTAACACTGTAGATTGACCCTACACGTGAAGAGATATGGTTATTAAAAATTTGCCTATATGTAAAAAAAAAACAAAAAAACTTTCACTTGTAAACTGGTAAATAAAAAGTTAATTTGCCAATTTATCCAGGCAAGTAAGGGTCATTTAAGCATGATTTTTTTCATGTAGACGTTCTTTTAAAGTGCAAGATAGGTTCAGAAATTCATACACAGCTGGTGCGAAACGCATGTAACACAGTGTATATGATGAGTATGTCTCACCTGATTCTTCAGCTTTTTCCAGCATGTCCCTGGTCGGAGCTTGAGCTGTGGGTGGTGTAGGGGGTAGGTTGTCAGTCTGAGCTTGGACTTCTTCCCTCTCTGTCTCCTCCCACGTTGATGCTTGCTGCTGAGTCTCCTTTGTGGCCTCACGCTTCACTGGGTTAGGGCCATCTCTACGAAGATCACTCAATGCCCTATTGAATAAGCCCCTTGGTGGGCCACGGGACCTCATTAGGGGCCTCTTTGAGGGCTGTCTTGGTGAATCTGCTTCTGCTGTAACATTGTCCTCTGTGGCAGCCTTCTCTGGGCCAATGCTGGAGACAGGTGGATCTTCCTTGCGCTTGGTGCCTTTGCTCAATCGTGCAAATATGTTTGTGTCACCGAGGACCTCCAGGTTGCTCCCTTTCGCATCACTACTAGTTTCAGCTTTAGCTTTGGAGTCTCCAAAGAGTGCAGGCTGACCAAAGCTGGTTCCTCCAAAAAGGGGTGTTGCCTGAGGCTGGGGGGGTTTGGCAGAGAAGCTGAAAGATGACGGGGTGGTGGGTTGGGTGGTGGATGCTTGAGTGTTGGAACTGGAGGGGGCAGCTGGCTGGGAGAAGGTGAACTGCAGAGTGTTGGGGGGGGCGCTGCTAGTTGTTTGTGGATTGTCTTGAGCAGAGATAGAGGGTGCTGCAGCTGGCTGTGAAAAGCTGAAGCCCAGCGGCCCAGGTTTAGCCCCAGTCAATAGAGGGAAGCCAGTGGTGGTGGTGGTGCTGCTACTCATGGCGCTGGTATTCGTCTGGGACCCACTACTGCCAAAAGGTGAACTGGACATTGAAGTAGTCTGAGGGTTAGCTGGCTCAGGACTGGCACTGAAGATGGGTTTGAACAGTGCCTCATTAGCTGGCTTGAAACTGAAGCCTCTGCTCTGGGTCGCACTCTGAGCTGTGCCAAATACACTGGTGGTGACATTAGTAGATGATGGCTGTCCAAACACAGACTGTCCGAAACCCAGTGGCTGAGGTTGCCCTAAGGTAGTGGCGGAGCCAGAAGTCATCTGGGAGTTTCCAAACCCAGAGGGTTGTTGGCCAAACCCTGGTGGCTGTTTGCCAAATCCCTGTGGCTGCTGACTAAATCCTGGAGCCTGCCCAAATGCAGAAGGCTGTCCGAATGCAGGTGTCTGCCCAAAGACTGAACTCTGGTTTGGGCCACTAGTCTGTCCAAACGTTGGTGCGGGACTACTACCAAAGCTACTCATTCCTAATGATGGCTGTCCAAATGCTGGAGCTTGGCTTGCTGTTGGCAGCAAGGGGGGCTGTGTAGACGACTGTCCAAAGGCAGGGGTCTGTCCAAAGATGGTATTTCCATGAGGTGAGGGCTGTCCAAACGCTGATGGTTGATAAAAGCCCATAGTTGGGGGCTGATTGCTAGAACTTTGCTGTCCAAATGACTGGAACAAACCAGTCTTCAAAGTGTTGGTTGGGGCTTGGAAAGCTCCACCTTGTGGACTTCCAAACGGATTGGATGGATTCATGGCGCAAATACCAGCGGATGTTTGGTATTCTTGGTTATTTGCTGACGGAACCGTTTCTCATACAGGCATTCAAACAGCCGAAATCTGTAGCATTGTTTCCGCCTGTCAAGGTTTTCGGTGTAACACTCTATCGCGTTGAAAAAAAAACAACATTATGAAGATAGGAACGAATACAAATGCACTGCTCGGCCGCTAGCATAAGCTAACACCAGGAACATAAAGTTAGCTTAGCAAAGTTTGTTTCATTGTCCTTAAAGTTGTTGTATTGACACGACCAAAAATCACCAGGAAATACTTAGAATTCTGCAACTGTGACACGAAAAATTTCTCACCGTTCACACTTTGTATCTGCTATGTTGATTTTTTTGGCCCAGTTCAAACAGTGTCCTATTTCCGCTTCCGGTCCCACAATTCTTTTGGTCCCCGCTCATAGCTTAATTCCGTTCCGTGACTGCCAACGCCGTGACCGTTCCATTGCTCGAATGGGATTTAAACGGGGAAGCGGCCATTAACAACAGAATATGTGTAATTTCTGCCTATTATATTGGCACTTCCACACAACCAAGAGAAAGCTTTCATAGTCGGTTTCGGGGAACTATACGTGTTGACACCGCCGGACGCGTCACCTTGAATTCTGCCTGCCCGGTAATGGCCTCGAGACCAATGCAAAACTGACCAACTGTTCTCGTAAACTTACCGCCAACCGAAATATCGTAACTGGCCGTCGTTGGAGGTGGGTTAGTTTTAACTTTCACCTATGCCTCAAGATTATTTTAATAGCCTGTTTCTGTTTTTACGCCGAATTTTAAAATGGGAGTAGTACTGCGGAATCTCCAAAAGGTGGTGCCTCTTCGCCGCGCCAGATTGCGCAGGGATGTTGACACACTGAGACACATATTGGGCGTCCAGAAATTTGACCTGGGCATAATTTGCGTGGATAACCACAGGATTCAGCAAATTAACAACATATACAGGAAGAAAAATGCGCCTACGGATGTCCTCTCATTTCCATTCTACGAGGTAAATATGACTACATACCAGTATATGACAGTAAACCTATTAATTGATTTGCTTCCATAGCCACTGGGATAGATGTGTTCCTTTCAGTAAGAAGAACTAACCAAGTTTGGTGGCAGGGGTCACCAGGGTTGACCAATAACTCTGCTAACTGACTTCGTTAAATAATTTAAATTATGCTTTTTAGGATCTGAGACCTGGTAAGATGCCTTGCCCCCTTCATAGAGACGAGCTGAACCTTGGGGACATATTCTTGGGGGTGGAGTTTGTGATGAAGCAGTGTAAGGAGGAATCCTTAGATCTGCATGGGGCCCTCACTGTGAGTAGCTGCAGCACTGTACACTAAATTTCATATTATATCACTTTAATAGAGGCACCTCTCAGTAATGCAGGCTGTTGATTAGGGCTAAGTATCTTTCAGTCATTTCCTTGACTAATCAATTAGTTGTTTAGCCTATAAGATGTTAGAAAATGGTAAAAATGTGGGCCAGTGTTTCAAAACACCCAAGATGACGTCCTCAAATGTCTTGTGTTGTCCACAGCCCAAAGATATTCAGTTTACTGTCATAGAGGAGGAAAGACACTCAAAAATATCCACTTTTAAGAAGCTGGAATCAGAATTTTCACATTTTTTCCCTAAAATGTACTCAAACTGATAAATCAATGATCAAATTGATGAATTTAATAGTTGACAGCTAATCGATTCATTGATTATCGCAAAACTACTTTTACCTCTTCTCTACCATGTTTTTTCATGTAAGGTGCACATTTGTTTGTTATTAATTGCAACTTTAACAAATATATGGATGTGATTATAGTTATAGATAAAGCTGCTGTGCTCTGAATCTCTTAAGGTATGAATTCCACCATCCTGCCAGTCTGCAGTAACATTTATTCCTCTTTTTTAGGTTATCACTGCACATGGTATCTGTCACCTGTTGGGCTACAGACATGAGACAGAGGAAGAATGGACTGAGGTTTGTACAGATTACATAATTGTTTTATGTGTATGATTGAGTACCTGTGAGGTTTGGGTTCCACTGACAGTGAAGTCTTGTAACTATGCATTTGTGAACTACAAATTGACTTAAATCTGAATACGTGGGTTTGCCCCACTGTAAAGCACCATATGTTATACATGTTCATTTTTAATTTGTTTCCAGATGCTGCAGAAGGAAAGCTACATTCTAAGTGAGTACAACAGACTCACAGGGAGACATCTGGAACCACTGACGAAGAGATGCACTCAGGATAGGTGACAGTGACTGGTCACCTGTTAACTTTACACTTGCACTTGGTGCACTATGGTGCTTGATTTTGTTGATCACAATCCTGTAACCAGGTGGACCACTATTTGAATAAACTGCTGTTTTATTCATTCCTTCATTTATCATCTTCTCCACAATCACAATGTGCTGCAGTTTGACTGTGGATATCCTTTTCAAACACAGGATGTGAGTGTTGTTTAAGAGTTTTAAACATCAAATTGAAAAGTCAGTGCACTTTCACTGTAATATTTTATTAAAATCTGCTTTATGAAGAGTCAGTTGTGTATGAAGGGTAGAAAAGCTGTTCATTTTTACTTCACAAATACATTATACCCTCTTTACACTGTGTTTGGGACAGGATGCTCAGGAAAATGCAATGTTTCAGAAATCTAAATCCAAGGGATATTTTTTTAAAAAAAAGAAAAGACTGAATGTCTTTTTTCATCTGTCATAGTCAGGTATGCATTCATAGTGCAACAGAATACTGTACCCCCAGGAGTCAGCTAATAATAATGCTAAAAACCCAAGTATAAAGGACAGGATATCAAGAATATCTTATTCGGTCCATACTGATTTTTTTATTACCTTTATTTTATAATGCTATATTATAGATTTCCTTGTGTAGGTAATTGAGGAAATAATGTGGTCTGAATATGTCCAGCAGACACTGGTGTACTAAAATGTGACTTCAATTTTACAGTGGCAACAAAAGAGATTTACAACCAGTTTCTAGTATTGGAACCAGTACAGAAATAACAAAATACTTCCTTTATCTCCATTCTATAAGCAAGCCCGTCTGACTGGAACTATTTGAACAGCATTAGCAGAGGTCTAAAGTGTTAAGTACTGTATACTGGCCTTAAAGATGGTGAAATAAAAGACATTACGCTATAGCTTGTTTCCCTGGTGATCTAGTATTAATTACTTCTATTTGCCGTGGCGCCTGGGGTTAATTGAGATAAAAATCAACCCTATGCTGCAATAAATAGAAAATCTTGGCTTTTTATAAAGGAATATCTGACTTACACATTGTTGACAAACATATTCAAAAACAACAAGGTTGTGCAACATTCAAAGTAAAGCTTGTATACATATTTATAAAAATTTTCTTGGGAGGCACAAGGTCAAAACCCCAAAAGATTAAAGTGGGCTTTACTGAGAAAAGCTCAGTAAAAAACAGGCTGTTATTATTGAGCCCCAGCTTTTTTTTTTTTTTTTTCCAAATCTATAATATGGAGACAACCACACACACACAAATTAGGTCATAAGTGAAGCACGAAAAGCAACATCCACACACTCTGTGATAGAAAGCAGATTTTGAACTGGCCAGCTTGTGCCGGAACATAAATATTGCACCAAATGTACCCGCTAAATACAACAACCCCCTAAGTCTATAATAGCTTATACTCCAACATAGAATATATCTTTATTTAGTTTATATGGGAAATAAAGGGTCTGCAATTCATGAAGCACCAGTAGCATCTGGTGTTTGATAGTTGCTTTGAAGTGAAAGTCTGAATGAATGGCATTGAAGTTTAAAGAAATATAAGAAACAAAGACAAAAACTTTACAAAACAGTTGTTCGATAAAACCATAGCAAAGAAAAACTCCAGCCCCAAAAACATGGAGGCAAACTTTGATCCACTGAACATTTTTAACTGCATTTCTGGTATCTTAAAGAGTCTAGACAGCTTAGCATCTGTGTTGGCATTTACAGTGCTAATTTAGCAGGCCATTTAGTAATCTGTAGAGAAAAAGAATTGCCTGAAGACGACCAAAAAAGGACGGCAATCAGTAGTAGTCAAGGCTGTTCAGAGAAGAACTCCATCTACCAAGGCTCAGCTGTGGATGTGTGGGTGGCTGTCCACAGATGAAGCACTCAGAGGGGCTGCAGCACGTTCCTTCCTGCCTCTGAAGTGGTACTGGCTCCAGATCTCTCCATTTCAGACAACTGCTCAAACACATCCCTGAATACACACAAGATGAGAACAAGTCAGGGTCTTACAGCCAACTCATGCACATGAACACAAACATACAGTCTAATGGCTTAATGTGGTTTACACAAAGACTTAAAGTGACATAAGTTTATCCACCACACCATAACATGGAAAACAAATACAACCTCTGTGCCATTATTGTATGTCTCTATCAAAGAGGACCACGATCCAGCAGTTCCATTATGGGAACAAATGCTACACTGACAAGTTGTTTCAAAACACACATCTGCTTATTCTGCCAACTCACTTGTGCATGTAGAAGAAGATGTATCCACTGCGGTCACGGTCTCGCTGGACAGCTGCTTCCTGTGTGCGCGACACGTCCAGGTCATTGTAGGTCAGCCATGACTGCTTCTTCATGTCATACACGTCACTGATGTAATGGCCTAGAAAACAAACAAAGTTCACACGTGGACACTCGAGTGAGGACAGGTAGTGATGTGCTACAGTATCCAACTGAAAACTACAGCAGGTAATATCACGAGCACGCTAAATGTTGCGCAGAGAGGAAACCAGCTTAGAGCACAGGCAGCAGGTATGATGTTGAATTTCTATCAACTCATCAAACGACTTGAAGTGTGTAAACTTGATAATGCCTCTGACTGAGGAGGAGTTGTACCACAGTGTAATTATCAGGTCAGACAATATTTGACATAATACGTAAAATCAATGTATTTATTATATTACATACAACCATCGAGACCAAATATTAAAATGCACTACTTGTTTCTCTTAACACAAAACGCTCACTGTGCTGCTTGAATTACATTTAAGTGTGTGCTCACCAGAGGAGGAGCTGCTCCCGATGTGACTGACGACACTGATGAGTCTAAAGGAGTTGGCCAAGTCTCCGCTCTGTGGATTACAATGTTGATAAGCAGGTTACTATGAATTAAAGTGGTTCAGTGTATCCACGTATACTGTTTATTATTAGTACAGCTGGAAAGATTTAGCAGGAATGTTGGTAGGTTTGTAGTACATAATATTTGCTTTTCAGTTTATGTGGAAATTTATTATTATTATTTTTAAACTGACTAGCATTTTACTTTTGATCAAGATTGTTCTATTTGTTTAAATGTCAAGGCAGACATTGTGTGGCAGCATGATGTTTAGTACCTCAGCGTTCCTCTTCAGGTTCTCAGCCTCTGCTTCAGTGTACTCCATGTCCAGCACATCCTCGTTGCCAGAGTCATCATCAGAGCACAGCAGCTCAGGCAGAGAGTTGTTAAACTCTGTTGGGCGAAGAGGAGAGTGATACTGGTCAGGGACTTTTGTAGCACAGTGAGTCTGATTAAACAGTGACATTATGTGCTCTGAGCAAATAATGCTGATAAATAATGTCTGATAAACTTCTGCTTTGCACTGGTGTCATCAGCCTGGTGTCTTTCGCTTGTTTAAAAAGGACAATGAGCGTAAAGAATGAAAAGACACTGCAGTGAATTTGTGACATAACTGATTAGCCAGTCAGATTTCTTGAAATTAGCAAAAATGCTCAACATCTCAGTTCATACCTTGCAAACTGAGCTCAGTGGCCCTCTTCAGATCATCATCCTCTCTCATCTCTTGGGCCTCCTGTATGGTGTAAGGTGGAGACAAGGTAAGTGTAAGAATTTTCAACATTGTATATTCACTCAGGTCATGTCTGATGTTCAAAAGGATTATTCGGATTTTTTGAAGTGGGGTTGTAGGGATAGTCAGCGTATTAGCAACAGTAGATGGTTGTCAGCATGCCCCCCAGTTGGGAGAAGCAGATAGGAGTACCAACACAGAAGCAACATAGCGTACTGCTGTGGAGGGTCAGTAGCAAAACATATTTTATCCACTGATTATTGATTAGCACCTTGAAAAAAACTTCAACTATCCCTTTAATGTCTGGTTGCTCATGAAGTCAGTTGCTTCAGTGAGATTAATACTTTGGGTGGATGGTGAAAAGGAAAAATCTGACTTAGCTACAAATTGTGTTTTATTATTTTAATTGCCATCACAATTACTATTTTTAGTCTGCATATTTGATGCACGTAGTTGTTTGACAGCAGTATGGTGCTACAATACAGTGTTGAGATGCAGCACCATTGTTCCGTTCTCAAGAACAGCCCTGCAAATGTCACGTAACCTTTAATCTTACATGCTCCTGGAGGCTCTGGGCCAGGGCCTGCTGTAGCTCCTGTTCTTCCCTCTCCTGATCCAGACTGTACTGCTGGACCCAATCCAGTTCTCCCTGCTGCTGCACACCCTCTGGAGTCTGGTTCTCCTTGTTCTCATCCATGGTCAGGTCCAGAGAATCCAGCACATCTACCCAATATCAACACATACACAGGTCAGTTACCTTAATTCATATTTAAGTATCAAGTCATCTCCACTTCGACACCCATAATAATGACAATTTTACCTTGCTTGAGACTTACATTTCAGCCAGCTCAGTTTTTATTTAAATTCAGAGAGCTACGCTGATTTCAAGCAGCATGTACAATCAAATGACTGATGCAGAATGAGTAAATACATTGTACTATGTTAGGTTCATACTGTACAATCCCTCGATACTAAAAACCCATCTACTGAGAGCTTAATAATGCTTAATAATGTTGCACTACCTGCTGGCTGTTTGGTGTCTGTTTCCAGCAGATCTGTATGATAGGCCAGGTCATGGGCATCTGTGTCTCCAAAGCCTGTGTCAGGACTGCTGGTTGGCTCATCCTCCAGTGGGGGTGGGGCTGAGAGCCCGGCTTCTTGCCGACTCATCTCAAGAACGGCTGCCAGCATTTCGTCATCATTTATGCCACTGAAGTCTGCTGAATCTATCGTTGCTCTCCGCTGGAAACACATAAAACAGTGTCAGAACACCAACAGAGACAAAACAAAGGTGGCTGAATCATAATTGTCGAGGTCTGTGAGCAACTGCTCACCTCTTCTGGTCGGTCGTCGTCATCGGGCAGACAGCTGCTGAGGCGTCGCTTCCGGCTCGCGCTCACCTTTCTGTTAGGTTCTTCTTCACTGTCAGAGTCCACTATGATAGAGGTGCAGCTAGAGTTGGCCACTTTCCCTCCAATCCTTCTACACACAGTCACAAATTCAGGGATTATATTTCCAAGCAAAGTCTGGGGGCACTTTAAGTCCTTTTTAGTCATCCAATATGTGACAGATTTCACACACATTTTATCAAAGAGGCTGAGTACAGAACAAGTTGGAGCACACTTGGGAGTTCAGAACTGGTTGTGGCTAGTGTAAATTTAACACTTCTTTTTCTCTGTTTAACACACTGTAATTATGTAAAAGTCTTGAAGAATTTTCTGTACTTACCGGAGAGGTGCTGTGGAGGAGTTGATTAACGGTGATGTTTTGAGTGTTCTGGACCTTTGAGAACAACAAAGAAAACATTAAGAGGTGTAATTGTTTGCTGCTAGTTCATTAACCATCATCTCTCTGCCAATGAGGCCACATCTAATGGATTCAGGTCAATTACAAAGCTTTTACTTAAAACCCTACTGAGTCTGGGTAATTACATCCTGAGCTATCGAGTGATAGCTCAGGATGTAATTACCCAGACTGTGAAGTGTTTTTTCATACATTTTATTTGAGGGTGTTTAGGATGTCTTACATGGAGGCTTGGGAACTCCAGCCGAGACTAATAGGGGGACGCGTGGATTCAGTGCAGTGGGACAGCAGGGTCAGGTATCGGGGAATCACCACCTGCTGGCCCAGCTTGCTGTTCAGAGACAGCTGAGCGTTAAAGCTGTACCGTTTCAGGTGTAGGATGAGCACTCTGTGGGGAGAAAGATCCATCAGCAATCCAAAAGTAATTTGCTGTTTATGAAGAGCTTCTTTTACTCTAGTGATCAACAAATCTTTACAGGAAATTGGGATTCTAATTGTGGCTGAACAATTGAGCTACTTAGCATTCTATATGTGTGAAATAAAGCAACTCATGATGTATGTGCATTTCACTGTCAGTAGTATATGTGTAGATACCTGGGCAGTTTGCTGAATTTGTGCGTAACAGTAGCTACTTTCCCATTGCACTTTTCACACGAGTACTCAATTTCCTCCATCTGTGAAAGGAAAAGGTAACTCATCATTACCAAAACCATCACATATTCAAACTGTTTATATCTAGTTGAGGGCTGTTTGATTCATATAGGGATAATTATTTTCTAAAGAAGCATTATAAGCTGGAAAACTGAATGCTCAAAGATGAACCCTTCTCACCCTAAAAAAGAGATCCAGAGAATCCTGGATAGAGCGAAGAGGGAGGGTCTTCTTTCTGCGTGGTAGGTCGATGGACAAATCATTGAACTGCTCTCGCTTGGTCACCACCTCACCACAGCTACAAAACAACAAAAAGGTGAAACATACTATTTATTTTCTCCAGATCCACATAACAGATAACAGTTGAGGCAAACACATTAAAAAAGATACATTGTAAGGATAATTTGCAATGATTAAGCAGGAGACAGGCCTCACCCTTTGCAGATGATGGTGTGCTGCACCTCGAATTCCATGTTGACCGCCACAGGGCAGGTGTAGATTCGGGAGGTGTCAACCTCTTCACCAGGCTCTGTCTTGGCTGCAGATGACGTTGCCTCCTGGCCACTCTCAGCCACCACAGAGGACGACGAGGATGCTGCAGCTTCATTTGTCCAGCTCTTGTTCATTTTCTCCACATCGTCCTTTAACTGGTCCAAACACTGGCTCAGGAACTCATGAGCATCCTGGTAAACATTGTGATATGCATGGACTCAACTGAGCACAATTAATAAATTTAAGAGGAAGGTTGTGTACAGATGGGTGACAAATCAAAATAAAAACTAATGTATCAGCTTACATAGACTGATCTGCTCATACTACAGGCTATAAAAGGTGACACTTCTAAAAAGTTTAAGGACTGCTTTATTTTATTTGTGTTTCTATATTTGCACATACTTCAGATAATTAGCAGTTTTGTTTCTGCTTGATGTTTGAGCTAAAGCAGGTAAGAGCTTTACAACAACGCAGCATGACAACCATCTGCAACTACTGCACAAAATCTGCTCTATTAAGATGCTTTTTCTAACCACCAGTAGACCACAACTGCTCTGAACTGTTGATTCTATAGGTAGATCTTACATTCTGCATGTTTCCAGAGAAACGTTCCGCTGTGGATGAGATGGCACTCTTCACTTTCCTCAAGAGGTCCTTTTTTGTCTCTGGACAGCCCACGTCCTTCTTGACCATAAGGTGAGCAAAACGCCTGCAGCCAGTGTATATATCACAGAATAATGTAAAACCTTTAAAAACATTTGTCTTTCTAACTTTTTAACAAGTGTCATAAAATTGCTACAGGCATGTTTAAGAAGGTTTTTGAACAATGAGGTCTGCTAGCAAAACACATGAATTAATAATTTTCCATAAACACATCAAAAATCACACCGTCTTAAGAGCCTAATGTAGTACCTGAGCAATGCATTGATGGGCACCTTCTTCCATGGGATGCTCTGCTTCAGCATGTCATTGGAGAAGGAGGGGAGGCTGAAGAGAGACTGCAGGATGGCGTTCATGTAGCAAGTGTTGCCCAGGTTGGAGAATCTGAAATATTTGAATGAACGGATTAAAAAACTGTTTCATTTCCAGGACTTAGAGACATGGCTTTTATGATGTTACAAATGTTTATGTTTGAAAGCGTAATAGCAAAACAGCCTCTTAAAGACCCATTTTTTTCTTTCTTGATTATAGCTTAGAAGGGGGGTGTGAAATAGCTTTCTGATTTCCCTTGTGAGTCATTTCGGTTCCCAATCTGCAAAGTAACTGCAATCTAGTCTCTACACATAGACCAACTGCTTATGCTCACATTTAGTGCAGCCCATCTGGCTTGTTCTTACCCTTGCAGTGGAGGCTGAGGCTGAGCTAGAGTGGAAGGCCTCTGCTTGTTCCAGCCACTGTAGTCCAGAGAAGGGCGTACCTTCTTGAAAGGAGTGGAGTGATTGGGCAGCATGAGGCTTCTCTTGACTGTGGTGCTCTGTGCTGTGCTGGATGGTCTGGTAGGTGGCGGGGATTTAAAATGTTAGTAAAGATTATACAGACATGAATCACTGGCCTCACCATGATTTGGTTTGTCAGTAATTCTTTCTTCAGTAATCAACAGTCAAATTTGTATAACCATAAAATAAACATGTGCAATAATGCAACTTTATACCATTTTTCACTACATGAAAAAAAGACACCAGAATTATGTTTCACTGCACTGTTCAACTATGCTCATATGAAGATGCAGATGTGTGCTGACTATTTGCATTTAACACCATACCACTACAGAAACTCACCTGTCCAGGAAAGAGTGACTCTGGCTGTAGTCTTTAGTCACAGATCGGCTGCCGTAAAATGACGTTGGCTGAAGGGGAGTTGAACCCAGTGGAGCTGAGGGTAAGGGGAAAGAAATGTGATGAAACATGAAGTCTGTTTCATTCAGCATGCAATGTAAATTCTACTAAATAACTGAAGACAGAACCAGTGATATATAGATGGTGTTGTTGTTGAGTTTGTGATGCAGAAGTTTACCTGATGTCCTGTTCTCCTCTGCTTGCTTCAGCTTGTCTTTGCAGCTCAGGAGAAACTTCCTGGATGGATCCGAAGTAGCTTTGTTGTTGCTAAGGAAATGTATACATATATTTTTTGGGATGTTATGACTGTGGACGAATTTCTAACAAAAAAAACAACAACGATTTGACTGCCATTACCCAAGTAAATAGTATATCTTACACTACTGTTACATATTAACATTAACATACCTGTTTAATTACCAGATGAGGAGAAAAAAATACCACAGACAGTAGATGCTGAGTCTGACAAAAGGCTACAGAAGTCAGGTCATTCCATGTGTATCCAGTACCACTACAGTCCAGTCTAGGCAGTAAGGCATGTAGCTTTTACCTTGAGGAGTCATTTTCCTTGGGGTAGTCCTCAGTCAGGTCACTTTCAGAGTTAAGGAGCCTTTTTCTCTTCTCGCTCCTGAAAAGCAGCGACACATAACAATTTATGTCACTAGCCTGAACTGACCATTCATAAATTGGAGAGAAAGAATGAAGGACAAAAACACAACACCTAAAAATGACAGGTGTCAAAGTTCTCCTGTAGGATAGTCGCATGCAGGAGGATTGCCACAAGGAATACGGGCCGAGGGCTAGTTGTTGTTTCAGTATCAACAAAAACAATAATTTTCCCGTTTTACAATGTCGAGAAAACACTAATCGAATGAGCGAAGCTCTGTAGTAATAATACCAAGCATCATCACCTCAGGTTGTTTAAAAATTATTATCTTCACATGACACAATTTACATAGAATTAGCAACAGGAATTCCCATCACACCTATTCTCAGAGAGTCCAGTGCGAGTGGGAGTGGAGGCAGCTCTGCTCGGGCTGCCCAGGGGCTTCCTCTGTGTGTCCTCCCGGCCTTCTGCACTCTGCCGCCTTGGTGTTGTCTGCAAGATGTTAGGAGTCGGGATATTTAACGCAAATGTAAGGGTACACTCTTCTAAATATTCTTAAGTTAAAAAATGTGTGTTCTTGATCACCTGTCTCTCTCCTGACGGGCTGGTCTCATTTTTTACAGCACGGTTCCCAAAGACACTGAAGTTTGCACTTCCATTAGATGATTTTAAAACTGCAAATTTAAGAAAGAACAAGAATTCAGGACAAAGCTGTGGAAAAAGAAGCTTTGAACCCTGTTTTTTGAGTTAGGGCATTATGAATCCCTTTTCACAAAACACCATCATAATATTTTGGCAGGCAGCGACCAACCACAATATCAACACTGAAAACTGCATAATTTCTTGTTTGTCTGTTTTTATTATTTAGTATGGGTAAAACTTTATTCAACTTGAGCAGTCAGCCCCTCCTTGCCCTGTTCATGCTCTGTCTCACACACAAATACAATGACAAAGTCTGTCTGTCTGTCTCTTCCTCCAACTATGTTTAAGTCCAACTGAAGTCACATTTAGTCATCCATTTTTGTAGTCAAAAATAAAGTTACCATATTTTTCAAAAGCATTGATCATTTTGCTTTGGTTTTGGTTTAAAAAAAAAAAATAAACAAAATAAAAAACACCCACTCTTCCCAGAAGTCTCATTTTCGTCTCAGAGTGTTTGTTTGCATGTGATTGACAGCAGCGGACCAGCTGCCACAGTGTCAGTGTTACACCATAGACAATGACAAAGTAAACAAACTTGTGTGTTTTTCACTTAACCACATGGCACAAAGGTGTGAACACAAACTGTGTATACTGTGCATGCCCGTTCTCCAGCCTTTGCCACCTTTGGCTCAACAAAATCCAGGAAAAACCCTGAATATGACGCTAGCTGTGAACTTTTCCTCTATGAATGTTTCTTTTGTTGCTCATTTAACAAGCTAAGGTAGACAAGATGTGTGTTCTTGTTTGAGAGTTACGAAGGAGGAGACTTTCACAGGTAATTTGGGCTGTTGTTCAATGTCTGTGGCTCTTGTGTTGTTGGCGCATTACTGTGTAATGCAATTTTTTATTGGTTGCATCAAAATAACCATCATGCAACCCCCAAAACACATAAAATTAAAGAAATAAATTTCTTCCTTCTGGTTTCTGTTTTTTTTTTTTTTTTTGCAAAGCAGACCTCAGGGCAAGTGGTTTACAGCGCAAATATGTATGTTGTAGTAAACAGAATATTTCATTTCACTTGGATTTTAAAACGACTAACAAGTTTTACTTGAAATGAGCCAAAAACATGTGCAACAGTGCTCAACATCAAAATGTGTGGCAGTTGTTTAAGAGTTGTGACTGTCATCTGTTAGAATTTAAGAAATGTCTGTCTGCAATGTATCAATGTTCATGCATACAAAGCTAAGTATAAGCCCTGAGAAATGCTGCCCTAAAATTGTGCAAATGTCTACCAACTCAACATTACTGTCATATATACAAAAAGAGTGACTTTATGCTTTGCAAAATTATCACTAGATAAACTAAAATACAGATAGGATATAACTGTCAACATCACAAGTAAGAAATACGTTCCTTTGGTTAACATCATTTACTTTATCGTGCTGTGTGAACCATCAACAATGCATCTCAAGTTCTTAAAAAGAGTAGTGGTGTAATTACTTGTCTTGCCCTGCTTCAGCTTTTCCAGGTATTCTTTAGTCCTCTGAACCAAAGTTGGGGGCATCTTATCCAAGATGATGACACTGTTGTCCTTCAAAGTCAGCATGATTCGGTTCAAATTCTGGCTGATGGTCTTCACGTTCTGGTTCAGCTGATGGCATTAAAACAATACAAGATAGTAAAATTAATTTCCTGATTGCAGTTTTATTTATTTATTTTGTATTTCCTATAAATAACTACAACTGCATAGTGCAAATTACTAATTTGTTACTTGATCAAATTATATTTTCCCCAAGGCATTTATGACATTAGGAAAATGAGTAGAGCATCATGTGAAAAGGATCCTGGTCCTGGCTCAGAGCCAGGACAAGGACCACACGCACGTTATCAGTCACATTTTATGTGCCCTAGAGTCTAGGGCCTAGACCACTGATCCACCAAAACCTTTTTGTCTTTCTTTTATGAAATCATTCACTGGTGTGTCTCATACCATGTATCCTCTGAAGACTTCAAAGGTGGCATTAAAAAGTTTACAGCTTGCCCTTTGCAGAGGGTGGCACTTGTCAGAATGCCTATAGACATGTCAAAGCACTCCTGCAGCAGCAGAATCCACCTCTCCACTCTCTAACCACTTGCTTTATATTAACCTTTTTTTTTTTATTTTACTTTAGACAGATACATAAAGTAATTACTCTTGTTGGAAGGCTTTTACTGCACTGTATCAGTGCATGTAATTTAATGAGTTGCTGTCGGCTCAAATAACGTTATCTTCTCCTCACCTGTCTTTTGTTTCCTCCGCTCTGCTTCGTCTGTGGAGGAGTTCCCCCTCCCTCCCCACCACCCACTCGTATTCCACAAAGACCCAGGTCCAGACACCATTTCAATAAATCTCTATAACCAAATACCTGCACATGAACGTACGTAAATTTTAAAAAGCCTGGCTGTTTACTTCCATGCAAACCCCTAAATTTGATGGCCAAGGTACAATTTTGGTGGCCCAAAAGTAAACTTATGTAAATACACAAGAAAATGTATCAAATATCAAACTGGACATAGATACTACTTCAGAATCAAAAGCAATGTTTTAGCAGCTGCACCCTTTATTGAATCGATACAAACTGAACAAAACGAACAATACCTGGAATATTTTAGAGGCTCCGCCAGAGTTGAATCTAAGACAGAGGTTGACTTTGTTGTCCTTCTCCAAAATCTCAAAAGTTCCCTCTTTCCACCTGGTGGTACCCTGGTCCATGCTGGTAAAGCGGATCTTAACAGCGCCACCGCTGGAGAGTTTGGGCACTATGGTTGCCATGGCTTACTATCCAGATGGAGCACTTTGGAGGCTGGGGCTCGTGATCAGACAAATCCTAAACAAGAGGGAACGTAAATGAACTATGTCAGTAAAAACACCATGTGTCATTTATAACCCACTGTCTCTATTTAGTCTATACAGAGTAGATTATTTGTTAGTGATAGACCGATAACATCATTTTAAGATCATCAGCATCGGCCGATGCCTGCATTCATGAGTCTGAATAAACAAAAAATGTATACAGACTTGTCAGAGACAATGCACAGTTCTTATTTTCATATATTTTTCTGTGTTCAAGCGAATAATATATTAGTGTTAAAAGATATTAGTTGGGATCAAAACAAAGAAGATGATGCTGGGTATTACTATGTTTTTTTTAACTTATTACTACTTATGCACGTTTAGACTTTTTTTGCTCGGGGAGATGCTGCTTTATTTTTCACTCATAAGTTGTTGTTTTTCTTTTACAAAGTTTAGTTTTTTGAATACCTGTGAACACTTATTTGGTCAATATATTTTTTTAAATCAAAAATAAACAGAGTGCAGCTCTTTTAAGATCTAAGCTTAAACAATGCAGACAATAACATTAGTGTTCAATGTTCACTTATGTTGAGCAATTGTGTCTTATTTATTATTAAATTGTTGTATTTTTTTAATGCAAAGCAAAAAAACAAAAACAAAAAACAACTAGATATGGGCAATATATCCATCAGCCCCCCTCCTATCGGTGACCCACTATTATTAATGCCATGCTTTAACCATATCAATGCCACCAAATTATTGTAATTACTGCCATTGTTCCAAATAGAGATGGTAAGGTGATGAGCCCAATGATGAACCTTAATGATTAATAATACAATTCACTTTATTAGTCATTGTAGGCATATAATGATTATGTCTGGTAACTATCAGAACCTGCAGCAACAGAAAAGATAAACAGACAAGACAGATACTATATAACTATATATAATAAATAAATGAATGTGAAATAAATCATCAGCGCTAGTAGGCACAGCCTACTAAAATGACAAATGACTTGCTTAGTTTGCACTACGTTACTCAAATAACGTGACAAATAAAAAACAATTACCTAACGTTAATAACACAATTAAGCTAGCCTGCTATGGCCACCGCTTCACTACTGAGCGGTTGTTTAAAGTCACAACAAACTCCAAGTTAACCACGAGCAACATATCACAACAGCTAACACGGGACAAACATGCTTTAATGGCTCATCGTATCTTAACAGGCAATACACTTGCGGCGAACAGAGATGAATTTCTAAAAAGTCGGGGGACTCACGCCACTTATGTTAGCTGGCTAGCGGTTCCATTAGGACACAGTAAAACCTGGTCTGCATTAGCTATCAAACTAGCCCAATGGCCAATCTGTATCTCGGCAGCAAAGACAGGCGAAGGTGCATGACACAGTGCGACCGGCGCTCGTTACTTCTTAACGTTATTCTGACAAGACGAACAGTCAAAAAATGTGCAAAGGCAGTAAAGTTACGAAGAGCCTGCCAGGGTGACACCACGGACAAGCTGAATGTCTGGGATGCTAATAATGTCGTCCCATCATCTACAGACGTTGAATGGATGGAGGAGGCCGACATTAGCAAGTCGGCTAGCAGGCTAGCTGCACCTAGCTAACTGGCTAATTTGCCTGATTGTAATTTGGTGATGAAAACACTGTCACAGTTTGATTACATCGTCGTAGTTTTTTACCTGTCGATGATATGTGCTCGTCTTTAAACTTTTCGATCACAGTATCGTTTTCGTAGGTCCTCCGAGGACAGAAAGTTTGTTTTGCCGGCATTCACCTGCTCCCCAGTACGTCTGTTGTTGACAGCGCACCCGCACACGACGCCTCACAACACTGCGCGATGATGGCGGGAATGTGAAAATTTACAACGGAAATAATAACCGAGAGTACGTCGGATGGTCCCCTCGCGATATTTGAAGTAATTGTATTTAGGTTGCCTCCATTACTGAAGAAAAAATGGCTACTGGATTGACTATGTTATATGATATGTAGCGTCTTGTTTTGAGCCGTCGATTGTGTTGTCGACATTTATGAATGTGAAAATTAACGATTTTTTATCCTGTTATGTCAATGAAGTTATGTTGCTTGTAATGATTATTTTCGTGCGTACTTGATTCATTTTGTCAGGGCAGTGAGATAGCAGCTAGCTTGGGCTAGCTGCTCGTACTGTGCGTTAGTTACGCCAACTTTGTTTCATTGTAGCCGCTTTAGTTTACCACTGACGTTACACCACACTGCAGCGGGCAAAGTAGTTTTTAACAACATATTGGACAAACAAAGAGCTTCAGAGAATGCTGGCGACGGGAGCGGTGAGTATCTAACTTAACAGCATACGTTACTGTACGGTGCCAACAGTGTGAACATACATTTTCCACCTTTGTTTTCCATTGTATTGCTTTAAGGATGTCGAAACCAGCTCATTCAACATTGCCTGACAGTATCATAGATGTGTTCTGCATTATTTCCAACTTTCAGTTCGAGCATTATACTATTTAAATTGATGGAAATATTCCGACCGAAGGCTCCATTCTGTCAAGTGACATAAGTCTCCATGTCTTCTACATAAATGTATTCACATTTCCCGAAATGCAACCTGACACATGTGGTGTGTTTCGAAACCTAGGGATCTTAAAGGGTCTCAAAACGTGTTTTAGGGTCTGGCTTTGATTATTAAGCCAGAGCCTATTCATTACCAGTAACGGCAGGATGAAGCTGTTTACTTCCATACAGTCAGATAGGACGATACGCAAAATTGCAAATAATCTCCTTTCTCGTTCCATCATCTTGAAATATAGTATGTATCCAATGTTTAATTACATAGTGATGATGAATGCATTTATTTATTATTTTCCCTTCCTCTTACAGGCTGTAACTAATGTCACAGCCCTGGCCCAGGTAGACCGGGAGAAGATCTACCAATGGATCAATGAGTTGTCCAGTCCAGAGACCAGAGAAAATGCCTTGCTGGAGCTAAGCAAGAAACGCGAGTCCGTGCCAGACCTGGCACCGATGCTCTGGCACTCTTGTGGCACCATTGCTGCCCTGTTACAAGTATGGTCCATGTCCCATTCCCAGTTGCAATTAACTAATGTGTTTGTTCATTATATCTGTTGTGTGGCCTTGATGTTAGATTTAACAGATTTCTTTCCTTGTCTTATTTCTTTCTGTTTTTAGGAAATAGTGAACATCTATCCATCTATTAATCCGCCTACACTTACGGCTCACCAGTCTAACAGAGTGTGCAATGCCCTGGCTCTTTTGCAGTGTGTTGCCTCACACCCAGAGACACGGTAATGGAGAGTTTAGTATCATAGAAAATTGCTGTTTTGTTTTTTTTGTACAGATTTGTCTTTTGGTGTTTGTTGTAATGTTAGTGATGAGTTAACTTATTAAAATTTCTTTTATTTCTTTGTTCCTTATCAGGTCAGCTTTTCTTGCTGCTCATATCCCTCTTTTCCTTTACCCTTTTTTACACACTGTGAGCAAAACACGGCCGTTTGAGTACCTGCGACTTACCAGCCTTGGAGTCATAGGTAACCTTTACTCCATCTTAGCCATTGTATTTCATGATTGAGGTTAATTGCCATAAAACTGTCATCACCTTTCCATCAATCTGTCTCCTTGTGTTTACTGCAGGTGCCTTGGTGAAAACCGATGAACAAGAAGTGATTAACTTCCTCCTCACCACTGAAATCATCCCGCTGTGTCTTCGCATCATGGAATCTGGGAGCGAGCTGTCAAAGACGGTACCTAACTGTTCCAGCTGCTTTTCCACCAGTCTAACTGATATATTCCCAAACTTGACTGTTGCCATACAGCCAAGGTTCAAACCTGTGTTGCAATGTTTTCCCTCTTCATCTATCTGTTACCCTGTTAAAAAATCCTAATCTTTTTCCTGATTAAAAAAACAAACAAACAAAAGAGTCTGAAAAAAAGACCAAATCTAATGCGAGTCATTTCTCCCAACCAGCTGCTTTCCATTGAGATTCATGTGTATGTATCACTGCTGTAGTGCCAGCTATACTAGAGCTGGCCAATATGGCCAAAACTATGAGTATTTCCTTATCAATTAGTACCGATTTTTGTCATGATATGTAATGTGATGTTTCCAATTTGAAGAGTGTCCTGATGATTGTAAATGGATTGCATTTTATAGTGTCTTTCTGGTCTACTAACCACTCAAAATGCTTTACAACACATGGTACATTCAACCATTCACACACACACAGAGCAATTTAGGGTTCAGTATCTTGCCCAAGGACACTCTGACATGCAGACTGAAGGAGCTGGGGATCGAACCTGTGACCTCCTGATTAGTGAATGAACTGTACCTTTGACGGTTTCAGTGCCTTACAGGTTGTGACTTCAGGTAACATGTCACCATTCTTCACTTCATTTTGTTCGGCAGGTTGCTACTTTCATACTGCAGAAGATCCTGCTGGATGACACAGGACTGGCTTATATATGTCAGACATATGAACGTTTCTCCCACGTGGCCATGATCCTTGTAAGTGTCCCCCGTGAAAATTTATGATAATTTACCATCTTAGTATCTCTGCACAGTGTGACATTGATTATAAGAGAATACCCTTGTCATTGCGTTGTTTTCATCTGTTTCTTTGCAGGGCAAAATGGTGCTTCAGCTCTCTAAAGAACCATCAGCTCGTCTGTTGAAGCATGTTGTTCGCTGCTACCTTCGCCTCTCAGATAATCTCAGGTACAACAGTGTTGCAGAGATACAGTATACTGTATGTGGTCACATGATTCAACTTTGGCTCTTAACTGAGTAGTGATCTGTATAAGATGAGCTCTCTTGTGACCCTGTCAACTTCTGTCAGGGTAGAGAATATGACTGAATAATTTCATGATCAGTCCTTGCCACTAGGAGGAGTCATGCCATAAATACAGTGTGTGTCAACTCAGTTAAATGGCTCCTCAGCCTGTGGTTGGATCATAATGTTTGCAAACTAATTGCAACAATTAGTCAACGATCAGAAAATTGATTTGTAATACCATTCTGATAATGAATTTTCAATGAGGTTTTAATATTTGGTGGTTACAGCCTGACAGTGCTAATTCTTTTCTCCACTTTATATAATGTCAGATGGATTTTTTTGCCCTTTTTGTTTATTGGCAGAATCCACGAAAGCAATTTAAAAATATTGATTTGAGTTTTGGCACTTTCTGATGGGCTTTTCTGCATTTTTACACAGGTGAAAAAAATATTATACTTAAATTGTACTTTTTGAAGAATGCACTAAGTACACTTTGTGGTATTTTTGCCGCCTTCAAGTGTCAGTGTACACAAGTAGTCCTTGAGTACCACTTGAGTACAACTTGAGTAATACTTGAGTGTAAGTAGTTGCTAAATTGGCACAACTTTTTATAAACTTTAAGTGTACTGAAGTCCACCAGTGAAGATCAGGATCCACGAGCATTCAAAACACAACACACTTGCAGTACAATTGTATTATATCACCAATATTTTGGAAATATATTTCAAATGAAGTGAAATTAAAATACACTTTAATTAAGCATGCTAGTAGTGTATTGCAAAGGACTTGAAAATAGGTATACTTTTAAAACAGTTTATTACGTGTACAAGTATTTGTAATTTATTGCACTTTTTAAAAGTCCATTTTTTAATACACTTACAAAAAAGCACACTTTTTTAGAAAGTATAGAAAATTAATGTGATTTGTGACATGTGGTATCCTTTCCTCAGAGCCAGAGAAGCCCTGCGTCAGTGTCTGCCAGACCAGCTGAAAGATAGCACCTTCGCGCAGGTGCTGAAGGACGACACCACCACCAAACGCTGGCTGGCACAGTTAGTCAAGAACCTGCAGGAGGGCCAAGTCACCGATGCTCGAGGCATCCCTCTGGCTCCGCAGTGATGGGAACAGAGTGCGTGTTCACGGCTGACACAGAGGGACTCTCTTATCACTGTCTAGATTTTGTATTTTGCCAAATGTGGTGCTGAGACTGCCTGCAAAGTGAAGGGACATAATAGAGGAAGTTTTTTTTTCTTTCAGATAGATGGGTTGATTTACATCAGTATGTCACCTCCACACATGAGGTCACTGTCACACCTGAAGATCTGTTTTTTATGAGCCAGCCAATGCTGACATCAGTATTTGAGAATAATTCAATAATGATATATTGGCTGGGAAGTGTTTTGATGTTTTTGGCAAGTATCCTGAGAATTGGTTTATAGTGATAAAGACATGTCTTGGTTGGATATTTCATAGTAAAAAGACTTCACTATCACAGCAACAGTGAATTCTGAACAGTAAACTGAAAATTACAAATACCAGAAAATTGTACATTAAAATGCAACCTGTAAATCATTTAATGCTGCAATTAACCACACCACAATGTCAACATATCAATACTGACATATCAATGATAAGTCAGTATACAATTTTAATATCAGCTCTTCCAAAATGTCAGTCAGCTCTGCTCTTTTGCCGTTTATCACTGTCAGTATTTGTAACATTCCACCTCATCATAGGAGCAATTATTTTTAGCTTCTTGCATTTCAAATAAGACTTTTTAATCTTCTTCATGACTGGTTGTGTCTTTTTTTCTTTTGCTAAGCCTCTGTGGACTGATACTGCAGTATATGCAACCGTTTAGTAATATAGTGGATGTAGTTTTATGTTTTTACTGGTTTTGTATTTGCTGGACCAGTTATACACAAGATTGTCCAGAGTGAAATCTCAGAAGCTGGTCTTGTTGAAGATTTTTCATAAATAAACAGTTTTCCACCCAAATTAAGTTATTAATTGCCATGTTGACATGTGGTAAGAGGACCTGCGTTCAGTCTTATTCACTAGAAAGACAGAGTGACATTGATTTTGAAGGACATATTTGTCTATGTTTTTTGGAGCCTGTGGTAGGAAAAGTTATCCATCGTAGCATCACAAAGTATATGTGTATGTTTAATAACAATTGCACTGACAGTGTATATAAACTGCATATACTACAGTATATGTGTACATATACATTATATAACAATATGAAATAGTCATTTGAGTTGAAAGGATAGGAATGCATCCATTTATTCTCTATTCTCGCTTTCCCTGTGCAAGGTTTGGGAGGCTGGTTGCTATCCCAGCATGCATTGAGCACACTCACATATGTGCCAGTTTAGAGTGTTTGTTAACCTATTGTGCATGTCTTTGTCTTTCCATTAAAGTTAGAAAAATAGTGAACAGTTAGGGAAGTACTCAGGTTTTTTACTTAAGTTAAAGTTGCAATACCAAAGCGTAGAAATACTCTGTGCTGCATTTGAAATTTTCCTGAATTCAAAGAATAAAAAGTAAAAGTACTCATTTTGCAGAATGGCACAATTCAGAATAATGTATATTGTTGGATTATGATAATTGATGAATTAATGTACATCAGACATGTAGCTGGTAGATGTAGGCCACTTTTTATTTATTTCTATTTTATATATATTGAGATTATTGAGTAGCTTGCAAACCTCCCCCTGTGGATCAATAAAGTCGTATCTGTTGATAACATTTTGTAGCATTTACCACTATCTGGAAAGTAAAGTTAGCAAATGTAGCACAGCAAAAAGTACAATATTTCCCCCTGACATGTAGTGAAGTAGATGTGTAAAGTGGCAGAAAATTGAAATAGTCAAGTCAAGTACAAATTGGTCGATAGTACTGGAGTAGGCTACAATAGTTGTGCAAATGTACTTAGTTTCTAAAAAAATAGTCCAAAAGCAAAACATTTTTAATTTAGAATTAAACCAGAAGTGCAAATCTTCAAAACTAAAGCTGAGGTCAGGGGGTGTTTTTTTTTTTTTCTTGACAAACTGACTAAAATGATGAATCCAAACTGTAGCCAATTAATTTCTGTCAATTAACTTTTGTTTTCAACTCTATATTAGTAGCTCAGGTGAGCAGTGTTTGGATGAGGTGTCATCTTCACCAGTGATGCTGTGAAGAGTTTTTCATTGCAGGATATTTCAATAAGAGTTTTTATATTATTTTTAAGTTAGGTTCATTCTAAGTCAGTCAGATGAGAAAGTGGCTCACCTGTGCACACTGAGTACTCCATCTAACAGTACCTCAGACTGCACTGATGAGCACTCACTTCCTTTTACCGGAACATTAACAGATTGTTGCCCCCATCAGTTCCATTATCCTCACAAGGACTGAGATGGGCATCATGCATCGCGGAAACACCGACGCTCAAGCCGTCCATTTGTGAGCAAATCTGATCCCCACAGGAGATGTTCCTGAGAATGCATTGTGTGTTTTTGTCTGTTGACCTTTTATGAGGAATGAGCTACAGGAGCTGAAGTCATTAGAGGTCCAGGGAGCCTTTCAAATAGAAAAGTACATCAGAGTGATTGGGTCAGGAATGGGGAAAATGATTTTTTTCATCCACAGTGCCGGCATCCAATATTCACCCATGATTTGTTTGCATGTTAAAACAAGTTCAAAGTATTATCATTACATTTTTACACACTTGTTGGAAAGTGGAGAGATTCAAATTAAAGTTGGCATTGTAATAGAAATCGCATGTAAAGCATTGTCTGCCGATCAAGGCTCTGCTCTGCAGCGTGTGGCACGCTGCCAAGCTCTACAGTGTCGTCCTTCAGCCGTCTTTATTCAGATGATTGCAACCCTCAGCTGTTATCAGATATCAGATTTAGATTTAGAGTTTTATCAAGTTGAAGTGGGATTATTAAAAAGTACTTTGTTGACTTGTGGTTAATTCTGCAGAGAATTTTTTTTCATGCACAATATGCACTTTTCATTGTTTTATGAATTGGCTTCTTTCCAGAACAGACCTTTTCCCAGTATTGTGTTCCCTGTTATCAGTGCTGATACAGAAACATTAGAGTCGCTCTGCAGAGCAGTCACCCAGAGGATGATGGAGAAAGACAGACAGAGTGAAGCAGACTAAGGGAACTGACCTTCCACCACATGCAGCGAGGGCTCTGTGGTTGGCGGAGTGAGGGAGTGGCTGGAAAGGAAGGAAGGCTGGTGGGGAGGGGTTGTAAAGAAGGAGGAGGACGATGAGGAGGGGTGGGAGCAGAGCATACCAGCGTGCGGCAGCAGTGACTAGGGAATCGTGTTTCTCAGAGTGGAGAGAGGGGAGGGAAGAGGAGGTCGAGCCAGATTTCCCTGCGGATACTCCCAGTGTTTTGCAGTCCTGAGCTCAGCTAACAATCCCTGGACTCTCCTTGAGTCTGGATCTCAGCATAACAGGCCAGTGTGGCACATACACCTCCCTGAACCGTCTCTCGGGCCGGCCATCCAGGGTCCTTCCCCTCAGTATCTGAGGCCCTCCCTGGGAGAGTTGTCTCCTGAAGAGTACCCACCTCTAACATCCCTGGTGGGATCTGTTCTTTTGGTGAGTATAACTCATTTTTCCTATCAAGGAAAAATGCTAATTGTAGTTTGTCTGCGTCTTTCTTTGGCTGCAGACTTTGCTGAAGTGATGCTTTTATGTCTCATATTACTGCCTCTGGTTCTAATTTACTGAGCACACACCTCCCTCATTGAGTTATATATGGATTTAATTGGCTGGGTAGTGCCTGTTCACTTGTTTGTGAAATTCTTTGGATAATTGTGTGCAGAAACAACAGCAGTCATAGGTATAAATGTCAGGACACAAATGGCACTGTGCAGGGGGGATGGAACGTTCCTATTGTGGATAAATTGTGGGGGATTTAAAGTAAACAAGAAGTGCACAAGAAGAAAGTATGAAGCTGTTGGTTTTTGTAACTGAGTTCTTTATTCCCTATTTCCATCCTGTCATACATCCTCATTAGTCATGTCTTTCTGTGTTTGTGTGTCTGTGTGTGTGGTCAGCGATTTCTCTGAAGAAGTGGCCTTGTGTGACTCATCTGGCCTAAGCAGAGCGCCTATCCAAAACAGTTAAGCACGGCCCCCAAAATAAAACAACGTAATGTGACCTAATTGCAGCTTCAAAGTCTGGATGTGAAGCACGAAGGAGGGCGTGTTAAACTTTCAACAGCACAAAGTGAAAAACTTGGATGGAAAATAAAAAAGTCTTTGACGTGGCTCTGTGGTGAAAAGCACAAAATAAAAAAGAGCACATGAGTTGATGGAGCAAGTAGCTGTGGAAAATAAACCCGGCTTTCATGGTCAGTCTGTTTTTTCAGTAGGGGTGTGATATTAAATTGTGAAGCGACTGTGAATGCATTCCTTGTATCTCTGCAGTCATACTGTGGTGAGAACTTTAATTTTCTCATTGACTTGCTGGTGGGGGCACAGGGGCACAGGAGGGCTGTGAAAGACATTGAACTCCAGATTCAATCTTGTTGTTTCAGGAGACAATGGAAGGAAAGGATAGCTGTCGGACAGGAATACAGATACAGAGACTTTAGAAAACCTTCCATTTCAGGAAGCGTTTGATCCACATTTATCAGCGAACAGCAGAGATAGCAGGAGTTTATCTGTTTTCACTGATACAAAGAAAGTCTTCAGTGTATTTGTCTTTTGTTTGGGTGTCCTTGTTTTTAACGAGGCACATTATGATGATGTTAAAGATAAAACCGGTTGTACAGATTACAAAACACTCGGACATACTTGTGATTTTGGGCTATAGAAAAAGACAACATGTTTCATAAAGGCTTATTGAGGCTGCACTGGGATAATAATAATAATAATAAAAAGTCAGGGCATCACCAAAGATACTACAATTCATCCTGAGGCAACCGTGAACATCTGCATCAAATTTCATGCTAATCCATCCAGCAGCAGAAATATTTGAGTCTGGACCAAAGTTGATGCCAGTATGGCTACAAACACGATGTGATTGCATTACAGCCACATGTAGATAAATCAAAAAAAAAATTTAAAAAAAATCAATCATTATGTCGACTCTTGATTTCTATCTGATTGGGCCGAGGCGAGCACAGGCTGCTAAGAGTGTAAGATTTTTCTTAGTCAGCACACAGACTGCAGGAGCCGGCATGCACAAGCCGTTCAGTCTGCTGGCAGATAATGAATGAGTAAAGATGCTGACTCGTCCTGAAAATACATTAGTGGAGTGCCTAAAGTCCACCACATCATGGCAGATTGTGTCAGTATCCTCTTTTTCTCAACCTCAACGATCTTTCAAAGGACACGGGTGTTTTGTTTGCCTCAGGTTCGTGTCACAGAAGTCGGCTTCGGCAGACCTGGAGCTGGTAGGATTCGGTATGCTGCTCAGTGCTCAGGGATGCTTCAGCAGAGCAGGGACTTGCCAACACAGGGGTCTGAGCCCAGATTTTACAGTTAAAAATAACAGTGAGGACCAGCCCACTGACCAACTGATTTCAACTTGCAACTCCTAAACTGAAACAGCACTGAACCTGCGTCATGTCCAACGAGAGAAAACACATGTTTGAATCAGGGTGTTGCTGAAACCTTCTGGGGACGATTGAAGATTAATATTATGCTGTAATTATTTGTATTAATGTGTCAGTTGAATGCACGTAGAGCTTTTACGAAATGTGTTTTGTTTGGAAACAGGGAGAAGCACCTTGGAACAATTCACTGACATCTGCTTCTTTTTAGCAGCACATTCCCATTGGCATGATTCAAGAGTAGCGATGGATCCTGAAGGGATACGTGAGTAAATGTTATTTGCTCAGACCGAAGATGATTTTGGAATTTGTCTGAAGGTTTATGATCAAATACAGTGAATCAGTAATAGGAGAATCAGTGGATAACGTGATCGTGACCTTTGACCTTTTACACGACTGCGCAGGTATCCAAGATGATCCCCATGTCAAGGTGATGATGGCAGGGTCGACTCTGAGAAAAGTGAAGTCCCGTTCATGGAAGAAGCAGCGGCATTTCCGGCTCCTGGAGGACGGCCTGACGATCTGGTACAAGTCCAGATGGGCCGGGAGAGGCCACTCCACTTGTGAGTCCTGTTTGCAAGCATGATTGTACAGACATAAATGTTGTTTTAATCATATGATATCCCCAGTCAATCTCTGATAAACAGCCCAAACTATGCTATATACTGGGTTTACTTTCCATGAAAGTTTGGGGTTAATTCACGTCAAAAATGTTAATTTTTGAACACAAAAGTGTAACCTCAGTCTAATATTCAACATAATCATTTAATCAGTGGGGCTGAGTACTCTTTAAAGGAATAGTTCAACATTTTGGGAAATACGCTCGCAGAGAGTTAGATATGAAAAGGTTAGCTGTTCCACACTGTTTGCAGTCATTATGCTAAGCTAAGCTTAATGGTTTCAGGTTCTAGCTTCATTATTCACCATACAGCTGTGAGTATGTGGTATATTTGGGCATATGCAACTTGCCAAGTTCACTCACTCCATATCAGTTGGTTGTACGTGACGTGATTAATTGTAAAATTATTTATTTAGGAGTTTGCACCACAAACGTACAAAATCAAGCAAAAAAGTTCATCATTTCTATCTTTTGTCTGTGGTCATGTAGAGAAATTTTGTGTTAAAATCCTTCCAAAGGATGTTAATTGTTTTAGTTCATGACGTGCTCACCAGGTATTTTGTTTGTACTTGTGTGAGTGACTGTTAAAAAGTCGGCAGGCTGCCTAACAAAGTGCTAAAAACAGCCATGACTTCAGCTAATCAAGGCTACGCCTCCCACTCAGACTGCACACAGAAGCATTCAAGAGTCTTTATTGTCATTGAACATGTCAATGAAATTTTCATTGCAACCCCCATGTTAGGAACAGATAGTAAGAAAGATAAGAAGACTAGCAAGAATAAAATTAAGATAACTACAATAAAATAAAATAGACCAACATGCAATAAAAATATTCGTAAAGCAATTTAAAATATAACAGAATGAAAATATACTAAGGCAATAAAATATACTAAACACTAAACAATAAAATATGGAAGTGAAATGTGCCAACAGAATAAAATATACAAGCAGAATAATATAGTGTCATCCTCGCATCCTCGCGTCATCACAGTGTCATCCTCCAAACACTGAACTATTATTCTAACCATACACTGATCATGTCTCAGTCTCGATTACCGAGGTGGAGGCCGTGCGGGAGGGCCACCAGTCGGAGGTCCTGCTGAGCATCGCTGAGGAGTTCCCCGCAGACCTCTGCTTCACCTTGGTGTTTCAGGGCCGCCAGGGCAACCTGGACCTCGTGGCAGATTCGCCAGAGGAGGCCCAGGCCTGGATCCAGGGAGTGCGCAAGCTGATTCACAAGACTCAAACGATGGACGAGAAGGAGAGGCTGGACCAGTATCCTTTTGCAGTAGTAGGTCACAGTGTCAGGGATTTGATCAAAGAGCTCATCCCCTGTAATCTCTCAACAGGGCTCCAAGTGGTGTCGCTAGAAGAAACGATTGTGAAAAAGTGTGGGGTAATTGATTGAAAATCTTTGTTAGACATGACATCTGTGACCCTGGAAGGGCAGTCGACAAGCGTAATCAGGCATGGAACAGTACGGTGAGGAAAAAAACAAACAGACAACAACAAAACAACTTAATTCAGTTAAACTATTGAAGCTCTGCCGATGAGATTATTTGAGCTGTGCTCTTTATCTGATTGTGACAACAAGTTCCTCATGAGAAAATGAAGCTCTTTAGAGGTGAACAGTTCTGAGCTGGTGTTTCCCTCAGCATCTTCTCAGGTGGGTCTGGGACTGGTTTCAGAAAGCTGACAAAAACAAAGACGGGAAGATGAATTTCAAAGAGGTACGGAAACTGCTGAAGATGATGAACGTAGACATGAACGAGGAACATGCTCTGCACCTCTTCACGGTGAGTGGATGCTGTTGTCTCGAGGGGGGTGGAGAAAAATAGGTCATTCGGCTGAAACATTTGTTTTTTAGGAGTGTGAACCATGCAGCAAAACACGTGAGATGACATATTTCATTCAAACAGTCCAACAAATACAGAAATAAAACTTTTCCTTTGTTTCCACAGATGGCTGACAAGTCAGAGAGCGGCGCGTTGGAAATCGAGCAGTTCGTCCACTTCTATAAGATGCTGACTCAGAGGGACGAGGTGTGGAAGGTGTTCCAGGACAACTCCGCAGATGGAGAGAGGCTAATGTTGGAGGAGCTCGAGAACTTCCTGAGGACTGAGCAGCAGGAGGGGGAGCAGAGTACCCAGCATGCCCTGCAGCTGATTGACAGCTATGAACCGTCTGAATCAGGTACAGATGGCTGTGAATGCATCTTCATGTATTACCTCAGCCACACAGGCTGGACCTGAAGAGGAATCGCCCAATTAGACAACTGCTCTAAAACATGATTGACATAATAATAAGAAGTGCATAAGCTGTTCGAATATTAAATATTTATTGTGGATAAATATATAATATTCTCTCGGTATTTGAGAGAGTGGTAGCACTTTATTTTATGACCTTTTATGATTTACACCTTCCTCATAGATGAATATGTGTGCATCATACAGCTACTGCAGATCAAAAAGGTTCTTAGTAGCATTATCTGTGGGTAGGTAGCTGGACCTTATGTATCTGAGATGCTTAATGTGATGTGTGTATGAGAAGCTTTGAAGGTTCGTGATTTACATTATTGTGCAAGATGTGTTTGGCTTTTGAAGGGTTACTATCGATTAACCAACCCTGTCTTCAGGATTCAATGTCCACCTTCAACATGGCACTACTGAAGCATGTTACCCCACAGCCCAATCCCAGCCCGGTCTTTTTAATGTCTGAAATAGTATAAATGTTCACTTTCAGTTTGATTGAGCAGAGCACTGGATTCTAGGCTGGGTGGCAAATTAAAATGTCCCATGAGATATTAGTGTGTAATGAAAGTGAAAAAAAACCTTAATAATGATTAATGAGATGAAGGCTGCAGGCTGAAATCGGCACCTCGTCTAGTCTCAAAATACTTTTAGACAAACAACAAACGAGTCTGCAGCCACACAGGCATCTCCGAGGCTGCACTCAGACACAGCAATCATTTGAGCTAAATGCTAATGTCAGCATGCTAACATGCTCGCAGTGATAATGCTAAGTCATGGTTTAGCTTGTTAGCATGTTTACCATTACAAATAAGCACTAACCAACCGACCAATCAACCAAATGAAGGACTATCATGTCCACGGCTACGATGGCTTTAAAACTAGCAATAATCATCACACATGATTTAAGTGGATGCCTTCCTTTCCAGTCCACTCATAATAATTAAACTCCAGCCAGCCAGCAAAGACTTGTACCATGTGACCTGTTCTGCCTCTTGATCTGTGAATACTGAAGTGAATATCCTTTTTCTTAGAGTCATGGTAGATTTCTGGAAATTCATTGCATGAGTGACTACCAAAATGTTTATAGTCAATTAAACCTGGACTGTGCATTTGTGCCAACACTGTCTGTATCATGCCTCCTGTGCAGCCAAGAAGCAAAGAGCCATGTCGTTTGACGGCTTCCAGATGTACCTCTGCTCACAGGAGGGCTCCATATTTAAACCTGAGCATCGGGTGCTTTACCAGGACATGAGCCAGCCGCTGAGCCACTACTTCATCTCCTCCTCACACAACACCTACCTGCTGGAGGACCAGCTCCGAGGACAGAGCAGCCTGGAGGCGTACATCCAGTGAGGGCTGCTGCTCACCACATGCAACACAGTCCATTCTTAGTACTTATTTTTAAGTCAAGGTTAGACAGTGATGATAAGACACAGAGTTTTCAATACTTCATAAAAGTTTGTTCTCTTTTAGACAGGCAAAAACAAAGATATTAGTGTATTCATAGACTGAAATGTGATATACCCTTTTAACTGAAACAAAACAGTAGTGATTACTTGCATTTGTTTGTGTGTGTGTGTGTGTGTGTGTGTGTGTGTGTGTGTGTAGGGCCCTGAAGAGGGGCTGCCGTTGCGTTGAGGTGGACTGCTGGGACGGCAGTGACGGGGAACCCGTTGTGTATCATGGCCACACTTTGACTTCCAAGATTCTTTTCAGAGACGTCATTTCGACAGTGAAAGAATACGCCTTCAAGGTGAGCAGCATGATTTGCCTACGAAGGGTTTGTTCACTCAAACAGACTCTTTCCCCTTGAGGTATCCAGCCATGCAGCCCGGCCAAGTTCAAAATCAAATTTTTCTGCAGAAACAAATACTGCACATTTCTTGAAGTTGGTATGAAAACCATTGACAGCGTGTTCTGTGAAATAACGGGGGCACCTTAACTTAAAAAAAGATGTTGCTTGATGCTACATTTTTCATTGCTGTTAGCACCACTAATGAAATTCCGTTCACAGCGACACAGACACATCTTAGAACTATTTTTTTTTTATATATAATTTAAAACAAAAACCATCTGCATCTGCACTGAAAAGGATGGAGCAGTTGGTAACCTTCCCTGCCCCTGCAAGCAGACGTAGGTCTGCTGACTGACCTACATGGAAAACAACCAGGAACTTCTCATGTGTCTCAGCGTCTCTATTTTATCCCACTCAAACTTTCCTACTCAGATATAGTGTAGAAACTGTTTTGGAGGATTCCGGAAAATATTGCTTAATGGAAACTCGGTACAACACTGTTTTTCAGCTTTAGAAGCTTGTTCATTTCAACAGTATTGTGTCTTCTCTTTCCTGTTTGATAGGTATCGGACTTCCCGGTCATCCTGTCCCTTGAGAATCACTGCGGTGTGGAGCAGCAGACAGTCATGGCCCGTCACCTTACTCAAATCTTGGGCGGCGCATTACTGACCACCCTGCTGGATGGTCCAATCCCTGAACTGCTTCCTTCTCCACAGGTTAGAATCTCTTTGTTGCTTTTATTGTCAAATGTGCGCTTCATAGGAAGAGGCACCCTGGGGTTCATTTTTAGCCATCATGCTAGTGGCTCTATGGCAGTGTGGCTCCATCCACCAATGCTTTGGTCAGGACAACTGAAATATCTCAGCAACTATTGGATAGTTTAAAATAAAATATTATAGACATTCATCTTCCCCAGAGGATGAATCCTACTTACTTTGGTGAACCACAACCATTTATTGTCAACACAAGGTTCACATTCATGGTTTTGAGTATATCAAAATGTTTGTGGCACTTGTGGATGGATTGCTATGCTCTTTGGTACAGACATGCATGGTCCCGAGTGAATGGCATGGAGTGAAAATGAATGATCTCCTGATTTCATATAGCCTCATCATTAGGTCATAATCTCGATTTGTCGAACACTTTAGTTTACAACCCATTCCAAAAGAGTTGGGACGCTGTGTAAACGTGACTAACAGAATGCAACCGTCTGTAAACAAGCTTTACCGCAGTGTTCCATCCTTTATACAAGCTGTGTTCACAAAGTGGTCAACCTCGCTCCATCCTTGCTTGTGAACGACTGAGCCTTTACATTCACCTGTGGAATGTTCCACACAGGTGTTTTTGGAGTGCTCCACAACTTTCCTGCCCCAACTTGTTTGAAATGTGTTGATGGCATCAAATTAAAAATAAAAAAATATTTACAAAAATTAGTGAAGCTGTTGGGGTAAATAAACCAAGTACTGTATACGCCAAACAGGATTTCAAAAACATTTATTTTTTTTTTATATTTGTATGTGTTACAACTTTTTTGGAATCAGTGTTACACTATTAAATGCATATTTTTTTCATTTTATCAGCTTGCTATTCTCATCAGTGCCAGCTGAACTTTGTTTTGTGCTAATGGCAAATGTTAGCATGCTACTATACTAAGCTAAGATGGTAATAACTGCTGAACATAAGCACATTGTCATTGTGAGCATGTTAGCATACTGAAGCTAGCATTAGCTTAAAGCACATGGTTATATAGTCATATGGCCATCAAACCTGCACTTAATGATTGCAGAAATGAAGCTTCAGTAAACATTATGCTTTTTGTGATTAAGTTCCAGGAATTAAATATTTTCAGACATTACTCTGTGTAATCAGGGGAAAGTTAGGTATCATTAACAATTCAGAGGTATTTTAAAGATTAATGGTTTTTGTGTTCCTTGTCATCCGTTTTCCACTGATCTGAAAAGCAACAGTACGACTTCTAAACTCTTTTCCATTAGAGCACTTAGGACAATCAATGATAACTTCAAGTAATGGCACATAAATGCTGTGAGGTATTCCACTGAGGCTTTTGCCAATTAAATAGTGGTACTTTGCTGCATTTAGTTAGAAGACAGCAAAGTGCAGGATGATGGACCACCTTCGTGGGTAGTTTGGCTACTGAGGACAACAAGCACTCAGGAACTGTGACATCTGAGAGTCTCATGTTGGTCTAACCTGCAATCCCATACTCATGCAGCAGATTCAGAGGCATGGATGGATTTCTTTATTTGACTAAATTAAATACAACTCAAATGTACTCATTTGTGCTTTCAGATTAACAGAAAAATACAACAGAAGAAGTGGAGGAGATTACATACATCACATATAGGCAAACTGCTCTCACCAGTGTGTGTC
The DNA here is from genome assembly GCF_017976325.1 of Chelmon rostratus. Classification (NCBI taxonomy): domain Eukaryota; kingdom Metazoa; phylum Chordata; class Actinopteri; order Chaetodontiformes; family Chaetodontidae; genus Chelmon; species Chelmon rostratus. The sequence continues at coordinate 22,979,786 of NC_055670.1, read as the reverse complement.
TGTGCTGGTGCTCATGACAGGAGCTGAAGGGGAAGATTTTGCTGAAAGCCAAGAAGATTGGTGGCCTAGAAGGCTGTCTGGACGAAACCCTGACAGATGAAGTTAGTGACGAGGAAGAGGTGGCTAATGGTGATGCTGAGGGTGCGGAAGACCCACCGGCTGAGTGTTTGAACCACAATGCAAAGGTAGATGAACTTCATACTTTATGATTTTGTCGACTTTTTTAATCCAAGAGAAACTTTACTGCTGCTTCTTCATAGTGGGAGTGAAGAAAGACAGAAGACAGGGATGTTGAAAGTGATAGTCAATCAAGACAGGTTGATAGTGAAGAGAGACAGGAAACTGGGCTGGGACATAAGAGACAGTCAGGCGAGACTGGAAAGAGAGAAGGAAGATAGTAACAAGAAACAGGAAACAGGCATATTTAAAGATGAAAGACGGTGAAGTGAGAGAGAAAACAACATCAAGCAAGCATCTCCTTAGCTGTGGCAAAACCAGACCTCTGTGAACAAAACTATTTCAAGATATCTAGCTCGGCATTTCCTATTAAACGATGAAATTAACCAAGAACATGGTTTCAAAGCAGTGCTTAAGTGGTGAGCTGCCCAGTGCAGCTGCAGTAGTTCCCTGCTGGGAAGTTAACTGAGAGCGTTAATAATTCAGTCAGAGTTAATGAAGCAGAGAAAGGGAATTCTGATCATCTTACCCAGATTTCTTAGCTGCTTTGAAGCATTGATTGAGTCATATTATACTCTGAAGTAAGTAAAAAATTAAGTAAGTAAAAATTATAGGCCAGTAATTAAATTACAATTACCAAATAATTTGTCCACCGCTACCATAAGATTACAAACAATTGGTGTAAAAAAAGTTGAAAAATATTCTGTAAAAATGCCTGAATAAAGTAATAATTACTCAGTGATTTGTCCTAAATTATTATGATTTAGAAAAGTTATTAAAAGTTATTTCTTTGTAACCTGTTCCACCAACAAAGCATCAGTTCTTTTAGAAAGCATGCAGCTGATATCTTGTTTCAGTCCTCTGATGCTCACATTTCCAGGTCAATCATTACTTGATTATGTGGCTATTAAGCACTAAATATCATTTCTATTTTCTTTCATAAGAATATTGAGTGAGCATCATGACTTGGCTTCTTCTAGTCCAGTTATTAGCTGTTTTGTATCAATTTCGTAGAAATTATGATGTAGTTGTTAATTCATTTACGTATATTTCAGAACAATTTCCGACTTTTAGCTAATTGGTTACAATTTTGTTCAGTTGTGGACAAATTATCATGTTATTATTTTCTCATCTCTAACATATTTCACACTAATTAGTTGCAATTTGATGTGAATGGTAAACAAATTTCCAGGTAATTATTACTCAATTACCGACAGTGTTAGCTGCACTATTCATGCTTGATGTTCTTAATGTTTGAATGTGATGGGAACAGGATTTGTCCGTTGAGTGATTTTGCGTTTTATCTTTATGCAGAAGTCCAAGTCCAAGCTGTCCAGGGAGCTGTCAGACTTGGTGGTTTACTGCAAGAGTGTGCACTTCCATGGCTTTGAGCATGCTCGTTTACACGGCAAATGCTATGAGATGTCCTCATTTTCTGAATCCAAGGCTAAGAGGCTCACTAAGGAAGCAGGTACCATGAATACGAGGCGTACTTTGGAAAAGAGTAGAGAGATATGAAATGGATTAAGTGGACGTCACATTTCTAAAATAATATGCCTGTTTTATGACTATATTATGTTATGCATGCATCAAAATAGTGTATCTTTTTATACTATATTATTATAACCACATCTGTACTGTAAATAGAGACATGGGCAGATATATCTGTGTTTATACTATAGAAATACATGCTTTCATCCCTTCAGGGACGGATTTTGTGCACTACAACACCAGGCAGCTGAGCAGGATCTACCCCAGTGGCCTCAGGACAGATTCCTCCAACTATAACCCTCGAGAAATGTGGAATGTGGGCTGCCAGATAGGTGAGGGGAGGGTCGCCTTGTGCTGGATAAAGCAAACTTTTCCATCCATAGCCACTCCAACACTTCAGCTTGATTTGTGTTTGACTTGAATGGGGCTGAAAATATTTGGATGCATGTAGTGTTTCAGCCGCCTGTGTTTAAGCACTTTCAGGATCAGAGGATCACGAGGATGATGACATGCAACAAAGGCCCCTACCTAAACTGAACTAGCAACATTGCAGTGCAGTATATGGTATCATCTTATATAACAAGAACTATGTGAGAGCAGAACAGTGATGCATATAAACATGCTGTCTCTTTCGTGACAGGATATTGAGTAGTAATTCTCTCTGTGCATGCCCTCAGTACCACCCCACCTCCTCCTGCAGGGATGTTAGAGATCAGAGTCAGATGCAGATCGTCGCCCTGCAGCTGAAGGGGTTTGACAGGACAGATGCTTCCTGTCACGCCGGCTCAAACTGACGCCATCTGTTCTGGATGAAAGACTTATGCTGGACATCTCACATGAACTTTGATACCAAGATAGATGACTCTGAGTCTGGGAAGTCATGCGATGCAGCCAGCCACAGGAAAAAAAATCACACTTAATTGCATTATTTCCTTTCTTCCTCTTTCCTAAAGTGGCTTTGAACTTCCAGACAGCTGGTCTGGAAATGGATCTGAACGACGGGCTGTTCAGGCAGAACGGCTGCTGTGGTTACGTCCTCAAGCCTGACTTCTTGAGAGATGCCAACACTCAGTTCAGCCCAGAGAAACCAGAGGGGCGACAAGACTACAAACCACTCCGCTTATCCATACAGGTTTCAAACTCCATGAAAGTCTAGTTGGTTTATCACTGCAATGCGTAGCTACTATTGTCGGTGTGTGTAAGTGTGTAAACTGACAATAAGAGATAATTGTAATGTCTTCCTGTGTGCAAGTACACTAAAGTGGTTTCTCTATCTAATAGGCAAATGTGTTTGTGTGTTTCCCAGGTGATCAGTGGGCAACAGCTACCAAAGGTGAATCAGAAAGAGGGCTCTATTGTAGACCCCTTGGTCAGAGTGGAGATCTATGGAACGCCACAGGACCAGACCAAGGAGGAGACCAGTCACATTAACAACAATGGTGAGCATGTGTTTTTTTTTCTACAGAAAATAATGCATGCATTCCTCTACATGCATGGCTTTGATGATATAGTTGTCAAGATGTTAAAAAAAAAAATCAGTCCAAGTGTGAAAATAATGGCATAAATAGAAAAAGAAGTTAACAAAAAGTGACATTGCCGTTGGTCAGACTCATTCCTCTACTGCCCTCCACCTGCAGGTTTTAACCCAGTGTGGAATGAAACTTTAAATTTCGTCATCCACACCCCTGAGCTGGCCCTCGTTCGCTTTGTGGTGGAGGACTACGATAAGGCGTCCAGGAACGACTTCATTGGACAGTTCACGCTTCCCTTTACGTGCATCCAAGCAGGTGAGCAAAGAGTGAAGTGGGAGGAAGCATAGCGCTGAAACCACCGGGGTTACAGCTCCCTGCAGTATGTATTACAGGCTTATGTTGATGAGATCCTGCTCCATCAAACACCAGATGCAGGAGAACTTGGATCCACTCAACACATTTGGTTCGAGAGCTTTTTCTAATCCAGATTCCTCTCAACATCTTTCCTTTTCCAGGATACCGTCACATACATCTACTCTCGAAAGACGGAACAGCCATCCCTCCATCCTCGCTCTTTGTCAACATCAGCATCTCAGAGCTCACATGAAGAAGTCAAAGCCAAAGATATGAAACCAGAGGTGGTCACGCCCTGTGTTTTCATTTGCCTGATGAAGGATGAGAACAGCATGCACCGATGCTTTTAGCTCATTCTGAGCATTAGGGTGCCTGCAGGGTTCTGGAAAATGCATCATATTGAACATTCCCCACTTATAGCAGTAATAGCAGTCAGCTGGTAAAATCAGAAATCAGACTCGGTCCATTGACTTTCAGCGTTATTCACTCAAACAAGGATGTTGTGTCACTGCCAATCATTTTTGGCAGTGACAGAATAGGGTTTGATGCATCTCCTTCACCAGATTCACCAAGAATTAGACCAGTAGTCAGAAACAGGGACCGTCCATGTCCAAGTTTAAAGGAACATGTCTGCCTGTGTTTATTTATGTTCTCAGTCAACTGTGGGCAATTCTTAATTCGACTTTTTCTGGAACTATTGCCTGCAAGCTTTTTATTGGTCATTGTCTATGAATGGAGGAACACGAAGGACTGCTGCATGCCTTAATACAGCTGTTTGCCTTTAAATGTGCTAAGCTGTGTATCTGGATGTACCCAGGAAATAAGTAGAATTGTATGGTAACAGTTTTAAAACATTATAAAACAGGACAAAATGCCTCATACCAGTATCATAAAACTACAATGTAGTACTCATACCTTTACATCATGCTGTTCTACAATTAAGTGCTTGTTTGAGTTATATCTATTTACAACTGTACAAAATGGTGATGTTGTGCATAATGTAAATGTGTGTATGTACATACACTACAGGCCTGGAAATATATGCAGTACATTTTCTGAATGGTTCAGCATCATGGAGTAAAATTCAAACAGTTTGGACTCACTCATTGTTCAAGTTCATTTATTTACTGGATATACTACAGCTCTTTATCACAAGCAAATATCCAAGGATTTACAATGAAGCACTCAGTACACACATTCTTTTTAATCCACATTCTCTCACTTTTAACTATGTGTCTGATTGGCCTTTTACAGCACAATAAAATCAAGTGGTCGAACACAACTAAGATTCCAAAAGAGTTCCAAAACATGAATAAAAACAATGCAGTCATTTGCAAACTGTATTTACCAACCAGTTTTCTGAAGTGTTCCTGAGTCCATGTATTAATCTCCTTTATCCAATCATGTGCTCACAAAGTGATGAACCTCGCTCCATCCTCACTGTGAACCACTGAGCCTTTCCAGGATGCTCCTTTCATACCATCATGATAATATCACCTTCCCTGTGTTTACCTGTGGAATGTTCCAAACAGGTGTTTTTGGAGCGTTCCACATCTTTCCCAGTCTGTTGTTGCTCCTGTCCCAACTTGTTTAAAACGTGTTGCTGCATCAAATTCAGAATAAGCAGATATTTACAAAAATCAATGAAGTTGATGATCAAACATTAAATATATTGAATTGCTCCTGTTTTCAGTTCAGTTTATGTCAAAAAGAATCAGCAAATGATCACACTCTGTTTTATTTGTTTTACACATTTTCAGAATCTGGGTTGAATACATATTAACAGACATGTTAACTTCCTTTAGGCAATGATTGTCACCTACAATCTGAATCGACCACTGCATCTTTTGTGCCCTCTCTTCAGTGTTTTGTCTCGCTGTCTTCCTCTCCTTGAATCACCTCTTCAGCTACTTCCTCGTCGTCCATCCCTTCCTCCTCCACTTCTGCCGCTCTCTCATCCAGTGTCCCCTGCAAGGCCTCCTTCAGGGTCAGGCTAACTGCCTCCGAGTGCCTCGCCACCCCCTGCTCCACTGACATCTCTGGATGGTGCCTCTGCAAATGCTTGACCACCTGGAACTTCTGTTTGGCTCTGTAGGAGCAGTGGCGACAGCAGAAAGGCTGCTGCTTGGTGTGCGAAAGGTAGTGATGCCTGAGACCTGCCGGCCACCGGAAGGCCTTGTGACACAAGCCGCACGTATATGGCCGATCGTCACTGTGTTGATGCTGGTGGGTCTTCAGTATGAAACTAGTCTTGAAGGCTTTGCCGCATTTCTCGCAGACATAAGGACGCACGTCACAGTGCTGCGTGTCCCGATGGGCACGGAGAGCATCCGCCCTGTTAGTACGGTAGTCACACTCATCACAGGCATATGGCTTGTCTCCTGCAGAGGACAAATACATGATTTATTTTCTCAGCACTATAAAAATCACAACACTTGTAAGCTACACTTACAAAAACAAACACATTGTGTATTACTAAAGCCTAATCTTATAAAGTACCAAAGTGTAACCATGCATGGCTGATACCTGTGTGCTTGGTCATGTGGTACTTCAGCTGAGTCGCCCACTTGCATTTGTAGCCACACTGTGGACAAAGGTACTTCTTCTCTTCTTGGTGAACCCTCATGTGAAGCTTACAATTTGTATTTAAAACGCAGGCAAAAGACAGAATATTTAGAAACAGTTAAATTATACATATATATTTCTATTGTGTACATTATGGTAAGAAGAAGTCTGTAACTCTAAATGTGACATTGTTGGTTCTTGCTCATGAAACAGTTATTTAGCTTCATGTTACTCTTCACTTTCCTACTGATGTGACAAGCACTTGTAATGAGGATGAAATACTGAACTAAGGCAAGACTGTGAATACTGGCAAGTAAGTGAACAAGTATATTTCCCAAAATGCTGAACTATTACTTCTTAAAAATCTGACAATTTTTACTTAGACATACAAATTAATAAACATTTTTGATAAGTATCCCTTGGTCATGAGGTCACCACATGAGCTACTCAGATCATATCATACACTAGATTACACGCTAATTAAAACATTATTACTAATACTGTATTTTATTTCTGCCAATAGATCTCCCCAAATCCTACACACTGGACCTTTAACAAACTTTTCTAATCTTACAAAAAGTAAATTCAACCTATTAACTTTTGGCTTACCTTCAACCTAGACGGATCAGTACAGGTGTAACTGCACTGCTCACAGCTGTAAGGCTTCTCCCCCGTGTGGATGCGAATGTGCCACGTGATCTTCTGCTTGTTCCGGGTTGAATACTCACAGTCCGTGCATTTGTACAGCCGCTTGCCTCCGTGTGAACGGAGGTGCTGCTCCAACACCAGCTGATGCCGACAGGCAAACTGACAGGTGCTGCACCTGAGAGGCTTGTCCTCTGGAGATCCCTCCTCGTGTTCATTCAGAAGGTGTTGAGCTAATAGCTGCCTTGTTTTGGTCGCAAAGGGGCACAGCTGACACTGATGCGCCAGGTGGATTCTCTGATGAATCGCAAGGCTTTCCTTTGTCTTGAAAGACTCCTGGCAGGTGGTGCACTTTACCTGAGGGTGCTTGCTCTCTTGGTGGTTCTTCAGTGTGACCTCGCTGCTACATGTGTAGTCACACTGCTTACATGAGAAACCCACCTGGAGCTTGTGCACACGTTTACAGTGGTTTCTTAGTGCAACTTCTGAACTAAAGTGAGCATCACAATGAGTGCAAGCATGGTGTAACTCCCCCGTGTGGCATCTGAGATTGTGGCGTCTTATATCGTCTAGCGTGTAGCCACTGAAGTCACAGACTGAGCAGAACTGTGTAGGTTGTTTGTCGTGGATGCGAACCTTGTGCTGACGCAATTTGGTCAGTGCCCCAAAGGTCTTTTCGCACATGTCGCAGCTGTGACGACCAATTCCTGTGTGAAGAGACTCGTGCGCTTCCAAGCGATAGCGCCTCGTCGTGCTAAAAGGACAATACTGACAATGGTGAGGTCGTGTACCTTTGTGCTTGAGCGCAACATGTTTGGCCATGCATCGTTCTTGTTTACAGGTGAAAGTACAGTGCTGGCAACGCAAACCTTTTGATTTAGCAACACCAAGCTTTTTTTTGTTATGGACATACAGGATGTGACGGGTCAAAGACATTTTAGATGTAGCTACGAATGGACACATGGTGCATTTGACTTCATGTGGCTTCAAGCAGCCTCTCTTTTCATGACGGTCCAATGCCCTTTTCTGACTGCACTGAAATGCACAGCTTGGACAAGAGAAGGTCTGATGTTTGTCAGAAACTTTCTTCTTTCCTTTTTCTTTTCCATTGTCCTCTTCCACCAAGTCCTCTTGTGCTTTGACTGACTCGTCACCACACTCATCATCCCCTTCTGAAATGATCTGATTCTCTCTTTTCCTGCAGGTTGAGAGATGCCGTTCAACTGATGCAAGCTTGACTGATGAAAAACTGCACAGCTTGCATTTGAATTTCCCATCTTCTTTTGTGTAAAGGGACTCCAGTGGAACATTTCTTTGTTTAGTATTGGAAAATAATCGTTTTTTACCTAGTTTAACTTTTAAAAGCTTTTTTGTCTGAATTTTGTTCATCTGGTTTTCTGATTGGCTGGATGTAAAAGCACAAAGGGCAAGGTCTTTACAGTTTGTTGAATGTGAAGCATATACTTCTGCTTCTTGCTGTTGAAATTCCTGATCATTCGTATCTGTGCAAATCCTATTTTGTGAAGACTGAAGGTTGGTTTGATCTGAATTTGTTTCCTCATCATGTTGTCTGGATCCTTCTTGACCTACAGTAGAACTGTCCTCTGTGATCAAACATGTATTTGAAATGCCTACAAATATCCTCTTTTGTCGTGGAAGTGCTGGGCACTTCTTTGTGAGGTGGCTATCGAGGCCTCGCTTCTGTTTGAACTGTGCACCACAGGCCTGGCACTTGTGTCCCTTTATCCTACCATGGCACAAAGCCTGGCAGTGGTACTTCAAAGCAGTCTCCTTACTGGTTACGTAAGAGCATTTGTCACAGCGATAAAGGTCTTCAGTTGGCACCACAAGCATCTGCACCCGTCCTTCTAAAACCATGGCTTCTGCTTGGTCCTTGTCGTGCTTCTTCATAGCTTTCAGACGGAGCTCAGATTCTAATGGCTGATTTTGCTCAGATGGAAAAGTGGGATTGATTTTTTCACCATCATTTTCCCTCTCAGATATTTGAGTCTGACACTCTGCAGGCTCAACTGGTTGACTTGTATTAGTCAGAGGCTCGTAGCTGTCATCTAAGTCACTCTGTTCACAGTCTTCATCAGCCACAGCTACGTTGTCTTCCTCTGATGAGAAGTCTAGCTTCTCTTGAGATATGTCAGACCCATTTAAGTTTAAATTAGGTGAGCTTGGAGTTTGATTTGCACAATTTTGTTCCTGATACTCAGTAGTGGATAGTGTTGTTAAAACAAGAGTACAGTACTCCTCAGGACTGTTCCCAGAGGGAGGACTATCCTGAGTACCTTCATTAACAATCTCTTGAGAAACAACATCAAAAACATCCACAGAATCAACAGTTTGTGAACCAGCGACAGCTTCTTTGCTCGCAGTGTGATCTGCTGGGCCAGGAAAACCAGACTGTTCTCTTTGAGCTGGTGCAGGTCCTTCAGAAGTGGACTGTTCAAACTGCTCATGAGCTGCTGAGGGCTTATTGTAAAAGTCCTGCAAGAACTCATTTGAGTTCCTCTCCTTCTCCTTCGCAGCATAGTTCTCCAGCCATGCTTTGTCCCCTGGTACGTAACCATGAGCTTTCCTCTTGTGCAGGAAGAGGCTGATGCTGCTGAAGGAGGAATAGGAGCAGAGTGCACAGCGAAACTCTTTCAGCTTCGTATGTTTGCAGTTCTCGTGGTTTTTAAGGGCTTGTCTGTAGCAGGTAGTATATGTGCAGTATTTGCACTTATAGACAGACGGTTGTTTGTCCTCCCCAGAATGTTTGGCCAACATGTGATTGCGAAGCTCATATTTGCGCTTGCAGGCATAAGCACAGATCTCACACATGAGCGATTTGGCCTGATGTCGTAATTTGTGGCTATTTAGCTGGTCCATGCGGTGACAGCGGTAGGTGCACTGATCACACTGATACCTAGGAGACGAGACAGGAAGTTTAGTGACAACAACAACAGTATATAGAATACTGCACCCACTTCCCTGTGTCATATACAGAGCAAAGAGATAACTGGTGCACATTCCTAGAAACCTAGATGTAAAGAGTAGATGAGCGGTACCCAGGTTGGGTGCACCCTGAAGTTCCTATGGGAGGGCCGAGGGTGCAGCGTTAATTATGTTCCAACACATAAAAAAAAATGAGGTGACAACTGCATTAATTTCACTATATTATGTTTTCAAACTTATGAAAGTAGAAGAAAAAAAGCAAAAAACATCCAAATCACTTAACTTAAAACCTTGTTATATAAGCAAGCTGACAGCTAATATTGATGACCTGATGGATCCACTTTTGAACAAAATGAAAGGAAAACATTAAACCAATCTGCATGCTTAATTTTAGTTTCAATCTCAAAATAAAATATAGTCTAATAAAGCCTTAAATGTTGACTTCTTTTATTCTCAGTAATCATCAATAGGTCTTTATTATTTAACTTAATTCTTACGTTATTTTTGCCCGTTCATTTAACTCTAGGCACAGATATTCATGGTGTCATTTTTAGCTGAAATGTTTGCACATGCATGTTGTGCTGGTGTGTATGAAAGAGTGCCGTGAAGAGAGAAAAGTGACTCTGAAAGTGTGCCATAGTTAAAACATGTTTGAAAAACCACCGAAGTAGACCACACTTAACGTTCCAAAGAGTCACAAGATGTGCAGGCTTGTCAACCCGTGCATGACTTCACAGTTTAAAGAAAGTATGTTTGAAGCATCACAGAGAGAACCGTAGAAACAGGGCAGTCAAAGAGATGTCACTCCCTTATAGTTTGTTCACTGCATGCTGCTAATAATATCATCATCAACATCAGCAAACACATCATAACTTTTTGATAACTCTGTTTACCCAGCAGTGCTGTAACAATACCAAGACAAAAACATAACCAATGGTTGTATGAGAAACTACTGAAGTATCTACCTGAGGTCTCCAGCATGTTTCCTCATGTGGACATTAAGATAATGTTTCCATTTAGTCACGTATCCACATTCGGCGCACATAAAGTTCTTGTCGTCTGAGTGAGTGAGCATATGTTTAGAGAGGTAGGACTCATCTCGGCACCTGAAGTCACACAGGCTACACTTGTGGGGCTTCTCACCTATTACAGAAAAAAGACCAAATCAGGAGATATTGTGGCAAAAGTAGGAGCTCGTATAGGAACTATATGAACAACAAATCTAAAAACTGATGATCAGAGAAGAGAACATTCCAACATTGAACATCTTTTTCCTCCTCACCACTGTGCATCAGCATGTGTCGCTTCAAGCCACGCTTATGCGAGGTCACGTAGCTGCACTGAGAGCAGCGATGGATCTTCTCGTTGGCGTGCAAATGTCCAATGTGCTGCTCAAACTCCACAGGGTTAAATGTGACGAAGGAGCAAAAGTCGCAGCAAAGCTCATCAGTTCCTGGGTGACCATGCCGCTGGTGCTGGAGGAAGACGGTCTTATTGGAGCAGGAGAAATCACACTGTGAGCAGTGGTAGGCGAGGTGGGTCCGATAATGAGCCTCCATGTCCGCCTCGCTTTGAAAGATGGCGCCACAGGCGTGATGACGACACTCTAAGGCCTTGACCCCATGCACCTCGGCAGTGTGTCTAAGAAGTTCTTTGCGCAAAGAACTCTGGAAAGAACAACCTTCTAGAAAGCAGGCCAGTGGCTTACTGTCTGACAGGATGTTGTGCGTCTTCATGTGAGCCTTAAGCGACCTGCTCTGGCGAAAGCTTTGACCACAGGTGGGGCAAGGATAGCTGTGACTATTTACGTCGTCTTTTGCCTCTTCGGCATGCACGCTGACGAGGTGGCGGCGGATTGCGTTCCGCTCCACGGCAGTGTACTCACACAAGTGGCAACGGTGAACCTTTTCACCGGCCTCGCGCAGTCTGTGTATGCGTAGCTTGCTCTTGCTGGTGAAGTAACGCTTGCAGGTGGGACACTGGAGACTGGGGTCAGGAAAATGTAAATGGAGGTGCTCCTGCAGGTGGGAGCGCATTTTGAAGCAGCGCCGACATTTGGGGCAGGTGTGGGTGCGATAGATGTGCTCTGATCCCTCTGCAAGGTACTCTAATGGACAAGAACATATGAAATTAACTGAGGTTAGCAGTAGCAAAGCTTGTGATAACAGTAAGCATGTTTTACACTGACACATCATAAATATTTAAAAGGAAGAAAACATTTTGTCTTTGTTTTGCTGTTTTCTCCTCTGGTCTTTCTTGGTACTATACGATTAATAATAGCTGAATTCCATTTAGCTGCTTCAGTTTCAGGGTCCTGGTATTGTGCATGCTGGCTCTTCCTACTGCGAAAAGTCAAAACGCCAGCTGTGAAAAAGGCCTATTACACTGCCATCTGTAACCATCACCACTACTTTCTTGCTGTAAGACACACTCTTTACACACTGTTGCAGCTACAAGTGCAATAACAGTATTAAGTTGCTAACACTGCCACCTGCCAAGACAAAACACTTGACCCACAACCCAGTTTAATTCCCTGTCTCATTACTTAGTGAATATTTTTGTCTCGATACATTTAGCGATGTTTATGTTGGTGTACAGAGGATCTTCTATTTGATTTTTTTCACACAACATTAGTATATAGGTAGATCTGTATCATTTTTAAAAGTTTTGTTTATTCAGGGAAGTTCCACATTGCTTAACAGACCCACAGTGTCATCTGCTGGTCAATGAGCTGCAGGTGCAAAGGGCAATGGTGGGGGCAAGTACTGCTTCGTCACTTTCCCCACCCAGTTTTATCCCGCCATTCTGGGGGATTTAAGGCCACCACTGCCCTGCCCTACAATAATGTATACATTATTCTTGTTCTTTTTCGCCACAAGTATGTGGACATTTTCTTGCTTAGCCACACCCTTTCCTATAAGGTCCATTAAATCAAGCATACAGCCATGAAATTTCCACTGGCAATAATTCATAGTAGAATGGGTCACAACTCATCAAGTGTATTCCTGTTATTCCTGCAATTTTAAGAACACTGCCACTGGACTCTGGAACAGTGTAAACATGCAATGTGGAGTGATCAACCGTATTTTACTAACCGGTACTCTGATGGACAAATTTGGGTTGGCACATGCCAGGAGAATGCTGTCTACCTGAATTCAATGAGCCACAAGGTCAGTGGAGGAGGAACACTGGTGTTTGGCTGTTTTTTTATGGTTTAGTCTAAGTCTCTCAGTTCCAATCAAAGGAAATATTAACCTGACAGCATACAATGACAGTTTAGAAAACTGTCATTAGGTTCCTCTCATGCATGCACTGCCATGTATACTTACCAATTTGATGTGTCTACCAAGCAGACTGGTGTACATACCTTTGGAGGGCAGTGGTGCTGCGGCCATTGCTGAAGGTTTGTCCACTGCCTTTCTCACTATATTAATATTGTTCCTTTGCCTCTCAGGTTGTTCCTCATTCCTGTCTTCCGATAATAATGATGCATAACTTTGATTGGATGTTTCTTCTTTTTGGCCTGCCGGACACCTGAGGCTGCTGGCTTCCATTAGTGCATACAGCTGTGGCTGCAGTCTCATTCCCTATGAACAGATATGTCACAATTTTAATGTAAAATCGTGCTGATTTCTTATAATTCTTCTCCTTTCTCAAACAGTATCAGAGCCTGCAGGATTGTGAGCGGGCAACATTGTTTAGTATTAGATAGTCATCCAGCAGTCAAAAGAATGAAGGCACACTTGCACAGGCTCAGAGAAAGCTGGCCCCCAACAGACAGTTTAATGTAGGGCAAAATATACTACTACATTGCAGTTGTCTTCAGTGTAAAGTTAGGAATGACTAATAAATATGATTAATAAAATGAAAACACAACAGTCCTGCGAGAGTTGTAAATGCATTGAAGGCATATAAAAATGACTTACGATACTATTCATATATACACATACCTGGTTGTGGCTAAAAACCCTTCACTGCGCCACTTTAGAGCACAAACAGAATTTCAACCTACTGCCTGTGTTTCCAAGGTCCATTGTATCTGGAAAACAGAAAACCAACAGTTACTAGTTTAACAGTATCCAGCTCGTAGAATCTATCTTTACTGCTTTACTGCTACATCGAGGGCTGTCTTAATTCACAAAAAGTGATAGTAGCCGAGATGTTACTTACTTTTTATGATAATATAAACTGTTATCAATACGCTAGCATCGCTGTTCACGCTAGCTGAGCTAACGTTAGCTTCTGATGGTTTTGGTCGCAAACTGTTCCAGTCTTCGTTCCTGCTCGCAATTCATGTCGCTGTTGCGGTCCGTATAGTCTGCAGTAAAATGTTCAAACCGTATTATCCACTAAAATATCTATCTTAGCCCGTATGTAGGGTTGCTTGGAAAATTATGTTACGATAACACAAAAAGGGAAGAGGAACGAAAGTTCGGGGTAGGCGAATAGTCGGAATGATATTTGACAAACACAGGAAGTGTAGTAGAGGTCGCTGCCACTACTGCATTACATTCAAACATTGTACACATGAGGATTTTAGATGGCTCAACAGCGCGTATTTGCTTAAAGAAAAAACAGTTTGGAGTTATTCACACTGGACATGACGATAGTCTCCAAAATAGAGGTATGAAGTGAAGACGACGAAGGCAAGTCAGTAGATATTAGCTAATTTTGTAGATGACTGCATCGTTAGAAAGTAGCACCAACTGTTTGAAAATAGCAAGATTCCCGGCTTGGCAGCAGGTTTTCGTACTGACGGATATCGTACGTCTTCAACCACTGTGGACTGCCACACAAATTAAATGAGTGTACACTTTGTGTGTCGTTATTTTCTCCTAAAAAGTGTTAGAACAACTATATAGCCTCGTTCCATTGGGGGTGTGCAGATATTAGCAACATGCCCCTGTCAGACTTTCTGGACGGCCTGAAGGACAACCCATACTTTGGAGCCGGGTTTGGACTAGTTGGGGTCGGGACAGCGTTGGCAGTGGCCAGGAAAGGTGCCCAGGTGGGAATGGTCTTCTTCCGCAGGCACTATATGATCACTCTGGAGGTCCCCAGCAGGGATAAGAGCTACCACTGGCTGCTGAGCTGGATCACCAAGCACGCCAGGCACACCCAGCACCTGAGCGTGGAGACTTCCTACCTGGCACATGAGAGTGGACGGGTTCACACACAGTTTGACTTCCACCCAAGTCCTGGGAACCACATCATCTGGTCAGAAGAGTCCTCTACATATCATTCTTTAAGTTCAGCATGCTACCAAATACGCTTCACAAACTGACGACCCCTTTTTAACGCTGTACATCAGGCTCAAGAAGTTTGGCATAAAAACAGATACTGTTCTCTCTGTGACCAGGACAACCTCTGACACTGTCCTCCATTGTGGTCTGCAGGTATGGGAGGAAGTGGATCAGGGTGGAGAGGACCAGAGAGAAGCAGATGGTGGATCTGCACACTGGAACCCCGTGGGAGTCTGTAACCTTCACTGCTTTAGGCAGAGACAGACAAATTTTCTTTAATATCTTACAAGAAGGTAAAGGTTTACACAGATGTAGACTAGACACCTGACATGCACAAATCTCACAGAGGCTTGCTGAATGAGAGCTGTAGTACACTAGATTTTTTTATTTCTATTTTCCATTTAGATGTCACTTAGTTAAGTTGTCAATGATGTCTTGCAGCAAGAGAACTGGCCCTGAAGCAGGAGGAGGGACGTACAGTGATGTACACAGCCATGGGTGCTGAGTGGAGGCCCTTTGGGTTTCCACGGCGACGCAGACCCCTCAGCTCCGTTGTCCTGGATGTAGGCGTGGGTGAAAAGATTGTAGATGACGTGAAGGAGTTCATTGGAAACCCCAAGTGGTACACAGACAGAGGTAGGATATCCTGGTGTTAGCCAAGGACTCAAAGTTGCCCTTCCAGTGTTCATGGAAGTCTTTTTTTAGTGTTTCATTCTAATTACCTGGTTATATAATTTATGTTTTCATATCTTGACAGTTGCTGTTGTGAGGTTGTTTTTTTTTTTTTTTTTGTCTTTGCAGGCATCCCCTACAGAAGAGGATACCTACTGTATGGACCTCCAGGGTGTGGAAAAAGCAGCTTCATGTGAGTGTGCTTTGGAATTCAGAGCCTTCCTGTTTGGAATCTGTGTGAAAGACAGACTGTATGTCATGTACTTGTACATGCATGTCATGCAGTTTCATCTATATCTTCGTGGCTCCTTATATTTCAGCACGGCACTGGCAGGCGAGCTGGGCTATAGCATCTGTCTGATGAGTCTGAGTGACCGATCCCTTTCAGATGACCGTCTGAACCACCTCCTGAGTGTGGCACCGCAGCAAAGCATCATACTGTTGGAGGATGTAGATGCAGCTTTTGTCAGCCGAGAACTGCTTCCTACAGAGAGTAAGTAGCAGGGAAGAACTGGTGGTTTAGGATTTTGTATTTTTATTTACGCATCCCCCTATATTTTTAGGTTTATAAGAGGCAGAATTGACTACTGAGACAACTTGAAGCTGTGGTTGTTCAGTCGGACTGTCTATGTGTTTCATTCTGTTTTGAGGTCGACTTTCTAATCCTTTTTATCTTTGCCTCACAGACCCTCTGGCCTACCAGGGAATGGGAAGACTGACTTTCAGTGGCCTGCTTAATTCTCTTGATGGAGTGGCTTCATCTGAGGCCAGAATAGTTTTTATGACCACCAACTTCATTGACAGGTACTGTTGGAAAAGAATTTGTCAACACAGTTTTTGTGGCACAAGCAAAAAAAGGAAAACATCTTCAACTGAAATAAACATTGAGAACATACATCTGATCAAACAGCAGAGAAAATCACTTCTGGTTTCGTAAATGCAAGTATACCACGAGTCTTAGTGTCTGTCCAGACATGCAAAAGGCCCCTAAACAACATCATAGAAGTTCAGCAGATTCGTAGACTCTTATGTGGTTTATGAGCCCTTTGCAAAGCTGCTCTGAGGTCAGTTCTACCAAATGTGTACTCCTTTGTATTTAATTAATTTAATTTAATTATATTAAAAAACTGACACCAAATTTAAAAACTACTCCAAGCTGAAAATAAGGTCAAATATAGTAAAAAATAAACATAATAAATGTCTCTTCACAGACAGATGAATTGTCAATGTGTTTGTGAGAGAGACAGAGAGAGGGGCTGAGTGAAGCAGTGATTTTACCCATTAAAAATAATAAATCAAACTGTTGGGATCTCTCAAGACTCTGGTTTACCATCATACTGCCCAAGCCCAGTGCTCCTGTTTATAAAAGAGCAAAACTATATCAAAACAAGGAGCCAAGATTGACTTTTTGTGGTTCTTTGCATCAAACTGTACAGTCACACATCATTTATTGCCTAGATTACGCTGTCACCTGGTGGAGATCTCAGTACACTACAAAGTACTCAAACTGACCTATAAGACTGCGATACCAGCTGCAATAACAAACCAAAAAAATGATTGGTGTCGGTCGATATGGCTCATATACAATCAGCAGTTGGTATCAGTGGCACAAAACCTTGATCAGAGCACCTGCACTCATTAGCTGTTTCCTCCCAGCACCAAACAACAGACAGACTGTGTCAGCAACAACACAAATGTTTTGTTTTCAGCGTGTTATGCTGCCCCTTGTGGCCACAAGTGAAGTAATGCAGGTTTAAAATATCAAACTAAAGTTTAAGTAAACTATTATTAAGACTAAACTCGCCCAGTTATAATAAAACATTTTCAAAATGCTTGTAATCTCTGCACACAGGTTAGACGCGGCACTGATCCGACCCGGCCGTGTTGATCTCAAGCACTACATTGGTCACTGCACTCACTGGCAGCTCTCACAGATGTTCCGCCGGTTCTACCCAGACGAGCCTGCCTCTGAAGGAGAGCGGTTTGCAGAGCGCGCTTTGGCCGCCCACTCTGAGATCAGCGCTGCTCAGGTGCAAGGACACTTCCTGCTGCACAAAATGGACCCTGCAGGATCTATAGACAATGTTGCCCAAATAAAAGAATGACAGGACTGGACGATGTTTAGAGACTAAATAAAGAGAAACACGAAAACATTAGGAAGTCATTTTTGCATTTCCTGTTGAAGTTATGGTATTGCACTTATGTATCAGTGCCACAGACTGTATATGCAGTATGTGATTGATACCAAATAAATACATTTATGTTCTGTTCATTGCATCATGTAAAAGACATCCTCCCTGCCGTGGACTGTCATGGAGAGTGCTTCTTCAATGGAGCTGCTCAACAGGCACTGTTGAGGGAACTTTATTCATCCTGACAAAATGTTTTGAAAACACAGACCACAAGGCATGTGTTGGTGCAGATCCTTTCTCACGTGGACCCTGCATCCAACAGACCACAGCTGTTTGACTTCGTGCCTGATTTAAAGGCACAGTCGCTGATGCACATGTAAACAAAAGCACCACCCAACACCGGGCAAGGTCCAAACTGATAGGCAGGTCTGAGTAGTAGTAGCAGTAGTAGTTAGCTTTGAAATGATAATATCTGATATGTTGCTCATGTATATATCATTATAGAGCTATTTTTTACATTCTCTAAAACCTCTTCTAATCAGGAATTTTAACATGTTAGTGGTTTCCCTGGATGGCATTCTTTCTTATTTTACTACCAATTCTCTAAATGAAAATACTATAACCATATATTTTAGTGATGTATCATTACTCAGAATTACCAGCAGACTGAAAATGGATTTTCAGCATTATGCACCACAGATGTATGGTTGGAATGGCTCCTGGTCCTGGTTGATCCTCGAGAGTTGTGAACAAAGGGTTAAATAAATTGCGAGACATGGCCCATCCCTGCTCTGCTTGACTCTTGGGTGTCACAGGAGCCTTGTGCATTGGCTGGTCTGCCCTCGCCATGGCTGCGTGGCTGTCCCGGTGTGCGATGTGGAGGAAGGGCCCTACCGCTGTGACAAGAGCCTGCTCCAGGGGGGTTAGAAGGATCTCCTCTGCCCCGGAGCCCCTCTCTACCTTCCAGGACAAGCCTCGGACAATAGAGGACCTCCCACGTGTCAGCTTCTTTGAGCTGATATACAGAATGACATTTCAGGGTTTCCACAACCGTTTGCATGAGCTGCAGGTAGGCCTACGTCATAGTCCCTGGATGACCCTCATATACATATTCAGCAGGTTTTAATCTGCATCTAAAAGTGTTGCATGATGCTTCCAGAAATCCCTGATATGACTTCACTTTGGTTGCTGTGTTGAGAGGCTGACAATTTTGATCATTTCCCTGCATGTTAAGGGTGGTTATGAGTGACTGAGAGACGACGTGAAACAGAAACTGTGAGGCTGGTTGCCTTAACAATAGCTGCTTACAGCAGCCAGTGTCAGCTGACTCTCACAGAGGAGACGATTGTTTTCCCTCTGCAGGACTGCTTAATATCAGGTGAACAGCACTCCGTCTTGCTCTCACTTGCTCACACCCGATACTGGTTTTATACTAAACATGCAATGCATTCTTTTAATGCAGTTTTTTTTAACATAACGCAGTATATTTGCTTAATGGCACAAACATTCAGACTTTGTTGATTCTAACATGCCACAGGCCGTTATGGGGCAGCAGTTTAAGTTGTTATTCTTCTTCTTCGCTCCTGCATGAAGAGATTGCTTGCCACAGGTTTCTCTGATAACTCATCTATCTTGCGTTGTCTTTGTTCACCATCAGGTCTATGAGAAACAGCTTTACGGGCCCATGTACAGAGACTGTTTAAACACAGTGTGCATCAACACTGCACAGCTGCTGGAGGAAGTCATGAGAAACGATGACGCTTTCCCTACACGGGGAGACATGTCGTCGTGGAAGGAGTTTCGCGACATGAGAGGATTTGGCTACGGGCCTTTCACAGAGTAAGACTATTAAAAGACGTAATGTGCATATCAGTGCTCCATTCCCATTCCCCTGCAACCACACTTGTAATACCTTCTCTCCAGGGTTAAGTCATGTGAGGGGCATGGATTGATCCTGACCTGTTCAAATCCTCAGCAGTCTTTTCCTATTGGGTTGGTGGACAAATATGTGTAATACATAACATGTTTTAATTAAAGTATCGAAATTCAATTCAGTATTATAGAGAACTGAAGCAGTACATATACGTTGGCCGGGCAACTGACGGCAAAATATGTTCTGTGATTCTTGCATCACACTTTCAACCTCAGTCTTAATGAAGATCATGAGATGTGGTGGGATGCTGAACTTCAGATAGTGGACCTTGAGGAGTGTGTTTATGTAAAGAGACATATTTTTAAAAAGAAGATCTGATGATGTACTGCTGTCAGATTCAGATTAGATGTGGACAGAAAGAAAAGAGCTGTAACTCCAAGTAGCCCAGTATTCTTTTTTTAGGATGTTATTTACAATGCAGGCCCGTAGTTATTCCTACATTGGGTATAACTAATCTCTGGTGTCTCCATTTTTATTGCCACGAGTCGTCAATTTTGGCATTCATGTAAATTCATGAATTCATGGCAAATACGAAGCTGAAGTTTGGAAACCTGAACTGGGGAAGTGATTTATCAGCTTTTGTCTCTTCCTGTTCTCAGGCATGGGGAGAACTGGTACAACTTCAGGACAGTGCTGAACAAGCGCATGCTGCATCCGAGGGATTCTGCTCAGTATGGTGACACTTTCAATAACATCATCACGGACTTCTTCAAGAGGATATGCTACCTGCGTCAGTGCAGCCCCACGGGAGACTTGGTGACCAATGTGAACCAAGAGTTCCATCATTTCTCACTAGAAGGTTTGAAGAAAACGTTCAAGGTCAATCAGTTGCATTGTGCGTGTTTTTTTAAATCTTATGCGTTGGTTAA
The DNA here is from genome assembly GCF_017976325.1 of Chelmon rostratus. Lineage (NCBI taxonomy): Eukaryota > Metazoa > Chordata > Actinopteri > Chaetodontiformes > Chaetodontidae > Chelmon > Chelmon rostratus. The sequence goes on along the minus strand of NC_055670.1, from coordinate 22,959,287 downwards.
ATTTTTTTTCTCATGATTTCACCTTTGCTGCTCAGCTATTGCCTCCATTCTGTTTGAGACAAAGCTTGGATGTCTGGAAAATGAAATCCCTAAAAGTACACAAGACTTTATCAACTCAGTGTCCAAGATGTTCTCCAACAACTTCATCGTGGTGTTGTTGCCCAGGTGGACCCGCAGCATACTTCCCTTCTGGGGGCGCTACATTGCGGGCTGGGATGGCATCTTCAACTTCGGTGAGTTGTGAAGGAGACAGACACAGCTGACGTGTTAGTTAGGATGAATTGCTCCACTTTTTATGAGTAATGATGAACAGAGTGAGACACCGTGTGTGTAAAGCACTTGGATAAGCAAAGTCAGAGTGTACAGTGAAATAAAATGTGACAAAACTGTGGACATAATGTGGCTGAAAAAAGTTTGTTGTTTAACACCAATACCAGTATCACACTGCTCTCAGCACAGTTAACAGCTGCAGCCATCAGACGGTTATCTTACCCGGCCATAAAATCAGTGTCTCTTTTCAGCTTTGGTTTCTGGATTCATGAAACAAACCAGATATAATAAGTGTTAATAAGTGAGCTATAAATAACTATTTACCTTTTATTTTACCTTTAAAGTGAAGCAGAAATATTTCTAGTTTCTGTTTTGAAAGAGCTACTGTTCATCTTTTCTTCCATTTCTGCATTTACAGCCACAAACTTGATTGACAAGAAAATGGAGTCCATTCAGCAGCGCTTGGACAACAACCAGGACGTGGAGGGCGAATACCTGACATATCTCCTCCAAAACCGTCAGCTGAGCATTAAAGATGTGTATGGCAGCATCTCTGAGCTGCTGCTAGCTGGAGTGGACACGGTGAGTGTGGTTCTCTTCCGATTCCCACAGAAACAAATGTTCTTGCAGAGTTAAGCCAGGATGTTGTGCCACAGTCGGTGTGGAGACTCAGGTGGCTGTAGTACACATGGTTAAACTGCCGTCTTGGGTTCGGATCTTGCATATTATTCTGAACCCCTATTCCAAAAAACTGCAACAATGTGCAAAAAATAAATATAACAGAATGTGGTCCTTTGCTTCAGTCAAATTGTGAGCAGCAAATTAAACATTAACACATATTAATATAGCCCAGATATAATAAATATGAATATTATCTAATTAATCATTTCACACTATTCCTGCTTCATTAAACCAACATTCTTAAAATGACTGATTATGAAATGTCAAAATATAAGCTGGGCTGCAGGGCTGTTACTCAAGTTCACATTCTCTTCTGCATCTGCATGTGAGGTATATGTTTGTTCGGGTTTTTATCTCTCTGCCTGTTGACTTGATAACATTTGTCTGTTGTCAAGACCTCCAATACCCTCACGTGGACTCTGAGCCTGCTGTCCATGTACCCTCAAAGTCAGGACAGACTTTATAAAGAAGTGTCCGCCTTGGTCCCAGCAGCCCGGATACCCTCTGCTGCAGAGGTCTCCGAGATGCCGTATTTAAAGGCTGTTGTGAAGGAAGCGCTGAGGTGAGAGAGGTTGTGGTGTGATGATGGCTGATTTTCAGCTTCCACTCAGGCATCAGCGGTGTTAAAAATATATACAAGCCCAGATGGTGATCTAGATTTAAGGGCTGACTGTTTACTTTTATATTTACTTGTTCTGCACCATTCAGCAGCAACATCCAGCCTAGACCAAAGCAAATGAAATGATTCCCTCTTGTTTTGCAGGATGTACCCTGTGGTTCCTCTGAACGGACGGGTCATTTTAGACAAGGATGTTACGATTGGTGGATATCAGTTTTCAAAGAATGTGGGTCTGCTTGTTTTATCAGACTTTTTGTTTCTATTTGCATTAGAACGTCATTATATTGCAAAGAGAAACCCCTGTAATGTTAAGTAGAAAAGTAAAAGTCTAGCATTGGTATTAACTTTTAACTATTACTTGTATTACTACTAAGAATTTTCTTCAAAAACACAAAACAAACACATTAGATTAGGGTTTCATATTAGATCCACTGTTGTTTCTCCAGACTTCTTTCACATTTTCTCACTATGCCATCTGTCACGATGAGGACACATTCCCAGAGCCGTTCACATTTAAGCCAGAGAGGTGGCTCCGTGACGGCCGTGAGAGGCCGAACGGCTTTGGCGCCATCCCGTTTGGCTTTGGAGTGAGAGGCTGTGTCGGCCGCCGGATCGCTGAGCTTCAGATGTATCTGGTTCTGTCTCGGGTGAGTGATGAGTAGGAAAACCCCTTGCAACATATATACTGAATACACATGATGGGATGTAGAGCCTGATGCCATCAAACAACAGTGAAACACTGCTTTAAAACCAGGCAGAAATGTTGGAGGAAACAGGATCACGCAAATACAGACAGATAGATACATATTTTTATCTGGTCGTTTATTCTTGGCACAGCATATGAATATTCTTATTAAATCTTGGTATTTCTCCATAACATCAAATATGAGTTGAAAAAGTTACCAAACCACAAAGAGATGACACACTGTGAAGTCATTCCTCCAGAAAAGACACCACATTACACTGAATTGTTAGCGCTTCTTAGGGTTAGGCCTTTATTTTCTTTAGGAGGAAAGCATAATTTAAAACGCTGCAGTTGTGCCGCTGTATGTGCAGGTTATAAACCAAGTGATTTCATTAATGAAGTAAATTTGAAGCTGCATTTCTAATATTTTTTGCTTCTTTTGACCACAAGAGGGCAGCAGAACAAGTGGAAAACAAAAATCTTTACTACAACAACGTAAAGCTGTTATGGTAGCTAACAGTTGCAGACGCAGAGCTTAATATATTGTGTTTCTGGCCACCTGACAAACTAAAATAAGACACTTCAGCTCTATTTTCTATCTTTAGCTGCTAAATGTTCCTGTATGTAAGGGAAAAGGACTGATTTAGAGCCTTTAAATTAGCTGCATGTTGCTGAAAGACAAATTTAGTTATTTTAGTCACATGGGCAAAAATCTCGGTTAATGCAAAACCCAGGAGACCTCATTCAGCCTGGCCGAATAATAAAGTGGCTTCTTCTTTCTTTTCTCTCTAGCTAATCAGGCAGTTTGAAATCAAACCAGACCCGACAATGGGAGAGATTAAATGCATCAACCGCATTACTCTGACACCAGACAGACCAGTAAGCTTGCACTTTGTGGACAGAGGGGGTGGAGGCACAGTTTGATTTGGTTTGAATGCAAATGTTGCTTGAGAATAAAACACGCTGAAACTGTTTGTGTATGTTTCTAAGAACGTCTGATGTATCGTCAGATACCGATCAACACTTTGAGGAGCTACTGAGCATCAAGCAAGCAACAAGGATATGCCTTGTTAGAAAGATGACTTAGATGTTGAGATAAGAAATGAGAAAACAGAGTAAGAATGTGATTACATGGATTTCCTGGAAACATGCTTTTTCTGAAATGATCTTTGTAGTTCAGTAACATCGAGGAAGAGTCATGACCTGAGCTTCAGGCTTAGAATAAAGAGTGAAATAATAAACAAGGGAGAGGAAGGAACGTATTTAAAGCATTTGAACCATGTTTTCATTGTGTGTCAGATGTCAAACCTTCACTCTGTATCAGACAATAAAGCCTTGTACATTGTATTCAATGCTGAAACTTACATTGCCCGACTTCAATACAGATGTGGAAAGAAATAATCAGTAATGCGATGCGTCTGAAGAGGAATCTCCATGATTGCTGTATGTATGAAAGCATGAAAGGATTTATTTTAAACTGCAAAAACAAACATGCTAATGTCATATATACACCACATCAAGAAGGAATACACACCAGAGCAACGTAACATGTTAAATGCACGGCTAGGCCACATACTGAATGGAGCGGACCTTCACAAAAGCACAGGTGTACCTAATAACTCTGACGACTGGCTCTGTTCCATTGTGGTGAGCTCAGCCACTGGAACACCTACATGGACTGCAGCCGTGGTTGATGTTATTAGTTACACCGTGTTTGAGAGGTGAAACCATCCGCTGTGAGAGCAGTCTGCAGCCGTGCCTTCAGATGAAACATGTCAGAACAGTTTGTTACAGGCTGCAGCTTCTCACCTCGTCCAGTTTGCTGCCAACCTTCATTCATATGTTTCTGCAAACTCTGGACTGGATCACTACCAAATAGTTTTAATAAGCCACTTCTGCAATATCTATAGTATGTGTAGCTTTGCCATGCATAGCAAGTATGGTAATGTATGGTTAACAATAGGAATAGGTGTTAGTGTTGTATGAGACTGAATGAACTGCACCATCAAGATCAATGCACCATATAAACCTCACACTACATCCTACACTGGCGCTGAATGTTGCTTTCATCATGAACAGCTAATGCAGAATGGTGAAACAAAGAAATGCTCCTTTCATTACATGCACCTGTAATTCATTACATTCATTAAGTAGGCTTTTTTAAAATGATATTCACTTTGATGTATCAGTGGAGAAGATTTCAGTGTCCAAGCAACCAGGTGGTCTAAGATGGTCTAAGGTGTGCAGCATGTAATGCAATCCCAGCATCCTCGGTTCAATTCCAACAGCGGAAAGAGCACAGATGTAGCAAAAGGCATGAAATCTGTCACACATGCTGGCACAGAGACCACCTTAACATTATTAGTTACACCTGTGCTTTACCTGCTGCTACAAGTCATAAAGCCTGCTGGGGGTGTGGGCAAAGTATAGTTACTGTAGTAACTACTGTGCTGTATGTACCACCATACCAATACTTCTTACCAGGGACAGGCACGGACGTAGTGAGGGGCTGTTGCTCGCAACTGAAAAGAATAACTCTAACCTTAATCAACTGCCATTTTTTTTTCTAGGATGGCGACAGGAAGTCATATTTGTTTGGGGTTAGGTTAAGGTGCTAGGGTGCCTTCCAGAGCATTTGATATGAGCATTTATCTGACAGCTTTACTTACAAGTTACTTTTCACATTATGATTTTAGACAAAAATAAATAAAATTAGATGAGCTTCTTGATTTCAGTGCATTTTTCAAGACTACACCAGCGGCTCTGGATCATTTTGTCTTGTGATCCCTAACAAAAAAAGGAGTTTCTAGATGGGAGTGCTTGTCACATTGCTGATGTTCATTGGTTGTGAGCAGTTCCACCAAAGAGACATTTTCCCTCTAAACTTCTTACATGGTTTCATTTAAATAATTGTTTGAATAGTTATAATTTTTAATAACGATCAAAGAGGGGAAACTGTCCAATATTAGTACAAAAAAAGCAAAGAAGTGCCAAAAATGATAACAGATTTTACCTCTTTTGTCTCCCATTAATCATCTCACAACCTCTCAGATTGATCTTGAGACCCTGTGAAGGGGCCTGACCCCCAGGTTACTAAGCTATAGAAATGAGCTAAAACTAGGTCCAACTGAACCAACTACAACTCTAAAATGCCACTTAAAGAATATAATAATCATAATGTCATACAATAATACTATATCAGCCAGAAAGGCCTTTTTTTAAGGACTTTTGTACTTTATAAAGGATCTATTCTTCCACCACTGGAAAAAGGCCCATTATGCCATATGATGGCTTCTTCTTCCTCATATCTGTCTGTATTAGTCCTGAACAATATTTCATCCTGAGATTTTAAATGATTATTACAATCTCTACCACGCTGGCAGCTTCAGTGTGTTCCACTCTGGTACTTTTTCTGTCTTTGTTTATGCACATCTATTCAGTATTTATTTCTTTGCACTATTATATAAATGTTCAAATATAGTCAAACTCCTGTATGTCTTTGAACAAACACTGGTCCAATAAAGTTGATTCTGATTCTGAATAATGATCGTGATGCATCTTTGTTACCTAAATATCTTTTTATGCAACAGAATCCCAAAAATATTAAAATGAAAACTTTAATGAAATATAAAAAGCAGATAATTGATAGTATGGTTCTGTTTCACAAATCCCCAGCAGGGGGCAGCATAACTGCATGCAAACTGCCTTCACCAGTCAGACTCGAGGGACTCCTGCACTGCGCAACCACTGATCTCAGTCCAGTGGTGTGGTGAATCAGCTGGGACTGGAGGTCATCTATGAGCCCAGGTCGCATGTGGACTTTCAGGTCAGTTTGTCTCGTTATGATGCGCGTGTTCTTCTCTTGTTGTCTTAGTGTCACATGTAGAAAGTGACCAGTTCTATAAAATACGAGAGAAAAGGGACTTTTAGGCCAAATGGACACCAACTGATATGAAAACAGACGAGAAAAGAGTTATTTTCTTTTACACTGTCCGGGACCAAATAAATACAATCATATGAGATTCTGTTCCATTTGGGGGGGTTAAATGTTTGCACATGTGAAGGCTGTTAAACAATCAGTCCCCTGTCGTTTTGAGTGACAGCTTGAACCGCCAATCACAAAACCATATGAAAACACAAATTTAAAAGGTGTGTGAGAGAGAGAGCAGCAGTCTCCATGCAGCTGCCTGCAGGCTACCTGTTTGTCCTCCGCGGCGTGTTTGCAGAGGAAGTCACCTCACCTCAGTGAAACTCTCAGAAAACTCCCTCAGCAGCTCCCTTTCAGCGCTCAGCTGACAGCGCAGTGATGTCAGCCCGGCTGCGCGCATTTGTCGCCTGTCTGAGCGGAATAAAGTCACAATAACTGCGCCGCAGCAGAAGGGAGCCGAGCGGGGAGGCGTTGGATGGGTTTGGACGTGTGCGCTCTGGCTTTGCTCGGATGGGATGCACGGTGAGCTTCATCTGCTGTGAAGAGGACTTTCTGCAAATGCCTGTGTACCACCATGAGGAGGAAGAGAAGAAGAAAGAGGGACTGAAAAAGGTAAGAAGAAGCGGCGGCAGGAGAAACGCGCGGCAGACGCGAGTGTGCGTCAAAACACGAGCTGTCTGGAGTTTGTTCAGGCTGTTTTCACCCCACAATCAAAGTGTTTATTGGCATTTATATGCATGCTTTACAACCCAATTGACCATGTTTATGTCGGACTGGGATTAAGATAAGAATTATCGACCTTTGGTTCCACTTGACAAACAAACGTCTCCTGAGTCCTGTGAAAGGACCTGCGGACTCTCCACAGCAGCAATGAGCGTGTTTGAGCCAGTTCACACGGCAGAGCAGCAGAGAAAGCTTGTACACAACCATCAATCCAGGTGTATTGTGTGTCTTAATACCTGCTTTGACATTAGGCATTCACTCAGTGCTTCTGAGAGTGAATGAGGTAAACCATTCACTCTAATGACCGCCAAGGGCAACACTGAAGAGTCCAAGTTCAGTCATGCTGACACTCCATGACAAAAGGCATGGATCATGAGTACTGTACCTGGACTAATGTCATGGAAATAATTGACTTTTTCTTCCCCTCTGCTGGCGCTGGTGTGTCTCTGTGGGTTGGCCGGTCAGTTAAAGGTGTGTAAGTTGGTAAAATTTAGCCAGAGGCTTTAATTTCTGTCCTGTGGAATGTGGTCATTGACCTCTGACCTGCACTGATCCCCCCCCACTTCACTTTTACACACAGTTATTTCTAATGTGATAATCAGCACTTGTGTTCCTGTCAGAGTGAATTTAACACTTTTGGATATTTAAAAAGGTCTTACAGCTCTGTATGTGGATAAACAACACTCCCATCAGCACCACAACTCCTATCACAGAAAATCCTCACTGAGCATTGTGGCTGTAATCAGCCTCCGGTAGGTGAGTTTGTCACAGTTATTCTCTTTTGACGTGGTCTTTGTCGTGATCCGGGTTTCCCAACGTTTTCTGGACCTGTCTATGGTCAGGCCTGGTCTCTTGTCTTTTTCTCAGGAGGTTTGGCTAATATAAAACTTGCACCACTAGAGGCTGGATGTTTGAGCTATTTATCCATGTCATTTAGCCATTTAGTTTTACTTCTCTGCTCACTTGCAAACTAGCTTTCATGCACTTGCAGTTAAGAAGGTTTAAAACTGACTGAGGTTGGTGGGAGGTGGATTCTGTGCAGTTGGAGTAATAAATAATAAATGGGCCATAATTAAAACACTCAATTTGGCTGTTTTTTCCCCCTAAATACAGATATGTGGCCGTATTCTTATTCTTATCCAACCATAATTTCTGTTTTTCTTATCTGAGCTATTCCACAATCTGTCAAAGTACCCAAAGGCAGCTGAACCCCTGTGGTACAAATACCCCTGGTTGGGAGTCTCTGGTCTAGATGACACCTTGTGTAGTAGTTATGTGGATGGAAAAATCCTTTTAATGCCGTTATAATACACGTTACTGCCCACCACTGCACAGATATAATGCTGTATATTCTAACCATAATTCCTGTGCTGCTGGGAAGTAACACTGAAGAGACACTTCTAGACATCTCGTATGACTTTTCCTGGATACGCTGACTTGTCTGGTGGCACAGACGAACAGCTGGCACCGAGGCGTGCGGGGCTGTGGGCGCACGGAGAGCGGTGGGAAATGAACGCTCCGACTCAGCCAGCAGAGCTGCGGCCGAAGTAATGAAGTGGTGCTAGAGGGTTGAAAATAGTCACTGAAGTGAAGAAGCCAAGCGTCGGTCATGCTGTGTCTGAACAATCAGCATTCACGTCTGATTTTAAGGGAACGTTTTCGAAGACGCTTGAAAAATGTGGAGCTGCTCTGCAAGAGCGGACTGAAGACTGAGACAGAATTCACTGAGCGCTGCAACTGTTCACTGGCTTATCTTATATGTGCTGTTTTGCATATGAACTTTGCTTCTGAACTTTAGTGCTGAATGTCTTTCAGGCTTCTTTATCTTGCTTTTCTTTGCACACCGTTCGCCCCTTCCTTCATGCTGATGTTTGTGTCGGAGGTGTGCTCAGGTGCAGACAATTGGCTCGCTGTGGTAATTGCTTCCTTGTGTATGCATGATGCTTGTGGTTTGTGTCCCAGATGAGGAGGAGGAGGAGGAGGAGGGGGGTTGGGATGCTCCTGTCAGCGGCGCTCAGGGAGGCCCACGGCGCAGAACTTTGAAGAGCGATAACAATCGGCCAGAAAGTAAAACCCTCATGTAAAACCAAAGTACACAACCAAGTCTTTGAACCAGATGAGGGGGTCTTGAATAGGCTTCAAGAAGAATGTGCGCGGTGTGCTTTTGAATCCATGGGTTGTTGTATCATGGCAATACCTGAGCTGACAGACAGCTGGCAGGAGAACAGAACACAATCTAACTGCAAAAAGACACATTTGAATGAAGTAAATGAAGTTGATGCATTATAATATTGGGTTGGCAGAGCATGCAAACCACATCAGGGACAGACTGGAGAATACCATCCTATACAGAAACACAGCTGATGGATTTTAAATAACACTTAGAACTTAGAATTGTGATTAAAAAGGTTCTGATTGGGTTCTTCGTTTAACTAAAAATTGCATGATCCAATTCCCAAAGCTTGGTGCTTAACCTGTCTTCCCATTGACTTTGAATCACACTGCTCTAAACACACCCTGGGAGTTCACATGTATGAAAGACGCAGACCAGAGATAAATTAAGAGTGTATTGGATGCCCATGCAGTGTCCATGCGTCAGTGTCTGCTGCTGTGTATGTGGGGAATTGTTTGGTAGCCATTTGAGCCTGATAAACTGACAGTGTATCGAGCCTCTGCTTGCTGCAGCATTAGAGGGGGTGTGTGAGGTATTTTAAGTACATTTCACTTGGTCTTGAGATAAAGTTGCTGTTTAAATGAAGTCCGTGTCCCACCATTCGTCTCATGCAAGCGAGACTAAGAGTCAACACATGTGAGGCTGTACTTAGGCACAGCGGTGCTTTGAGCTAAATGCCAATGTCAGAATGCTAACATGCTGATGTTTGGCAGGCATAATATTTACAATGTTCACCATCTCAGTTTAGCATGTTAGCATTTGCTAATCATGGCTAAACACAAAGCTGAGGCTGATGGGAATCTCATTAGTTTTGCAGGGATGTTGTCATAAACCAAAGCACTGGACACACTGAAATTTTAACCTGGTGCAAAAGTCACGAGAACATCAAGTAATTAGGATTCATCCTCTGAGGACCATGAATGTCTGCACAGGATTTTATTAAACATAAAGCAGTATTTTATTATTTTGTATTTTTAAGGACTACTGGCCACATGTTGAATGAAAGTCTGCTGTCCAGGGATGTATAGCCTTAGTTTTGTTCACCAGCATCGTAGGAAAAAATCTGGCTCTCTTTGGTTTTCTATTTGTTTCGTTGGCTGTCTTTACTGTTGCTTGTGTGTGTTGGCTCTGTGTTTTTTCACAATGGCTCAATCTACAAATGGTTTAAAACGACCTCACTGTGTCAGACTTTTTAGATCCAAACCATGTCCACACAGCAGAAGCCACATCCCTTTTAGTAATAAGTTCTCCTTCGTCTTTGCTATGTTGGGATGACTCCTGCTCTGTATTTACAATCTCACTCTCCATCTTTTCTTGTCACTCTGTTCTTCTGCAGCGGTTTGCAGACCAGTTTAGAGGTGCGTCACCGCCACCAATTGTTGCTCTCGTGTCACATGAGAACGTGGTAAGCAGTCCAGCTGCCCAAATTGTGTTATGTTGTGAGACAGCTGGATTTGCAAGATCACGAAATCATGGTAGAATCCAGCCCTGAATGGCTGCATAGCCTGCCCCAAATATATACAGCAAGGGCTAGCTTATGTTTGCCAAATCTCTACCTGCAGGAACTCTTGCAGGAGAGTTCATCTCCAAAATACTGCACATAGAAAAATCTTTTCCTGTCGTTGGTCATCTTGAAGTTAATTTTCACTTATGTGAAGCACACTTTGAATAATCACACTATGAAATATTTTAGACCACATTTGATTGGAATTTGGATATTACGTCATTCGAATGTAAGTGCATTTAGAGTTCTGGGTTTTATCTTTTGCTTTTTTTGCATACAGTTATTCCCTTTTATGCAGATTAGCTCATCTGTGCATGTGAACAGGCTCAGTTGTTAGTATGTCTGAACCTAAACTCCAATGTAAAGCATTAAAATGGAATATTTTTCAAAAAATTAAGTTCTGGCCTTTAGGCACAATTATATTTCTTGTTCCACATGCCGGTTACTATGGCAACAACGTAAGAAAGAAATTAAAGAATGAAATATTAAATCCAATATTTAGGATACAGTAGGTATCTGTTTGTCAGCCTTCAACTGGTTTCAAGTAGTGAGCAGACCAAACTCTCCACATAAGGAACATCGCTCTTCCTCAGTAAGAAACTAATCCTCATTTCAGTTTGATGCCTGTCAGGTTCAGCTCTCTATCTAACCCTGTTTCTGAATTCCCACCAAAGTGTCAGACGGCAGGCTGGGGCTTTCCTGGGATTTGAAGATTTTCGATAAAGGTATGCAGTGAACTGAAAGTTACCTGCCGCCCCATATTGCATTCCAGTGGATGCTTTAGCTGTGGGGAAACAGTGTGTCCTCTGTGCTGCGTCTCTGGGGAGGCCTATCATTTCACTCCTACCTGCCGGCGCTGACCTGCACATGGGCCGCAGAACAAGACCCTCTCTGTGTGTTCCTCTGTGGAAATGTGCCCAGTGTGTGCTTGACCCGGGAGAGGGTTGTGATGCCTCAGCAAGGTTAACCCCTGTCATTTTACCTTTTAATGCCTGTGCACACAGGAATTTAACCTTTATTTCAGAGTAGGAAGCGCCTTTAAATAGACCTGTTCTTTACAGGGCAGTCTGGGCTGAACATGCTGAAACGTATTTATCTCGATGATGATAATGTAGAGGATGCTAAGAGAAGATATCAAACACACTGAGTTAAATTGTGGTGAGCTGCATCCATAGTTTGATTGTCCACGTACCTGCATCTGTCTGTCTTGATGTGGTGAACCTCTCCCATATGCTCCCCCAAACAGGTTAAACCAGCAAATATTATGATTTCACGCATTTTTTCTGCTAATCTGCATCCTTACCAACAAACCTCCCAGTAATGCGATCCAGTTGCTTTATGAGAAACGTGCAGAGAATGAAGAAACGATCAGAGCATCTCTTTTATAGGTATCAGCTAAGCATTCATGAATATCTGTGAAAGTGCAGATGAACAGGAACACAACCGTACTCACAAGCTCTGTCTCCATCAGGGTGTTTTTATGCAAAAATTTGAAAAAACTTCCTCAATTTCTTTTTACATTTGCTTGAGGTGGTTTTTGCCTTTTTCAACATTTACAACTCGCCCAAATGAACAGATTCCTGCAGGCCTCTCCATTTTCTTCTCAGGTGTTGTCTCGTGTTGTTTCCAGTTTTCAACATTCTTCTTCTTCTACTCTTTTATTTATAGCCATGCGTAACGTATCTTATACCACCAACTTCTGATGAAACTACGCTTCTTCGTATCCTCGTTTATTTCCTCCAAGGTGTCAGTTTATTTTATTTTATTTTTATTTTTTCAGTTTGAAACCCGTCAGGTGTTTGTTGACAGGAGCTCCAGGTGACGACCGAAATGTCCAAACTATTAAGTATAAAAACATCAAATGTTTGTGTAAATGTGGAGTAAACGTGTGGCGTGACATGTTCAGTGCATAGGTTGTTCCATCCAGAATACATCAAGGAATGTGGGTATGTGTGTTAAATTCTTCAGCTCGAGCCAACAGCTAGCGTGGAATCGTCTGATAATTTGAGCCTTTTTATCCATTTTGGAAGTCGACGCCTTTACTTTCAGTGCATTGTGGTCAGAGGATGTGTGAATCCGATGAGCGGATATTTCTTTTCCAAACAGCCTTTCAAGACATTACTGATTCGGTGATGCGTAACGTTGCCCACAAAGCCTGTGGAACAAGAAGATAAAGGCATACAAAAGGCGTTCATTGAGCTTCTTAAAGTGTCTTTAATTCACTTGGCAATGCACAGTGGATAGAATGACAGTCAGAATGATAGATTAAGGCACAGGGCAACTGTATTTTCCCCCAGAGTCACGGTTGTGTGCCCCTTTTCTTGGAATGTAAAGCAGAGGCCTAACTTCCACCTCAGACCTTGTGGCATCAGTGCAACATAATGCACTCCGTTTAGCCCTATACCATCCAGCCTCTATGGCTTTGTGTGCCCGTGAATGTGGCCTTTATTCTGCAGTTTTGTTGATATTTCTCTACGTTTTGGGGGGGGGGATTTTCTTGTCTTCTCCCTAATACTTGGCAGGGCGATGTGGCATTCGCTCTTGGCAACGTCCAAATCCCACAAAGTCTCACTCTGGGGGCCTTTGTAGCCATTCACAACACTTCCGAGTGATGGACAGGGAGCTCGGCTCTCCCAGGTCGCATCCCTTTCGCCTCAAAATGCGTCTTTTGTTGATATTTGTGGCTCCTCTTTTTTCCCGGGGTGTTTTTCACCAAAGTCGGATGCCACGGGGCTCCAAGGGTAATTACTGTGACAGTGGAGCAGAAGTTAGGCTGGGCTACCCAGGTCGCCCAATCATGTTTTCATCATCGGGAGACTGTTTTTCTTTGGGGACGTAATAAATCCCCCCTCTGACATGCTGCATTTACTCTGAATACACACAGGAAGAAAGACCCCAGTTTTTTTTCTCTCTCTCTCTATTTTGCACCAATGCTTGTAACAAGCTGAGGCAGATCATTGTTGCTAGTTCGCCCTCACTGGTTTTAAAAGGATAGGTTTGCACACTTAGGCATTCCACTGTGGAGGAATTTCATAGGTATTTGCACTGGAATGTGGTTTCTCACTGGACTGGGAGGGGAAACTTAATGGCTTTATGAAATGAAACCATAAAATGTCTAATAAACATGCACAGAACGCACAATTATCTGGATAAATTTAAGACTGTGGCCAGTGACCACTGCACTGCAGATGCATGCACAGTGAACACATTAATATACTTCTTTATTAGTGTTTTTGGAGAAACACACCCCCTCTCTTTCCATGTGTGTCTCTCTCCTTAAAAATAACACAGGGGGACACAACAGTTGATTGTTCTGTATGGAGAGTTTGTCATGCCGGTATTATTAGTAGAACAGGAGTAGAAACTCAATAGCCCTCCATAAAAAACCGGCACATGTTCCACGTTCCCGTCCTGATCCCTGTTAATGAGAGCGGGTGTGTCCCATCCCGTGCACCAGGCAAAGGAATCTTTAATTAAATCACACTCTTGGACCCGATGCCGCACATGTGTCGCACACGCCCCAAATCCTACACAAGCATCACCGGCGTGCCACACATTTCTATCTTATACACAGGCTGCAAGTTTATTTACGGTGTCCCCAGGGCTGTGTTCACACTAAAGCTGAAAATATACTGATTCACACATGTGTGTGTATATATAAGGCGATAAAATGATACATAACATGAGACGATGAGCATTTGCCTTCAGATTTAGTTCTATCTTTTTATACTTTGGTGACTCTCCCTGTAATGTCTCTGGTTGTATTGCATTGTGGGCAGTGGGCAATTTCTAGCATCCATGTGATGAAGATCCATTTGTCAGGTACTTTAATGTTTTCCCAATCAGTGCAAAGTAAAAATCAATATGGATTTGAACTTTTTTCACTTCCAGTCTGGGCCAAATGGTTCCATGGTGCAAAATTCACATTCTAGTATATACAGTCTGCTTTCATATGCACATTCAAAATGCTTGTGCTCGCCGTAGCCATTCGTCCCGTCCGTACTGGACTCCTGTTAGCTTTAGAAGAACGTTTTGCTTGTTATGCATTTTGCTCATAAAGAGAACAGTAGATTTTAATCTCCCATCTCTTACTGTCTAACTGTTTTAAAAAATGATCTCTTCAGGGCCGCTCTGAACAGGAGGAAGGATTAAAGCCATCAGACATTCATATAGGCAGACTCGGCACATATTTTATCCCTCAACATTACACCATGGATAACATTACAGTCAGTGGTAAGTGAATGAAATGAATTCAAAACAAGTGACAGAAGAAGATAAATAGTGTTTCTGTTACTGTTAATAGTTAAGTGAGTGGAAGACGGACTTATCTCAAACTCATAAAGTTAACGATGAAAAATTTAAGCAAGCTTTTAAAGCATTTTAAGCAATATTAGTCCATTATTTTTATTGTGTACAATTTTACGGAGTTGGAGCTCTTCGATAACTTTTACCGAGGCCCCTGACATCAATTAGCTTGTCAGGGCTATGGCTTGTTCACAGCCATCGTTGGGAAAGGCCAAGAGATGCACATTTCAAAGCTTTTTTTAAATACTCTGACTCCTCAAACCTTTTCTCAACAATCAGCAGTGATGGGGCTCCTCTAAGCAGCTGCCTACACTCTGAAAAATAAAATGAATGATGCCCACAAAGCAGGAAAAGTCTAAAAAAAAGAAAGCAAAACACATTCAGGTAGTTGTTTCCTCAATGTAATTAAGAAAAGGCAGCTAACAGGGACAGTGGAGGTCAAGAGGAGGTCTGGAAGACCAAGAAAACATTCTGAGAGAACTCAAATCCCTGTTTGACTGCAAAAGACCTTCAGGAAGATTCAGCAGACTCTGCGGTAGTGATACACTGTTCTGAAATGCACAAATATGAGCTTCATGGAAGAGTCATTCTGCATCCTCACCACAAAATTCAGCGTCAGAAGTTTACAAAGGAGCATCTAAACAAGCCTGATGCATTTTGGAAACATGTTAAAATAGAACTTTTTGGCTGCAATGAGAAAAACTATGTTTGGAGAAAAAAGGGTGCAGAATTTCATGAAAAGAAGTCTTCAGCTGTTAATCACAGGGGTGGATGGATCATGCTTTGGGCTTGTGTTGCAGCCAGTGGCACAGTGAACTTTCAGTGGAGGAGGGAAGAACGGAACTAATTAAGTACCAGCAAATTCTGCAATCAAGCATCACACGGCCTGAGAAAACAAAAAGCTGAAGAGGAAAAGATGATGCTTCTGCAGCAGGATAATGATCCTAAACACACCTCAAAATCCACAATGGCCTATCTGAAGAGGGCCAAGCTGAGGGTTTGGCAGTGGTCCTCAGTTCTCAACCTAAACATCACTGAAAGTCTGTGGATAGACCTTAAAAGAGCAGTTCATGCAAGACGGCCCAAGAATGTCACAGAACTAGATGTCTTCTGCAAGGACGGATGAAGAATACCCCCCAAACAAGAACTGAAAGACTCTCAGCTGGCTACAAAAAAAGCCTTTACAAGCTGTGAGACTTGCTAAAGGGGGTGTTACTAACTGCTGACCATGCAGGGGCTCAAACTTTAGCTTCAGGCCCTTTTCTTTTTATGTTACTTTGTAACTGTAAAAGGTTGAGATACAAAGCTAATCTCACGTATTATTGATGAAATGTTTGAAAAAGAGGTCATTTCGCCCGAACGTTTTCATACTGTGAAGCCTGACTGATGCTGGACGTTTGAGGCAGATACTGAGGCTGATATGTGAGAGTTAAAAAAAGACAATGTTCATGAAGAATCTTCATAAGGATTCTAATATATCTAATAAGTACTTGGTGGGACATTTTACATTGGGAAAAACTAACTTGCAGCTTTTTGGTGGGCAAACTATGTAATTCTTTGTTGACATGCAGTATATACCTATACCAATATGTTCACTTGCTATATGTAACTCTCACCACAGAGAAGCAGCAATTAGGATTAAATAGGAGCGGCAATAAGGTATCGAGCATGAAAGCCTTTTAGTCTTAACGCAGACCTTGCTTCTTACGTTCTGCGTGGACTTTCCCAGACTGCAAGAATAGCATATTGGATTACCTAAATTGGGGGGTTTTACCCTTTAAGCCCATTTCATTTTACATTACATTAGTCACAGAAGTTCTGAGAACATAATCTGCTACTACTCTGCCTTCTGCGTGCCTGTCTTCCTTGGCAAGCCTTCATGGCATGACTCTGAAAATAGCCCGAATGCCTCCACATCATTGTATTGTGTTGTCGAGGGCTGCCTGTGACTACGCACCAGGCTAATATGTCCTCAGGTATGCAAGTTATATGCTTCTTGACAAAGTAGGATAACTAGACTGATTCATAGTTGATTGGTGTCACATATCACTGCGACACCAACCTGACCTGCACCGTGTGGCAGTCAGAGGAAGGTGTTTGTCATTAAATGTGTGCAGATTCTTAGTTGGCTTAGTGCATCCTTCAGAAAATGCTTACTGTTTTGTGCAGCCCTTTAATTACATAAAATATTTGCTTTGTAAATGCTAATTATTAATTGCATCAGGATTAATAAAAAGACACCGTGAGAGTGCTTCACTGCTTTGCTCTCTCTGTCCTGAAAGGCTGGGCTGCTCCCATCAGAGATAACAGTAATGGGCAGTCTCTGCTTAGATAAAGTGCCTTTAAACACTACTAGATGAAACAGAACAAGCTGATTTTAATGCACTATCATGCATTATCAGTTAGCAGCTCCCACCGCTAGAACACTTATCACTTCACGGGAAAACATTCCTGGGATCTCTTTGTCAATCCTGTAACACCTGCCTCAGACTGAGATTACTATTCGCAGGATACCATATAGCTTCCACACTAAGGGCCACTCCTTCACACCACCCAAAACGAATGTAAGCTGCCAACAAAGTCTTGAATTGTTGTTAATTGCAGGAAATCTTAGAACATTGCCATTGACTTTTCTCCAGTACCAGAATAAGTGCTGAGATTCTTGTCACGACCTCCGTTTAGATTTTTAACAGCTCAACAATGGGGCAAGCGAGTGACTGTAATTCATGACATTTTCAGCCTTAAAGATGGAAGGTTTGTTTCACACAGCGCTGTAAGTGGTGCCAGACATCCATCAGTGATGTGCTGTTATGTGATGCTTCTGTTAGTATGAGGTCGGTAAGTTGGGTCAAACGGCATTTTCAAACACGTTTTGTATTGAAAACTGCAACAGCTGTGTGAGACACTAGAGGCCTTCATGGGTCCAGATTTGACTTCAAGCTAAAGCAGAATTCGTTCATTTTGAATGCAGTCAATGAAGTCATCCTCCATTCGTGTAGGAAGTGATGCTGTGTATTCATCGGCTTGCCTCTACTGCCACACATGAATGACAAGCTAAGTGACAAGCTAATGCTAACAGAAAATCCGTGATTTTTCCATCTATGGTGTTGAATCCAAAATGCTTCCACGCGTTACTTCTCAGATGGTTTGGAGTTCTGATTATCGTACGGCACGGCACTCTGGTTTTATCTATTTTATGTCAGCAGAAATATCACGAGATGCCAACAATAGTCTAGTTTTCTTGACAGGGCAGCAGGCTGCAGCGAGTCAGACTGACAGTGCCGTCTTTGAATGCTCACACAGGAGTACAAGGCAATGAAAATTTTTAATTTTACCAAGTCTCAGATGCTTATTTTGTCCCCCGTTAGAATGAAGGTTCAAATTTCGAATAAAAAGTGAAGCCCTGGTTCGAGGATAATTAGCAGCTCAGTCGCGACTCTGCTCAGATTCACTCCAACATCAGCGATATCAGATCTGACACCCACAACAATATAATGGGACCCGGCCTTAAGCTGTTTAGGCTGTGGTGTGGATCCAGCCTGACACATGCTCCGGGTCAAGAACCACAACAACACTGAAGTGTTTCAGAGTGAACTTTAACTTCTAAAATTAAGTTTTTAACTTTCTAAAAAAAAAAAAAGTCCCACACTTGTGATATATGTTGAAGGCTCAACCAAGACCAGTAGCTAAGAATTATTTGAAAACACTCTTTGGTTCACACCAGCTGAAACCAGCCTTCCACAGTCTGTGCACCATAGATCATTTCTTGTTTAATTCAAGTCTGTTCAAGTCTAGAGCTCTGCAGAAATCAAACACATCAAGATGACGGAAATGTTTGCTTCGCATTATCTTAGACACTGGCCAAACATTTGAATTTCCACAACTCTTTTATCTGCCGGGGAAAAGCACGTGACGCTGTTTGCTCGGCGTCTGGGTGGGTCTCTGCCATGTTGACTGGGGACGAGCCGACATGAAAGAAAAAGGAAGACGACCAGTAAACAGTGAACACATTCCTTCTCCCGAACCGCAGCCTGTAGCCAAAACATGGACAGAGTGCTGAATTTTATCTGAAGACAGTTTTCTGAAGTCCTCCGGGCACTTCAGAGTACAGCTCATGGCTACTTACAGTACTGTGATTTTAATGACAGTGTGCTCTGTAACCAGCAGATGGGGACATTGCCATTGACTTTTTATAAGCGTTAAAATTGTGATTTACACACCTAATTGCTCACAAACGGCCATAGATTTTAAAGGTGACATAATCAATGCTACATAAATGAAAGTGTTAGATTATATATAAAGTTGAATGTATGGTGTTCTTGACAATACAGTTACTGTGTTTCTAGTGTAACTCTTCATTTTGCAGATGTTTGAGACATCTGTATAACTTTCACTACTGCTGCTAACAAATACTGTACTGAGGCTGAGTTGCTCTTAAAGCCCCTGGAAAATATTTCTCTACATTATTTATTGATGATTGAATAAGCAACAACCAAAGTTTAATGTTGAAATGATTCAGTTCAGAGTTTCACACACAAACATTTAGACCTTCTGCTTCGTCAGGACTGTGTGAGTGCGGTTTGATCAGATTTAATGGCAGCACCAAAAACAACCCACCAACTGTCATTACGCTCTGATTGAAATACTGCTGAGCTCCGATTGGGTCACAGAATTTGTGACATAATGATAACGAACTTCAAACCAATGAGAAGAGATCTGAGTTACTTGGAGCAACAAAAGACTGGGAAAGTCCAAAAACACCTGTTTGGAACATTCCACAGGTAAACAGGTTGATTGGTAACAGGTGATAGTATCATGATTGGGTTTGAATCTTCCTGGAAAGGCTCAGTGGTTCACAGCGAGGATGGAGCGAGGTTCACCACTTTGTGAACACATGATTGTATGAAGGATGTTACTGCATGGAGCACTTTGTTGACACCTTTTTCATGGACTGGACTTATTTTAGCCGTTCAAAGCGACTGGCATCAGTAGGAACGACAGCCAGTATTAAGACAAATGTTTCCTGCGGCTCCTAAAGAGCAAATGTTACCAAGTTATAAAACTTTTCAAAAGAGAAGCTCCTTTTCTCCCGAAGCGCCGAATGATTCCAAAGTAAACACTGTTAAGCGCTCCCATGCCGAGGTGGCGGCTGCGTAACGTCCCATCGCTCTCCTGCAACAAGGTCTGTTTCTGAGAAGTTAATTCAATTAAAGCAGACAAAAGGCCACTGGCACCAATAAAGTTTGGGTGAAATGTGAAGCCATGCGATGGACACACACGCAGTCTTGTCGCCAGTCAAGCGTGATTTACATTTGCATAATGCCCGGCCGCTGGGCAGGCTCGCCGTCGCCCTGGGTTACAGTTGGTGCTGTGGAGGAATCCGGTGCCGTGTTTAGTGGGTGTATCGTGTCTGAAGCTGACAGGCGGGATGTCCTCACTGCCGTTACCACACACAGACAAACACACACACACTTTCCTATTAATACACTTGTAAAACTTCCTAACAGCTATAAACCCGCACCTTGACCCTCTTATCTACAACCTTTATCTAAATCTGAACTTTAATTGAATTTATTAACCATAAACCCAAATCCTGACACTGAATAACCTTAACTGGAAGAAGGACTTCAACTTTGAAGAAACCTAATTGTGGTTCCAGCATTTTTCAGCTATAAAAAAGTCCTTTCAATCAGCTCCAGACATGAGACACAAAGCAAAACTGCAACGAGGCCTGATCTTCATCATCTTTACCCAGAATTTAGATGGATTGTTGGCAAAGCAAGTTTGTAGAAGACATGAAAGACACTGAATTCAAGCTTAAACTCGTAGGAATATGATTGACAGACACAATAAAGGTGATAATGTGACCCACGTTTGTAGAGAATTTATACATTTCCTTTGATCCTTTAGTCACATTTATTTTGACTCTAAAGCTACATCAATTCACACCTAATTGTAATACTAAGGAAGTAAAATTGAAAACTGTGAGCTCTCTGTGTGGATGCACTGGAATAGAACATATCGCTAGCCCCTGCAGAACATTGAAGTCATGCTTGCATTAGCTGATTAGCATCAGATGCCTCATTCATGCTTCACTGTCAGGTCTCATTCATCAGCTGACTACTAACATCCAATCAGATCCAAGCAAGTTTTGGCGATCCCGAAGGCTCAGGTGGTTTCAGGCACGGACATGACATCATTTCCTCTCCTTGTAGTTTTGACACATTTCACCAAATTCCATACATACAGAACATGTGAGAGCCCTGTATGACTCACATGTTTCTGCATGTGTCTTCTGTTCCGACACTCCTGTCTATAGTGATAATGTAGGAAATTTAAGAAATATTTAGGGCCAATTGTTGCCCCTACTGTCTAAAGAAATGGGTCATTTACAAAACTTTGGGGTGACTTTTAAAGAATAGCAATAACATAAAGTTGCTGTTTTTCATGTGCAATGAGGGCAGATCCACACATTAATCACCACCTTGTGCCAACATGAGTAAATAAAGCATACTGTTGCCATTGTGCAAACATCTGTATGTATAGAATATGATCAGAAAGACAGAAAGCTTTTCTGCCAGAAAGTCCTGAAGGCAAACTTCCCCTCTTGTGCGTGCAGCACATGCCACAGCCTCAGGTGATTCATAAAATGACGGACTAGCAGCTGCAAGTAGTGTCAAAAGAGCCAAACTGAGTGTAATATTTCTCCTTTATTGACGCAGCTCTGGAAACGACTGCAGTTTAACATTTTAGTCTGATTTATTTCATCCCCAAATTTATGGCTGCTGACATTTTGAACATGGATTAGATACTTTGGGACGCTGTTAGCTAGCAGCTCCAGACTAAAGACATTTTAAAGTCTCTAACGTTAATATTAAGCATAAGAAAATCGATGATGCCTGTTTGACACTGAGCTGAATACGTTTGTACCTGCTCGCTTCCTTTAACAAAGTTGTGACCAGCTTTTAGCTGTCTGGTTTGGGTGGGCATGCTGTTTGCTGGGGGTGGAGTTAGTGACAGCCCAGGATTTCTGTTGCTTTCTTCAGTAACAATTGGAGCTCTTTTAATGAGATACTTAATGAAGATATAGGCCTTAACTAGTTTTTCTCCCAGTTTTTGTCCCTCAATCGCAGTTTAAGGCCATTTCAGAGTTATTGGCGTATCTTTGCCTTTTGCCCCTGTTAATTTCCAATGCTGTGCACGCAAAACACTTGCGAAACGGCGCCAAAAATGCATCTTGCCTCTGCTTTTAGAGGCTTTTTGTCCAACTGGAAGAAGACCTCATGAAGATGTGGACATACTGGAGATGTCCCCTGGCTGGAGAGCTCCTCTGATTTCTCCAGGAGGCGTTGGAGGATGTGCCAGGACGTGCTGCTTGGTTTCATTTGCTGCCAGTGATGCTCAAACCTGGATCAGTGGCAGAACCCAGTTGGATGCACAGAGCTTTCTTGTTCCTCAGTGATGTGCACCCCTGATTAAAAAAAAACAAAAGCTTGCAACCACAACATTTTGTGCAGTTGTTCAAATATTTTTTCACTCATTAATGTTTTACCAACTCAATCTGTCTTTATTACTCGCTATCCCAGGACTGTGCCAGCATCATCCCACATACATCATTTTTTGCACATGTGTAACATGTAGACTGAATATCCTCCCAAAGGATGTTCTAATCTGTCAGTAACACCACTATATTTCCTGGAAATCCTCTAAGAGATGACTGAACTCCTGAGGGAAGCTAAATAAACGTTTAAGGGATTTAGTGAGGACATCAGTTGTTTGCTTGTGTGAGGAGGAGTCCCTCAAGGTTTATCTGAGGCCCCATGTTGACAGCCTGGCCATTGGCTTTAGCTTTAACACAAGTGGCTCCTTAACAACTGCACCACCTGCACTCAGAGCAAGTCGCATGGTTTGGTCTGACATTTGGTGACTGTGGTGAAAAGAGGCCAGCAGGGGGCAGTCAGTGTTGTGATTTGGCGGTGCAGTAAACCTGCTGCAGTTATCCGTACCAAAGAAAAGACCCACTGTAATGTGTTGTCCATGTGGTTTAATCAGAAATGACAAGTGTGAGCTCATGCAACATGCGCTTCCAATTTAAACCCATGCCTTCGCCTTATCCCCAGCACACATGGCAGGGAGGGCTACTCGCACAACATGCAGATCTTTCACACACTCCTCTTGGCAGCAGCATTCACGGAGGCCTCACTCATGGCTTAACACTTTGAGGAGCGATAACAATCGGCCAGAAAGTAACCCCCCCCCCCCACCTATGTTAAAACCTAAGCACACAACGCAGACTTTGATCCAGCTGAGGGGGGTTTTGGAAGGGCTTTAGGAAGAATGAACCGTATATGGCTTTGACTCGGGCTGGCAGTCTTAACAGACATAGTTAGGATCCCTCCCTCTGCATACGCATTGACAGAACAGATGGGATTCTTTTATTTGTGTTATATCTAACATTATATGATTATTGATTTATGTAAAGCACTTTTTTATCTGTATGAAAATGAAGTTCATACATGCACACCCATGCATAAAGACGTATGTATACCATACAGTGTGAGCGTGCTTGCAGAAACGGTTGAATTTTAAGATGTTGGTTCAACACAGACTAGATTCAGTGTAACCAAACGTGACTCGGGGATTTTTAATAATTAGTTAATGAAAAACGTGTGTGGAATAATTAGATTGTGCCTCGTGGGTCAGTGTACTGTCTGTCTGTGTGTGTGTGCGCACTCTGAGGCGAGCAGGCTGCCGCTGATCTCCTGCAGAGTAAATATCACTTCTTGTAAAAGTCGTGTGGAGAGGAGGAGAGTAAAACCGGAGGAATGTTCATGTCCGATGCGGCTCACGTTCGTTACTCTGCGCGCTCTGCTTCCTCCTCCCTCATGGCCGAGTGGCAGTGAATCTGTCGGGTCCGAGTTGGTTTCCATTAAGCGTCTGCTAAAAAAACAATAGAGCCTCTGGTTTAGTTGGGAGTTACTCGGTTTGGGGGGACCTGTTGCAAAGGGGCGACCTCTTCACCTCAGCTGCCAACGCCTCCAGTGTATTGATTCATTTGCCTCTTTATAGTTGGAAAAACCCGAAAGTAAACGCAGTACTGATCCAGAGCCTGTTCATTTTATCTTATCTTCACTTTACTGAAAATGCAGATTAACTTATTTATACATGAAATGAACTGAAGTTGAATTAATTTAATCATAGTGATGACGTGGTTCCACGAGTCACTGTTTCCATCACATTTGTCTTTGCCCCCTCAACACTCTTAATACATCTGTGAAGCTGATTTTTCAGCAATACTGGCTTTGGCTGCAACCATCGGTGCACTAATCGGTGGAAGTCGTCAGGCCGCAGACAGTCTGATGAAGATGAGCTGCTTGGGTTTAATGCAGTTTTGATTTTTGGATTTAGTGTTGTTTTCTTTAAAATCCCTGAAGCACATGTCAAAACGCGACACTGACATTATGTTGTGTTCGTTCTTGCACACAAAATTAACTTTCTTCCTCTGTGACACCTGTTGGGATTCGTATGAAACATGCAAACATGATTTTATGTTAGCCCGAGATTCCACCGGACACGTCTGCAGCACCTTTTTCGTCTGTCCTCCACGCAGCTGCAAACCCCACCGGTTGCGTTTGAGAAGCAGAGTGTTGTGCCTGCATGATTTTGTTAACTTCTTTGATATTTGTGCCTTTACCACGGGTCAAGGAGGCTTCATTCTTAAATGGTGTGGTTGATGGATGATCAGGGGTCTGCACAGGGTGTTTCAATCATTGCTTTACAGTGTTGATATACAGTTTCAGTAAATTGATTGTAAACCTGGAAGCATCAGGAGAAGTTCCCTTGTTCTGCTAACAGAGAACCTGAAACGCTGAACTTGGCAAAAGTAGAAGAAACAACCAAAAAAAAGAGAATGTGAGAGCAAACAACAGCTCCCGGTATTCTCACTTTCCATGTTATGATCTCCTGACACTGGCTTTCCATCGCATGTGTGTGTGTTTCCTCTCTGCTTGCTAACAATGCAGCTCAGGAAGCATGTCAGGATAAGGGCCAGACTGCGAGGCTCTCTTTGGCCAGCGCACCCAACTTTGAGGGACAATAACATAGTCGTGTTAATCCCAGAGAAGCGGCGTTGAGGAAAGCTGCGGATCTGTGAAAGGGAATTACTGACCCAGGTGTCTTCAAAGAAAACTCGGCGATGTCCCTCTGGCTGGTGAGTGCTGTTGCAACATGTCTGTTTTTTAGCTGTGGGTGGTCAGAGAGTCGCTCCCGTCTCCAGGTCAGCCCAGCCCCAGCACGCAAAGTGTCGAGTCTGAGCCAGACTGCTGGTTTTTCCTCTTTTGGGTTATTAACATGAACTTTTCCTATTGTTGCTACAGTTAATGCTACTTTCAACCAATTTCCAAGCACACCAGTGTTTTTAGATTAATTTAAGATGTTTTCTAGGCTTAATGTTTTATGGAATTTGAGTGCAGTGTTGATGTTTTGTATGTTGCTTCTCACAGAGATATGAAACTTGCTTGAAATCAGTGATCAGCTTCAAAGAATATAGAATATCTTTCTTTCGTCTGTGAGGTTTGCACATACGAGGGTCTCAAATCGGATTCACGAGCTTCACAAACTTGTTTTAAATCGTTTCAGCCTGATTCATGAGGAGGAGCGCGTTCGTGAGATGTGATCAGTAGCACAATGGACGCCCCAAAAATTGCCATATAAGGCTGCCTGCCCCGCTCCGTCTGTGGCAAAGTTTGAGTCACAAAAACGTTACGAACGAGTAAAAAGACGAATCAGAGTTTAGCACCGCTGGCTGAGAAGTGTCGCGCTCATGAGCTTTGTTGTTTTTGATTTGTCCTTTCCTGTTGACAGGCCAGTACCCAAATGAAATGCTCTTTACGCCATCTTCAATAAAAGCTGTTTGTGTCTTAACCTGATAAAATGTCTTTTATGAGATAAACACTTTGCTTTGTGTGGTTTATTGTCTGTGTTTTGACCTCAGGGACGTCTCTGCCGTGTCCTTTTGCCCGTTTGTCTCTCTCTGTATCTCTTTTGTCCTGTCCTCTGATGTGAAGCGTCACTCTCGGAGGTGTCCGGACAGCTAATTACTTTATGGCCGAGCAGAAAGCGCTAACTTTCACACTGATAGCTGTTTTACAGGCGGCTGTCCGCCCGACTCTGGAGGCGGGCCCACGTCTGCCATTGACTCTCAGTTCTCAGTCTGTAATGTGATAACAGAAGAGAGAAAAACAGGCTTCTTTAATTAACCTTCAGTTAACTTATAGTGGCTCCTTTAGTAACGTCGCTCACTGATCATGAAGAAAACGTGTTTATAAGCTTTGCAGTAATGGATTCACAGTCTTAATGGGTGTTCCTGCAGTTCGTTCCCTAAGTGAAGACAGAGCCAGCACAACGCTGGACCTTCATACCTTTTCATCACCTTGGCCTGCATCCTGTTCATTTCTGCCCTGTCTGGGCTTTTATGAGGCAGCTGATGATTGCTTAGAGGCCTTTGGTGTTTATAATTGCTGTGATGAAAAGGTTAGATAGCTCCTTGCCCTTTGGAATTTATAATGTACCCCCCACAAAGGATATATATATATATATATATATATATATATAAATATAGAATATATATAAATTCTTAGTCACATCTGATTTATTGCTTCCATAGAGAGCAACAAAGTGTGGGAAATTTCTCAGATTTCAGGTATAACTTTTGATGCTTTTCTGATTCTGCAGTTATTCTTGCTCTCTTGTCTTTGTGACGTATATTTCTGTCCTCACTCGTCACCCTCATTTTAAAAGTGGTGCATAACAGTTAATTTTAGGTTCACAGTGATCCACTAGCAGCGTTCCAGTTGAAAAAAATGATAGAGATTTCCAGATTTGGCATCAAATCCCTCATGTTCTTTATCATTTCTTACCAGACGACGTTGTTTTCGGTTAGAGTTGCAGTATCGCTTGCATGCAGTCACTGAGATTTGAATTTGTGCCCAGGGAGCTTTGTAGGTCTTTATCCCTTCTCCTGTCTAAAGAGGCTTTGAGTTAACAGCCGGGATTATAGCCTTTCTTTAAACAGGATATTTTATTGCGCTCCTTTTTGTCACCAATCTGGGCTTAAATTGCCCTTGATTGCCGATTCGCCAAAACTGTTCCCATCTGCCGACTTAAGCAAAGCAAAGTCTAGCTGCAATGTTCAAAGATGAAATGAGCTTTCACTTAATTCCTCATGGCTCTCTGCCACGTGCTTTCATTTGCCAGCGTCTCAATCCCAAAAATGGACGGCGTGGATCAATAGTGGGAGGGGCAGGAGATAATTGCTGCATTAATCACAGCCACTTTGTTGGGGGCAGTAACATGAAATGCAGCATTCAGACAAATGGGACTCCAATGCAAATGTTATTATTGGCTATTAGTTAACTTCATTTTAAATGTGTTCTGCTTTTGCAGCGACATCCAGCAGACTGTAGACATACTGTCTGCATGTCAATTTATAGTACGGGAGTCACGGAGTCTTACAGCTGCCATGTGCATACAGAGTGCAAACCGTCTGCATGATGATCATCACTGAGGCTCAGCTAAAGCTTGGCACGCCGCTGCTGAAATACATCTGAAATATGGGATAAGGTGCACAGTTTCATCAGAGTCTGCAGTGAGCTGCAGTGTGTGTCTGCATGTAATAACTCTGATCAGGAGGCTGCGGCTGACCGGCAACGGCTGTGGAATACTAACTCTGGTCTGTGTCAAGTTTTAAAGTTGGCTTGATATTCCTTAAAGACCTGTGTTCATTTTTATTGTATTACTCCACAGAAACGTCAAATGTGACTGGAAAAATTGGGTAGTATAACTCCAGGGTAGATGAGAGAAGCCTCATTTTTTCTTTGTGATTTTAGAATTACACGGCATGTTGCTGGGGGGTAATATCAAATTAGGCTGAACTGATTAATGGACATCACCAGCTGTGACCAAAACATCTGTCAGCCCCCCCATTTAAACCATGACCGGCCACACCTCCTCTTATTCTCCCAGGAACAATGACCCTTCACTCCCTCATCTCTTGTCTGGTTTCCTAGAACGGACAACAGACCTGATGTTGCCAGATTGAGACTTGAAACCAGCCCATTGTTTGTACTGCAGAGAGGCAGGAAGTGCGCATGATACCGTCCCTGCTCTCAAACTTCTGTCCCTCTGCCAGTATTGTGTAATCTTCTTTAACAGGAATACGGGAGAGTGGTCGAGTGATGAACCTGACTACCTAAGGTCACCTTCATCGAAGTCTGCGAGCGATGCACAGACTATTGTTTAACCGCTCCATAGCTAGTCTAAATCACCAGATGTAAACTGTCTGCAGTTGGCCACATATTTCAACCAATGTCTATCTGCGTGTCCCTGTTTCTATGGGAAACAACAACACCATCTGAGCTAGCAACCTCCAAGCTGATCCATCTAAAATGGCGAGTTACTTGAACCCTAACCTGGTCGCAAACAGTGCGAACATAAGCAAGCTACCAGCTGTTACCTTTTCCTTTGCTGGGATTTAGCCATTTTAATACCAGGCCTCATCTCCACACGTGCAAATGTTTCACTATTTTTCGCAATGCCGCCGTCGCTGCATGCTGAGCTTAGCGCCGCCCAACACCATCGTGGTTTGTGCAAACAAGCCTGAGCGCTTTTCCTCTTTACCTGATGCAGCCAGACCTTCCTCCAGCGCTGACACAGTGCTGTGGAAACAGGTCTGACTATGTGAGACTACTCTACAGCTGATTGTGATGTCTGACCACTCCAGAGATTTATTGATTCCCAGCTGGTGGTAATCAGTAAAGTACTCACTACTCTCTGTAGTGCTCTTTTTGTCATCAGGAAGAGACGTTTGGTTTTTCTCATCTGGGAAATGTCCTGTAGATAATACTGTAATGGCCCCTGGTCCCAAAAATCATTGATTAAAAAGGAATTTCTGTATGAAATCGATTAATTTCAGTGCCGGCCGCCTGCAGAGGTGAAGCCCATCTGTGATGTGGATTCAGATCATTGAGGAACTGTGTTGACAGGCCTGACTACTGAGGGGACAGAGAGGTGTTTGCAGACATTTGTGGCAGTGGTACAAAAATACATTGTGGACTTACTGTCAGGTTAGCAAATCAAATAACTAGCTTGCTAACTGGCAGCTTGAAGCCTGGAAGGTTTTAGAAAGAGAGATTATGTCTGTAGTTTATATGTGCTGTCATCTACTCATTTGTAATTAAATACTAAATAAATCATGTAATAACATATTGCATGCTTTATTGCAAAAATACTATAACATTTATGTTCAGTGGTTGTCATCGTAAATGCAACATTATTAAATAGGAAAAATCAAATTAAAATCACGTCTCTATTGAAAATCAAAATGATTGTGCATTAAACCCAAGTTGCTCATTTGGATAAAATTTATAATGGCAATTTGCAATGCGTTTATCTAAAGCAATACAGTTTAATCTTCGCACATGATGCACAGACTATTAATTTGATATCTTGAATGACTTGTTCATTCACACAAATCAGTTTTGTCCCTCTATTACACTTGCAGGACTCCCTACTTTCAGTATAAAGGTTTTGCATACAAGACTGCATTGGATCAGCAGCTATAAAGAGCTGGATGAGCTTTTTTAACACATTGCTATGATTTTTGGATGCGGATCTGGAAAAGGCTGACCACAGAAAGATCAAAAACAGGAAGAATACACCCAAATAGGGCAGCAGGCCTATCTTGCAGAGCTTTCACCAAAAAAGTCACAGGATTGCTCTCTCATTTCCACCAAAGGAAATAAAGAAGGGAGCTTCCTGTAGCTACATAATCTGGAGCAAGGTTACTCTTTGGTGTTCTGTGAGGGTGTTCAGGTATTGTGATTTAACCAGTTGTTGCCTTAAATCACTGATCGATCCTCTTTATATTAATTACTCAGAATGCATACATGCTCATGTATGACTGCTCTGAGACTGACCGTCTTCATTAGGGTTCTCCAGACAGCTGCAAACACCCCAGCACACTCCACACTGAATGCATTTAATCCATTTAATCTGTCACATTGTGTACATTCATATATTTATATCGTTCATGTATCATAATTTGTATTTACATCTTAATTTTAATGGCAGAGAATTCACGGTTGCTCCATTCAGCACATCTTACATCTATTGTTCTTTCACCGCTCCAAGACTCCCTCCAAGCCATCCCCCCTTTCTATATTAAACTGCAGATCCCCCCTCCTTTTTCCATCACTGTAAGTGCCTCCTTCTTTACCAGACGGCTCTGCCCGACCCACCCCACCTCCACCCACTTCTGTCTTCCCTCTCCTAATGTTTTACCTCCTCAGGCTTTGAATGGAAGAACCTGCAGCATCCAGAGAGAGAGGGGACAGGATGCAGGATGGAGGGATGCTGTAGGGACTGAAGGATGCATGTAGGAGTGACTTTAACCTCAGTTTATGGGAACTTGTAGTCACTGAATTTGAAGGAAAAGGAATAATTTCTTGGATCAGACCAGCAACCATCCCAGGATTCTCTCCAGGATTCACTTCTAGCTTCCTCGTACATCTGGCCGCTGGTTTTGAAGGACAGGTTAGAGAGGGAGGGGAGACGAGGAGCAAGGAGCGGCGGCTATTATACGATTGAGGACGTGAGGAGGTTTTCAGGAGAGAATGGGCGGACTTGGCTGGTGCCTTGCCACAGTCTTCAGTTGGGCAAAATATTTCTTCTACTGTATCTTCCCGTTTCGGAAACCGAGGAAAAGCAAAAGCAAGGTAGAGTTCATGTTTTAGCTGTCTTTTAACAGAGATGGGCAGCTTTTTTCAGTTTCTCATGCACCTGCAGGGTGAACTTCAGTGACCGTAGCAGATTTCTCCTGAAAAACAGATGCTGCTAATTGCTCGGAACAGTGTTTTTAGCCATGCTAGTGGTGCAGGTCTGTAGATTGGTCTGTCTGTTGGTCGATCCACCATGTTGGTCCAGTCGAGGGTTCGGTAATATGTAAAAATTCGTCAGCCCAACAACTGGCGTGTGGGGGGGCCGGACTTTTCATCTGGTGCCACCAACAGGTTTAAAGTTTCACCCGCCCACTGAAATATCTTCTTCTTCTACTTGATGGATTGGCACAAAATTTTGTACAATTTTGTTTCCGAGAGGATGAATATTAATACCTTTTGTGATCCATTAGCTTTAGCTCTAAGTTTTGCAGGTATTTAATTATAAACCAAACCCCTTTCAGCCTCAGCTGTACTTAATGTTAAATGTCTAATTAGCAAATGTTGAACAGGGTTATATGGTAAACATCACACCTGCTAATCATCAGCATGTTTACATTGTTATTATGAGCATGTTAGCATTTAGGTCGAAGCACTGCTGTGGCTAAGCACTGTCTCACAGAGCTGCTAGCATGGCTGAAGACTGTTTCAATTCAGCCTCCTCAAAGACTGAAATACATTTATCCACAGTTTTCATCTTTACTTTGCAAAAATTACAAGTCTTTAAGATATAATTTCATGTAATCTGTGTTGCAATATCTTAGTAACATTCAGTGTGATCAATGGAAATATTGACCTAATGAATTATAGCCTCTGGCACAGGATGTACAAAGCATTGGGATGATGATCTTTTGCATGACGTGATCTCCGACATTTCCATCTGCAGCTGCCAAATGACAATGGAAATAAAATTAATATTTGTACGACGCCCAACTGGCGATAGGCCTGATATGAGCACAGAGGATGAGACAGGCTGGAGAGATAAGCACATGAGGACACAGGTACACACACGCACACACACACGCACGCACACACACACCAGGATATTGCTGGTTTGACTTGGGCACTTTTCCTGATAGTAGGTCTGTGTTGTCCAGCAGAGCCATTAATCCTGCAAATGCAACCACTGCTCAGTGTCTTACCACACACACACACACACACACACACACCCTCACGATGTGCACACAGTATTCGTCTACACACGCCAAACTCACCCCTAATTAAAGCAGAAAGTGTTTTTAGTAAATGGCCTGTCTGGCCACAGACACATTTGAGGGTCTTTAGCATGCACCTCCCTCTCCTGCGGCTGTGCATCTTCCTTTGCTGCACCACTTTGATGGTCTCTGTGTCACGAGGTGGCGTTCCGCAGGGGTGAACAAGCAGTTTACCTGCCGTTGCCCTGCTGCAGTGAGGCGGGGGATGCCGTGAAGCACCTGAATCCCTGCCAGCTCCGGGGATGTAGTTTCATAGCTGACCCTGTGCTGCGACCTCTCAAAGTGAGATGACCCAAAATACACTTTTCACATTATTCCTGCATTTGCCAGGGAAGTTAAAGTGTATGGACTGACCTGTGTTAAACAGTATGCTTTTGTCCTCTTGCAGGCAACAGAATCAAGCTGGCACAACACTGACATACGAAAAATGAATGAATAAGGTAGTGACTAGTGATTTTTTTTCAAAATCAGTTGATCTTCAGATTAATTATTGATTAATCATTCGGCCTATGCAGTATATAACATCAGGACAAATGGCCATCACAATTTCCTAGACCCCAAAGTGATGTCATCCAGTGTTTTGTTGTCCAAAACCTTAAAAGATTAGTTTTCCTATAATGCTAAGACGAGGAAAAGCAGCAAATTTTTACATTTGAGAAGCTTAAATGAGAGAATGTTAAAATCTTTTATTCTAAAACATTACTTTACATTACTTAAATGTTAAATCAATCATCAGAGAAGTTGCAGATTAATTTTTTGTGAATGAACTAATCAATTAATTGCTACATCTCTGATAACAGCTATTTACATATCCATCATATATGGTGCAATATGAGCATTGGCTGGAGTTATGTTTCAGACCTGGTGATTGTTAGTCCAGTATTGACTCCCTCTGTAGCTCTGATCTGTAATATGTAGAGTTTTCAACTTCAGGAACTGTTTTTTTAATGTATTTTGGACATAAATTCATTGTAATGATGTATTTGAGGCTGTTGACTCACACCGTGTCAGGCATGTTGCTGCTGCGTCCGTGGGTCAGTGTGTTCTGGTGCTGGGTGGACGCTCCTTCCTCTCAGTGTTACACAGCACAGAGAACAGAGGAAAACGTGCACACACATGTGAGTGTTGTGCAGAGGGAGGGCTCAGGGCCTGTATTGTTTTCAACAGATGGCAGTCACGGGGGTGGGAAAGGGTGTGTGCATGTCTGTGTGTGTTGGGGGCCTGCAGGAGTGTGTTCTTCCTCTGTCTGTCAACAAGTGAACTCCCCCTTCATCTAGCAGCTTCTAGGACGTCAGCCAAGATGACAGAACACACCCCTCTGTTTACGCTCACTCTCTCCTTACCTGTCTGTTTATCTGCTGCCTCTATCTGCTTGTCTATTACTGCAGACTCGACTTCATCTGTTTCTGTCATGCTTTTCGTCTGCACGTCTTTCCCCCACTCTTTTTCCTTTTTTGTCTGCAGAAACCTTTTTAACAGGGTGAGCAGCTTTGATCCCTCTCTGCTGTTTACCCATCTTTACTTGGTTCAAGGACAGCGACCTGACACCGGTTAATCTTCCTAATTGTGTAAGAGCCTCGCTGTCCACTCTTGGCTCTGGTTTACAAAAGAAGACAGAAATGGTCAAGGTTAAAGAGGTACTAAAACCCACAAGTGATCTGATTAGCCTTGGAAATACACCCTCCCTCCCTTTGCTATATTACAACCTCCCTCACCCACACATGCACACTCCCTCCATTATCTCTGCACTCCCTCCCATATTTAATAACCGTGCTCTGAACAAGTGTTTGTGCCTGATTAGAAATGTGGCTGCAGTTCGTGCAGTGACCACCGGTGGGTGCTGCAGCTGCACTTGTTTTGCTGTATGAATGGTGTTTAGGGAGGAGAGTACTGGGTAATACAGTCTGTCACCAGTGTTGTGCCAAAATGACTGTTAGTCCTGGACCACTTTGTCCTTGAATAGTGATATCAAATCTGATCTGATCTGCAAAAAGTGCTTGTCTTTTAGTTCTTTTTTTCCACGTGCGTCATACTGTTTGTTTTCATATTTTTCTAGATTTTGAAGAATTCGTAAAACTTATATGTAGATGCTGTATATACAACTAAAACTTGATATCATTGCTCTTGTACCCTCTTTGTTGGCTGTGCAGTAAATCCTGCTGTTATATATAGAAGATATTCTGTTTATCAGAAATAAATGATGCATCATGCACTGTCACACTAGACGTGCCGACAGTGAATTGGAAAATGACTTCATGCAAGAGAAGAACATAGTGTGCAGTGTTTTTATTTCGGGACAACTAAGCTCTGCTGGACGACACTAAAGTGCACAGTCATTCAGTGACTTTCTGATGTCGTCCAAAACAGCCTCAAGCAGCTGTGCACACGTTGCTGTGTGAAGTGAAGTGTGCATTGATTGAGTTAAACGAGAAGAAGCTGCTATAATAGATACTTTTATATTAATAATAGATCAAAGTATGCGGAATGAGAGAGGGGTCGCTCGTAATGATGAATCCACAGAGAATTAGCACCCAGCTCTGCAGCTGACCTCTGCGCTGTGGTTTTTCTGGCCCACAATTTTGCTGTTTTGTTTCCGCCTCACCGCCCTCATCAGCCCTGTTTCCAGCAGCTGACTCTCTACCTGTACGCCACCTGCCCTGCAACAAACAGCAGACACAGTTAGTGACTAGCTGGTGAACACAGTGGAGCATTTAGCAGCTGAAGAGCCAGATATGTCCCTCAGGAGCTGCTGGACATATAGGAGAGTGAGTGTTCAGAAACACGACTCTATATGAATGCTAATAATAACAGTAATTTGCCATTTCAACCTGAATGATTGAGTCAAAGTTGTATTTACGGCTTGTTTCCACTGATCAAAAATCAGTTAATGCAGTTTTAAAGGTAAACACAACTAAATTTGAGAATTCATCTTCACCAGGTCCAAATGTTAGAGAGTTGGTTATGATCAGAGGCATTCATTTCATGGAAGACTAAACCATCTGCTTTTTTATTTATTGTTCTCATGGAAACCTTGAATTGATTAAATCTTGGACAAAGCATTATTTTTTTTGCACTGTCTGGTAAACTGTGAAAGTTTGCTATTTAACATATTCCAATATATCAATTTAATGGATCATTGCAGAAAAACTCGTGATATTATTGATTGTAACAAATTATTGCTGCAACATTAGTAGATTAAATGGATGTACTAAGGTTTCCTTGCTTTTCTCAGCTTTTTAAAATTCATGTTTTGGCTTTGAGGTTTTGACTGTTGGTCCCACTGGGCAGACTGGTAACTCTGGTAACTGAGCACTTGTCATGTTATTGCTTGATTAATTGGAAAATAAAGATTAACCTGTAACCAATTTTTAGTTGAAACCGTGAAAAGAGAGATGTGTAGTGATGCAGAAAAAAGTAATTGTTTCAGTTAAGTTTCTCAGACAAAAATCCATCTGGAGTAAATCTGTGTGTGTGTGTGTTTGTCGGTTGGGGGGATTTAAATGTTTTCTCTCCAACATTGTCTCCTTTAGTGAATTTGTCTCTGTAGGGGTGGCCTGCAGGAAATACCAGGGGATTAATCCTCTGTGCCACTGGGTGAGTGTTAGTGTGTTTGTATGTTTCTGTGTGTGGGTGGGTTTGTGTATTTATGTAGTGTGTAGAAAGATGGGAAGATGTGTGTGTGTGTGTGTGTGTGTTTGTGTGTGTGAGAGAGAGAGTGGGGGAGAAATAGGTGGTTTTCGATGAATGTTTATGTATATGCTTATGGTGAGTTTGATTGTTTAGATGACGTGTGTTTATGTTTTCAGGAAGTAGTGGGCCTTTACTTTGTGAATTTCTGTCTGTGAGAGAATCTTTGTGTGTACGTTGGAAAATTATGGCTCCATGAGTGTTTACAGGTACATGAAGCCCACCACTGGGCAATGGTTACTGTTGTGTGTGTGTGTGTGTGTGTGTGTGTGTGTGTGTGTGTGTGTGTGTGTGTGTGTGAAAATGAAGTACCCACACAGGGGGATAAAGAGTCACACATGGGGCTAACATGGTCATTGATGAGCAGTGAGAACTTAATGAAGCAGCTTTTGCTTTCCGGCCCCTCTGTGTTCTGGAGTAAAGGGTTGAGATGGAGGGGGGTCAGAGTTAGATCCTTCAGGACTACTTCTGTTTTTTCTTTGAGAAGGGAAAATCTGCAGGAGGCCAAGAGGGAGATTGAAATGGTAAAGAAGTGTTGGAGATGTTCAAAGGATGAGGCTCGTGATATTCTATATTTTTCTTGATATGGTTTTTCTTAATTATTGTATGTGCATCCAAAGCCTGATGCATCGTCCTCCTCTGCACCATTAAACATCAGTGAAGCCACACCGATTCACCAGGTGACAGGTTCCTTCATTAGAATGAACAAACACGCTCTCGTTTATTTTAACCCCACATACACGGATCAATACCCATTTGGGTATTATTACCCATTTGGGTATTAATCCACTGCTGGAAATAGTCCCCAAGTAAGTCACCATTTCCTCCTGTTCGAGTGGCGTTTCCTAAAAGCTGCAGTTCCCTGTTATTTTAGGAAATTACCTTGCTTTTATTAAAACATGAAACTGCACATTTGCGACCCATCTTTTGAGATTTATGTCTTTAGTAGCAAAAAAATGGACTGAGCAGAGTGCTACAGAGTAGGGAAGAGATGGATTAACACAGCGGTGATTTTGGTGGTGTCATGCAGGGATTTGTTGATCAGAAAATCCTTTGGGTTTAAGACTGAGAGGAAAGGATGCCCTATTTTAATACTGCATGTTCATTATGCATATTGAACCCCATCTGAAGACAAACAATGTGATTTTTAAATGCATTGTGTGCACTCATTGGTCCTGTTAGAATTTAAATCCTGTTGGGACATATGGCTTTTACTACCTAATAAGAAAAACAGAAAACTGTAGCCATGGAAGCTAATAATGAGCCCAAATGCAAAAACAACAAAACAACGGTGGCTGCAGCTTATGTAGTTACTTAAAGATATTCCTGTTGAAACTTCTGCAGGATTGTTGACAATTGAGCATGAAATAGTATCCATCTATGTTGAAGAGAGTTGGTGTAAGTAGGACTCAACTTCATGCAGACTTCAGGCACTTTGAGCATTGACTCACAATCCAATAGCAGGTGTCTTTTCTGACATCCAGAATGAGTCAGTGGAGCGTTTTCCAGGTTCGGGAGAGACGCCAGTGGACATTCATCACATGGGTGAATACAGAGTGAGACAGAGTTTATGAAATATTAAAGTGGGCTCAACACAGAAATACACAGGGAAACAGTGCAAGAGAGAGATGGAGGGAGGGGGGAGGTGAAGTGCGACGGATGCTGAGGGGGACAAACAGGGAGGGGGTGGGATCAAGGAATGAATGAAATTAAAAGTGGTGAGACTTAGAGGGGTAAAGAGGGAGGGCGACATGGGATGAGAGAGAGAGAGGAGGGGCAAAAGAGATGTATAATAAGCAGAGCACCCCCCTCCCCCCTTTGCTCCCGTGGAGCTGTTGGGGCAGCTTCACCCCCCCCTCACAAAAAAAAAAGCTTTGTGAAAGTTTCCCCGGCAGAGGGGAAAAGAGCCAGAGTGAGTTCAGAGCAGAGGCAGTCAGGATCCAGTTTAGAGGAGAGACACTGGGAGAAGAGAGCGAGTCAGACAGTGTGGAAGAGCTTTCACGTCCAGGATGGTCATGGCTGTGCAGTGTCGGGCAACTCTTCTCCTGCCTGGATTATACATTAGGAAGCCCACTGGTCTGTAGCAGCAGCAGCAGCAGCAGCAGCAGCAGCAGCAGCAGCATCACTCCTGCCCGTCACCATGCCGTCTGTATCTCTAAGCCTGCCGACAGCTCTGGCTGGACCTGCACGCACCTGGGTCTGCCTGTCCTGCATGTTCTGGGTGAGATCATGGTTGATTTGTAACTGTCGCCACAGAATTTCTGTCTCATTTATGACCAGTTTGACCTCTGTGCATAACCTGACCATGCAGATCTAATGACTTGCAAACTTCAGTGGCATTTTGTACCACACCAAAAAAGGTTTCTGGCTTATTCAAGGGGTGATACTTCACACCAGCACCACTGAGGAACCCTGATCAAATCAAGCTGGTCAGGGGATCTATTGGGTGGTCTGCTTGTCGGGGGTTGGGTGGAGGGTTGGGACCCCGGCTGTGGGGGGCCTTGGCACGGCGACACATTTGAATGCGGGAGATATTATGAAGGAGAATGGGAGGGTGTGCGAACGCCAGACAAGCTCTGTATTGTTTTCTCCCTTGAGAAACATATTTAAAATACCCTCCACAGCCCCACGCACTGACTGAAAACTTGTGCGCTCTGCAGCTGATTTGAATTAAATGGATCTCCTGCTCTCCTCACCTCAGTCTCTCTCTCTCTCTCGCACCCTTTCCCTCTCCCTCACTCCCCCTGTGTCCCACTCTGTCTCGCTCTTGGTGGTTGGGACATGCAGCTATTTTTTGCTTTCTCTTGTATAATTCAATCTGCCGCGCATTCCCGCTCACAGTGAGGGGCTGTTTGTGCACTTGTGTGCCCTCTGAGCTGTGATGTGGTCAACGAAGAACTGTGCTTGTATGTGTGTGTGTGTGTGTGTGCGTGCGTCCACCCTAAAAGCTCTGCGACCGCTGTCTCGACATTTGTCTTAAAACACTGTGAGTGCTTTTCCTAATTTGCGCTGATATGAAAGAACATTCTTGGCTCAAATATACAACATTGCATGGTGCTCTCCTCTTTTTCAGCTGAATAGAGGATGAAAGAGGAGAGTAGCTGAATAGACCATTGAGATCCATCCGTCCCCATTCTGCAGTGGTCCTTTGGGACATGACTGCACACCACTGGCAGAGCTGGAGTCCTTGGCGAAGAGACTGGATAATCTTACAGAGCTCTTCATCAGTTAATTACCATTCTTTCTTTTGAGGAGCGGGAGGCGAGGTGAAAGGGGGGTCGTAAAAGAATCTCAAAGCCCCCCAGCTAAGCTCTGGGTCACTGATTGACTGCATCAGAGCACTGTATGACAAAGCGAGCTCACTTAAGGGGGCGGGGTTCAATCTGAGCCTCTGCTTTATTAGCAGATTTTTGTTTGGCCATAAAACGGGCTTAATTTGGACATATCTGCTTCTCTCAACCAGATTGGGGTTAGGATTAGGGTCAGTATGAACCAAAACCATTCTGTGAATGTGCTTTTCATTGCAGTGAGATGAACCTTTGCCAGAAACCCCAAAGATCTTCCAAGACCACTAGGGATCATGAAAGTTTCAAATTTGTCAAATGCTCAAATTGTGCTTCTTCTTTCTGATGACATACTGCT
Source organism: Chelmon rostratus (assembly GCF_017976325.1). Classification (NCBI taxonomy): domain Eukaryota; kingdom Metazoa; phylum Chordata; class Actinopteri; order Chaetodontiformes; family Chaetodontidae; genus Chelmon; species Chelmon rostratus. The sequence goes on along the minus strand of NC_055670.1, from coordinate 22,920,083 downwards.
GTGATTCCTTCCAGCCTGATCAGGTTTGCATAATATCCACACAGACATACTCCTTGGGCAGCCTGGAAAGCGAGCGCAGCTGCAAAAGCTGTTACGAAGCAACAGAGAAGTAGGGGAGGAAGATGGGAACAGGGAGAATGAGCATGCGAGAGTGAGTGACTACAGATGCAGGAAACAGACCATCTCTATGAACTAGACAAGATCTATTCCTTAGCCTGGCCTTAAATGGGGAGGGCTTCCTCTCATCAGAGCAGGATGGTCCTGGCTGAAGGGAGATATTTCCAGCATAGGAGCAGAAAGAAAATGCACAAGAAAATAGGAAATGACGGGAACAACTTGAAGGACAAAGGAAATGAACAGAAGATGCTCTGGGCAAGATGGGAGGGCAAAGCAAGCACGGATGGCGCAAGAGTCCTTGAAAGAAGACCTTCGGAAGAGTGCCGCTCCGCCACCAAACACGGTGAATAATTAATGAAGGCCAAAAAAGGGTTTTAGGCAGAGTTTGATCGGGTTTCTCTGAAAGGACCATGAGACCAGTCAAATGCCCTCTACCAGCCCACTGCTGGGGGAAAGTTTGAAGGCCATGCACATCTTGTTGATATTCAAGAATCACAAGCTGTGAAAGCATCCACTCATTGTGACCTTTGTGCCAAACAGGTGCAGTTGAAGGGATGTGGGTCAGCCAATTGCAAAGGAGTCTGTAGCGGTGGCCAGGTGCCTCTAATCTGCCGTGCTGCCGTTGTAGAAAACACGGCTTCAGATCGCTGCCTCACAGTTGCGTCAATGCAATTATTGACCCTTGGCTAAACCTTCAGAGTTGTCAGGGTTCAAAGAACTCCTCAGGATGATCGATATCCATTACCGTACTCTCAGTCCATCTCGGTGCAGGATCGCTCTGGGAAATGGTCGTCTCAGGAATGTTAGGTCATTGGTGTGTGGTTGTCTTGACTTGAAAATAGACAAACCTGTTGTTGCTGTTTCAAACTGACTTGGGTCCTCAGGTTCTGCAGGACACATGTAGAAGTATCAGGAGGCCACTATTTCCAGCTATTATTTTTTTACATGTTTGGCTCTTTTCTCACATCCCCTGCACTCATCTTCTTTTCCACGTTCCTCTTTCTCTTTCTCTGTAGGTCTGTTGCTAGTTTCATCCCCCTGTTCCTGAGATTATCTCTGATTTGAGTTGAAAAATGTTCCACATGTAGGGCCCCTTTGAAATATGGCAACATTTCTGCATCTATACCATCTGCGTTTACGCCGCCCCAGTGTTTTTCACTATAATGGATTCGCCATGCGGTTGTTTTCCGGCTTGGTCCTCACCCTGTTGTTGCCACCCTGGGGAATTTTGCGACAAGGCTCATGCTATTTCTTGACGGGGTTTGCTCTTTGGATCTTGGTTGAAAAATCTTGAACAACAAAAAGGGAAGTTTAACCCTTGCTCAGTTGATTTATGAGAGTTGTTGAGCTTTGTGTTACCCCTCCCACTCACCCCTTTCGCTCCTGAAGAGACCCCCAGCTTTGTGCATGCTTCAGTGGGCACATTGGCCTTAAACCTCCCATGCGTGGCCTTCTGGCTTTCCCTGGAGGGAGTTTCAGGATTCAGAAATTTGACAGAGTTTTAGTTTCCCCATTCTGCTCTCCGTGTTGGGACTTTGGACTTGTAAACCACAGTAAAGTCAGATTATCCTCATTTTTATTGGTGATATATGTGTCCCTTAAAACCTACTTTACCACAGAGGAAATAAAAAAGTGGTATATACTGTAGTAAATTCTTGAGATGCACTGATGGTCCAATGGCCAGATGTCTTGTATTTCTAAGAAAAGCAAATAAAAGCACTTGAAGAATTACAAAACTCGTTCAAACTCGACATTTAGTAATATTGTCTCTGCTTCATCTCTGACATCATGCTCCTGCAACTTTTATGTCTAATTTAGTGCAATATTACCTCATGCCTCTAAAGGGCTTTAGCCAGCTTGGCCCCCCAGAAAGGAGTAGTTCTCGTCCTTCTAATCTCTGGTTATGTTCTGTGTTACGTCCAACAGATGCATTAATTCTGGCGCGACGTCATGAGGGCACATTTTATCCAGATCACCAGTAATAAATGGCCCAGTATGTTTTTCATTTCACGACTTTTTACAGGCAGTATTTAATATGTGGTTTTGGTTGTGTTCACTCATGCATTGTAGGCCCCACACTCTGAAAATATATCAGCAATGTTTTGTTTCAAAGTAATTTTAAATGCAGCTTTATAATGGACAAATATCCACTTTGGTTTTACTTTTTTAACTTTTGATGCTAAAATTAGTGAAAGTAATGTTGTAATCTTGATCGATCCTGGTTGGTTTTTGTAAAACTTTGCTGTGAATATTTACGGTTCCCAGCAGATGATTCAAGATGAGTTTGGTGACACCTTGACCTTGTGTCTGGAACTTATCTCTGGTCAAAATCACCCTTGACCAGCACTTCAGTCCTTATCAACCTGTCTTGATAACTAATAATGAGATGTCCATGTAATCTGTCTGGGATGTCACTTGGTCCTCGTCTGTTCGAATGTGTAGATTATCATGCAATATACAGATCACCATGATGGACTCTTTACATTCATTTTTATTCAATAACTGTCCTCTTGTGCCTCCAGCTGAACCCTGGAAAACGAGAATGCATGCACACCACATGCTGTTTACTGTGGCAGCACGAGCAAAGTTGGCAGTTTGTTGTCTTTGCATCATAGCCTGCAACATATTTCACAACGTACTCTATTTCCTCAGCCTCTGTGGGAGGCAGATTTGTTCTGGCAGGGAATGAATATGTACAGGTGATGTTACTCAAGGAGACGCCTGCTCAACCCTCGGGAACAAGGAAGGTCAGAGGTCAGTGTTGTGAAGTGAAACAACTGTAGGGACTGGCTGCAAACTTTTCTGGTAAAGTTAAAGAAACCGGTGATAGTAAGATAGATTTTAAAAGAATACAATCGAAAAATCCTGTCTCCTCCCTTCAGGCCTCACTCTGAAGCCACTTCCCCAAAACACACGAACGAGCACTGCCCGACAACCACTGGAGGACGAGGAGTAGTGATGAGAAGACTTCAATAAAAATAGTGATGATTGTAGTTACATTGATTGTGTACTGGGCAAAATGTGGGTGCCCTACAAGTACTGTGCCTGAAAGCGTCCCGTGCAGCCACGCACACACTTAAGCTACAGACACACTGGATCCATTGATGGACGTCAAGCTGATCCCATTCGGATCTGGCTGTGAGGTGCACGGTGAGTTGACGGACTCGTTGCCGTATCTAAATTTGCATAATCAAAACTCTTCAACTTTGTGCAAATGAGTCCGTCCAGCGCGACCACCAGGCGTGCAAAAATCAGATCCAGCTGTCAAACCAGGCAGTGCTGGTGAAACATGAGTCCACATTCTGTTACTGCTTTGCCTATATCTCAACTATAATATATGTCAATATATACAGTATATATTCATACTGTCATCTAGGTCAAAAGAGACCAGACCAAATGTCCTTTAGTATGAGACTGTAACTTTTGAAAGAAGAAATAATATGATCCTCCTCTTACAAATGAAAAGTTGGATTTATAAGCAATAGAACACACCCTTGCTTAATTCAATAAACTTGGTCTGGAAGGACCAGCTTTTTGTGGCTAATGTTAGCAAACTTTACAAAGATGTTTCTGTATGACAGACGTTAGTGACACTGAGTCTTTTTGCAAACTTTTTGACTCCACTTTAGACTGTTACAGGAGGAGAATGGAGGTAAACACAACATGCTAATTTGTTGATTTCCATCTGTGGCCTTAGTGGCCCCCGTCCAGCAAAGCTTGCATAGTCACACCATATATGGCCATGCTTCATATCTCACGTGTGCAACACAGTCATTATCAGCCAAATGATTCCTTACATGCACACGCAGCCTCAAACTGTGTGCTTCTTCACTGCCAGAGCAGAACGCAGCTGCAGAGCTAAACTAATGTAAAAGATATTTTAACAAGATGCTTCTTTTACACAGCAACAAATCACAAACACTAATCAAACCCAGGGAACTTGTCACTTTATTAAATCTGATGCCAAAACTTGAGCATGCATGCATGCATGCGTTTGTGTGAGTGAATATGAGAGCTCTGAGATCACGATGAAGTAATATCAGCTTTCTCCTGGACACCAGTGTGTACTTCTTGCCTCTGCCAGCTGTAGAGGAGGTTGTTTGTTTGAGGAGATCGGGATCTTTCTTGGCACTTTTTCTCCAGTCTGTCAGTCGAGGGCCCTCACCAGAGAGGCCCACAGAACTTGTCAATGCCATGATAACCTCTAACTCTGGACGTGATCTGAGACGTCCTGTGGATACCTACGCATTCAAGTGTGAGGCCAGGCTGCTCATTGGAGGTGGTGCTGACGGGGTCCTGCTGCGCTGCCTGTGCATTTATCCAAAGCTGGGATGGGGATTTACATTTGAGGCTTTCAGGGTTATCACTCCTCTAAGCTGACTTTCTTCACATTATTGTCAGCGCCACAAGTGATTTGTCGGACTTATTAGATTTTTTCTGTATGTCATGTATTGTAGGCAACATTCAGAAATGATTTTCGTGTAGTTTGAAAGAACCGAAGAGGCACTCTTCAGGAAATTATGAGATGTAATCATAAGGACAAAATCCCTGAAAAACATGTCATCCCCATCTTTCCCACACTGGATTTTGGTTTATGGTTTTAGTTACGTTGGTCTCGTCCAAGTGCCTGAGCCCCTGCCAACCCAGCGCGATATGGAACACGTGCTGTTTTCCTTTGGCAGTTAGCTCTTATGATGAACTTTGGCTGTCTCTGATTAAACTTGTTTTATCCCACTGAATCAATGCTGTTGGCAAAGGCTGTCCCCTTTGCTTTTATGTGGGGCTCGTTGCCATCTTTATTCCACATGTATGATTTATTTTCAAAGGCTGCTATATCACAATGCTGTGAGAGAAAGTTCGGAGCTTTGTTTTCTTACAACAGAAAGCTTATCTCGGGGCGTTGATTTTGAGATTTTCACTGAAAACAAACGAAACAGAGCTTTTATGAGTTGCTTAATATGGATTTGTTGTAAGATCTCACAACACATACCTGAATCCAGGCCAGGAAATCACAATGTAGTTGTGTTACAACAATAATAAAGGGGACACAAAATCAGAACAGCGGACACAAAAAAGGAGAAGGCCTCCAACAGTGAAGGAGAAGTGGATTAACGGCGAAAAGCTGAACATATCGGCAGTAAACAAGACAGGACATAAGCTAAATAGGATTTTCTGCTATACATGATTGAATTAAAGTGTATATATGTGATTTTTCTTCTGTGACTTCCTACTATAAAAACATATCATGAAGTCACTTTGAAAGCTTTACGAGCAGTGTAGTCGGTGGAAGGAGACACATGCATTCATTCTAAAAGATCGCAAAAGAAATATGTAATTCTACTGTATCCCTCAGTTCTTAAACTTTCGTTCTGTAATCTCATGTGTCGTTCAAGATTTTTAGACTTCAATACAGTCTGAGTCACCTTTCATTCCATTAAATCCACATTTTCACAGGAAGCCTGCATAAAACAAGTTTTCTGGCTTTTAAATGTTGGAGAACTTGTGTGCAGACTTTCTGGGAGTGACTTGAGAAGTAAGCGGTGGAGGATCTGCAGTGCAAACCAAATGTAATTTCAGGCAATTAGATTTCTGGGTTTAGATGTGTGCAAAGCCATCATAGTAGAATTTAATATACTGCATAGCAATATGTAATCCAGGGAGCTACGTCAGCATTTCAGTGCTAAAAACAACAAGCAAATAGCCTCATTTTCAGGTTTGTCAGTAAATTGCAGTGCAGAATGATCATGAGTCAAACTTGCAAAGGGAACAAAATGACAACAAAAGAGCTCTATATTAAGAAAAGACTATATTTGCTCAAAAAAGTTCCTGTTGTTCAAGAAGCCAATTAGAGGCCCCATCCGTCCAATTAGCTATAAGTGCTAATTGTAGAGGGTCGCAGGAGTGGCTGGAGCCAACCTGAGAGGCCAGTCAATCACAGGGCTGATATATAGAGACAGACAACCACTCACGCTCAAAATGAGGAGCAGTTTTGCCAAAAAATAAACCGTTTTTGACAGTTTGTGTCTGTGTTTTCCCGTTGGAGGTGCTCCATCTCCTCCATAATAAAAGATCTTCTTCTTCCCTCCTGTGCCACTAAAAGTCGACCAAATCCTGACAGCCAAGAGGAGACGAGCACTCTGTGTTAGTCTCAGCGCTGCTGATGGCCTGTGAAAGGGGGGATTTTTTTTTCCTCTTCACTTCTGGATGACTGAGTAATTTCCTCCCTGGGATCCACCTCGCTGAGATGAAATGCATGTAGAGAGAGTGGAGTTGGTTGGGGGGAGGAAGTAGAGACTGGAATGCCTGGGGTGCATTTTTTCCCCCCAAATGAAAAGCAGGTGACTGTTCATTGTGGGACCGTTTGGTTAGTGGGAAGAGGAGAGCGGAAGAAAAGGGAGGAAGGAAAGACCGAAAAAAAAAGAAACCTCTCGTCTTTCTGGTGTTCAGCTGTGAATCGTTGCCCGCTGCACTTGTCCTTTAGTACCCTGCTTACAATTAGGGGATTCCCAGTCGCTTCCTTCTCCAACTGTTCAACGCATTGTAAGATGTCATTCAGGAAAAGCCGGCTGAAGACGTTAATTGGAGCCAGGCTGATTCTTAGTGGAATCATTTTTATCTGCTCTCCAGTTTGTGCTGAAGAGGCGATGAAGAAGCCACAGCACAACAGCCTGTCGGCCCTCCACTATCATGGAGCATTGTTCCTATCTGAAGCTGAATAATCGCCATAGAGTGAACGCAGTGTGTCTAAAACAGGGAATAATACAGGCACAAACAATGTTTAGACTTGTGCAGATAGCTAATTAGTGTCAGATGTGATGGAGTCAAAAGGGTAGACAGAAATATGGGGATCAGCAGAAAATGGTAGTGTAGGCGTTTGTGTTTGTTGAAGGAACAAAGCCGCTGCCGAATCCTTCTTTTGTTGCTTAAGCTCATCTTTCTCACACTCATAACGTTATTGTAGGGGATGGGATGAATAATTCACTCTCTTCATTGTGTAGCACATGACTCACAGGTTTTCACTTCACATGCACTTCACTCATGGGTGGCGAGGTAAAACGTTCCTTATCTGATTTTGAAGCTGCGGTGTGTGTTACCTTTGTGGTGGTGCTTTTTTTTTTTCAGTGTGTAAATTTACACTGGAGCCAGGATGATTTACTGGAGTGACATTTAATCTGACGCTGAATGTTGAGTGTGAAACGTGGTAAAATTCATAGTAACCTTTAACAAGATGAACATGAAATGTCCAGGTGAGCCATCTCGATCTGATTTATACTAGGTTGAAAAATGAAGCCTGGAAAACAAATTAATGAAGTCGCCTTTTCATTTTGACATCAGTTTATGTCGCATGTCTCCCATCTGCCCTTCCTCTCTGCTTTTGTCTGATCTAAAGAGGTAGAGGAGTCGATATACGCCAAGTTTACACATGGACTGTGAAAATAGTTGATTCATTAAGAATAGTTGATCAGGGTCATCTCTGGGCATCAGAAAGCCTGTCGTATAAAACAGAAGTGTGCTCTTTTATTAGATCCCCCCACTGTAGGAAGTGGGGGATCTAATAAAAGAGGCTATTGAGTTGCATTATGGGAATTGTAGGATTGTTTCTGGGACTTGACCCACACTGTTGAACTAAAAGTCAGGTGACTCTGATCAATCATTTTTGGCTCCTGTGAACCCTTGTGAAACATATTTAACTGCTAGGAGTGAAATTCTGGGCTAAATTTAAAAAGAAAAGGACAATACGAATAAAACTGGCATTAGTTTTGTTCACTTCCCATGCATCTTCATTGTCTGCACTTGTCACTGTGGCACTAAATTCTTATTTTTATTCTCTGATGTTCTCTGTTGTCAGCAGCAGATTTTGTCAGGCTGAAATGCAAACAGAAAGAAAACCTATTTCCTGTTATCTGGTCCCTTTTTCTGTCATCATTGACGTGGGCTTGACTCTCCTCACCGACTGAACTTTGAGTAATTTTTGTAAACGAATGGACAATATGGCAGATGACATCGTTGTCTCTGATTGGCCGTTCCTGCTCTGATCACTTGAAAGCTCCTCTCATAGTTGTACATTTCTCTGGAAGCAGGACGAAGTTACTTGATATTCTTCCACTTCTTACAAAGAACTTGTTCATTCTTAAGCTGGCTCTTGAGAAAGTGTCATTCCCAGCTCTCTCGGAGATGGCTGAGAAGACATAGATGGATGGGGTTTATGCTATAAATTAAATTTTGCTGCACATGTAACCATGCTCAGTCACACTCCGTCACTGGCTGGTTCAAAACCTCTCGACTCTGCGTTGTGTATATTTTTATAAAGAAGTTGGGAAGATGAAGTTTCTTATTCATGCTGTTTATTAGACAACCTGGTAAACAGGAGAACACTCTGGTCAGTGGGCTCTGGCGTCTCGTGCACAGCACACTATAAAAGGAGCAGCGCATTCATTTATGCTAATGCTCGCTAGATAGCTTAACATCCTTAAGCGCGTAGTATGAAGTATCCCTCACACACTCTACATTCAAGTAGTTCATACTGCATAGAGATTTATAGAATAGACAAAGGTTCATCGTCCAAATAAACATTTATCTGTCCGTGCTGTGCTCCACAACCTACCTCATGCACGCCTCTCGGGAACTGACAGCGCCACACCGATCCCGGTGGCACACTATAGCTCCTGAGGGGGCGCTATTGAACCAATAACAATAAAATGAATAAAAACCAAATTACAGCAAGTGGAATTATTTACCATTTATACCCTGTTACACATGATTCTTCAGATCTAAACAGTTGCAAATGCAAACCGGCAGTAAATCGCCATCATTTGGCCTCACTTTGTTCAGTCCAAACGATTCTTTCTCCCACTACATCCTCTTCTCTGGGAGCCTTCCTGTCTCCAGCCAGCTGTGTGTGTGTGTGTTTATGTGTTAGTGGGGTGTTTTGACAAAGCCTCTCCTGTAACTGGATCATGCATCATCAAACGAAGCACTTTGATTGCACTCTGATCACAACAAGGATTTCATTGATTTCCTTTTAGTTCAAAGTGACGACCTCTCTCCACTCTGCACCGCTCCCTTCACCCTCAGTGCAAACTTGCAGAGAAGCTGTTTGGGTTCTTTATAGTCGCCGTGGCCACGCAAGGGTTTGGGAAAAGGTGGATGAACAGGAGAAGTGGAGGTTTTACAGCTGGAGTTGGGGACTGAATGAGGGCATGTTGTGGGGGAAAGAGGTCAGGCAGAGGGGAAGAAGAGAAGTGGAGATAGGTCAAAGGTCAGCGGGTGCTTGCTGGCTCCTGTTTGCTGAGAAAGATGAAGAATAGCTGCTGTTTAAAGGGAACATGCAGGGTACAGAAACAGGAAGTGGGAACCACGAATGAGTTTTTACTTGCCTACACACCCACTGAGTGTCACGTATACACACACAGTCACAGATGGAGACATGTGGCGGTCCCCCAGCCCGTCCTGTTACAATGTCCATCCATGCATATGGTGTCCCATATGAGAGACGGCGGTGTGCTAACTCACTGATTAACCCAGTTGACTGGAGGGGCCTCGCTTGGTCTTCTGGCTCCACCAGGACGAACAATAGCCCCTGATTGGTGGGGGTGATGGTGCAGCGCTGCTCTGTGTGTATGTGTACATGCTTTTCATTGACTTCATTCAGACTGTAGGAAAAGGCTGTGACACAGAGGGGGAGGCCAGACTGCTCGTGCTTGTCTTGTCTGTTATTAGTGGCTTGTCTGTCTATCAGCCTGTCTGTCTGTCTGTCCATTTACTGTCTTTCTGTCTCTGACTTTCTGTCTCTTTCTGACTCACTGCAGCTAAACGTGTCCCAGTTCTAACTTTAACTTAACTTTGCTGGAAACACAGTGGCAACATTGTCTAGATGGGCAGTAAAATCATTGTTTGCCTGTTTCGACATTTACCAAATCACATGGAAGACAAAATCCACAGTGAATGCAGATGAGATTCTCTTTAAAACTGAGTTTGACCCAAAGGAAGGATTTGCGCCAGTCAGAGAAACTGCAGGTGCAGCGGGTTCAGTTTTTTTATACTACGTGCAGTAATTGCACTTAATTCAAATTCACCATTAGCTGCTTCTCATTGGCCTGCTGTTTTCATATTTAATACACTGACCCTTTATTGTATGTTGTATTATGTGTCCTGTAGTTTAATTGTGTTTTCATGCTACCTATACCTAAAAATTAATTTCCTGTTGTGGGACAGTGAAGATCTAAACTGAACAGACTAAATAACCAACACTGTTCTGATGATTTTGAGCCAGAAGAATCAAGTAAAAATAAAAATAAATCTAGTCTAATTCAAGTAAATCAGCTCTAGAAGAAAACAAAAAAATGGCATTAAAGTAGATATGATATATTTTATTACTTTTCCTGATGGCCGCCTGGTCTCAAATGTAAGTTTCCAAAACATTAGATGTAAGCATCAAGCCTTGAATATGAACGTGTCAGATGCTACCTGAACTCTGTGCTTTTTAACTGTATGTATGCACGTGTGTGAGTGTGCATGTGCACTGAACGCATGCAAACATGCACCCACGTCTGTATGAGGTAATGCACGAGGCGCTGAAAGTGAATGGTGGCGTAATCAGAGGTGAAATCAGTGTGTCTGCATGAGTCACACTTTCGAAGCAGTTGAGGTAATAGTTCTGAGTTCTGAACTCGAGGAGAAAAACAGGCCCTCGGTTACCTTATTCAGCAGGAATGTCTGTCGCAAAGCAGAGTCTGGAAGGATTTATCTCCATACTATAACATTACCGAACACATGCTGAAGCTGCACAGAGGCAACAGATTGGGTCCGATATTCACTACGTGATGAACTCTGCTATCAGAAATTTGGGACTCAGCGTTTGACAGCATTTCCAGATGTCTTTGAATATTTGCACACTTGAATAATGTTAATGATAACCATCGGTTCATTTCTCCACTTCGCCTGTCAGTTTATGCTCATGTGCTGAACGTTTTCAACCGTACCAGCAAGAAAAGAAAACGTCTTCCTGAAGTTAGTCAGTTTGATATTAGGTCTTCTTCTTCCCTGCCAGTCGCTCATCTTCCCTTTCCTGTCTGCTCGTCTGGCTCTTTTCCTGCCGCTCTTTACTTTGGCAGAGGATCCTGAAGTCCAGGTTCAGTTCCTGTACCCCCAAAGAAACTGGAATACACGTTATCAGATTCACTTCCACTGACTTGCATAATAAATTGCAGTTACTGATAAATAGAAATGATCTCATTGTAATTTTGAGTGAAAGAGATGTTGAAGTTCTCAGCTCTTTGTATTCTTCTCACAGAATATTTCATTTTTGAGGCCACAGGTTAAACATTAAAGCTGCACTGATCAAAATTAAGCCTTTCGCATTTTTGGCTCATTGTGGTAGTTTTGTATCTCTCTTTTCTGCTCTCCTGAACATTGTTTATTGTTCCAGCAGGCAGCAAAAGCTCTGACAAACTCACATTTAGCAGCAAATCAGTCAAATTTCTCTCAGGAGTTGGTGGAGACCAAAACAGAGCTCAAAAGAGAGTGAATATTAGACCAAGATTAATCAGTTGGCCAGAAACCAAACTCCAAATTAAAGATAATGTTGCTCTGTGTGTGCTGGATGTCTAAATAAGCATTGTTTGCCAGACCAGCTTTAGAAACTAATAATATGTCAATGCTTTGGTTTCATCTTGTTCTGCTGCCACCGAGTGCGCAAATAAAAAATCAAGTAAAGCAGCTTTAGGTTGTGGGATTGCTGAGGCTACCTGGACTGGACTTTTTGTCAGAAACATCAGTGTAAAATGTCAAGTGTAAAGGTCAGGGCTAAAGCTAAGGTTTGGTAATTCAGCGCCTCCCTCGAGGGTTCCTAGAATTCCTGTGAAATTAAAAATGACAGGGCAAAAATGCTCCTGATAATTAGGAGAAGCTCTGCAGCCGGCAGTAGACGGGCCCAACCCGAACACACACCACTGTGTGGATGAAAAGTGTGTGTAACGATTAGGAAAAATAACTCAGAGGTGAAGGCATAGAAGGTGCTGATTGGAGGATCTTTGTCTTCTTCAGGACCTTTTATCAGTGGGGAGACGTGTAAAAGGACTGTGGGATATTTAGAGATGCAGGGCATGTGTCTGCGTATGTGTGTGGATGTTTGTGTGTGCAGTGATGTAAAAGTGTGTTCATCTATATGTGTGTGTGTGTGTGTGTGTGTGTGTGTGTGTGTGTGTGCACATTTTTATGCTGGAGACTGCCTGTTTTGCCCGTGTGTGCTAATGAGTGTGAGGCAGGAGATTATGCGTGCGTCTCTAAGGGAACCAGAGTCTGTTCCCAGGAGCTGCAGTGCCTGAGCTGAGGGGGGTATGTGTACACCCTGACCCCAGCTTTCGGGGGTCCCGGTTGCCTGTCTGAAACCATTTCCTTCCTTTGTGGCCCATTTGAGAGCCCGAAGTGTGACGCGAATGTGAAGGACCGAGGCCATTTGCATGGTCCTGCAACACGTTGAAACCGAAAATAATCGGCGAGGGCCGCGTCTCTAAATGTATCTGCGGGGTTGCCTTTAGCTCTTTAATTCTGTGTTCTCCTCCCCCCTACCTCTCCCCATCACCCATATCTCCCTAATCGACTCCCCGTGCACTCCAGCCACCCCCCAAACAACAAACAATCTGAGTGGTGGGTGCATTGCTAATGATGGGAAACAATTAAGGGCTCACAAAAGGGAGCGTCCTGCTATACCGCTCTGCGCCGTATTTACATGGTATTTTGAGGTTAAACGACTGGAGCCTGGATTTCTGGTGAGGGCAAGAGGACTAAAATGGGCAGGCCTGCTGAAGAGATCTGCCTTTTGTTTGACTTTGTGAAGAAGGATGTGTTGGACTACTAACCACTCCACTGATACTGTGAATTAAACCCTTAAAGTTGAGGGAATTTCAACTTGAGCATCCTCGTGCACATCATACCCCTTGAACCTCGTTTCACCCATGATCCCCCCCCAGGAATAAGAGATGACAAATGTGTAAACAGGACAAGTGGCATACCAGTGGACGACTGGGACCCCCCCAGTGTCTGTCCTACTGGATCTGAATGGGTAGAAGCTGGGAGAGTGTGAGAAGGCTCAAGAGTGGTCAAAGAAGCCGCTGAATAGACTCCTAGATTGAGACATTCTTGCTGTTAAACACAGAAGTGTATAGGTGTGTGTGTGTGTGTGTGTGTGAGAGAGAGAGAGAGGCAGAGAGTGAAAGCTGAAGTTTTAAGTCCTTTACACACATGGAACATGTTACTCTGCTGGCTTCCTCTGGTTTAAGTGATGGCTTTTTGTCATTCAGTCGCTGGCGTCTGTTATGGAAATGTTCCTCGAGGATTCATTCAGACGTGACTGAACCGTTGTGAACAGAGTCACGGTGCAACATTTGGCACCTGAGACAAACCGCTGAACCAGCGGTGAGTTGAAAAAAGGGAGCATTTTCTGTCCTCTTGCATTTTTTTTTGCAGTTGAATCTAGCGCTGCAACGATTAATCGATTAGTTGACAACTATAAAATTAAACACCATTAACACCATTTATTTAAATGGTTTAAGTAATTATTTAAGAAAAACAGTTGCTTCATTTCAGCTTCTTGGAAGTGAACATTTTCTGGCTTCTTTATTCACTGAATATTTTTCAGTTGTGCACATTTTTCACCATTTTCAGACATTTATTAGACCAAACAATTACAAAATAATCGACAATGACAGTGACAATGAAAACATTGTTAGTTGCAGCCCTGATTGAAGCCTTAATTAATGACTTGTGAGAACAAAGGACCTTCATTCCAGTTTGCGAGGTGAAGAAACATAGTGAGGATTTGTATTTCCTCACATGTTCTATGAAAAGCATGTTGCTCGATATTCGTATTATGTAATCACAGTATGTATTTTGTGAAAAAAATCAGTGTTATGGTTTATTAAACTTTTGTTTGTGCATAAGAGATTAAAATTAGTGATTAATTATCTGAAGAAGGACGAGCTTTATTTAAACTGTGTGTATTGAACATTGTGCTGCTGCAGCCTTCACGTCAGTCTGACAGCATTCAGGTCCGACTTGCTGTGTTCGAGGTGGTCTGGACTTCAAGCTGAGGAGGACTGCTGCTGCTGCTGTTCTGATGTTACTTATTATTCAAACATTTAAAAACATGAACCATTTTTTTAAACCTTGAACGTTTTCCAGGCACATGAACGGTGATTTAGTTGCTTGTGACAGAGCAGTGAGTGGACAGGCTAAAGTGCATCTACAGTGGAAAAGCATTGCTTGTTGCTATAGCAACGTGGGCTGATTAAAGCGTTACACCCCACGCTGCAGAAGTAATTCGATTTGGAATCTGGAAAATGTGTTTTATGGATAAACCATGAGACAGAAAACACGAGTACAGAGAAGCATGTGTGCTTTTCTGTCATCTCTTTGATTTTTAAATACACGTTTAATACAACAAAAGCATATTGTTAATGTCCTCGCCCAAGTATCTATGTGGTAACTGCATCCAGAACAGATTACTTCATTGCAGACCAAAACCTCCATTCCTGTGGACTTAATGACTGTTTTGGATGATGTGGTTTTGAGAGGAGACACTTCGACAAAAGCGATTAAAGAGGGTGTTCCTGTAACACTTGCCTGCGGCGGGGCCGTATTCATTCTGCTGACAGTGTTGACTCCTTTTATGTTGACAATTGATTCCTGAACAGAATGGAAGTGAAACCAGAGGATTTTTTTTTTTTTGGGTCAAAACACAGCATGTGCGCTGCCTCATTCCAGAGGTATCAATTCCCACAAAGCCCGGTGTCGTTTTCACAGAATAGAGAAACATTTGAAGCCAGATACACACACTCATCCGCAATTACTACACACACTCAGAGTACCATTAAACCCACTTATCACCCCTTCCCAATCCCACGAAATCCATATCAAGACTCCCAACCCAGCAGGTGCCAGCCTTGGAGCTTTGGCATGGCGGCGCCTAGGATAAAACCATGCGTGGATGCCAGGCAGAGACCTACGGCCTGCCCCAGAAAAGCCCCCTTGCCAACATGGCGCAGCCGGCACAGCCATGGTCATTATTTCAGCCTGACTAGATTAAGCTAATCATGTTATGTAGTGGTAAGGCGTAACGGGGAGATGGAATGAAGGGTCGGCTGTCCTGCTGTTGCCATGTGGCTCGGAAATACAAACACTGCACTGTCACATAGAGCTCGATAAACATCAGAGGTCGTATCAGTCTGAGTTTCTAAACCTCCCAATGTGCTCATGAATTGTGTAAAACCAGCAATTCAGAGAATCAATAATGTATAATTATACAGTATGCATTGTTCAGAGCACCATCCTGTTGCAGATGCTTTTCAAAGGCTTACCAAACATATACTAAGATGAATTTTTTTAAATACTGCTGCTGACTTTTCCTCTAGCGCCACCACGAGGTTGACATTTATGGTTTTCGTTGACGTTTCACAACTCCTGAAATTTGATGATGTTATCGTGTAACATCCTTTAAAGTACGAGGAAAGATTTTACAAGTCTTGCAAATTATCACATCGACTATAAACTTATCTTTTGTCATGACGACCACCAGGTAAACTGTGTATGAATATGGCATTAATGTTACCAGAAATGTACGCTTGCACATGTTTGATTGGCCAACGCAGTGCTTGCAACATGACATCACGGTGCATTGATGCAAAAGTTGCTAACTTTTCTGGAGCTCTGTGTGTTGAAAATGCAGTTGCTAATATGGATCAAGCTCTAAAATGTTCAATCCTACACTTCCCATGATGCAGCTCTTGTGAGTGTCTTTTGTGATCTGCCTGATAAACTCCAGTGTCCCTCATCGATACAGTAGTTCTTACACTTGATAAAGCTCCTCCAGAGACAACGTTATCCATAAATGTACAATGCAGTGTGATGTGATTCGTAACAAAATGTGATGCGCAATGAGACGACTTCCACATCTGCACTGTCTGGAAATAATGCATCATGGGGAAACAGACAAGGGGCTTTCCTGTCCCTTCTGCTAAGCCAGTTCCTTCTGCTAATAACAGGACAGTCGGTGAATTTAGGAGTGAGGAGAGTCCGACAGATACTGAGTCTGGTTTGTCATTCAAGTGTTAGGTCTGTACTGTGATTGCACACCCTCAGCCGCTTTTCCGACACGTTGCCTTTTAGGATTGATGAGAAGGGGGAAAAAAAGGGGGTCATTAGTAGTTATAAGGTTACTGTGGTTGGTATTATGGGAATTATTCCAGAATATATCGTCTGCCATGCTTTGAGACTCTTAGGTCTCCCTGTATGAAAATTCCTGTGAGAAGTCCCCCAATATGCCAACCACATGGCTGCTTTTAGCGCTGTCCAGCATGCACACACACTTAATGGAAGCCTCATGTCTGGACGCCATGCTAAACTGGCACTTCCTGCCTTGAAAACAGACTTTTTCCCTTTAATCCCTGTGTAGAACATATGTACATTAGGGGCATTTAGTTGCATTAGAGACAGGAAGTTCAGAAATGTTTCTATATTGGAGGCTCTGTAATGTTTCCCTGTCTCTTCTAGTGTTTGATTTATTGTTTATATTGTTGTCACGGTCAAATCTTCTTTTTGATTCGACTCCTTTGATTTGATATCAGTAAAATTCTGTTCTTTGTTTCATCAGTGCTGTCTCTGGTAATGGCATAATTGGAGGTTACTTTAAATGCCATTCCACTGTATCTGGTGCAATATGAAACCTTTGTGGATAAGTACTTTTACAACATAATAACTGTAATATAGAAATTTGGTCAGGTTGTCTAAAGGGGATTGCATTGAACCACTGCTCCCATAGGATTGAACCTCAAAGGAAAAATGGCGACCAGCTGAGCAAACACCACAGAGATGATGTCACATTTCCCCACGGTCGGTCATTAGGGGGCAAATGGAAACACGATGCAGGTTTCTGGTAAAGACGCCGCAGGAAGCAATCAAACATCCAAAGCTTGACTTCTCTCTCTGCTCTCCAGCATCGGCAAGTTTACGAAGCCGGCAAGAAAAGGACTCGGGGGTCGAGATGGTGTACAGTAGAGGAAAGACAGCGGGCTGCAGACAGACCCAGGCGGATGTTTAACTGGGTGGGGAGTTTCTGCGATGAGTTGCATGGCACACCTGCAAGCAGGGAAATGAGATGACGGGACAAATGTTGGGGCGAGAGGATGAAAGAAGGAACTGACTTCTTAAGTGAGCTTTGAAGGACATTTTGACCATTTTACGTGGTGTTTTAAGCATAAACCACAGACAGTAGAAATGATCTGCCTGTCATGCTCTGGAGCTCAGAGATAAATGTGAGCATGGATGCATTTACGTATGTAATTATTCATGTATATTTTTTAACTGCAAGCTAAAAAAGGTTGAGTCACACCACCTGGCCTCACTGAAGTCCCGACAGGTCACGGCGTTTTAACACTAACATTCCACCTCTTTTGTCTTCTGTTATTGTTTTCTTAACTGCAGCCAGAGGAGTTGGAGGCTCTTCATTCCCATACTTTCCGGGTGAAGACTTTCAAGAAGGCCAAGCACTGCAGCGTTTGCAAACAGACCGTCATCCAAGACGGACTCATCTGCAGAGGTCAGTCACCTGTCCGGGAACGCCTTGAGCTTACTGTAGTAACAGTTTTCATGGTGGTCCCAGACACCTCCCAGTCTAATCACAGACCTCACAAAGGATGTTAAACCTCTATTCTTTTTATTGGCCAGCAGGGGGTTGCAAACAGAGGTCTGGATTTATGTATGCTTATGAGAAAATTACCAGACTCACTTGATTTATTAACTCAGTAAACATTTTCCTAATGAGTTGATGATCTCAGTCATTAGTGTCATGTCAACCTCAGTATAGCATGATGCTTATTTTGTAGATTGTAGTCTCATGTAGAGTAATGAAGCAGCACAGCAGCCTGTCAATCAGGACAGAGGTGTAGCGATGCGTATCGATGGCACTGTGTTCATTTACATAGCCGCTAACTTGTTTTTGGATATATTCTTCTTAGCACTTTGACACTTTCACAGTATGTCTTCAGCTCATCACAGTTAATTGCAGCATTTTAATTGCCTAAAAATATCTTGTTACTTATATATTACCAATATCTTGTACTAAGGTGCATTAGGTTGAAAAGTCTTGACTGTGAAGAAACCAAAGAATCCTCCTCAAAACTGATCAGTCGTACTAAATTGTGACTGTTGTTAATAACTTTTTAATGCTATTAGTAAGGACAATAGATTGACATTGTACAGGAGTATGTGGTTTCTTCACGGTTCTACTTGGCGTGGTAATGAATAAGGCAAACCTCACAAAGTATTGACTCTCGGGTGCTTCAGTGCTTCACTAATCTACCTTCATTACACAGTGTGATTGTTGTGTTGTCTCTGTGAGCTGGTAAGTAAAATGTGACTTTAGGCAGGTTGTAACTCTTGACATCAACCTTTCAGTTGTATCTCAAGTATTTGGCCATTGTTTTGTACTTTTAAGAGCCTGTTACATGTAAGATCTTATCTGATCACATTCTTCCTATTTTGTTGAGGGAATGTTTTGAAGGCCCGTACTCATATAAGGTCTCGACTCCCATTGCTTAGATGAATATTATCTTTTATGAATCGTTGCTCAAAATCAAAACAAGGAACGTAATTTGCATTCATTAAATTTCTCCAACCTAGAGCAAAAACCCACTGAGGGAATCTGCAGTAACTGCTCTTACGTGCTGGGACAACGAAGGAAATATCTGTTACAACATCCATCAGCGGTCTAAGTGAGGGGTCATCTGAGGTTACCTGGGGTCGTCTTTGGTCAAAAGAAGCCTCAGAAAGGCTAAGGGTTAACAGCTTCTCAGTTTCCTTAATGGTGTTCACTGAGGAGGGAATGTGGCTGACTGTTGACGAGTGGTTTGCATGGTTTGATAGATGCAGTCACTGATAGAATAGCGATAGAAACCTGTTTTTGTATTTGAAAAATGTACATTTTTGGAGTGAACAAATTGTTCCTCTGTTTTTCAAGCAAGCGTAACTTCATGAGGGTGCCAGTATCAAGCAGTATGTCATGCTTGTATTGTTTTTTTGTTTTTTGTTTTAGCCGATGCAGCTGCCAGTTGGGTGAGATTGAAACATAATGTGAAACCGCAAACAATTGCAGGAAAGTAACTGAGATTGAATAATAGAATTTAATGTGGTCACCATTTTCCAAACAGCCTCCATGCAGTGAACTCTTCCCATCTGGTGCTCCAAGTGGGTTAAAACAAAGTCGAAGTACATGTTGACCCCTGCTCACGTTGTAGTGGAAATGTCTGTTTTCAGACAGATAACGTCAAATGAAACCATGCGGAAACGGCTGGATGTTTGGTTTGGCACAGCAAGGGGGGAATATTCAGCTTGAAGCTTGCCAAACCTGACACAGGACGGGTTGATGTTTGAAGGGCACGGCTTAGAAAAACAAGAGCGCTCTCTGCACGTTGGTCTCTTTTTGGATGGTTTGACGTTTTGTTCTTGTGCTTTAATGTGTGCATTACTCATACTGGGAAAGTGGTCAGTTTGACACTGTCATAAAAGCAGTCAAACAATTCTTGCTATACGGTGCATATAGCGTGCAGAATTCTTTTAGCCTAATTCATCCGTGGTTAGTCCTTGAAGAGCAGGAAGGCTCTGCTCCACAAGTGGCCATCGAGCCAAGCAGCTGGGTTTACGAACCTTGATCACTTTTAATCCACCACTCAGATTTATCCTGCTGGTCTGGGATCAACGTCCCTGTCACAATCTTGCCTTCCTAACCTTTTCCACCCTTTAATGCTGAATGGAGTACATAGTCAGACATGAATTGAAGCTCTTACCTGCAGTTTTCCGTCATGTGGTTACATGCCAATCTAAGGAAATGACAGGTTAATATGTTAAACACAGATGATGCATTGTTGCCATCTCTAGGAATATGCGCTGTGTTATAATTTGGTCCTGTGACTACGCTGTAAGTGCAGTGTTTATATGCTGAAGTAATTCACAGAATGCAGATGGCTGCATGTTGGATCACTGAGTGCAAAGCTTGTCGTTTGAATCGTTGGTTGTCTGGGAAATGTTGTGTCGCTTTCATGATCTACAGCTGAAGGAGGCTAATTAAATCTGCAAAGTTCACCACCTGCATTTACTCTGTGATCTGACTGCTGAGTCCAGATGTTGTTTTTGTACAGTGGGATGTGTGTGTCATCACATCTTAACGTTGGCATCTTTGCTTCACGTGCTCAGTGCGCCACAGACAGCACTTTGCAGAAGCATGTCTGTCTGAAGTGACTTTCTCCTTATGAAGAGAGTCCTCCAGCCTCTTGGTGGAAGGAACACAGATTAAACAGTGTGAACCAGACTGTGCCGTAAGCAGAATTTATACCCACAAACCGATCTGTTAAATTCATGGAAAATAAATCTTACCCTCTGATACTCACTAAATGGAAATGTTTTAAAGAAAATAATCACCGCATTATTAAAGCAATGAGCAATTGACTAAAGTTACCATTTCTTCCCCCCGAAAGGATTTGTTGTATTTTGGAAAGGGTTGTTTATATCCAGAGAGTTGGACAGGCTGTTCCCATCACTCTGCTCTGGATAAATAATGTTCAGTAGTGTGTGCAGACAGTTGCTTAAATGTTCTCATAAAATGGCACAAGACAGCACCTGCGGCCGTCGTTGGTAAGAACTGATTTAAAGGAGAAATAAACCTTCATGACAAGGCTGCATTTCAGTCCGTTCTGATTTAATTTAGTTCAGTCTGATTCCCTCTCCCCGGTCATACCTTGGTTTGGTCATGTGTACGAGCACATGGTGTGTGTGTGTGTGTCTATGCATGCATATCTGCGTGTATGCATGTGTGTGTGTGGTTGAGACAGATTTACGAGGACGACACCAAGTGTCGACTTCTACAGCAGACATCAGCCGCTCTCTGGTTTTCTCGTCCTCTGTCTGTGTTATGACTCACTAAATTCACATTTTTGTCCAAAATAGAAACAACTAGCAGAATGGAGCGCCAGGGTCAGGGACTGGAGACGTGAGAAGTAATAGTACTGCAGTTGAGTATTTGAGTACTTCAGTATTTTGCACGTTAAGGCCAGTTCACTGGTTGTGGAGAACACAACACAGCCTCCAGAAACAGGTGTGTGGCTCTGGAGGAGGCGTGTATCTGTTGATAAAACCAGGCCCACTTCTGAAAGCCTAGACAGCGGTGTTTCCATGGAAACCAGGAGTTAGTTAACAGTTCGAATTAAGCCCATATGTATATCTTGAAAAATAGTGATATAGGGCACTGAATTTGTAGACTTTTCTGTTAATCATACAACCAATGGGACAACAGTTAGCTAGCTAACATGCTGTTTGCTATTGGCAACTGAAGGGACAAAAGGGGTTAATAACACGTTGCAAATTGCATCATGGGAAGTGTAGCACACTTATATCCTGCTATTAAAGTCAGGATATCTCACCTGTGCACATCCCTAAATGGAAGTACAATGCTGAAATGCAAGACAGTCCCTTTAAAGGAATAACCCGTGGTTTGGGGAAATGCTAAATATGAAGCTACAGCCAGCAGCTGGTTAGCTCAGCACAAAGACTGGAAGAAGGTTAGCACATATTTATGAAGGTTTATATAGGTCGATTAAACAAGATAAAACATTTTAATGGTGTGAACATCATCAGTGAGATGATAGATGTGCTAGTTGGGTTGCTGTTTCCCTCTTTCCAGTGCTGTGCTAAGCTAAGCTGCTGGTTATAGCTTCATAATTAACAAAGAGATATTAGAGTTGCACTGATCTTTTTCATCTAAATCTCCTCCAGAAAGTGAATAAACCTACGTCCCAAAGTGTCAGTGTATGCAGGCATCTGATTGCTGTAGCAGGAAGGAAAATCATCCAAAACTCCCCGTCATCTTATTCACGAGCCTCTGAAATACTGTGAAAATTCAACGTTGAAATGGAGACACATTGACAACACTGACGCATCGTGACAGAAATTGTTCTTCATAATGGAGCCGGACAGGATCTCGCCGCTCTCTCGGCCGTACAGCACTTCCCTTCTGCCGCTCTTGTTTACAAACATTCTCCAGTCACATGGTCTCGTAATGACACGAGCTCTTGGACTTCCTGTCTCTCTAGCGGTTGCCAGGATACAAGGTGTGAGTTGCTCTGACAATAGCCTGTTGACGCAGGTCAGGACTGCAGTTTTCCAGAAAGGAAGAAAAAAAGAGTGCCCTCTTTGGTAGGGTATTTTTGGAGAACTTGCCCTGAGGGCAGGAACTGGCTTTTATATTCACTGTGGTGCAGCTCAGGTTAGATAGATGGTTTGTGTGCAGGGGGCAGGTCAACAACAGAGTGCTGCTGTGGCTTTAAAAGGCAAAGTACGCCTGACAATCTGATCACAGACGACTTAATAGTTGATATAGTTCATGACGACACTTTTTATTGATGCTTATATTTGAGTTTGTCCCCCCCCGACCTGAAGGAAAATGCTAAAATCTGCAATCAGGTTTCTTCTGCTTCTCACAGCTGCTGTATTTGTAAGAGAAAAGAAAAAAATCAAACCACCTTCAAACAAATATACAAGAATCGGTCGGAGCTGCTTTTATGTGAAGGGTGTAGCTCTGCTCTGTTCTTGTTCTGGAGGCGACCACACCGCCGTCCCGGAGAGATTCATTGTAAACACAGATCTTCAAAGCCGAGCTGGAGACACACCACAGTAGCAGGTGTGTGTGTGTGTGTGTGTGTGTGTGTGTGTGTGTGTGTGTGTGTGTGTGTGTGTGTGTGTGTGTGTGTGTGTGTGTAGGCTATCATAGCTCTGTTCTTGACTGCTGAGCTCATACAGCTGGTATGCAGCAAATCCCGATGAGGGTTAAAACAGACTCGCACATGCAGAACCGAGCTTTGCTTTCATGCATTGATCTCACAGACATTAAGAAGTGAAAACATTGGTTTACTACAGTACATGAGCGTTACTACTTGTGTCAGTCTGTGTAGTGAGCAGCTGTCACACATTTATAAAGTACATACATAGTGCATAGATGCTGTCTTGTCTGCCTTGGTGCCGCTCCTTGATTTGGCAAAGTCATTAGTTTAATAGGTGGAGCAGCTGGATGAAGATGACCACTGTTTTTTTTTTGTGGGTGATGGATAGTGACTGTCTGCCAGTCTAATATCATTATCTTAATCTAGTGAACTGTCCAGACAGTGTCTTTCCGTGAGCACCGGCCGGGGGACAGAGGCTCAGTGTCCTCCGTCAGAGTCGATGGAAGAGACATCTGAATCTGAAATTCGTGCATGGGAACTTGCACGTCAGTTCCACTCTGATGAACTGAATGTGTTGCACATTGTCGCTGAATTGCTCACTATCCCTTCAAATCAAACCACAACGTGAGTGAGTTGTGATTTATGTGAGTGAGTTTCAATAAATCACGCCGCCACCAGGTCGAGGCAGCTTCGGAGCAGTTGATGCAGTTAGGGAGCCACCTGCTGGATGAGTTGAAGCATTGCAGCTGAACTGTAGTTGAACCTTTTCACTTTAAGACCTGGACCGATTGAATTGAATTGGATCTATTGTTTTGTGTCCAGAGCGGAGCTACATGTCCGTCCTTCTTGGAAAATGTTGCAGCTGTGTTTGTGTTTATTAGCATTGGTTTGTATTTTAGTGGTTGACAAGTTCACCCTGATTTTAAAAAATCACAAAAGAAAAATATTTATATATGCAATTATTTAATATCAATATCATTCATGGTAACATCAATATTTAGATTGATTACAAATAACTGCAATCTATGTGGTGATTATTTTCTAATTAAGATTTTATTTTAAGCATTAAGCATTATTCAAATATACGCAAATATTCCCTTCATTGTTGATAATTTCCATGCTGTGAATGCATGTTGTTTTTTAAATAAAGTTATTTCTTGAGGTTCACGATTTATTCTTGACCTTGTATAAAGCAGACGAGAAGGTCTATTTAGTGGCTGCTCTGGAGCTTTTAATCATATCATGTGATTTTGATCAGCAGATGAAGATTAGAATATGTATTAATGATCGTTAATCACCCATACACATATTTAAATGCATAAAAGTCCTTGACAAACTCCACCTGCTGATGAAGATCATGTGATATGACTGAAGGCTCCAGAAGGACAACTAAGTGGATCTTTTGGAATGGATTTTTTTTTTATTTTTTAAATCAAAGTCAGCTCTTGTCTCTTTCATATGAGACAAAGCAATTATCAGTATATTGATTTGTTAGTAATGAAGCACTGCAGTTGATTTGGTCATGCTTCTCTGTTATGCTATTAATACTGACCAGATCAGTATGGATGTGTATTTCAAACAGAGATTTTTAGCTGTGTTTTGAGCATATGTAAGTTGTGAAGCATCAACATTGTGAAATATATTGAAAACTGAACTGTGTATCTCCCACCCGCAGCCCCTCTGACAGCCACCAGGAGGCAGCAGAGTCCTTTGTTTCTAATGGAGCACCTTCATTCATCTGTTCAGCTACATCTGCTGCTGACTTCTAGTCTCCATGTCCAAAGTTTTCAGCACAAAACTCAAACCTGAGCCTGTGCACACTGTACTGTCCCATTTGTCGGGCTTTTTGTAATATTTACAAGCCAATTTGCTTTGTTTTTGGTAGCTGCAGCTTGAATCAAGGGAAACAGCTGTTTCAACCAAACAAAGTCAGACTAATACTCACAGACACAAAAAAGCAGAGAGAAAGTAAACAAACAGAAGTTGTGTTTTGTCAGGTCGAATCAAACAAATGACACAGAGTACACAGAACGGCTCCATGGGAACTCTCACTCAGGATTTACTCTGCTGTTCTGCAGTGTTGTTGGGAATCTCCCACGTCAGGAAAGCCTTAGCAGCTGGATGAAGGTGGGGCTTTACCCACAGAAACCCAGCACTGGCAGGGATTTTAGCTGGGGATGTGTGGGCTGAATGATGACACTCCTGCATGAGTCAAATGATGGATAGTGTTGACTGAGAGTCAATAATTACTAATGTTAATACTACACAGGTATTGCAGCAAGCGCACAGAGTACACAACAGAGTATTAGAGAGAGTATGTAGGCACATGAAAAACAAGCTTTGTTTTGAAGAGAGGCTTCGTCATCTAAGGTCAAGTCTGTTTACCGACTTTGTGGAACAGCTAACTACCTCTAACACCTGTCTAATGTCCATATACCTACAACTCACAAGCGATCTGTGCACCAGTGCACAATCAATCAATCAATATCGGAATCATAACTCAGTTAGGACTGAACACACACACTGTCCCAGTGAAGCTGGGATCTCTGATTTAAGGTGAGCAGGTGATCTGAATTATCTTAGAAATCATCTTAAAAAAGTTGCTCCTCACAATTTAACACAATTAAATTTTCTTGCATACTAATCATCATATTAAGAGTTTTTTTTTTTTGGTTATGGTGCAAACAGAAAGAGCTAGTTGCTATCCTGGCATGACTTTCCATAGTATAGATTAATCTAAGAACAAACAGAGCTAACTCAAACTTAAGGCAAACTCACTGTCACCATGGCGACATTATACCATACCTCCTGTTTGCATCACTCAAAGCATGATGGGAACCCTGGTGGGAGACTCTTGGAGTACAGAGACAGAGAGTTAGCATGTGTCTGTGCACACGAGTGACGGACTGTCGATGTCGGGACGCTGTATGTATGTATGCACACGTGTTGGCGCTCACGTGTTTGTGTGCATGAGAGGTGGAGAAAGAAAGAGACGGAGGGAGTGAGAGTGAGGGGGGAGGAAGAGGAAACTCTCCAGCTCTGCCCTATGATTGTGTTCAGTGCTGTAAGGGGGTCCAGCCCAGCCCTATGGGAGTACACGCTCATTCCAAGGGACCAGGGGAAGGAAATCACCCAGCCTCAGTCACACAGCCCCACCTCCATCGTTTTCCACCTCTGACGTTGCCTAGCAAGCCACAGACCCAGAGTCAGAGCAACTGGTGTTCCACGCTCCTCATCATCTCCTCATTTTGACCACCTCCCATCCCTGCCGTCCTCTCATTTGCTTCATGATTGATGCGAGCAGTTGTTTCACCCCCACTCCATTATTCATCCTTTCCATATAGCTCTTCTTCTCTGTCTGGCATCTCCTTTTCGCTCCTCATCCTCCATCCCTCCTCGTCCCTGCTCGGCCCTCTCCTCCCCCCGTCCTCCATCCCTCCACCAGGCACATTTCTGCTCTGTTTATTCTCCAAAGCTCCAACTTCCTAACAAGGTAAAGCCTAACCCGAGTTCTCTGGGCTCAGCGCTTTCACACCCAATATGGAAGTCCTGCTTCTTCCCATGTGGCCCGGGAGTGTTGTTTACTGGGGACTCACGTGCTGGGAACAGCTCTGGACATCGTCCTGATGGACACGCGCATGGCTTTTATGCTTATCGTGCAGAAAGCCAAGTATGTATGAGTTTCACAGTAATGAGAGCGTTCCATGTGACTTATGTCACATCTGGTATGTTAGATGTATTATGCGCAGGCCTCAGTGTACTTTCACGCTTGGGAAAAGTGCAAAAAAGGGAAAAAAAAACATAAATTTGCTGGAAAATATCGGAACTTTGCATTCAGGTCAAAGGCAGTTTTCTAAAAAACTCCAATTCTGTTAATTTTTTATGTTTATATCTCAGGTGAAAGTAGTGCCAGAACTGTTAATCTATTCACAATTTTGTTAATAAATAATCAGTTTGGTATTTATCAAGCAGAAATGCCAAAGTTCAGGATGCATTTTGGTGTTTTTTTCAGTTTTATATTATTATAAATGGGAAATATTAGAGTTTTGGATCAAAGTCTGACAAAACAAGCAGTTGAAGACGTCACAGAGGGCTGTTGGAAATTGTGATGGCCATTTTTCACTGTTTTGTGACAGTTTTAAGGCTAAATGATCAATCAGCTATTCAATTAATCAAAAGACAGATGGAGAAAATATGGAAAAACTAAGATGGAAAACAAGAGCTGCAGCCCTGATGGAAAGGTCATATGCTCCTCTGTGGGTTGAGAAAATGCTTCGCCGCCTTTGGATAATCAAGAGTTGATCAGAAACGCGAAATGCTAGCCTCATCCGGAGCGTAGCGTAGCGTGTGCCCTGTGACAGACCGTGTGGGTTCTGCTGTGTAGAAGGACTTTCGGTTTGACCCTGGGAACGCAGCTTCTGGGAGTCTTGGAAATGTGTATCCCGGTAGGATTTCACATTGCCACCCACATTTGAAGGTCTCTAATTAAGAAGTCAGAGTGACTTTCAAATGTTACCCCCCAAGTGCAAATATAGTCCTGCGTGTGCCTAAATAGAAACTAAGTGCACCATGATGTAATTACACATTCGGCTCTAAAAGGGAAGCTTCTCACTTTCTCTAGTTTCAGTACATACACACTCCCCGTCTACCAGCTGATTGAAGTAGAAGTTAATCCAGAACATGCGTGACATAAGTTATGGTGTCCTTATTATGACATTTAGCAGTGACATGTCAATCAAGTCAAACATGGCTGCATGAATGTTTCTCGACCCCGAGCTGCTCTGAACACTTGACCTTTGACCCTGAGGCATCAGGCTATTTAAGGTTTAATAAGAACCCTAAGTGTTGCAGAGCTATAAGTACATATTCATAAATACCACATTTATGAATTATAAAGGCTTGCTCAGACAGAATGGAAACTCAGCTCTTCTTCTTCAGTTCTTTAAATTGACTGCTCACATTCACCTCAGGCTCCGTCTGAACGTTCCCGGCTTTGAGAGGATGGGTTTATACTCACTGCACACTGGAACACGTGGTTTGAAGAACAAAGAGTTTGTGTGAGGAATACACTGTGTGATTTAGGAACACACATACATCAGAGAGACCGAGTGTTAAAGAAGAATACTTTACATCTGAGGCCAGAAAGCCTGCAGGGAGTAGAGGCCTCAGGAAGCATATAGCTGACGACATAACACGGTACAATATAGGCAGGATCTCCACTCTCGCGCTGTGTGAGGACTGGCCACCGCCCAAGTTCATATCAGTGACTTAACAGCTAATCATGATAGATATTACACTTGCTTTGAAAAATGTGGCTGGAGACAGGAAGAATAACTCATTACATAAGGTGTAGAGCGTTCCAGTAAAAGCATACAGTCTTCTCCTTTATTTGGAAAGCTTACGCCTCTGC
The DNA here is from genome assembly GCF_017976325.1 of Chelmon rostratus. NCBI lineage: Eukaryota > Metazoa > Chordata > Actinopteri > Chaetodontiformes > Chaetodontidae > Chelmon > Chelmon rostratus. The sequence continues at coordinate 22,891,793 of NC_055670.1, read as the reverse complement.
ACACTGAGCTGTGTTTTCATTCTCTGTCCTTCGAGGGGATCTGACAATTTATGAGCCGCTGGTCCAGGTGCGCTCCCCTTTTGACCCTTATTTGTAGACCCAGTGGGAGTCCAGCGAGGGGGCTCAGGGGTTGTAGGGAAGCTGCAAAAAGCGTGTTGAAATTCAATAGTACAGTGATGTCTTTTATCGGCTTTGTGCATGAGATTTCTATGAACTCCTTTCAATGCTGATTCCCAGATAACACGGCCTTCTGTGGAGACATAGACTTTATTTATTTCTTCTTCTTTAAAGTGGCTAGAAACAATATTTTTACATCAATAATGGATCACATAAGTACTTGTATATGAAAGGGGTCAGGTGTAGTGGCTTCCCTCAGTTCCACAAAGCTTTAGAGCATCTACAGTTTACAGCTTTACCATTTTGGTTCATCTCATCAGTGTCGTTTCCAGCTGAAGCAAACAGCTGTAAAAAAAAAAAAAAGCTCTGATGAAGCACCTGCCAGCACCAAACGGCCAAAGTTAGCACCTAGCTGGTGAACACAGTGAGCATTTTGCAGCTAAAGAGCATGATTTTTTTCTCAGAAGCCAGTGGAGTCCATAACAAAGCTAAAAGTGAGCAAGAATTGGACTTGGACATTCACCCGGTGGGCAGAAACATGACTCCAAATAAACGTTAATGTTGCTAAAAGATGATAATATGCATGAACAATGTTGTGTTTCCAGCTGGTTTCAGCTATTGAAGGTTTAGATCCTGTAAAGTGCACCTGATGCCGTGTGGTTGTTGTTTTAGTCGCACTAGCAGCAGCGTTGATTGAGGTTATCTGGTCAGAAGCTAATTTCGTCCTAAATGTTGTTTTATGACCAAATACCTGCAAATTTAAAGACACTCCCATCAACCTGTAGCTTAGTGCTAATTAGCAAGTGTTAGCATGCTAACAACCTAAACGAGCAGGGTCCACATATGACACATATACAGTGGTCCAATGGTGGGTTATTGCATATGTGTGAAAGTGAAAAGGATGAAATATAGGGATTGAAAGTTGTGCATTGGGGAAAATGACGTGCTGTAACTGAAAGGGACTCGATAAGCATCTGTCTTGAACATGTTGAGCTGTTTGAAAAGCTCTGTTCTGGTGTCACGAATAAGAAATGCTTCATCAGAGCAGTTTCAGTTTAGAGAGACCAACACGTTATCATCGATTTATATGTGATACGTCTAACTCAAAGCTCTGCTCCTGATCTGAATCTTAAGTTAAACAGACACATCCTTTAAAATGAGTCCTTATATAACAGATTAAGCTTTGATGGGGAGCCGGTGTTCAGAGAGCACAAAGCTAACACTGGGCAGTATTAGCCCGCTAGCAGCGCTTGATATTTGACTTTGACCGCAGGACAAACACGCTGTGGAATCTGAGCGAACCTCTTGCTTTTTCAAACCTCCTTGACAACCACTCAAAGTCATGATTCATGCCGGGCCGCAGTGTTTGGCTCTCTCCACGATGTTTGGGAGATTTTTATGAGCTGTGAAGTTAATTTCATTTTCTCTCTTTCTGTGTTCTCCAGTTTGCCGAATTGCTTGCCACAAGAAATGTGAAGTCAAGGTAAGAGTTCAACCATTTTTTTTTTTTTAAAGAAATCACACCCGAAGACACAAAGTTGGAAAAAGTTAGTATTTGCAGATTTCTTATGGTTTTATGCATCAGGTCTGAGTTGCCTTCCTCAAAAGAACACTGGAAAGGCTTCTCAATTATATCTGAGCTTATCGGGAGGACATATAATGCTTTAGGTGGAGTCAGCTACTCTTCTGTGCGTGTGTGTGTATATACATGCAGATGTTGGGGAAGGTGGAGTTTGGGGAGTTTATGTTCTGCAAAAAAAAATCTGAAGAATGTCTAAACAAGTCCTCTTTGTACCAGAATGTGTTTATGTTGGATAAACTCTTGCGTCTTGGAGATCGCCCTGCGTCTAAAAATAAAAGACCTCTGGATGGAGCCATCGCTTGATTCATCTTGTTTTGGAAAGTCGAAGAGGACGTAGAAGAAAATGAGAGGGAAAACAGATGAAGCTGAAGTTCCTGCAGGGTCGGTAGAGGTTGTATGTTTTGTGTGCGTAAAGGTACGGCACATAAACGCACACATGCACCGTACCTCTGCACACCTATGCATGCACACACCCTTCATCTGGTATCCGTTATTGAAAGGGGTGCTGCTTGCCAGCTTTGCCCAGTCCCTGTTTCACTCACAGGAAATGCCAGGGGTGCAGGGCAGACAGGCCACGCTAAGCACGAGGTGGGGCGTTGGCCAGCCGTGCGGGACGGGCCTCAAGTGGGAACTTATCAAACGAAATGTCCACAATGATAAGCCCAGCCCACGGCACCTTTCTCACATGTCTTTGCACTGCAATATTGCAACGTCTCCTCTTGAAAGTGAGGTATAATGCTCGAGTGATTAATGGGATTTCATAGCATTCACTTATTTTCTCGTGCTCAGATAATCTGCCTGTCTCATTTGTTTACATTATACTGAATGCGCTTGAATGAAGTTTAAGTATAATACAGAAATTAACTAAAATAAAGTAAATAACCAAGAGAAACTTGATGCAAAATTCATATTCTGTTCAAAACACTACCACCATCGTCTTCATCATCATGACTGCCAATTAAGATGAGAGTTTTTTGTATATTTTATGATTTCTATTTGAATATTTTGGCGCACAAACTGTATGTAATCCTACCTCTGGCTGTTTGAGCAGGTCTCAGTCCAGTATCATCCTGCAAACAGCAGTGTAGTGATAGTGTAGCTGTTAGATACATTATCATCCCGTATAATATCTCCATGATGCCGCTCTTGTCAGTACTTGACGGCTGTGCTTTTCAAAGCTGTTGTTTCCTCTTTATTTCTGTCACGTATGCTAACGGTAAAATCTAAAGAACTGGTGGCTCAACAGGCTGAGATGAGCCTTTAAGACAAGTTTGTGCCGTAGTGAACGCACGTACCAGCAAACGCATCACAGAAAGACCTAAGAGAGGTTTGGTGTAACAAAACAAATTCCTCCTGAGGCGAATACTGTCTTGTTACGTCCAGTGATTTCTAGTAATTATAGAGCTAATTAGTGATTTGTGTCCAGGTGTTCCAGTTGGGCTTTTGTGTCACAAGTTTGCACCGTCTGTGTAAAAGTGTGTCACCACCTGCAGGATTTGTGGGTAATTTATTTATGCATGAGGTCCCCAACAGGACTCCTGTGTGAATAGAGCTTATTGAGGACAAATATGTAGCCAAAACACAGCGTGCAAAATGTCTCCTGTCCTCTGTGTTCACCACAGCCAAATCAGTATTTTATGCAGCTGTCTTGAAGAACAAAGTATGATGTATGACGTCGTGTGATACATACGACGTCTGAATCTCAGGAAGTCGGAGGTCAGATTTGTGGGAGGGGACATTACAGGAGCCCAGAACACACTCCCAGTGTCTATATATACAGAACTGAAACTCCCATCTCCAAAAATCACAGCAGCATTTCCTTTTCTAAACATTTCAGCTAAAAATGTCATAGCTTTGGCAGGAAGCAATTTGCTAACAAGCCTGAGATGAAAAACAAGGGAGTGACCACGGTGGGGTCAAGCTCGATCGCTATCTGCGCTCAGTCAGGCCTGCGAGAAGGCCTGCTTCGTTTTCATGAATTATTTATTTAAAGTCAGTCAGATAAAGCTCGTTTCTGTGTGCTGTCAGTCACATGTGATCTTACATGTTAGGAATCTGAACTCCTGATAATAACTCTTCGCTGGGACAGTTATCCCAAGTACACGCTACAGTTATAAATCTGTGTCTGGCGAGAGGGCTAATATGTGGCCCATATTTAACCTGGCCACTGCAAACAAATGGTCAGACCTCTGTGTGCGTGTGTGTGTGTGTGTGTGTGTGTGTGTGTGCCCCCCTCGCCCCCATGTGTGCTTGCTCGCGACTGGCTGTGAAAAATGCTTTAAATCTTGTCAGTAAGATTTCACTCCTGGCCGATGACAGGCAGCAGCCACAGAGAGCGTGTTAGATCACCCTGGAAGTTGAGACGAGAGCGATTTCAAGGTCGATTTTACCAAATCCTCGTACATTTGTACTGAATACCCGACCCGTCACTTCGCTCCTTCACGTCTTCTTTTGCTCGACTTGATTTCTTTATAAGGAACACATTGTGAGGATGTGTGGGACTTTCCCACCGTGCTGCTGTGAGAGCATTAAGGAAAGGTTAAACCTCAGACTACTTAAACGCTCTGTCTGCTCACACTAATTCGAGTTTAAATCATAGGTAGAGTGCAGCAGGTCCTCACCCGGACCATGCACGGAGGTTATTACAACCCATATTTATCCATTGTTCGGTAGCGACCTCCAGTGGCTGTAGTAATTATGGTGGGAGCAAAGGAGGAAGTCAGGTGACGTGGTGTAAAGAGCAAGAAAGTCTGGAGGAAGGTGGGGTTGATGGATGAAACTGAAAGTCAACATTGACTTGTTTTAGCTTACAGTATGTACTTCAGTTAGAGCACACGTATAATAGCAACGTTTTTAACCCAAACAATGATAAACCTAAGCAAACTTCCAACCGTTTCACAGGGATAACCACGTGATAACGAAGGTCCGGTACCTCTGGCACCGGTTCTATGTTTTTATGTGTTGTTTAGGTAAGAGGACGTGCTTGGACAGTGTAAGAGCAGCTATAGTAGAAGCTCCCACCTGCAGTTCAATGACATAAATCTGCAGCACCTTCTTCCTGTTTTGTGCACTTAAAACAATTTTTCTCTGAGCTGGAAAGCACATCAGCAGATTTCCCTCCAAGTCTGACATACAGAATAAACATACTGTGCAAAATAATATGCTTCTCAGTTGTGGTCTGTGGTCTCAGTTGTTTATGGCAGCAACACTCACCCTTCGCCCTCTGAGCCCCAGGCTGTTTTACAGGCTTTTAGTTGAGTCCACCCTTATTATGTGCTTTTTAATTTTTTTTTTTAATTGATTTAAAATACAGACTGGCGCACAAATAGCTCCTGTGATACTTTTGACTGTGTTTGCAGACGTCTGTGAAGATTCTCATACGTCCAGGTCATGGCGCTTCACAAAGGCCGCTGGACTTGAGCTGAACCCAACAACAATATATCAGCCAATTTGTAGCACAACTGAATCATAATTAAACTTGTCAAAAACATAAAAGCAACAGTAAATATAAGTGAAATGATTTACGTCTTACTAAATTAGTATCAGTAACAACTACATTATAAACAGCAACACAAAAAAAAAATCACTTCAGTTGAGATAAGGGTCAAAAATATAAAAATCCAGCCAATTAAACTTCAAGGGTGAAATATAAACTACTGTATGTAATTAACTTGTGTGTGTGTGTGTGTGAAAGCTTGTATTTGACCAACCTGTCTTTATTTATTGATTTATTCATAATATCGGCCAACACCTACACTCTATTATCTGTCTGATAAGCTAAAAGCGGCTAACATATCAGCTCAGGCTCTAATGGGTTGGTAGCACTGAAAGTCAGGAATAAGCTGAGGCGCTGAGTACAGCCTATTGGATTTCACCGATCCTTCGTTGCCTGTCAGGCATGTTTTGAGACGGAAACTACCGTTCCACTGTTAATTAAGAAGGAGGCCTGAGAAAGCAGAGTGGAAGAACATGAACACACGCTCACTCCACACAATTGTGAAGCCTTTGTTTTCATTTTTCTGAGCTCCTGAAGTTCTCAGAATGCATGTTTTGAAAGTCTGGTGGAATCACGTGTTTCTTTGTGCAGGCTGGCCACCGCCGCATGTTTTTCTTGTTTCAGGTTGGTTATTTGTGACCCCTTTAGTTCCTTTCATTGAGCACAACATGCTTCAGTTAGAGATCTGCTGCTTGCAGCTTGCTGACGGATGCATCCTCATTCTTCTCTTCAGGTTTGCCAAGTGAAAAGCTGCAAAATGCTTTTACAGTAATGTAATGTAACATTCTTACTAACACTGGTTCTGATAATAGACTTTAATGAGGAAGTTGTACAGTAGATTATGTAAAAGAATATCAAATAATCATATCAATCATGTGTCTTCTGTAGTTGTGGACACACCTGTACATTTGTGGTCGGTTACCTAAACTTTCCTCTTACCTTTTCTTCCTGAAATTAAAGTCCAGACCGCTGAGTTTAAACAAGCAGCCGATCTGGCACCGTGAGCGTGTCGGTGGCAACCGCTCCCCGACATTTTTGACATTTTTTTAACGATCATCTGGAGATTAAAGTCCTCAGTGTGGCTGAGAATAAAATAGGCCGTCCATCTCTTTTTATTTATGGCCTGCAAGTCTTCGACACATCCAAACACCTGTATCCACACATGTGAGGTGCATTTTTGAGAGAGAGCATCAGGTTTGCAGCTGGCCATCCCCTCACCTGTTGAACACAGCTTTGATTTGTAGAAGGCTGGAGTAGCTGTCTGGTCACCAGGAGCCAGGTAGAGTCCGTCTGTTCAACTGGAAGATTTGGGTTAAAACCTGAGTCTCAGCGGAGAGACGTTCAGTCAAGTATGTGTGTTCTGTTCTGTTGTTCACTCTGACCTTTGACCTCTCTGTGGAGCTGCACCTGATGATTTCTTTAATTTAAGATTCATATGCTGATTAAGTTTGGATCATTTCTTGTTTACTCTGCAACCCAAACCGTTTTATATAACCCTAATGTCAGAAAATTGTATAAACTGCCCATCGTAATCTCCTGGAGCCAGAGAAGCCACATATCTGCTTGAGAAGCTGGAACCAGCTGGATGCTAGCAGTGTGGCTGTAGGGAAGGGATAGTCCATCTGTTGGTCCACCACTTTGGTCCAGGCTGAAATGTCTCCACGACGTGTTGCCAGATCACAACAACATTTTACGGTCCCCAGAGGATGGATCATAATGGTTCTTTGACTTTTCGGTTCACATTTGTGGCTTTGAGTGAAATGTCTCAACAACTGTTCCGTTAAGCTCTCCTCAGGATGGATTTCAGTAGCTTTTATGATCACTTTCCATCCAGCTTTTTATTGACCCAAAACTTCCCGTCATTTGTAACACCTGCTGAACAAGTGGCACTTCCATCAGTCTCAGCTGTAGACTCATGTCACTTGTTGTTGGTTAATTTTCTATTGATCTATTACTTAAATCATTTCAGCACTAACAGTATCCCTTTAAACGTTGGTTAACTGCTTAATAGTAGTGTCTGTGACTTAAGTTGAAGAGGAATTTCTCAGCATTGAACCCAGGAAGTCTTTCTATCCTCAAACTCCTTCATTCTGCCTTGTGAAGCAGCAGCTGTCAAGCTCATTTGGCACGATTAACCTCGTCCTCTGTTCCAGTGGCTTCCTTTAGATTCCACACGTTGCTCCAGGGCTGATTTATCACGCTGGCATTAATTGGAAGCTTTGGAAGCTGTGTCACTGCCTCAGAGCTGCAAAGCTTTTTCATTTCGAATAAACCTTGATTGTACAGTCGCGTCACTTTTTTTTGCTTATAACAGCAGAGTGCTCTAAATTGTTGTAACTGCTCAGAGTTCATGTAACTCCTCTTAGACCTGAAGACTTGATGACGTGCACAAACTCTTGCTAATGTTAAGATTGCCAATTGTTTGCACTTCCCACTTACTTGTTGTAGTTTTTAGTCATTCAGGGACTTAAATATACTGAGGGAGCCAACTTTCCCATATTTATTTCACGTGGGAGAGTGACATGAACTAGCCTTTAATAGAAAGACGCAGCACATTATTCTTTGACTGTAAGAACAGGAGGCATTACATAACCTCAAGTGGTGTTTCAAAGATGTCAGCATGGTATCGAATCCCAGTAACAACATTAACAACTTCCTTCCTTTTCCATGCGGCGGCTCTGCAGTAAGTGAGAGTCACAGTAGGAAGCGGAGCAGCTGGGGGGGGGTGAACTCCTTTTAAGAAAACATGCAAGAAGCCATGTCAGAGTCGTATCGCTGTGACAGACCGAGGGCGGGGACAGAAAATGGACGGGTTGGGGTGATAATCAAAATATACCCCTGAGTCTGTGCCGCGGTATCTGTACGTGCTATATTTTCTCGTAAGCAGCTCCCCGTCTCATCAAATCCAGAGTCAGCCAGCCGCTCTGAAGCTAATGGAATTAGCTGTCACAGGACAGGACACATGCTCGCTTATGACAGCAAGAGTTTGCGGGAACACGACAACAACACGAGCATGTGACAAATATGGCCTCTAATCTTAGAGCGCTTGCTGAATTAGAAACTTGGTTTCTCATTTGAGTTTCATCTGGATTTTCAATTAGTTTCATATAAAGATGATAATAATTACTCACCGCGTCTGAATACGTGCAGTCAAATGAATCATATTTTGAGACATAATGCGGTCCCAGGAGAACACTTAGACTGCTTTAAAGCTGCGTGAACAGATTTCTAGGCCCTGTGTGGGGCTGTGGAACAAGCTGCAAACAGCACTGACATATCATCGTGTTAGCAAACTGGTGCTTATTATCATCCAGCAGACGCGGAGCAACATTTGCATTGGAGGCGTGTTTCTGGACGCCTGGGGGTTGCTGAGGGCAGAGACACTCAACCAATCAGAAAAGCTGCAGGACGTGAAAGCAAAATATTGATGCTACATGGAACTGTGCAATCGGGAGGTAATTGTCTGTGGGCTTGTTGACGCTTGTCACATTACACATGCACATTTAATCCATTGTTAACAGAAAAATATTGATAAGCGCAGCTTTAACTTTGACCTTCAAAATAAAAGATGTTGTTGTCTACTTAAGCTCAAATATGAGCTCAACAATTTTTGGCTGCAAGAGGCTAAAAGCTCTCCTTGTTCCAGTATGTGAGTGAATGGATTAAGCAAGTGGCTTATGGCCATGTATTTAGTAACTGCATGGTAGCGACATGTGCATAGATACAGCAGAGAAAACAAACAGGAACGCCCAGCCTTTAACATGATGGAGTAATCAAGAGCTGCTGGAAAGAATGTCAACAATGAGCCAAGTGCATGCAGGAGACAGCGATGGAAACAATAAGTGAGGGGGATGACTTTGTAGAGCGTACAGTCGCATAAATTACATGCCATTTAATTTCTTTGCCCTGGAAAGCTTGTTTTTAAAGCTTTATTTTTGTGAGGAGCAGTTGCTGAGCATGCACCCTTCTTTCCGCCATCGCTAAGCTCCTCCGACCACTACAACAGCTGTGTGTGAAGTGGCTCGCTGGAGGACACGTCCTCATTACATCCTGAAGGAGCTCGGAGACTTTCGGCCCCACCCATGTCTCTCCGGCCTGTCTTTTGATTCAAAGTGACATCTTTTCCATCTCATGCCTGCTTCCAGCTGTCTAATCATGACCATCCAGGAGAAAAATCCACGTTAAATCTGCTCTGAACGCCGCATGGGCGTTGGTGAAACGTTCCACTGGGCGCCGGGGGACGCCGATCGTTGGGAAAGCCTGAGTCAGACTCTTGAAACTGGACCTCACCCAGCCAGCTCTCTCTCTCTCTGTCCCTCCCTTTCTTTCTGTTTTATTCTCTGTTTATCTTTCATTTTAACGGTTCCTCTGTCTGACTACTTGTTTTTTCCCTCTTGATGCTTGTCTCTTTCTTTCCCACTCATTCACCCAACAGCAACATCTGCACCGAGCTGATCTGTTCTGGTTTGCTTGTCACTCAACATTTCCGGAAGATGCTCCAGGTTTGAAAAGTCAAGGTGAACACGATGACAGTCCAGTCAGGAAGAAGGAGTGAAGTTAAGGCTAATACTAATAACCCATGACATTGCTGGAAAATCAGCTGTAAAAGTTAAAAAAAAAAAAAAAAAGTTTCATGGTCTAATGGTCGTCTCTTGCAATGTTGGTGTGATTACAGACAGACAATTTTCTGAGGATCATAATAAAAGCCAGGACGCAGGAAATCGACCAGACTACGGGAAACATCTTTGCCTCGAATACAGGCGGATAACTTTCCCATGCTTTACAATGCCTAACATACAGAGATGGAAGTGCCGGTATGTGTAATTGCATTGCAGTGAGTATAGTAACTCATTCCCACCAGAAAAATAAGGGGGCTTTCCCACTGGCCTCAGATCAGCCTGGTCCCTGCATTAAAGGTGTGCGTCTCACATAAACAAACATGTTGTTTTGTTACAGTAAACCACATGTCTCCTCTCCGGCAGCCCTCCCTTCCTTCCTGGCTCCTTGTCATTAATAGCGAATTAAATAACGCTTACTGACGCGACATCTGGTGAACACGGGCTCCAGCTAAAGGTGTTACTTGTAGAGCTGCCTTCCATGTAATTACGTCTGAGCAACATCAAAGACAGCGGCCATTCTTTCCATGCTGCGGCATAATACTTCATGTGCTGCAAATTTGTACCAAGCATTCTTCAGTAATGTCCCTTTGTCTGCTACTGGATAAGAGCTGGTGAGGTTGTGGAAAGGAATTGAAATGCCAGAACGCTTACTTTACTTTTTAAGGTTTAATTAAAGCCGGTCTTCCTAAGCTGCTCTAATCAATATCTTTATTGACAGTCATCAGAGTCATTTCCAGCAGCAGCAGCTTGAGGCATTACTGAACAAACTCGCTGTTTGCTTTGCTTTGAGTCCTTGAGAGGTCGGCGATACCTCCGGTGAACCAGAGGACGAGTGAACTTACTCTGCTCTGGCTTTTACTGCGGGGCGTTTTGCATAATTTAAGACGGAGGCTGGGTAATTAACGTGTTATCAGCTGGAGAGTAAATCCAAAGCACTACCCTTCCCCTAATGCACCAATCACAGCTAAGCATGAATATGGATCTCAAAGATCTCTGTAGCTGCATAACTGCAAAAACACTTATGAAATGATGTGAGCAAATAACAATCATTAATGCTTTGATCAAAAACATGATTTCACAGCCTGCAGATGTAATATTGCCTTTTGTATGCAAGCGGAAAAAAAAAAAAATACATGCATGCACATTTGAATTAAGAAAAACTAATTCTCACAAGTCAAGTTTCTGAGTGTTTAATAAAGTTTTTGCAGCTGTAGAAATATTTTGTGGAACCAACAGTGAAGTTTCACAAAGTCTGAGGGACGGACACACATGATTCCTACCTGTGTATGCAACACTTAAGTCACTGCTACAAACTACGAGTTATAAGCATGACCCTGTTTTTACACCTGAGGTGACGAGCCAATCAACAAATGCACACATTTAGATACATGCATGCAACTTCTTCACACGTGCACACAAAAGGTGATTATCAACTGCAGGCTGTGAAATTATTGGTGAGCATCATTTCACAAGCTCAAAATATTAATGACCTGTATTTCTTATAGAAAATTGTCAAAATATATGCTTTGGTTTATTTTTAAAAAAAAATGCATCCCAATAACGTGCATGCTGTTGTTTGTCTTCCCTTTCCATGCTAAATGACCCGATGATATAGAAGTTGCTGTTGTTGGCTGACGATTATCCAACATACCAACAATAAGTCTTCAGGCTTTAAGGGGATGTATCCAAATTCATAGATGACATTTCGGTTCAGAATTTGTCAAGAGGAGAAAAGTTGGTTGACGCAATATGAGGATGCTGATTGATGCGGCGGCTTAGTGACCAAGAACTCACATTTGAGCCTGTCTCTTTATTTCTATCTCAACTTATTTATTGATCTATGTTTTCCAAACTCGACGGCTGTAGTTTCAGTTTGAATGTAAATCATCTGATGTCTGAGTGACAGATGACAGAATCAGCTGCTTTGAGATCGTTGCACACTCCACAGCAGCATCACCAGAGCAGAGGCCTTTACCAGCCTCCTAAACATCTCAAATCAGGAAGCAAATTAGTTTTTAATATTTTCAACAAAAAGCTTCATGTATCTTATTAGCTTCCTTCAGGTAGTTTTATCTTTATTTATGCATTAGATGGCTACAGATGTGGTGTGAGAAACATTCTGCAGTGTCAGAAAGTAAAGCATTTTATCTCGATTTATGTCAGCAGACAGAAGCATCCGTTCATTTTTGCAAAAAGGATGAATGTAAATCTAAAGGAAATTTGTGTTGCTGGTGAAATGAATTAGTAAATGAAACGGACACTGATCAGCAGCCGTCCTCAGCTGGCTCACAGTGTTGTATACTGACTCTCACAATGTGCGTCTTCCCAGCTCTTCACATGCATATCTCATTATCGGCGTATTAAGACAGGCTTGAACTCTTGAATGATTTGTTGGCGTTGTGAGCTGACAGACACACTGAGCTGGTGACTGATGAGTGTGTATCTCCACACTGCTGCAGACACTGTTTGACTTTGGAGTCGCCGTGAAGTCAATGGATTCATTCATGGTACCTCCTCTCTCTGGTTGCAGCTGTAGAGTGTGTGTGTGTGTGTGTGTGTGTGAGAGAGAGAGAGAGAGAAAGTGAAGGAGAGAGGGAAAGAGACAGAAAAGGCGGGTGGAAGGGGGGCGACTCATATTTAACCTGTAACTTGAGAAGCTGATAACAAGGAGAGAATGAAGAATGAGCTTGCGAGGAAGGAGTGTACGAGTGTGTGTGTGTGTGAAAGACAGAAAGACAGTGAGACAGAGAAAGAAAAGAGCTGCGCTTTTGTTTCCTCGAGCTCACGTCCCGTTTCCCCCTGATCTCCCTGGGAAATTCACTTCAAAATTTTCTCTCCCTTCTCGTTACTCATGTGTCTCCCCGTTTGGGAGGAGGGCGAAAATTGACTGAACAAGAGGGAGGAGAAAGAGAGGGAAACAGCTATAGCTCGTAGCCAGACTTCGCCTGCTTATTCAGCGCTGAGTGCTGCACTGCGCCGTGTCCAGTTGTGGGATGTTAAGATTTGCCTTTGGCTGCACTTCTTCCCACTCTCGCGCTCACATAAAGACTCTTTAGACGTTTTTATGCTCATTTTCTGGGAGGAGGAGTGAGAGAGGGAGAGACTAGCCAGACCTTATTCGCCTGGAAGCCTGAAACACACATAGCAACTCTCTCTCTCGCTGACACACACACACACACAAATACACACACTTGTACACTCCTCCAGCTCCGCGCTGCACCAAGGTAACAGCGAGTGGATTTAGCTTTAGCCATCTGGACGGAGCGCAGAGAAAAACCCTCTCTGCTGCACGGAGGGGAGAAGGGAAAGGACGATGCAGCACTAAAACACAGCTGGACAGAGAAAACCAAAGAGAGAACGACACGCACACAGTGAGACAGGATGGCCACCGCAGTGTTTCAGGTAAAGAGTGCGGCTGTGAGGGGGGGAAAAGAGCTGCTGTCTGCCTGGTATTTGAGCGCCTGGCTGTCCCAAGCGTTGGCTTCGCTGTGCTCGGTTTCACAGCAAACCCTCTGCATTATGGATCTGCTGGATTTGACAGGGACATGTATGTTTTGTCAGGCATGTATGTAACCTGACATAGATGGTTCATGTTTGTGGGCTTTCCTGTGTGAGCAATTCTGCTCTGTTCTAGCATGTGCATTTATACTGTAGGTGTACAGTTTGTGTGCATTCGTTTGGTTCTGTGTGTGAAAACTGATGACAGTCATTGTGTGTGTCTGCATGTTTGCACAGCTCAGTGCATTGCCCTGGTTGTAGAATGTCCGCTGTAGCTGGATTACAGGAATGTGTGGAAAAGAGCATGTAAGCGATAAATTGAAATTTGTGATTTTTGTATTAGTGTAGATTTTGTACGTGTTCATGTATGTAAAGCACTGCTTGTTTCTGAAGTGCTTGTGTCTGTGTGTGGTCTGCTTGGCTTACCATGTTTTGTGGTTGGTGGCCCATGGCCATGGCTGGAATGACAGCGGTGGCCTATGTCTGCTCTTGTTTTCAGTTCTCTCTTGTGTTTTTTACTCTCTTCTCTTTTATGCATGAAAAGAATTTGTTGCACCTTTAAAAGTATTAATTGTGTGCGTCTGTGCTCACCGTACCGTACTAACCTAACCCTGTCTGACTCAGAGGTCAAAGCACATCTTGGTGAAAGAAAGTGCCAGCAGATATTTGTGGTAGAAAGTGATATTTCATCTATGGGAAGCAGAAAGTGTGTGTTAGTCTTCTTACACTGATTTCAGTGTTGGTGTGTGTGCAGCCATGAACTCGGCTTCAGTCTTTCACAATAGGACCTTGCAAAAGTTGTTGCACAGAAAAATATCAACCCAGGCGTGAGAAATCCCGGCAGCACTTTGGGAATTTCTGGCTCGTAGAGTGAGTTACAATTGCCTCCAATTTGCTACAAATTGGGGAGAAAAAGAGTAAGTGCATACAGTGTGAAAACATAGAACGTATTCTTTAACAGTTTTATAAGGTTGCACTGAACACTGACAACTGTGATTATCCCTGTCAGCCCTGTCTGTGTGGGTGTCTGGATTCATAATGCTTTTTATTATTACTTTCTTTAGCAGGATGTAGTGCTGCCAATAACACATTTTACTATAAAGGGTTTAATTGTGTTCAGGCTCTATTAAATGCATTTATGTGCTGTAGTGCTGTTAGAGCACAGCTGGCATCATCCTTGTGATGTGTTTGCTGTGTACATCTACAGCTCTTTGTGCATCGAGTATGCTCCCTGTCACCTCCAAGCTCCCATCAGGTACAGAATACAGCAGAATATACTGTACATGGCAACCAGGAGCCAAGCAGCACTCCTGTTCTGGAGCTGGTATGTGGTAATTGGATTAAGCACTTTATTCAGGAATATACCCCATGTGAGTACTATATAAACCCAGATAATGGAGATCTTAAAACCATGCATTAAGACGAGACAGGCCCAAAATGCTTGGTTGCTAAATAATGATGATTTTAGTTTTTTGTCTTATGATTGTAAATGTCTGGGTTGGACATGCAGTCATGAATAAGCTGTAGGTCAATGGCCTGATTGTTCTCAACCTGCAGTAATTGATTCATTTATGGCCACATGGGGGCAGTGCAACAAGCCATAAACCCAACACTGGTATGCTGTATAATCACTGTAGAGGCGTTATGGCTAATGTGGCTAACTAGTTGCCTTTTAGCTCTGTTTTTTGGTCTCCACTGACTCCTGAGGGACATATCTGGCACTTGGGTGGCTAAATGCTTCACTACTGCTAACTGTGTCTGTCTGCTGTGTGGTGGTGAGCAGATAGTATACAGTGTTTCTTCAGAGCTTTTTTTACTTTTTAAACAGCTGTTGCTGGGAATGTGGTTGATGAAAACAATGAATCTGACACATGACAGCAAAGTCATAGGCAGTAAAATCAAAACAGTGAGCTGAAAGGCGCTAAAACCTAACCGACGCGGCTGAGTGGAGCTGCAGAGTTGTGTTCGTTCATCACTACGAGTGGCCACGTGGTCCTTCAAGCGTTTGTTAATATAAAGATAATGATTAGAGTATTTGTAAATGGCATGCTGTGTAATGTATGTGTGATGTGCAATATTTGACACCAGCTTAGTCATAACTGCTATGATGTTTGAGCCACACATTCATTGGAAGCATTCCTTGTCCAACATAAATGTAACACAGCACCGTCCTGCCCGGACAGCGGCATTACCCATGACTCCCGGTTGTGTGGGAATGGCGTACATCCACTGGCAGGGAGCCCGTGCCGGACTGGATTTCAGAGGAGACATTTTTCATCATTACCATCTGCCAGGGAAACAGTGCTCCAGTCAACCCCCCGTCCTTCCTTTAGGCAACTCATGATAGATGCCTAACCACAGTCACACACAACCACACATGCAGCGAGGACAGGCGCAGGAAGGTTAGGGAAGGTGTGTGTGTGTGTGCGTTTGTGGGATTATGGATAAGGCAGTGGTCCATGACCATATAAAACCAGCAGCATGAATTCTCATGCTTCTCTGCTGATGTAATCCTTCCTTGGTGTGTGTGTGTATCTGTGTTTCAGACACAGCTTTAGCCTCTCACGTTACTATGTGTTGTAAAAGACATAGTTCTTTAGTATTTTCCTTACTGATACAGAACACGCTGTGACTGCAAAGTACTTGTAAATGTCTCTCTTAAAAGTCATTTTATTAAACTGGAAGCTTGGTTCAGTGTGTTCAATTCACAACAGCATATAGACCACCAACTCCAAGATACAGGAGAAAGATCAGATACATTCATACATATAGTGGATGGATAGATAGATAGAGTAGGTAGATAAATAGGTGGATACAGTAGGTAGGTAGCCAGATACATACATCCATACATTTCGTGGATGGATGGATAGATGGATGGATGGAAGATACAGTAGATGGGTGGATACAGTAAGTGGGTAGGTAGATACATCCATACATATAGTGGATGGATGGATGGATGGATGGATAGATGGGTGGTAGATACAGTAAGTAGGTAGGTAGATACATCCATACATATAGTGGATGGATGGATGGATGAATGGATAGATCCATACATATGGATGGATGGATGGATAGATACAGTAGATAGACAGAAAACTCGGCATTGACCCTTGATTTAAGGTCGTGAAGGTACATTTAAATGTAAGCAAGTGAGACGATGTTTAACATTCACTCAATGCTATCCTCAAGTATGAAGTCTGCATATACAGAACAGGCTAAATCAATGCATAGCTTGATGCATATCTCGTCTAATGTGATACTGTTGAATTTCTTATATCCTCTCGAAATGCTCTGCGGGCTGAGGTGTGTGCACAGCAATTTATTTACACCCTTTGTCCTCTGGACTAAACGCTGGCGCGTATAGTGAACCTGCAATACATTAGCAACATAAATAATCTATAGCTGTGCCAAAGCATCATGCCTTACTGTTGGGCTTTTAGTATAATTAATAGCATCCAGTGAGGGCACAGTAAAAGCTTCGCATTTTTCAAGGGCGTCATATAATGTTTCACTTATGGTCGTTACTTAGCAGGTTGTCTGGCTCACATGAGAAACTGCTGTCACAGGCCCAGAGGAAGGCGTTTAAAGAGTGTATGAAGGAACATATCCGGAGACTAACGTTGCAGTTAAAATGAACAGTGGACCCCTTTACAATTTACTGCTTTGAGGCTGTAACAGCTCAATACCTTTAGGACACCACGAAGCCCACCAACTTGGACCAAACCGTGCCCATTCATTCGCTCAGAGCTGATGTAATGTTTGCAGTTTAATTGTTTGGTTTTATTTTGTGCGACAAATCAAACTCACTGTGACCAGAATTGTGCATCAAATCAGGTCGAAAACTTGTGATCAGTGGAGCTCAACTCCAAATGAAGCCCACAATCCCCGTTTCTCCCTGTTCGTCCTTCGGTGAAAGCTGGTGCCAGCACGCTTAGATGAAAGCTTTCTGCAGACCCTCACAGTCTAATACCCCTGAAATAGAGGAACTCCTTGTAATACCCCTAAAAAGAGGAACATTATAGTGAAACGTTTCATGACGGCTAATCTGTTAAATGACTCCATGCAATCAAGCTTAAAGCCTGGCATAATGGCCCTCATAGTCGAGCGTTTAGAAAGAAGGAAAAAAACATTCCCAGTCTTTAATGTGGCGTTTTAGTTTGACAAGCAGCTTTACGTTGAAAAATCACCAAATGGCATTGTTCTGCATTTGCAGTGACAGTAACGCCATGATGGACCTCATATTGCAGTAAAGGTGGCCGGCCTTATTTGACCCTTGCAGGGCTCCGTCTCAGGAACACAGACCCCTTTTGGCTTCAAAGCAACATGATGCTTATTGAATGTGGCTCCTCCAATGAAACTCAGCTGAAGTTTCATCATGTTTAGACCCCGTGGAGCGTTTTGAGTCTGCAGACCTATAGATTTATACAGCTTTTGGCTTAGGATGTTATACCATAGAGGTAGAATTAGGTGCAGCCTCATTCTGGTTGAATTTCAGTGTCTGTTTGAGATTAGTGCCCCTTCAACTGGTGAAACTAAGTCGGACAGACGTAAATCTTTGCTTTAGATGGCTGCTTTTTTCCTGTCTGTATGTTACAGATCAGTATGGACCCTTATCTATCAGTTTGCTTCCCGTCAGTATAGAAGATGAACAGGATTTACCGTTTACATTTTCCAACAATTTCTGTAGAAACTTTCCAGTCTGTTTTCAATTTCAGTGATTAAACCCTCTCAGGGTAATTTTGCCTTGTTACTGGTTTGGAGGATGGTTAGTCTGGATGTTTTACCTTCTGAGTAGTTTGGGGAAGAGTTAGTCTCTTCCTCGTCCGACATAACAAAGTAGTGATTTGTTGAAGCGTCTTTAAGGGCTCAACAATCAAGCGAAAGCTCTGACAGAAGTTTGATTTGAAACCAAGATCCTGAGCATGAACTCAAATGTGGACCAGTTCTTTCAGGACTGCAGGATGCTTGAGAGCGTCCCCATTTCTAAACATGTTCTGGTTTCATAGCTAATCCGTAACATGGAACTGTTTCTGACCAAATCTATGGAAAGAGGTAGAAAACTCTGGATGTTGTCGTTTAATGTTTTCTATCCCTGTGAGCGAACCTGCACCACAAGCCCAGTTCCAGGTTTGAGGTCTTTCAGTGTTTGTTCAGGAGGTTCATGATGTCATATTTTAGGATTTCACCTCACACCACACCAGTCGGCTCCTATCTTAAGTCATTTACTCTGGATTTAGTTGTCAACTTTAATTCTTCGACGTGAATCTGACAGACTTTGACAAGCTGCCATCGCTTTGAACCCCTGTGGTCACATATTACATCACTGCATACAGCTTCTTATAAGGTTTACGGCAGATTTGGAGAACCAGCTCCTGGCTGTGGCTCTAAAGGCCTCCACTCATATCAGAAGTTGTTGGAAAGCGGTGGAACCAGGCGGGAATCGAGTGGGTGGGGACTTTTTTCCACCCTGTTTAAGGTTTTCTGAAACAACAGCTTTCAACTTTTTTTCATCATTGCATTAGATAACGTGTTCATGACTTTGATGTATTAATCATAATAACCATTTCTCAACTCTGGTTCCAAAGGTCTGGTCCTGTCTCGTGCGTCAATCACATGAGCAGAGTCAAATCCAACATCATCTGTGTTGCTACCAGTAAATCCAGTCCACAGATAAGGATTAACATGTTGTTTTTTACTGGCATTTTATAAATTAAAATGCACTTTTTTCACTGGAAAATGGCAAATATTAGGAGTAAAGACTTCATTTGAAATATCTTCATGATTACCATGTTAACCAATGACTTTCAGATTATACATAAATTAGAATTTCGTGGCGAGGTGATGGATGAAGCGTGAAACTATTTAGCTTTGAGTCACGCTCACTTAAATCAATTAAAAACATCACTGAAACTGCAGTTTCCATATGACTGAACATCCATGTGAACACTATGTGAAGTATGTGCCCTGTGTGTGTGTGTGTGTGTGTGTGTGTGTGTGTGTGTGTGTGTGTGTGCCAGCATTCAGCCGGCCAGGAGGGTGGAGAGGTTGTTTTCTTTTTTCTTTCTCTTATCAAGCCTTCACGTCTCTCTGAGGAATGTTTATAGAAAGCAGACATGTTTCCGTAGTTTTGCCAGAAAGCCCTCATATTGTTGTTTGCTTTTCATGGCTGATTGGTGGGGAAGGGGGCTTGGTCTCGAACAGAAAGACAGGAAGTGTCGGTGCAAAGTTCCCGAATCTGTCGAAGCAGCTGAGACATGAGGACCGGTGCTGAAAGATGTGGAGACGTTTGTCCGGCCATAAACAACATGTGTACACAGAAAAAATACAGCATGTGTACTTTGTTTCTTCCTTGTGTAAAATGTAGTTTTCCAGCTTGATTTTCATTAGGTTTCTACATTTTGAATGGTATGCTCATTAATGATCACGTTCTCTGATATAAATGTGGATATTTCTCCATCAAAGGAAGACTGTGAAGACTTTATTTTCAATGTCTAAATGCTGGAAATCAAAATTTAATGGCCTTGATCGCTTGTTTATGACCTGCTAACGGCAGTGCTGATTTTGCCTTCCTGGACGTATTATTAATATTTATTATGGTAATATTTGTGCTGGCGCAGCGGTGATTAATGCTTGCAGGAGTCTGGTTATGCAGATCAGAGAACGTATCAATATTCTTTCAGTGGATTTCAAATGTCAGAACTGTTGAGTGATGGTGTTCAAAACAATACGGAGCAAAGAGAGACCCTCACGATCAATTCTTACGTAATGTCCATTCTAACGTTTCCCATATTGGACTGTGGGGGGCGTGCATGAGGAAAACTGTTTTGTGCAAAAGAGAGGGGAGTTGACAGCGATGTAGATGAAGGAGGCAGAGGAGAAGCAGAGGACGCGAAAGACGGGGAGAGACTTTGGCGGGATTAAATGTGAAACCCAAACCTGCTCATTCAGCTGTCGTTAGGAACAGCAAAGTGTGGGAGGCTGAGTGAGTGTGGCAGTGAGATCCTCGCAGGTTAATGCGAGTCTGTCATGTTCTTCCCTCCGAGCCTTCTGGCTCAGCGTGAGTTAGCAGCTCACCTTGTCGTGGTTTGCTAAATGTCAGCGCGGTCGACTCTGAGCGCAGGCTCGTCTCAGCTTGTCCAGTTTCACGCCTGGCAACAAGAGACTGAGGCACTCCTCACGCACACTCGGTGCAGCCAAAACAAGTCCATTTAGCAGCTGTTCGACAGCTTTCAGTCATATCACATGATCTTCATCCGCAAATGGAGGCAACTTCATCTGCTGATTACGAGCATCTGACATGATAGAAAGTTTTTGACATGTACTCAACTGAAAACAGCACAAAGGCAATATATTTAATACTTGACCTCATCGGCTTCATTGATTTTTGGAAATATCTGTTTCAAACACGTTGTGATGGGGAACAAGACTGGGAAAGTTGTGGAACGCTCCAAAAACACCTGTTTGGATCATTCCACAGGTAAACAGGGTGATTGGTAACAGGTGATAGTATCATGATTGGGTATGAAAGGAGCATCCTGGAGAGGCTCAGTGGTTCACAGCGAAGATGGAGGGAGGTTCAACACTTTGTGAACACATGATTGGATAAAGGAGATGAATACATGGGCTCAGGAACACTTCAGAAAACAGTAAACAGTTTGTTTGGAAATGATTCAGTTTTTATTTCAGAATTCAGACTGTTTTGGAGTCCCATTTCTTTCGTGTGTCCTCTGGAGCTCAGCACTGTGTTATACGATTATGGTTGAGACTGGGGCAAATCTTGTACTCTACCATGTTAAATATTAGTGCTTACAGTTACCACAATAACTGTAAGAACCACAATATCATATTATGTGGTTATCTTTCTGTGTATTTAAGGGTACAGTGGAAGACATACATCAAAATGGTTCATTTTTGGGACTAGCTGCTGACCTGGCAGTCAGTCCTGTGGTTTAGGGGTAGAGTAAGCTTCGTAGTCTCTCTCCACTAAATAAAATACATTTTGCTTATTTCTTCTCTGTGATGTCTGAGCTTCACTGTGCAGAATGATGTATGTACGGGGTTTGACACTAAGATGCTGTTTTCACATTCATCTGCTGAATGGGGAAAGTTCCTGCTCACCTTAAATCTCAGTTTAACCCGTGTGCATGTGAGATGATGTGTGACATTAGAACAAGTTTGGAAGCTATTTGTGTTCCAGTGTGCAGCTTATACAAGCGCGATTTAAAACCCTGAAACAGCGATGAACATAATGTGTCCAGCAGTTAAGCTTTTGAAATGAACATAAGTTCTAGATTTAGAGGAATTTTCAACAAAGTAATTGAACTTTTATTGTGAAAAAAATAGCAGACACAGATTATTGTTCCAATGTTTTTGAGCTGAATGTCAGATACACACCACCTCCTTTGGTTTATAGTGACTCCTCCAGTCTTTTTCTGTTGAAGTCTCCCGTGCTGGCCTTGTTCTCTCTGTCTTATGTCTTCACAATGGTTCCTAACACCTCCTGCGAGTGAGCAGATGTCCAATGACATCATGTGGAAAAATGATTTCATCTTAACAGTGTCACTAAGAAACAAAATAGGGAGATGTTGTGAGACTATTTTTCACTTTGGACAGAGGCTGAAGTTTCCCCCGTCTTGTCTTTAGCTAAGATAAGCAAAACTCCTCCAAGACATTTCTCTGGACTGTTCGAACAGAGAAGACCCAGATATCGATCTTCTCATCTGTCGCTGGGTAAGAGCTCTTGTTTAAGAATCGCTTCAGTTCGACCTGAAATGGGATTGGCAGTGAAAACACCTTTAAACTGGTTTGGTTCCCATCAAAAATAGCAAAGTGGAAATACAACCAGCTCTTTAAGTCAGGAACGTCTGTGGATGCCAAAGGGCGTACATTCCCCCTCAACCCTGATTCTTCATGGCTGCAGCCTTTGCTCGCCCACGCCTCCCTCCCCCTTCCTCCTCGTCCTCCACCGCTTGGCCCGGTGCCAGACAGTGAGAGCCATGCCGAATGTGTAAATTAGCGTGCTGGTAAATACCGGCTCTTAGCTGAAAAAGCCTGGGAAGGGAACGTGACCCCCGCTGTAGCTGTGGAACAAAAGAAACAAGCCGTAGCTTCTCCCCTCTCCACGCCGTCAGACCTGTCCAACAAAGACGGGGTGAGAATGAACAGGCGCTGCGGTCGGCAGAGCGCCACTTGAGTCCCGCCTGTGGAGGAGAAACATGGCAGGGACATGCAGAGTCCGTCAGATCCCTCTGGGGCTCAAGTTATTCAGATACAAGCAGAATAACAAAGTATGCATGTGTTCTTTACAATGTTTTTTCATATTTGTTTGATCTATCGCAGTTTTATCTCTGTTTGGCTATTTGCTACTGCTGTGACGTCAATCTTAATCTTTATATAGTGTATACACACACACACTTGTTCCAAGACTTTAACAGTACATGCACGTAGGCATGTGGACGGCCTGCAAGTGATGATTATTCTATTTTCAGTTCAGTTGATCGTTTAGACTTTCAGATTTCTTCAGGTGTGTCATTTTGTTTGACCAACAAATTCAGGTTACAGTGATATAAAACAGAGAAAAGCAGCTAACCCTCACATTAAAGAAGCTGGAACGTGAGAATGTTTGGTGTGTTTACTCGATAAATGACTGAAACCATCATTAAAATACTTGCGGATTAAATTTTTGTTCATCGACTAATTGATTAATGGACTAATCGCTGCTGCTCTAAGAAATTTTACTGCACACAAGGCAGCACACTCACAGTACTTACAGTATACCTCTGCGCAAAGACATAAAAAAGAAGACAGAAACGCACGCTTGCTCTCATTCCTGAAGTGTTTCTAACACTCAAACATAAATCAGCAGCACTGAGACAAGGAACAGTGTTCAGAGACTGCTGTTCAGTCGTGTACATGTCCTGCAGTCCAATCTGCTCAATAAATCAAACTCTCCACAACTTTCCCTGAAGGAAAACAGTGACAGACAACAGAAAAAGAAAAGAAATGTAGAAAAGAGACAAGTTAATGAACATAAAATGAGCGTTGGCATCGAGATTCTTGCAAATGTCATTCAGTGTACATACAGAAGAACATAAATCAATAATTGGACATAGAGAAGCAGATAAACACAAAGTGATAGGACATGGGCACGTGGACCAGAGCTCTCCCATCATTCCTTTGTGCTTTGATAATATCCCAATAAGTCCATACGGACCCGCACTCTGGCACACTCCACCATCACGGAGGCAGAAAAGCCTTCTGTTACTGGTTACGGCTCACAAATTGAATTTGCACACTGAATAGTTCTGCTGGGATGTGCCAGATGCAAGGAGCTGGATAAACATAAAAGCACTCAGGGCAGCCGTGTGTTTATATGCCAGCTCAGAGGGCTTGGGAGAGTTTTTTTTTTTTTTTTTTAAGCTGCAGTGCACATCCCCACGCTCTTTTCCACAGTGGAAACAAGCTAACCTGCGTGGCAATCACTCCACTGCTTGGTGTAAAGCAGGAATGTGCTTTCCTCTTCCACGATTTTATCACTCTGCTGTTTGATTTTCCTACATTAACTTTTTTTTTGCAGACGTAAGCATAGCAGAGGTTTTACTGCAGGTTGTTTACCCAAATACTGACTTAATTCATCATTTATTTAAGGCTGTACACCAGCCACGCCATTAGAAGGGGTCATTATCATATTCAGACCTGGGAGACTGTCATCAGTTGCATAACATGATTGCATCTGGTGTGTTTCAGTAGCCAGCAGGAAGCTGACTGCATGTGAACGCTGTCCTACAAGCCAGAGACGTCTGACATGGACCGTTGTCTGCAGGAAATGGGCCCTTGTTTATTGCCGTTAATGCAAGCATGTTCGGAATGCAACAACACAATTATTCTTTATTATATTACGCTCATTTGAATACTCCCGATAGCATCAACACAGGCTGTCGCCAGACCTCCTCCCCACGCACCGCAGAGCACGGACAAAGGCTTTGTGTAGGTTTTCATCTAAATTCAAATGTGATTCAGAAGCCACTGGTTACATCGCATCCAGTGCATTACTTATCATTACCACTAATTTCATCAGACATTTCATGCTGGACTCAGATGTAAAATTGTGCATTTAAACATGGTTCTAGGCCATGGTTTGAACTTGTCTTGTGATAGCCTGAAAGTTTATTTACCATGTGAGTATTGTATTAAGATGGACTTGTTTTAATTGACTTATTTGTGGACAGCCAGCTAAGAGCTAGCAGCTCTGTTCTCTTTGAACTAAATGCTAACATCAGCATGCTAGCATGCTCAATGTGTCAATGTTAGCATGCTGATGTTTAGCAGGTGTAATGTTCAGCTTCTCAGTTTAGCATGCTAGTATTTGCTAATTAGCACTAAACACAAAATATAGCTGAGGCCGATGGAAATATCATTGGTTTTGCAGATATTAAGCCATAACCCAAAAATGCTTAATGAATGGAAATTTTCAGTTTATGACGCTGCGAGACAAAAAGGGATCACCAAAGTTGTTGAAGTTCATCCGAATGGGGTCATGAATGTCTGTGCTAAATTTCACCTCAAGCTCATTGTAGCTACAGGAAAAATCCAAGGTTCACCAAAGTCAGTCGGACTCATCGTTGAGATGTTTCAGTCTGGACTAAAGCGGTGGACTAACTAAGCTGCCCAGCATGTCTAAGAAATCCCTGCATTGATTTCAGATAGGATGTTTTTTGTCAGTGGTTTCTGGGAGATCCTGGCTGTGACTGCTTCACCAGGCTGTAATAAAGCCAGTTCACTCCAGCAACAAGTTAAGAGGCAACTGCTTAGCATGAGGGAAAATGTGAGCTATTCTGATGTGGGCAGACTACCTACCCGCTCAACCTGACCTTTACATCAGAGATTTCATTACACTGGAGACACTGCCTAACTTGACCGTGATGTTGTCTCCAACAACTCTGTTTAGGACAAAAAAAAGTCTATGAATTTTATTAGACAAGACATTCACATAGACATTTCACTAAATGTCAGTTGCAAGTTTGATGTTTGGAGAGGAGACTTGTTCATGAAGTAGCTCTTTGTGGTATGATTTGCCCTCTTGTTTGCTGACATGGTATACCTAGAATGTCACATTTCATGCTTAAATTTCCTCTCACTTTATCTGATGGCTGAATCTTTGAATGAAAGGTTTCTCAGTCAAATTAGTGTGCAGTGTATTCATCTACACAGCTTAATGGTGCCTTCAGACTGACAACAACACAAAGGAAAATCAGCTCTGTGGGCTGCACTGGTGTTGGTGTGCTGCCACAAGTTACAACTGAAAGCTGAATTATGACCCAAGAAGTTTGGTTTGAAGGTTTTTCAAACTTTAAGACACTGGATGTCAGTTTCTGATTCTTTCTGTTCAGTCGCGGTATTTTTCTCCTCCATCTTGATAATGGCAAAGTGAAAGTAGCTCAGCTCAATGCTCTGAGGTACTCAGCCTGGTTTGTGTGCTTGCATGCACCCCGGGTGATCCGATCACAAGTGGACAGCTCTAAGTACAGTTCTGAATGCACTTCACAATGCATTGTGAAACATGTATGTAAACAGGATCCTCCAAAAACTTGCCTGTAACTTGGCTTTTGCAGTGTGCATATGAACATTCTCAAAGGCTTCTGACTGCAGGTGGACTATCTGTCAACATCTTGCAGGGCAGAGGCAGCGTCAGGTGGAAACACTGACCAGGCCTGAGGAGTCAGGGCAGAAGGGGTGGGGGCACCAGAAGGAGCTGGGCCTCTGGGAGAAGAACGGCATGTCACCGCGCATGGAGTGATAAGGATGGTGGAGTAGGACGGGGGTTTGGGGGAATGGAGGGGGTTATGGGAGGGTTAGAATAACTTGTAATGGAGGTGATTTGAGCCAGACAGAGATACAGTATCCTGTCGATTCCAGACGCACTCCACCATGCCAGATAAATTTTAAAAAACAGAGATGCATTCCACTGGGATGCCATCATTCAAGTAGGCTGTTGATACAGAGGACAACGTGTTGGGCAACCATGACAAGCAGCAGTGCCGAGCCCATGGAATATCTAAACAGATTCTTCCTTCCACCTCGCTTTTGCTTGCATGGGAAAGTATTATGGAGGGGCTAACAGCGAGTGTGTCAGAGCATGTGATTCATTTTTTTCATATCAGTGTATCAGCTGCTTCTTCTGCTAAAACATGTAATCTGATAAAGGTCATTTCCTGTTTAGAGACAACATTCCTGTATTCCACATGGGGTAACGGCTATAAAAGAGACTAAGAGGCTTTAATGACCCAAGGTGACTCACACATCCTCAACTTTATGAATCTAATCAGCCATCCTAACATCACAACGGCAGTCATCCAGAGGTCCGTTTGGTTTGGAAGCCGGTGGATGGTCCAACATGCTACACCTCAAAGTACAGAAGATCATTCATCCAATTGAATAATGCTGTAACCATATTACAATAGCTGTTTGGGGCCTTGTTAGTTTCAAATTACTTGGTTGGGGTTTGAATTAGAGCCTTATAGATGAATTAGCTGTGTCAGTGTGTAGGGGAGTATTGGCTTATTGCGTCTATATCCATATTAGTGTGTACTATATTGAGGCTGAAAAGTAGCAAGACAATGCAGTAAAAAAAGGCCAAAAATTCTTGGTTCAGTTTCAGCCTAATAACATTCTGTAAAGCTCCAACAAAGTTCTATGAAAGCTCACAACTTTTTAGAAATGCAAAACCTTAAGACATGTTTAAGAGGGCCAGCATTGCGTTTTATGTCTGTGGGCAGATGCGGAATGTGCTTCCTTCAACAGTAACACAAAGCAGACCCCAACAGAGCGGAGGGCTTGTGTTCATGCAATGACACAATTAGTCTTGGATAAGGAGAGTAGTTGAGCAGTAGCGAAGATGAAAGGTGCTTTCAGAGGTCAACCGTCGTGATAACCCTGAGGCCTAATCTTTCAAAGCTAAAACAGACACAGGCTTGTGGTAGCAATAAAAGAAGGATGAAGGATACTAACAAGTCAAAAAGCCCACTGGAATCATAAAGCTGTCCCGTGCAATCACTTGCCATTTGTCAGTTATCTGCAGCGGAGATGGTGGTAGACGTGGCTAACTGGTGAAAATTAAGTTTGCAGGGATCGTTTCCTGTGTGCAGCATCAGAAAAATGATAGTGAAACAGTAACAAAGGGACAGAATGGCGACACGCACAGGAAGGAAACATCAGTGGTGACGTCCTGTTTGTCTTCATCCTCATCAAATGGTCTTTTTCTGGAAGCACTTCATTTAAATCTTTTGTTAGAGGCCATTATCATTATATTCTTCCTGTTTATCAGCCTCAGTCCTCACGCTCTTGCTCCAAGCTCCCAGAATGATTGTGGAAGCTGTCGGAGGGTAATCGGATTAGCCCGGCCACTTGACAGATCATGAGTTCTGTTGGAGCAATCCCACCGCTGACCAACTTTTCTTGATACCACAGCTGTGTTAAATGGGATCTTACAGTGTCAGATCAGAGGTGTAGCTGGAGAGATGAACGGTTAAGCTCTTTGGTCAGGTTAATGTTGTGGTAACACTTGTCTCATTACCTTGTCTTTCAACCTGATAGCATTGCTGGGTTCTGTAGTCATTATTGTTGTAGGGATGGTTGACCAGTGCAGTTTTAAGCTTTGTCTTTTCTATTGCAAACGCTGCATGCAGTACACTTAGAACATCATAAACAGCCTTATTTAAAGCTGCCTTACTCATTTTTTGGCCACTTGAGGGCAGCACAACAATCTGTTGTAAACACAATACTAACATATTACAAGTTGATTTGGCTCACACCAGCAGGCAGTCACCTATTTTTACATTCATTTGATTCATAGCAGTTAGCATCTAGCCACCACATGCGCCACTATTTTCACGAGCACACTTGTTTGGTGCTGATTCAGTTGTGTCGAGTGGGTTTATCAGAGTTTCCTGAAAATATCTTCCTGCTGCTGCTGGAAAGGAGGGTGATGAGAGCGATTAGAGTGAAACAAAGCACTAAAGTTTGATGCTGTACAACCAAAACAATAAGCTGAAAGATGCTAAAACGCTCCACAGCCTTGAAAAGAACTGCACAGTTGGTTGATAATTTTCTGTTGGTTCGTCACTGTGAGCACTTCCACATTGCACACAGTCATTTTTTTTCATTACAGAGTAGTGCAGCTTTAGGCTTGTCTTTTTACTCTGGTTTGCAACACTGGTAGCACATTAAAGCGTGTTGGGTGCACTTTCGTGATGTGAAACCATAAAGCCTAAGTTAAATACAATAAATGCAGGAATTTTACAATCAATTTATTATGTTATAGTAACATGCACTAACTGCAAATATGCAAGGATGTGACTAACAAGTTGTCTTTTTTTGTTTTTAGGTGTCTTCATCTTGTGTTCCAGCAACAAACTATGAGCTGGTAAGTAACCCCTTTTTTTTTGTTAATGTCAGTAATTGCTTCCATGCTGTACAGCATGTACTCAGCAGGCAGTATTGGGTCCTTGGAGGTGCAGAATTACTGCAACTAGGGTTGGAAAGTAACAGCCTCTATCAGCTACGCTAACAAGGCAGTTACTGTTGCAGATAATGAACCATTATCTGGAGGCCCCCTGAGACAAACTTGTGATTTAGGGATATATAAATAAACCACACTTTACCCGACCTAACCATCAGTTGTTTCCCCTGTTCTGCTAAAAACGTTAAAAAAAGGAAGGATTTTGAAGCTTGTTAGCTGTTGTGGCACAAAAATCATCCAGATAAGAAAGGGAAATTAAAAGCTGTGTCCTTGAATCTGCGATATCATGATGACGTCTTTTGGTGGTTAAAGTAACACTGAGCAAAGTGGGATGTAGTCTGAGTATGAAGTGATTTTGCAAGGGCAATAAAAAATGTGCTTGCTCTGTTGCCTTATTTGGTATTGGCATGATTATTCGCTCACTCTCTTTCTCATATGTTATGTGTTTAAGTGGTTTTGGGTGCTTGACAAACCAAAGCAAATATCCCCTGCACTTTTCTATGCTCGCAGAGAAAATATTTCTCGAAATGTCCTGTTTTTCTTTCATAAAAGCTGCAGTAATCAAGCAAGAACATGTTATTATCCTCTGCAGATGCTTTTGCACTAGATGCTTTCAACATGAAGACATCTGTTTAAGATGTGCAGCTGTATGGGCTATGCTTTCTGGGCATTGTTAAAGGGCTGCTCTTGACCTGAGCTCTTTGGTTTCGGAAATGAACACCTTTGGACGCTGAGTACAAGAATTCACCACAGATCTACCCTCTCACACTACCTGTTGGCCTCCATATGGCATAAACATTCACTTCACTAACTGAACCTGTAGTCTGTTAGTGCTGCTACCTCTTAGTTGACAGCTCTGACCGATTGTTGTGGTGTCAATCAACTACAAGCTGCTACTAGGAAGTTCTTAGTCCACTCGGGTATGACTGCATCAGTCACAGTGCTGCACAGGAAATCCATTCGCAGACCTAAAATGATCATTTTTTTATGACAGCATGTGCAGTCAGACAGTATACAGGAAAATATATGTTAGTGAAGTTGCTCCAACACAGAATACATTTATGTTCTTCCTCTTCACTTATCCGTTTTAATAGCGCAAAAAAAGGCTGAAGGAAAGAGAGGCCGCAGGGCATCTCCCTCCATTTATCTGCTTCCTTTTGCTTGCCAACAGGAGCGTCCCCAGAGGCTTTCGTGCCTGCATTAAAGGTGCTGATTGCTCTCATAAATGCTGACGAGTTGAGGTATAAAACATTTGTTGATGTTCCTTTACCACTGAGGAGTGTGGAGGCAGAAAAAAAGGAAAATGACACTGGTTTTCAAGGCCTATAAAGAAAGCTGGATGGTAAATTGGAAAGATATGAAGTATAGGAAGTAGATATGGACTGGGCACAGGTTGCTTTCAAGCACCTGAGTTGTATTCAGTTTATAGTAAAGTACATGGATGAGTAGACCATTGTGCTTGCGTGTACAGTATGTGCCGCCCCTCTGCTGCACAGCCATGGCGGTGACTGTGACAGACGGGAACTGGATGATGCTGTTTGTGATCGTGTGGACGTGAAGGCGTGCATGCCTGCGAGCCTTCCCAGCAGCAGCGCTCCAGCCTGAGGTGTGTGTGAGCTCCCCTCGGCCCCTTGTTTGGTGAATTCCTTTGCTCGCTGCCACAGAGCAACATGATTTACTGGCCCACTCAGGTGCAGGCTGATTGCAATATCGGCCATATATCAACTTAGTCGGAGAAAAACAGTTAGAAAGACGGAGAATTTCATTCCGCATTCCACTGAGATGGAGCGAGCTGCAAAATATGTAACTTTATTACTGGATGATAATGCTGCATTCTGAGTGAAATGAAAATCTGATATTTTCATGCAGCTGTTTCTCAGCAGAAGCATAATGAGACCTGCTGCCTCTGTCTGAATTGGCTTAGAAGAAATGGGAATAAGTATTATATTAGTAAAGTTTAATATATTTTATAAACAGGCCTTAAAGATATGGTAATTTTTCATTTTTTAACTAAATTTAATTTTCTATGGTTTGTATTTGGAACAGGGAGTCTTCCAACCAAAACAAATTACTTGTTTGAAATGACAGAAGGCCAGTTGCAACTGCAGGATTAATCCAGTTGCAGACTGAAGTGAGTGATCGCAAACATACATGAATTAATTATTGTGTGTGTGTGCGTGTGTGTGTGTGTGTCTGTGTGTCTGTGTGTTCCCTCCTGCACTCTATCTGACTCATCTCCAAGGTGCTCCAACCATAAACAGCTAAACATCTTTTTGGCTTTGAAACAATGTTGACTAAACAGTCTCAACACAAGGAGCATTTTGTGGGATTTAGGGTTTTATCTCTCGACCTTACGTAGATTGTTGGTGTTGTTTTTCCCAAATTTCCCTTTTGCTGGGCACTTTAAGGACTTGTTGTTGGCTTAAAGGGGAATTCCACCGATGTTACACATCAACGTCTGCTTACAGGTGTTGGGGAGTACTACTGCATATGTGAAAAAAAGGGTGGATTAATCCTTTTGTGGCTCAAGAGGGAGTTGCGCAAAATCTGATAATTGCCTCACATGATGTCACTTGAGTCAACATCAGCTCAGGCTGAAGGCTACAAGCTTAAAAAAATCTCCAACAGAACTGTTCGCATTGTGGGTAATTTCTTTAGGAGAGGTTTTGAACAAGAAGTGTGATGAGACTGAAAGTTCATTCTTGACTTGGAAACACCATTTGGTATCATATCAAACAATCTTCCAGAGTAGACGGAGACGTTCATGTTGGTTTAAAATGAAACATATCTGAAGAATGTCGAGACCGGTCATGGATCTGAACAAACTAGGTGAAATTTGTCTTTCAGGTACCACGTGGCAAACGTCATGCGGTCTGCGTGAATCTTTATGACAGTGATCGTCAACAGGGCGCCTGAAGGGCCACGTCGGGCCCACCAAAGCTTCCCACCCGGCCTGCAAAATATAATTGAGTTCAGAAAATGTGCATATCTAATGTTACTCACCAGTGGAAGAGGCCCTGACAGTCCTGACAGTGATCGCCAAAAAGTCTGCTAGTCATAGTTTGCCTGTTCTGCAGAATCAGATCAGCTGCTTGACTACTAGATGCAAGAGGTGTCACTTGTGTTCACTGGGGTTTTTATGTGTCTGTTCACACTAATTTAACAGTGTCTGGAAGAATTGTGCTCTTAGACAAATGTAGTTGAGTTGTGTGAGTAGAGTCACAGATCTGGCCTAGATGCCACTTTTAGTAGAAAAATAAAACACTAGAATTTCAGCTGCACCAGCGTGATGCAAATTTTGTGTAGTTTAAAAGTGGTGGGCCTCATTTAAATATAGCAACCCACTAACGAGGGAGTCTACAGAGTGAATCTGGAATGAATGAAGCAGTCCACTGTGGGATGGTGATGCCAACTGGCAGCCCGTTTATTGTAACTGATGATGTGTGGTTGGAAGATCCCGTCCAACTGCGATGATGACAGAAGTGACTACCCCAGCCGGACCCCCGCACTTGGACGTGCAGCGTGCTGTAAAGCATGCTGGGCGCATTCCTCAGATGTGCCCTCATGTCGAGCCAGCTCTGCCAGGAATCGGTTTTATTTTGCACAAAC
This sequence comes from Chelmon rostratus, assembly GCF_017976325.1. Lineage (NCBI taxonomy): Eukaryota > Metazoa > Chordata > Actinopteri > Chaetodontiformes > Chaetodontidae > Chelmon > Chelmon rostratus. The sequence continues at coordinate 22,859,355 of NC_055670.1, read as the reverse complement.
ACAAAAGTCTGGATGAGGCGATGGGGGAGAGAGATATTAGGGATTCTGGTGAGGTAGCCTGCACATCTGAGCACACCCCCCCTCCCAAAAACACACATAAAGAAAGCATGCACTCACAAGCAAAGATATGCACACACACTCAGAAAACCATAAACCAATAACACCTACGTCATCCAGCTTCTTTTTTTTATAGGTCTTGTGTAGTGGGGGAACAGGGCCAGGACATTGCTAAGTAATGAGTAACTGCAGGGCAAAGATGGTCTAGATGTGGTCCAATTAGCGCTGTGTTTAGAACCACACATATTTCCCTGATGTGTCTTGTATTACGCTGTGTATACAAGCACCAACCAGGCATCCTGTAACGATATACAGTATGATCCCATTTCCCTGGGAATGTACAAACTAGACCATAAAATACATGTTTAGTATTGAACTAAGAGCCAGGTGTCATGCGTTAGTGTTTCTTAAGTGTACTACGTGATAATCCAGCATTTATCAAGCGTGTTTATATTATATAAGACCTAAGGGTGCTCCATGAAAGACTGGATTTCTCTACGGGCATCCACTTCAGCTCAGACGGAGGGAAGATAAAATGAGTTTAAGTACTGTGTCAAAGTGATTTTTCCAGCCTCAAGTAGATGATGTCTGAAACATAGTGGGAAGGTTATTGCTGCATTTTTCTATCTTGTTTGACACAATTTGTGATCCAAATGCAAACGAAAGTGTTCCCCTCCTGCTAAACCCTCACCCCTCCATTAATTACCGGGGCTGTTATCACGTAATTAACTAAAAGTAGGCAATCTGGTAATGATTTCTGATGCAACATCACTTAAAACCCACTTCTCACTTTTGTTTAAAAATCTACTTTGTGCAGTTTGTGTCATTGTTTACACGTATTGTCCGTATTTATAAGAGCTATACAAGTGCAATAAATAAAGTTAAGAGAAATGTTTAATCTTTTGACTCCTGAGACACACACTTAAAGTACATTGTTCGTTCTTAAACACGTAAATTGTGAATGCACTTGTAATTTGTATGGTTAAAAATAACCTGGCCTGTCAGTTTACAGTGCTGAATTACAACTAAACAGCGGCTTGTAAACTGCAGTTCGATGAAGTCATCCCACCAAGTTAGGTTTTGCAGTTAAGAGTGTCAAAGCAATTCCACTCTCATACAATATGAGCCATTTTCGTAACAGACTAGTCAACAGGCAGAGCTGTGATTTACGCTCTGCAGTCAGTGTTAGACAATACAGCATAAAGAGACGTCGGTTTGGACTGCGGTCGCCCTCAGCCCGTTCGTTGTGTCAGGCTTTGTAATCACATGCCACCGTCCTTCTCCTTGTACCCATCAAGCCATTTCAGTGTGGTTTCCAATTGACGAATCAGTTGTTTCTTTTAATGAAAAGTGCCGTCCCAAGAAAAAAAGAAACTTTTCGCACTTTCAGACGGGCTCTGAGCTTTAGTAATACCTTTCTGTTCTCAAAGACACGTGTTTTCCTGACAAGGACCTTTAGTGGACCTTTCAAGTTGAAACACAATTTAATTGCCATGAAATTTCGTACAGACATTCACATGCCTTGAGGCTAATGACTTCGGGATCCGGTGACTTTTCCCCTGGATGGATTACCATGAAATTTGTTACATGCGTTCATGTCCCCCAAAGGACGAATTGTAGTTTGGTCATCCCACAACATGCAATCTACTGCCATCATCAGGTCAAACATGTAAAGCTAATGACATTACTATTTGTTTAGTGCCAGTCAGCAAACGTTAGCATGCTAACCTGCAAAACTGAGATGGTGAACATGCATGCTCAACATCGCTATAAACACTCTTATCCCTATGTGCAGCCTCACAGAGCTACTAGCGTAGCTGTAGACTCTTTAGGTTTGTTCATACTTCAGTACAGATGTGGACAGCTGCAGATTGTACGCAGTTACATTTCAGACATCAGAAATGAGCCAATCTTGCTTCTCCAGCGCAGGTGCACTTAGCATGTTTGTAGTGTGTGAAGCCAGCATGCCACCCAAAATTTGTGCACGGGGAACGCGGGCATATGACAAAATTTACATCACGTGGGACCCTCACTCCCACATCATGTGGCAAATGTGACTTAGGCTTTAGTCTGCTGCTCCTAAGCCAACAGGATCTGAACCAACAGATGAATCTTTTTTGTCACGTATTTTTCAAGGCACTGACATACAACCTGTTTTGTCATTTAACTACATTACACACATACTTGTCTATAAATATAACTCACAAATGATTGCACAAAGCTCAGAACATCTCATTTTTCACATGCACAAGTTCATGCAGGCCAAAGAAATGAAAACAGTAATGAAGTGATGAAGCACAGTAGTCTAGATAAGGGTTGCACAATTTCTTCCCTTGGTTATTTTCGTGATGTTTCTGTGTTGTTACCATTTTGGGACATGTGCAGAGTTAAAATATTGAGAGTGGAGGAGAAAAGGTGACAAGTTTAATAGCTTTAATAGGTGTGTGTGTGCATGTGGGTGGGACTGAGTAGAGCCTCTGTGCGCGCACACACACACACACACACACACAGTGTAAAAATGCTTGGCACAGGCCTTCAGAGACTCCCTCCTCTCTCACATGTTGGAAAAGGCTTTTGGTTACATAACAGAGTGAGCGCTCGCTCCATATCAGTTGGGGCAGGGACAGGCGGGCTGAGAAACACAGAGAAGCCAGAGGTGGTTTAGGGTCACAGACGGCTCAGGGGTTTTTCCCACAGCCAGGACCCTCCACTCTCCTCTCCCCTGGTCCTAAGGGATCCCTGGCATTCTAGAAGCCCCTCTACCCCAAAGGGGTGGGAGCAAGCGTCCACGCTCCAACTTGAACCCTAACCCTGGACCCTGGATACAGCCCCTCCTTCCTCAGTGCCGTGTTTACATTTCTGGGACATGGCTGTGTGAAAGCTGCAGATGAAGGACCATGGAGCATGAGAGCGTAACAGCTGTGTGTATGTGTGTGTGAGTGTGTGTAGCAACGTATTGTTAACGTGACTATATTGTGTTATTGATTTTACTAAAAGAAGCTGTCCAAATGAATGGATTATAAATAATTAGACATTAAAAACTAACAAAATAAGTATTGCTTTATGCATTTGACAGTCAGATCTTAAAATATAATAGTAGAAGACAGTTTATTGTGTTGAACATCAGTTTATGTTACATGTCATTTTGTATGCATTTGCCATGTTGTTGAACTATTATTAATATGGTGATACTGATTTCCGCTACTTACCTGTCTTTATGAAATGGAGCTACTCTCCTCTGGGAGGAACATGTGCCCTTGTAAATCCTGTGCACATGTGCATATCATACATTTTTGCAAGCGGGAGAAGAGAGCATGAACGCTTGGATGCTTTACACTGAAAACCACAGTGAACTAATGGCCTTTGCAGGTGAGAGCAAACATTCCATGTGTCCACTAGTTTTGAAGCATCAGGTTTTCAGAATGGGCTCAGGGCGGCTTCAGCTCCAGTGCAGCAGGATTGCCTTTTTAGGCAGCCACTAGTGAGGAAAACATTTGTTGAGACTTTTGCCAAGCAGCTGTGCTTTTACTTTGAAGGCGAACAAACATTTTTCACCCACTTCCTAAATGTGGAGAAGATCAAGATGCTCTGTCACTGAATGAATGAATCATTTACGGTTTTAGCTTGTCAGAGTGACAAAATAGCTCAGATTTAAAATGGCAGAACGAATTTGAGTGTAAAACACAACGGCCTCAGGTAAACCATCATTATGCCAGCGAGTGTGTGGGTGTGCATTTTGTGTTTCGCCCACTAGAAGGCACTGTTGCACATGTCAGCTGGGAGCCCCTGCAGGTGTCCTGGGTCACATCTGGCAGTCTGTTGCCCACTGTGACGCAAATCGGGCCACAATAGCAGATCAGACAGGCAGTTCTTGTAGTTACTGGAGACAGAACAGTCCTGATGCTGCAAGCGCAAACAGCTGGATCAGAATTTATTTCCAAACATAATTTAATTTAAGACTCATTCCCAGTAAGTCATAAGTGGCCTCTCAGAAGAACCAATCACTGTTTAGGTCTTTATTTCTTCCCTCACCCTACATTATTTGGGGAATACTACTACTGTAAAGGAGAAAACACTGTCACAGTATTCACATTTCTCCTGTTCTGGGATGTGTTTTACTCTCTGTAAATTAGTCCCCTCTAACAATAACTTAGTGTAAATGCACAGTTAGCTTTTCATCTTTTCATTTAATTGCCGGCGAGGAATGCTGCCTAATTTCTCATCAAAGCGAAATGAAAGCTTCTGCATCATTCCAGCAGCTTAGCTGAAACATAAGCACATCGAGGCATGTCTAAGACCGCTAAGCTCTCAGTGTGGGCTGTTGTCCAACACGCACTGTAAACATAGGAGTAGAGCTGGTGCGCAGCCACTCCTGCTGCCAGTCCAGATGGTGTGTGTCTTTTAGGTTTCCAAAGAAAGCAATTGTCCTAAAAATATACGAGGCCGTACTAGGAGAAAGAGGGAGAGGTGAGGATGTGTGGCACTCGGCACACACACGGAAAAACAGCGGCAGAGCTTCCCATGCGTGGTTAGTGACACGACGCTCCTTCTGCCAGGGTGCCATGTGACCACACACCCAACGAACACATGATCACACACGCAGAATCATGAACGTATACGCTATATGTGAATGATGATAAAGAAACAAGTGTTTTCTTTCAGATTCTCTCTCACACACACACACACACAGTCAGTTATTGCCTGTTCGGCTCACTGACTGAACGTAAACACTGAATCACTCCGACGCTCACAACCGAAGCTGTCTGTTTCCTCCCACAGAGAGAGCCTCTCTTCGCCTTGCACACCCAAAGCGCTGATTTTAACCACTCCGCTGTCCACGCTGAGCTGGCTGGGCCGAGCTAAATGGGCTGTGTCTGGAGCTCCTAAGATGCACGGCTGTATATTTAGCCCTGGGTCGTTTCCCAGGAGGCTCTGCATTTTGGGCTGCGTTTATCCTCGCCGCTCAGGGGGGAAACTCCCAGCAATGCCAGCTATCTCTGCCTCGCTAAAGGAGTGGGCTATAATTTTGCAAATTGGTCAAAGGAGCCACTGTGCTCATGTGAAAGAAGGCACATGGTGCGACGTTGGCAGAGATAAAGAGCTGTGGCTGACAGTCGCACTGATGTGCTGCACTTACAGGACACAGACACGAGGCCGTGGTCTCTCGTCATCTGTGTGTTTTCGCGTGACACTTTTTAAAAGGACGCTTAAAAGGGCTCCTAACCTCGGACCTGTGGCAGATTATTAGCGCTCGTCCTTGAATGAGCTGTGTGTAATAGGGAAAATCCAGTTCATTACCGCTCTCATTATATAATGAAAGTCATTATAACGTCGTACTCTACAACTTCATTGCTTGGATCTGGGAACACTGGTTGCATCACTCGATCAGATGGGGCAAAAAACTGACAGATGAGTTGTAAACAAACCCCCCCCATGCTGTCTAAATTTATAAGGAAGAGAAAACGCAGGCAAAGGGTAAAACTGACCCATTACATTTGCGTAGTTCTGCACACACAGTTCTTACTTTCAGTTTTACCTCCAAATAAAGTTGCTTAAATCGGTTGTTTCTGACGGGGCTGCAGAACACTTGCTGTCAGGCTCAAGGAAGCAATGTGAGTCATTGAAATAAGCGAAATAATAGTTGTATACATTTAAGTTTTCTGTGTTGCGTTTGTCCTTTGCCACAATAAAGGGCAACAAAGTTATTCATGTAGATGGCACCCAGTTCAATAAGATGTTCCAGTTGCTACAACAACTAGCTAGCAGAACTGAGCAAAACCTTTCACTTTCCGAAAGCCTCTCTTTTATTTTGAAGAAAGTCGTCGAGATAAAAACAATCTGCCATGATAAATCTGGCTAAACTGTTTGCAACCTTATCGTGCTTTCTTAATTCTTTGAGATGTCGCCATTCCCCCAAATCTCAGCACTTAACTCAGTGAATTCAGTGTAACATAACTGACATGAATGATGGCTAAAGCTCTGAATATAAGAGCCAAGTTGGTCGAACAATAGCACAATTTGTCCAAAATCGAGGCCAGTATCAGCAGATGTTGACAGGATGCAGCTGTCAGAGTATTTCTAATCATTGGTATTGATCAACAACTCCTCCACCTCCCAAATTTATTCATTCTGAGCTATGAAGCAGAAAATTCTCCACTCGTTTTACTTTGAAGCAAAAAAAACGTATTGCACTCTTTGTCTATTATTTTATCTGCTACTTTTTTGCCAGCCCGCTGGAGATCAGCAGCCTGTATTTAGCTGCTCTCATGAGAACAAACGCAATATGATGCTCAGATGACTTGGCTCAAGGTGATGACATGGCTCTGAGCAAGGGATGTGCAACAGAGTTTTCTTCTCTTTTAACTGGATAGAACCACCTTATACCAGCCAACCTTATATTTAGTGCATTGGAAGTGTAGTGTTTGTGTTGTCACTCTCCCTGCAGGTGTTGCAAAGCTTTTGGCTACAGAACAATGATTTTTCTAAAATTATGCTTTTAATTTGAAGAGTCTGCAACAATCTGCTCTGTGGGCATTTGCCTGACATTTGCTGCTGCGCCACAGTAGATTCAGGTGCATCATGTTCACTTCATGAGAATTAAGATCATGACTTTTTCTCCTGATTCAGGATTCTGTCTCTTCTGATGCATTCGCTGTCGGGCACTAAAGTTGGAAATTTCACATTATGCATGCATTATGGCTTTAAGTAAATATCTGTATTGCATTAAGACAACAAACAATATGACCACAACTGTGTTAAGGGACTGTCACATCAAGCTTTTTAATCAGGGGCATTTGGTTTAATGTGATAGATCTCCCCACATGATGCCATTAATCCTCAAGCCTTAAGACGCGGTCACACCAGACTGTGGTTCAATGGGATTCATCCACATGCTCTCCAGGAATAGGCGGCACCAGAAGCTTGGTGACTTCTTGCACTGCCAGTTGCCGAGCTACTGTCGCTGGCGCCTCAACGACTAACATGCTAGCGCTGATGGGTCACGACTGCTTTCCGAGCATCTTTCTGTCATTTCTGTGCTGTGCTGTTAACTTCACCAGAGATTGAACAACTGAAGAGAGAAAACAAGCTCTGTTCTAGCTAGTTAACAACCAGAGTTGAATTTATGTGCATTTACTTGATGATCGGCCCTCACGTGTGACGTTAGTGTGTGTTTTCAGGGGTTTGATTTGCAGCAGCGTCTGTCGGAGTTTCTCACCACAGAAACGCGCACATGGCCGGCAACCCGTTCATCCACCATGACTCTGAACGCAGCTCTGGGGGTCGACCTTGAATCTGAGCTTCACGATGACACAGCAGATTCTGAGTTGGAGTGGATGGCGCTCTATATTTAATTTAAACCATTTAATCGTTTTGAGTCGGTGAAATATACAGCCTATGAAAGCCAAGACCCGGCCCTGGCTTTGAAATTTGTGATCAGATTTATTGTGCGTGGCTTGCAAGAATTGGCATGATTAAATCAAAAGTCTTTGATACCATTATGAGCCTCAGTGCCACAGATCCCCTTCAAATGTTTCCTTTGAAGACGACTAAGAGAAACTGCAAACACTTCCTCTGTGGACTATTTTGCTGATACACAACTTCCCAGGCTTTCTCATGCTTTCTGAATCACACACACACACACACACACACACACACACACACACTCCGGCCATCTGGCTGCAATTGTACGAAGCGGAAACGCACATGTTAGAATATATCACTGTGAGAATTGTTTGTGTCTGTGTGTGTTTTTCTGGGTGATCACACAATAGGGCCTATTTGTGTGAAAATGCCTGTGGCTGCAAATTTTGGTCTCCGAGCACATCCACAGTCTGCATTTAAAGGCTCAAACATCAGCCGGGTGTTTCCTCTCCCTTCATTCCTGGACGCAACTCTGTCTACCACGTGTCTGACGTGCAACAACGCACGCTTACCTGGTAGAGAGAGCTGATAGTCACGATCTGACGCTAAGTTAAATTTCCCGTCTGTGCTGCATTGGCATTGCGCTGTATTAGTAATTGAATCAACATTTTGTCTTGAAATGTTGTAGGTTGGTGGGGGAAAGTTCGGATGATTCACTGGTCAGTGGTTTACTCTGGGCGTTTGGAGTCTGTATTCTGGGGACTATAATTTACCCTTTGCATTCACTGTTTATATTCCACTGAAGCTTTCTACAGAAGCAGAGCATCCCGGCTCTTTGTGTGGGAGGCTTCCACTGTGAAGCATTTCCATCCAAATTAACAACATAAATCTTGGCTGTTTGTACTTTGAAGGATAATTCTCATGATATTCTGCGTTATTGTTATTTCAACAAATCCCATGTAAAGAAGAAGAGGGAGAATTGTTTGTGTGTGTGTGTGAGTGTGTTGAAAGCCTGATACATCTTCCTCTGTGCCATAGAGCTCCATTGTTGCCACACTGTTGCATTTAATCCCCATACACCATCCTGCAGCCATCAATTCTTCCTCGTTTTCCGAATCTGTGTTAACACGCTGCTGAAAATAGTCCCCAGTAAATGCACTATCTTCTCCTGTTTGAGTAACATTTACATAAAAGTACACTGCCCAGCTGCTTTAGTGCATTATTTTACTGTCCAGTAAGAGCAAACGGGACAAACTTCAGCTAAATAAAATGTCAAAATTTGTTTCCTGGTTTAGATTGAAACATATTTGATCATAGAAACAAGCACAAAGACGAGCATCCTCAATTAATGATCACAAAGGAGCAAACTCTAGCTCTGCGTGCTGTCTGCCTCGTCAGGCAGGAGTCAGTCGTTTGCTGTATACAACAGAAAAAGTTTCACGTCTGCGAAAATTGCCGCAAGTCCTTCACTTTCCTCTCTGCTTCATACAGATATGACTGATGTTTTCAGACTGAATATTTCATGCTTCGTTTCGTACGCAGCATCTGTGCATGTGTGGTAGTCTGCGGTGAGCCAAGCCCACACAAGCTCATGACATCATGGCTGATGTTTTCTTCCTCTGCTCTCTTTACCTTCATCTTTCTCCCTCTACACCCCCGAGCCTGCCTGTCCATCTGTCTCTCAGCCTGTCCCGACTGTCCTCTTTCTCCCGCCTTTTATCTTTTCTCTCTGTCCCCTTTTTCTCTGTTGGCTTGATCCTCCCTGTCTGTCTCTCTGTCACTCTCTCTCTCTCTCTCTGGCCATATCTGTATATGGCGCTGAAAAAGCGAGTTCCACGGATGGACTCTCTGGTCTTGGCTAATGGAAGTAGACTTGTCTCTTTGTGTAAATATTTGCACAGAGGGATTATAGACGGTCCCACGCATTCAAGGTGGAGCCCCACTCTGCTCCAGGCCACATTAGGGCAAAGAATGGCGCTGAGTGTTGCTTGGACATGGCGTGAGAGGAGATGATGTGAAATGACATAACATAACATGGTGCTGAGTTTTTGAGGTATGACGTGTCGCAGGTATTGATCCGGCTTTCTGTTCCTCTGTGTCTTTTCTGAACAGGCGCCGAGCAGCGACCTCCCTCTCAAACACGTAGACACCATGGTGAGTTTCAACTTGCATGTGCACACGTTTTTTTTTTTTTCTGTTTATTCTCAGGTCATCTCTTTTGTTTAGATTATTGAATCTGAAAGAGTCGAATGATCAGCCTCTGTGACTGACCGCTGGCAGACAGATCATGTGTCTGATGTCAGAAAGGTATTAATAATGAGTGAATAGAGATGTTCCAGCTGGACTTCCTTTACAACTAATACACCTTAAAACAGCTGAAACATTTATCAGTAAAATGCTTTAGTGAAGAACTTCAGGTACAAGTATGGGTGTCCACAGGAAGCACTCCTTGTTTCCTGTTAGCAGTTTGGACTGGCCTTATCCAGTACAAATCCAATTATCTGGCAAACTCATGGCGTTTCCGAAGAAAACACCCACATATCCAATGTTGACATCAAAAACAAATTAGCAGCTTTTTGTACTAGATGATGACTGACTCAAAATGCGGTGTCAGACAAGACAATCGGGGATTTCTGTGCTGGGAATCATGCCAGGCTGCTGTACCAAACAGCTGATTCTGCTCCCATTGGACCTTTTGCCTTGACTGTTTTCTAAGGCGCATCAGACACAGAGAAAATTGCACTGTGCAATTAGCTGCTGATTTGTGAGCTTGTCATTGCGAGGTAACATCATGCAAAGTTTTCTATTTGTGCCTCCTGTGGTGCACATTAACATGCAGGAAGGTTGAAAATGGAGGTCAGCCGCAGAGTGTAAACAGTTCAAGAGGTTGTTAACTAACTAAAACTGCTGTCAGACACAAAATCATGCAAATGCACCATCCACACCAGACAAGAATGTCACTGCTAGACGATGTTGGTTGTTGTTAGGTACGATGTCAACACTGCTTTTTGCAGCAATGCTTGGTTAGGATTGATTAAAATGTTAATCTCTGTATCCCAGCCACCACACCCAGGACACAGGGCACACTGCTGCACTGGGACTAAATCTGGGCACTGGATGTAAATCAGGAAGTGTGAAATCATCCAATATGGATGAATTTCTTGCAGTCTTTGGCTGAATGATGCAGCTGCAGTAACGCATATGAACAACTTCAGTTGAACTCATTTCATCTTTCATTTTTACACTTTTAACACTAAGTATTGCAACAGTGAGCAGCTTTACTACTGGCCTGCGTCTCTTGCAGCCTGTTGCAAAGTGTAATTTGCTGCTTTACATGTGGGAAAATAGATGGCTTTTACCAGGGATGTACTGGATTTCAGCCTAGACTAGTCTCAGGATAGAGCGAGGCTCACCACTTTGTGAACACATGATTGGATAAAGGAGATTAATACATGGACTCAGGAACACTTGTCCCAGGTTTCTTGGAGTCAGGCTCGCAGAACAACTGATGGAACTTAAATTCATCGCTTGGGACTAATGACTCTCTCCCCCCTACTTGCACATCAGGTCAACCATTGCAAAAATTTGAATATACAGGTTTGCTTTGGACTCACTTGGCACCAGCTGTCTATGACACAACTTCCTGTGAGTTGTATTTTGTCTGGGAAAGGAAGGATCAAGTAACCGATTTAGAGCTACCACCCAAAGCCAAGTACCCACTTTCTCCACAAGCACCAAAATAAACACAAATGCAGTGTGTCTCCCTCAGTGTGTGTGTGTGTGCCCCGCTGCTGCTTTTATTGGCATTTCCTATGTTATTCTTCAGCTTTCTCCTGCAGTGTAGTACAGAAGAGCACCAGCGTCTGTGCCCGCCGTGAAGCCACGCAGGAGCTTCACATCAGACAGTCTCAGCTCATAATTTGGTCTGCACCTTAACTCAGGGGCAGAGCCTGAAACACACAGTGATTATAAGTCCCTGCATGAGTTAGAGTGTGTATGCACGCGTGTGTGTCTGCGTGTGAGCGCAGCTGCTACCATCTGGTCATGGGCATTTGCTGTGTGGTTACGCTGTGACGTCTGGGAGATGTTTAGCCGCGCCTCATCGCCTCGGAGCATCAAGTTTTGTCTCATGACAACATGAGCCTCTCTCGCTCCACCGGATCAGTTTCTACCTTGGTTGGTTCGGTGTTTCTCTGCTCCTTCACTTCGTTGGCTCCTGTTATTATGGGTTTTTTTTTTTTTTTAGCTTCTTGATGTAAACACTAAGAAATTAGGCACTTATTAAATCAGAAGTAGCAACATCCTGCTCTTTAAATAGTGCATATTTTTAGAATGAAATTCCTTGAGAGATTGGTGAGTCTTGAAGACTCGTCTACTTCTTATTTGACAGAAAGGCAAGAAAATTACAGGAAATATAGGAAAGTTATGACTACTTATGATACTTAAATATGATACGAACATGATATACTTGACAAAAACAGCACTCAAGTGCAAAACAGTTTTCCAAAATGACTGTCGAGATGACGTAACACACGCGGCGGTGAAGAGTTACAGCCAGCTGATTTATGTGTGTGCATCAGACCACACGTTCGCCTACAGAGGCGGAAAGGGACAGAAGTTGCAGTTTAGGTCCGTGCACAGATGAGAAAGAGGGAGGGAAAAGTTGAATACGAGGGGAGATAACGTGATGGGAGGCCGAGAGGGAGGGGGAGGGTGGCCAGCACGCAGACAGAGAGGGGAGGAAAGAGAGGGAGCGAGAACCCAGAGCGGATAGAAGGACGAGACGAGGAGCGCTGTGGAGGAGTCTGCTCTGAGCTGGAGCATGCAGTGGCCCATTGCAGGCAACGGCCCAAAATAGAGCCCCTTTTTTTTCTCTTCCTCTTCTTCTTCCCTTCGCCTCCTCCACTGTCAGAGAAAGGCGAGAGGTTTCACGGAGGAAAGTTCACTGCTGGACAGAAAGCAGTGAGAGGCAGCTCTCCAGAGATGAACCGAGGAGGGTCTTTGAGAAGGCGCCTCTCCTCTCTGAGGGGGGCATGGCGATGGAGTACGGGCTACCTTTTCAGGAAGGTAGGACGCGATGGAGGGGCGCACGAACGGATGGATGGATGGTTGGATGGATTTACAGTAGTCACCGCGGGTGCTGTATCTTGTGCTTTTCTTGTCCGCTCCTTCATCACTTGTTTTTCCTTTGTTATTGAATAGTTTCTCTCGTCTCCCTCGCAGACTTTTACCAGCCCCCAACGTCCTTTGCCCTCCCTCCCTTCCTCCTTCGCTCCCCTGCTCTCTCTCAGATGGTTAATTTGAATGGCCTGCTTGTAAAGTCAACCTCCACAGATGGTTTTCATCTGGAAACAGGCCTGCTGGACCCCCCACTCCAGTTCCCACCTCCTCCTCCTCCTCCTCACCCGCTACTTTGCCTCCCCCTGTTCTTCCCAACACAAGTTCTCAAAGCAGGGGAACAGGTCTCAGGGTGTGATTGTGAGATGTTCAGGGGCTCATGTCTTGGTCTGCTTTAGAGCTGGGAAACTAATCTGAGCACAAGAAATCTGAATTCATGATTTCTTTAGTTGCGTTATTGTATCGTTCACGTTAAGACACTTAAAATCTTGCAGCTGTTCGCTAACGTTTATGGCCGCACAGTAGATTCCATTCATAGACTTTAGGGCACTTGAACATCATGATGTCTCTCAGTTCCTCAATGACAAAAACATCAGTGTGACCACAGAGAAAGTTCTTGTCTGACTGGAGTTTCATTGCGATGCTTTGATTTACCCACATGGTTGCACTTTAACTTAAATATTGTGGCACATAAAATGCTCTGCACACCAATTCAGACTAATTTGAAGCAAAAACTATGAATTAACTGCCATCTTCGCTGCACAATATAAACACCATCCCCTGCAAACTCTCTCCCAGTCTGTAATTAAGATGTTTGTTTGCATGCTGGCACCGTGTATCGCATGCTGACGCTCAGTTACCGGCATTTCTCGGACACGTTTACCTTGCCATTCAAAAATCCAAAGATATTTTCATCTCACTGTGGCACATTTAAAAGTACTTTGGCCTTTTCTTGACTTTCATGCACAGTAAGAATCATAGCTCCACTTAGCACAAGCACTCCTAACCCTCTTCATGCTCTGCGTCTGCCTCTGGATTCTCTCTTATAGGCTGTTTCTCGCTCATTCATCTCTGTCCTCCTCTGGCGACTCTGCACTTTATAGCTCCTTGCAACATACTGAAACGTTTAGGCTAAAGCACAGGCAGAAAATGGGGGATTTGCTTTGTGTCGCCTCGGTCGGCCACGGACTCGTGAATACTTGAGATGTGAGATGGAACAAAGGAACGGTGCATACATTTGTTGAGATGAAGCGGATTTGTCTGGAAAGCGAAGAAACCAGCCAAACAGTGCATCGTCTGACTTGTTTATATCTGTCTTTGTGCTCCTACAGTCTGTGTACTCATTCAGTCCCTCCAAGAATTCGCAATGTAAGATTTTCTGCCAGAATTGGTCAAACTGTAGGAACACTTGGCCCTTTTTTTTTTTCTTTTTTTACCAATCACCGTAATCTAATTTTGAATGAAGTCAAGAATCAATTTTCAATCAAGCAAAAGTCAAGCATCAAACTCAGCAAACTTCCTTGTAACTTCATTAAGTCTGACTTTGTTCCCCCAGAACATGGGCAGTGCAAGAGTGGGGCCAAGTAGGGTTATACCCCCACCAACAATTCAGATGGTTTCTCTGTAGCCCTGCAGGTTTATCTACATGTGTGTCCTGTTGGCTTCAGGTGATGCAGGGATTTAACCAATTGAAGGTGAAGCGTTCCATGTAGTATGAAGCAGCTGTGGACAATAGAGAGTGACAGAATTAGTCATATTTATAGCTCAGTGCAGACTGATTTACTCACGTTACCCCTTTTAATAACATTAAACATCACACATTTAAATTTAATGAACTAATTAGAATAGTGCATTTACTTTTAAGCATTATTCCATCGTTGCTGCACATTTGCTGCAAGTATTCAGTGACATTGTGCCAGAAATGTTGTGTTTCTGAGATGGACTCAATTTATGGAAAAAAAAGTCAGGTAGTTGGTTAGTGCTGCGGGAATGTCCTCATACTGAGCGTCCTAAGAAATGTTTAGTGATGCAATTTTTTTTAACAATCTGACTTGTAATTTTTGCACATTAAAACAAACTGGTTGCTCGTTTTTAGCAATTTCTTTTTGGAAAAGCTGCAGCAAATGTAGTCATTTTAGGCTAAAACAACACAGCCAAGTAGCTTACAGAGCACACAGTCGCACTCACATGATTAACCACTCGCACATATGCTGGATGTTGTCTCCGTTTGTTTTAACTGTGCACACGGACAGACAGTCAGGCGTTAGGAGGGCAGAGCAGGCTGAAACTCATCCAGCGGTGCTCTTGACACCGGTGGTTAGCCAGCCAATCTGATCTAATGGATGGTGATAGATAACAGCCCCCTCCTGTGTACATGTGACCCAAACACCACAGGGGAGTGAACAAGTCCACATGGCCTTCGACCCTCTCCTTGAGCTGGTCTGAGGGGGAGGCGAGGCATAGTGGAGCCAAACACAGTCAATCACCTTCATCTGCTCTTCCTCTGCTGTGCTTTGTGAGGGTGCCATGTGACACCCCCCCTCACATGGTGCTGCACAGCATCGTGTTAGAGACCCCCATCACAAGGTGCATCTAAGAACTGTGTGTACAGTAAATCCAAATTTGTCTTCCGATGGGTTTAAATTCAGAGGAATGATCAAACTACACGCAACAGCCTCTTCTACTGTGTTACATCACAGAAAGTCGGTTCATACTTGTTTAGCCCCATTTCAGCCAGTGTTTGTTGACGATACCCCCCGCTCACTGAAATGGAACATGTTGGCATAACTAACTTCTAAATGAAACTACAAACTCTTCAAACAGTTAGCTTCCTTGTTTAGCATCTTTCATCTTCAACCGTCGGAGGACAGCTTGGTGCTTTGACTGCCTTCCTTTATAAACAGTAAAAAAGAAGACAAATCCACCGTTATTGGAGCACATTAAGGACTTTATGATACTATATGGAAGTAAAACTAACAAAGAACTGTTGGACTGTTAGTATATTGTCTTTTTACATAACGTATATATTTTTATAGCACTACGTGTGTGCAGGCTACAAGCATTGGCCGATGATAAAGCTCGAGTGTTTTTCTTGGTGTTTTGCAGGGCTCAACAAAATCTTCAAAGAGTGTGGAGTCACGGCGCAGACCATCGAGGTAAGAACTCTTCTCTTCTCTTCTAGCTGCAAGTTTCCCATAAAAGGCTTCATTCGACTTATGAGACCATTCGTTGAATTTTTTTAGGAACTAATTTTGGCCGTTTTCTCCAAAAGGACAAACAGATAAAGAAGAAGGTCAAACAAATGTTAAGCGCAACCTCTTCCATCCTCTGTCACATTCAGCTTGAAGCTTTTGAAATGAGGAGTAGATGTAATGTGATAGTTGCTGATTTTTTTACCAGGGGAATTAGCGAAGCAACGTGCCCCGCCATTGAACCGGACCTCACACTGTTTCGTTGGACAAAAAGATATTTGGTGTCAGCCCCTCTCACCTCGGCCCTCTGGGAGTCACAGATGTTGTCCGTTGTGTGATTAATGTGTAAAACTTGACACCAGAGCAGTTCGCACTGAAGCGCTGTGTCAGGCTGGAGTGACAGTTTGATTCCCTCTCAGCAAATCAAAGAGCGGATGCGTTGTTATAAAAACAGTTCAACATCTGATGCATCAGTGCATGCAGAGCAGCGCATGTTCATTTAATGTGAAGATTACAGTCAGTTTACATCCACAGAAAGGAAAAGTCAAAGGCTTTTTAAACAGGCACAACAGCAAAGTGATATGACAGCTGACTCTCATATAATACTCTGAAAGAAGGCGTCCAATCAAACTAGTGGGACCAGACATTATATACATTTTTAAAAAGACAAATCCATTTTATCTACAGGCTTGATTAGGAAGTAAACATACTAGAAACACCCTGTTCTTATCTTGTTACTTGTGGTTGTACATGAATGCACCACAGCTAACAGTGTCATTCATTTCCAAACAAAACATACTACAAAACAGCTACGGAGACATCTTGATGGGTAGGTTGATAATTGTGGTCTGCAGCGGTGCGTCCCACTGCACATCTTTAAATGTCGTGCATTCTCGCGTTCAAATTAATGTGCAAATTTGGGAACGTTCCCAAAGCGAGCAGACTTGCTGCTTGTTCAGTGGAAGAGCTGAGATACGACTCGCAGGTTGCTACACGTCTGGTTTCTTCGTCTCGCCTCCAAAATACATCTTTGAGCTAATAAACACTGTCAGCTGAAAGGTTACATTAAGGCAAAATCTCAGTGACGCACATGTGCAACAACAACCTGAAGTTTGAAGCTGCATTTTACATGTTAATGGCTTTAAGTTTGACTTCTTGGGAATAATTAGTAATAATCAATGTTTTTTTAAAAGATGTTTACAGTCACAGGACAGAGTTTGATCGAACTATGCTGCTCCTAAAATAGCAGGCCTAAAAAAATCTAATAAAATCTATAGTGTTTGGCTAGACAGATGTTTAAAAGCTGCATTTTATTAATTTTCTGGTCGCTTGGGGGCAGCTGAGCAAGCTGTGAACACAACACTTTAACATTTTACCAGCTTGTGAAGTTTTTATGGCAAACACTTTACTAAAAAAAAAAAAAGCCTGTTTCTGGCCGCCTGGCAAATCTAACACCGATGTTTCACCTTTTAGACCATTTTGGTTTAAATGCTCCACTACTTTTAAGCTGGAGTCGTTTGTCTGTTGTAAACACGGTTGATGAGAGTGAAGTTTGTGGGCCTGAACACCGAAACATTGAGCTAAAACCGCTTAAAAGCTCAGAGAGCCGTAACAGTTCTCTTATTATTATTATTATTATTATTATTATTATTATTATTCGTAGTCATTTGAGCCAATCAGTGCAGCTTTAAGTATAAATATGGAATTAATCTTATGCAGTGAGAATAAGTCGTCTGCTGAGTACTGAGTTTGACCTTGACTGGTCATTGACCCTTGAGATCGTGAGAAAATGTAGGTGTTCACCATCAGGAAAGATGGCAGAATGATGACGTAAGCTGGGATCAAGGAGGGCTCTCAGTATTTTAACTAGGAGAGACAGAAGTCCTGGTTGTTCACTTTTATTACTAAGAAATATCGGGCCAGATTTTTTACGGCCGCATGTGTCAGGTTTCCCAGCTCACAGTTGGTGTTTTTCCAAATGCTCAAATGAGATCACTGCAGCCCTGAAATTGAGCGTGTGGAGATAATGTGTCATTCGTCAAATGCGATATGAGGGAAAACGAGCAATCGCTTCATCTCTTCAGCTGATGAGAAGCAGGTTGGCGCTCAGCCGGTCAACGCATGCGGGTGGATCTGGAATAGGACCAGACCGCAGGTCTAGAACGGCCCCGACTGCGCCCGGAGGCCAAAGACGTGCATGTGCAGAGACGGGGAGGGAAATGGAAATAGACGAGAACAGGAAATACTCAGAAAGATGGAAAAAGGAGAGAAAGAATGAGAGATACAGGTCAGAGAAACGGTAAAAAGCATCTTCAGAACATTTAAAAGTAGGATGTTTGAGGGGGAACATGTGTGACATATCAGCTTCTATCGCGAGTGATGAATAATTTCCAGTCAGCAGGTTTTGAGTGGGTCCAGATGTACAGTACAGAGCAGGTTACAGTATTTGTATAGTGAACCTGGAGAGATCTTCTCTCCCAGACATATGAGCAATTTCCTCTGAGGCTACTCACATCTGACAAATGTGGGAAATATGTTGCAGTCTGGGCGCTCAGGGGCCAGACACCTCTCCCTCAACCTCTTCATCTCACAGTCCACGCTCTCTGCAGACGCTTTAACAAAGACAACATCAGCTCGGCCACTTAAATGAGCAGTTCCCTGGAAATGACACATCTGTCATTACTTTTTTAAAGCTGCTGAAATTAAAGCAACAGTTCAGTGTTTTGGGAAGTCTGCCTTTTCATGTTCTTGTCACGAGTTAGATGAGAAGATCAGTACCACTCTCTTATCTGTCCAGTAAATATACGGTGACAGCCATCAGCTGGTAAGCTTAGCTTAGCATGCAGACTGAAAACAGGGAGAAGCAACGAGCCTAATATTAATCATTTTTGTTTAATCTGCACAAAAAATGAAATGCAGAAACCACATTTGCAGGACTATCTCTTGGTGTTAGCCAGGCTAGCTGTCTCCCCTGTTTTCCAGTTTGTATGCTAAGCTAACAGGCTGCTATTTGGTGCAGTGTGTATATATATATATATATATATATATATATATATATATATATATATACTAATGTGACAGTGGTTCGTCTTATCTTAAATCTTTAACAAGCCATTTCTCATTTCTAAAAAAAGCTAAAAAAAAATCTCAAAGGCAATATCAATGAGGCAGATCAAGAAGATACTGAGATAAGCTAATTGGATTTGAAGTATTAATACTGAATGTAATAATGACTGAAGTATTAGATAAGAAGTATTGGGACAAAATTACAGATCAGTCCAGGAATTTGCCACAGGGGGAATGAGTAGTGAATATTTTCCTTCACAGTTTCGTTCTGTCTTCCCCTGTTGATCCTCCTTTCTGTCCCGACACCTCTCCCCACCGATGACCAGCACATTGTGTTTGGTCTGCGAGGTGCACACACACTCGGGATGCCGCAATATTTTCACAATCTGACGTGTTTATCTACTCAATCGGTTTGTCCTCCCTCTCAGAAAGCCAAAGTCTAGCAACATGACATGGGTTTAATGCAGCGGGGAGATTTTTTTTTGCTTCCTTTCCAAATTTGAGCGCCTCTGGTGGTAAAGATGAAGTCATCATGTTGTTGGTGTTTATGTCTTATCCACATCAGAGGTCCGTTTCACAAAGCAGGTTTACTGAAAACTCCGAGTATGTTAACCCTGAAATGAGGGAAACTCTGAGTTTTCCGTTTCACATAGGAAGGTAAGTCAAACCAGAGAAAGAGGGGTAACTCAAGCCTGTTTCACAGACAGAGGTAAGTTAAACTCCGAGTCAGTTACCGCAGTAACTGACTCTATGAACCTAACCTGGTCGGGACCAGGTTTTACTCAAGGAACCTCGAGTTTCTCTGTGTCTCCGCCCTCTTTCAACCGCACACCGCATTCATTTCCTCATTCATTCATTCAGTCGGCAGACGAGTTTTGGCATAGTTCTGCCGTCTGTTATTAAAAAAAATCATTAAAAATATCAGTCAGTGAGAAGTCCATTAGGCACAGTAGGTGGTGACTTTTTTCGTTAACATGGCATGTTAACGTCTTTTGATCATGATCCCGTGGATGAAGGTGCAGCGATACTGCGCAGAGAATTAAATATTCGTCGGTAGATAGTTATCAGACCACGATGTTCTTGCTTTTCCAGACAGTTATCGGTTCTAGGCCACCACCCGTTCTTCGTGCATCTGCCTTCTTTCTGTTGGCTGAGTAAAAGTCTGTGTTAGTTTAAATATAGGCTTAATTATTTAACATAACATGATATAGATGAGAACACTTTTTTCATTTTTAAATTTTATTTCATTCGTTAACAAAAAACAAAACATTATATGAACACAATATAACCAATTTTACAATGAAAGGGAGCCACTTAATATTTACTTTACAATGTAAAACATGATCAAAATGAGGTAGCTACCTCCATGAGATCATGCAGAGGTCTTACCTGTTTCAACCATGTTTTTATATTTCATTTTAAGCTGCTGCCAAGTGCGCTTCTCCCCCGCGGGATTGCACCTAAATGGAATAAATTAATAGGCAACCATTCAAGCAGTTTTGCCCTGTAATATTATTGTGATTTCAAAGGACTACATTTATACTCACGCATTGACCCGAGCAGCAATGTTCTCCCACGCCGTCTCCCTCTGCTTCGCAGCTGCAGCGGTGTTGGACTTCCGTCTAAAAACGTGTTCATATTCGCTGTATGAGCGCATTAAAATGTCTAATTCCAGTGGCGTGAAGTACGCAGCCTTCCGCTTCCCCGTTGCCATGGTGAATCCTTAAATCGGGGTTCCATTGATGCTGTCTTTTTAAAGTTGCGGTGCACGCGCTTAACTCGAGGTGAACCTACTCTGAGTTAATCAAACTAACTCAAATCTGCTGTTGTGGAATCGAAAACTCAGAGTTTCCTATCTCAGAGTAGATCAACTCAGAGTTCAGGGTTACACTCAGAGTTTGTTGAACCTGCTTTGTGAAACGGACCCCTGGATATCTGTTTCTTGTATAAGGGTGTTGTGTGCTCAGCTGAATCTGAAATGTAATTTGCTGCATTAAGGACACACAAGGCTCACAGATGAAGGAAGCGGCCACATTTTTTAATGCTTTGGCTCTAAATGAGTGACTCTCTGGATATGGAGTGATCAGGGTTAAAGTGAGAAGGAGCCTGAAATGATGTGTCTTGTGACATCTCTGTGAAAGAAACAAGTGTTTCCATATAAAATCACAGGAATGAATCATGCCACAGTGACGTCATGCGTATTAACCGTTTCCACCAGAGGGTTTTAGGGAAAGAGCACTTACTTGGCATGATTTAAAGCCTGTACTCTACAACACACTGCATCAGTATGGAAAGTGTTAATATGAAGAACAGTCAGCTTATGCTGGGTTTGCTGTGGTTAAAGTGATCAACACTAGCTGGCCTGATAAACATGTGTATAAATCACATGCGCTGTGTTACTTCTGGGGATTAAACTCCTAAAGCGGTCTTGCGGTCCAGCAGCCCACCTCAGCTCTGCTTTTGCACCGTGGGATCTCTGAATTGTAAAATTGCTCAGTGCGGTTGCGATGCTGGAGAGTGAAAGCGCCTCTGCTTGCCCGACAGGAGTGTGAGTCTGCTGCAGGCCCTGGACGAGAGCTACGAGCTGGACCTGATCTACATCACAGAGAGGATCATCTCCGTCTCCTTCCCCGGCAGCGTGGAGGAGCAGAGCTACGCCGCCAACCTGCGGGAGGTCGCCTCCATGCTGCGCTCCAAACACGGCCACAACTACCTGGTACGCCTTCCTGAGCCCATCTGGGTGATTCTGGCAGGAATTAACTTCAGAGATAAATGAAGCATATAACGTTCATCAGCTGATCGTCAGCTGATCCCTCCGAGTCACTACTACACACACATTCACACAACAGAGTGATGAAATAACATCTGTATGAATCTCTCCACATCTGTATCTTACCTGATTTAAGCCCTCGCTGCTGCTATCTCACACTGCTCTTACTGAACTTTTAAAGTCAGGAAACAGTTTTAATGGGGTTTTAAGTCTCAACACCTACTGTGCATGTGTGTAAAACAGTGTCATTTATATAGATAGAGAATAAGGCATTGTCTGAAATAGACCCCTGTGGCACAACCTAATGGTGTGATTCCCCCAAGCAGCGATTGTCCAATCATAGCTTGGCGACAGCGGGTCTGTCACACCTAAAATTAGTGCACATGAAATCCAGTTTTCGAGAAAGTGAGAGTGACATTTATCAACATTTAAAAACACCTGAGCAAAACATTAGTTTGCTAGCTAGCTGTTCCAGTTGTCTCCCTCCACCTGAAGTCTTTTAAAAATGAGGCGGTGGGAGGACGGAGGGTCCAGCAATGGATCAGCTTTGTAAAAGTAACGAATGATCAACAGTCTTGAATCTTTTAATCACATTTCCTCTGCTGTGTCAATAACATTTGTAGTAATGGTGTTTATTTTTACTTCCTTTTAGCTCTTCAACCTCAGTGAGAAGCGATTTGACATCAGCCAACTTAATCCAAAGGTAAACCTGGTTTGATCTCTCCTCTCCTCTCCTCTCCTCACCTCCTCTCTTCTCCTCTCGTTTCTTCTCCTCTCCTCTTTTCCGCTCCTCTCTGATCTCCTCCTCTGCTCTCCTCTGATCTCCTCTCCTCTCCTCTGCACTCCTCTCCTCTCTTCTCTTCTCGTCTCCCCTACTCTCCTCTCCTCTGCTCTCCTCCTCTACTCTTCTCTTCTCCTCTCCTCTCCTCTCCTCTCAGTCCGACTGACAGTCCCTCTCCTCTCTCAGGTGTTGGACTTCGGCTGGCCTGACCATCATGCTCCAGCCCTGGACAAAATCTGCAGCATCTGTAAGGCCATGGACACCTGGCTGAGTGCGGACAGCCACAACGTGGTCGTCATACACAACAAGGTGAGACGGCGAGACGAGAGGATGCTGTGAAAATGGATCTATAGACGGCAGAGGGGGCTCTTCTCAGGACCCCCACTTCCCCTGAGGCTGCAACTGTTTCTGGAGCATCTCCGTAATGACGTTGTCGTCCCCTGAAACACGACATTCAGGGTGGAGTGTTTGTGTGTGCGAGTTTGTCTTTGTGTGCTTTTTTGGGTTCGGTCGTGCTGGACGATGGTTAGGAAAACACCAATTAGGGGGCTAAGGCACGCCACTCATCATGGCTACATACGTTTATTTACCCTTTTACTCTTAACAATACCATAAAAACGGAATTGACCAATATTTTCCTGTTGTTGCCTAAACTTAGTTGCATCACATTATACTCTTGTGGCAAACCGCAATCATCTGGCTCCCAAGTATGCCGACACAAACCATAAAAAGTATATCCAAACACAACTAGCAGGCCGAAGTCCCGAATGTAATACCTAATCATTTTCACGTTAACCCCGCAGTTTGATTGTGTTTTGCAACATTAGAATTAACCGTTGGATCCTGGAGCTCTGTGCCTCATTCCAGGAAGTTCCCACAGGGAGGTTACAAACAAGTCGGCTGCCATAACAACTGCCGTTATTTTTCTGCGAGTTGAGTAACGCTGGTGATGAGTGTGGGCCTGCGGTGGTCACTAAGGAAGCAGGCCGTGTTGGGTTTCCACATATCAACAAATCATTTCCACTGGGCTCCACGCTGTTCGAGCGGCCGTGATATTTATAACGTGGAACACACTTATCCTCCACAGTGATCCTTGTTATGAAGATGGATGTGTGAGACGAATGCAGTCTGAGCCTGGTTTGTTGCCACATCGCCACACACTACTGTGCTTGGACCTCAGCTCAGTGAACTACTCATTAAATACGCAGCCAGTATTTTTTTAACCAGATAAATAACAGGTATTGTCACACATGCAGTGTAATTGAGTGTTTTTTATGATTGAATTTGATATCACGGCTGCAAGCTAATCTTTAAAGGGATGCTCCACCAGTTATACAGTCAGTTGTGGTAAAGTCATGAGCTGCACTATTTAGCCTGTAACAACACTGTTAAACTGTCTTCTGTGACCACGGAGGTCTCTAACATCTGAAAAACAGCCCTGCTGACATCATGTTGCAGACTTTGCATGTAACGGAAAGCCTGACTTACAGACTGGGTGAATGAAAAGATGTGGGCATGTACTAGGCAGTGGTGGCTTAACAAAAAGATGCTTTCAAGTCCCATTATGGAGAATGTGCGATCCTACTAGGGGCTAAAAGTCAGATCATTGCATTGATTTTGACCTTTTATTTAATCTCAAGTCTCATTTGAGTCTGTCAGCTGTATGGAAGCACGATGCTAAAGTTGTGTCTTTAGCTGCATCAGGCTGCTTAACAGCAGCACTCTCATAGCTTGTTTTATTCTGTTCTAATTTTTATTCTATAAACTTTAAGTTGTTTATTTTTCTTCAAATTTGATGCTGTAACACCTGAATTTCCCATCTGGGAGATCACTGAAGCATCGTCTTATCTTTTAAACTTTTCTAACACTGATTCAGTTAATTAATAGTGTTGAGTCAACATGTTACTTACATCACTTTTTCTTTGACCAAGACTCCATAAGTGTTTGGGGACTGAGGACACTTAACGTTCAAGTTTACAAAGTGAGATTCTTCCCCATTCTTGATATACGTGTGCAATTTCTCAATAGTCTTCGTTCTCAGGACAGCAGGACAGTCTGGTACCTGCACTCTGCTGTAACTCAAGCAGAATGGTGCCTTCACAGACGTTGCACGTGGGCACAAACACACCCTCATACCATCACAGATGCTAGCTTTTGAACTTTGTGCTGGTAACAATCTGGATGGCCTTTTTCCTATGGACTCATCACACTTTACTTCAGCCCATGTGAGATGAGCTCAGGCCCAGAGAAGTTGGCAGCATTTCTGGGATTATATGATTGAACTGAAGAAAAAAAAAAAGAGGCATTCAATTGTGACTTAATATTTGATTTTGAAAAAAAAAAAAAAAAACTTCATTGCGGCCGTCAGTCAGTGGCGGGGGGGTGACATGGGGGGCGACCGCCCTGTCCTCGTGGCCCAGTTTTTGAAAAACGCTAGAGTGCCCTCTTGGACTCCAAAACGTGTGCTAAAGTGCTCTCTTGGGAGCCAAAACATGCGCTAAAGTGCCCCCTGGGAGCCAAAACGCACACTAAAGTGCCCCCTGGGAGCCACAACGCGCGCTAAAGTGCCCTCTTGGATGCCAAAACGCACTCTAAAGTGCCCTCTTGGACGCCAAAACACACTCTAGAGTGCCCCCTGGGAGCCAAAATGCGTGCTAAAGTGCCCTCTTCAGTGGCGAGGACACGCTCCCTTTTTTTCCTTTTCGCCCCTGCCCTTCAAAAATCTGTGCACGCCACTGCTCAGCATCACTTTCACTGGTTGAAAATGAAATATAGGTGAAGCTGAAACTAGTGAATATTTCAACAACAGCTGTGTGGTGATGATGGCAGAGAGTTCACAACCCGAATCGGCTGCAGAGACAGTGATTCGCGATCTAAAAAGGCGTAAAGGTGTAAAAATAACAACCACAGCACAGAGAGAGAAGTCAGTGGTCGTTAAATGCACTTTTTCTCACTTTGCAACCAACAAGTACCCCAACAACCCCATTAAAGAAAATTCACTATTATAAATTGTTCATGGGACACCATCGTGACCCGGAAAATAAAATCTGTAGCTGACTCTTGCTTGATTCCTGTCGTTTCAGGGCAACCGGGGCAGAACTGGAGTTGTGGTGGCAGCCTACATGCATTACAGCAACATATCCGCCAGGTAGGTCTATAACCCAAACTCTACCTGCAGACCTTCAGAGAGAGGAAAGAAAGTCAGACAGAGACGGGGAGAGAAGAAGCGAGATGAATCGTACAGACGTGGAGGTAAAGAGGGAGACGTGAGGAAGACAAACCAGCATTGTTGGTCATAAGACTGAGGCCCACATCTGAAGAACAGGCACAGATGTGATGAACAGATGAAGGAGGAACATGAGACTGGAGAACAACACTATAAAGAAATTCACTGAAAAGTGTTTGATATAATAATCATGAGCAGAAAGCAATGAGTTAGCTTAAATAGTCGCCTGATCATGGGACTCAAAATGAAAAGTGCCTGCTTTTTCTTAACTTTTATTGGATTTGTTTTGAGATATTCCAAAATAGGACATTGTGTTCCAAAAACTGTTAAATAATCAGAGGAGCGCATGACTCGCTGTTGTTTGTCAAAGAAACACTAATTGGCCGGGAGAAAATTTAACACTCTCTCTTACTCATGAAATATTACATTTCTGTGTAATCCCATTATCCCACAAGTCAATTTAAAGCCGGCGTGAAGTCACTTTGAAAACAGCCAGAACATGAGCGGTGAAATATTGCATTAAGATGTCTTACTGTGTGCTGTGTAATGGGGGTGACTCAGAATCAGTCAGACAAACACTGAGGCCACTGTTGTCTGCAGTATCTTCAGAGATGTGCAGGACACGCTGCATGAAACGATGTCTAGATTTAGATTTAACATGCGTCATGTACATCATATGTGTGACGATCTTGTGAGAAATGATTTACTATTTCCAGAACGATGTGAGCAGGTGCATGCTAATGATTTTCATGCCGTGCAGACTTGACACATACAACATGACATACTTGAAATGTGGTACAAATGCATTACATATACTGGAGTGGAAATAAAAGTAAATGAACCGCATGTGTATTTACCCCCCTTTTCTATTTAAATGCAGTGCTGACCAGGCTCTGGACAGGTTTGCCATGAAGCGCTTCTATGAAGACAAGGTGCTTCCTGTGGGCCAGCCGTCCCAGAAAAGGTCAGTCTGTCCAGAACAAATGTAAACCTGCATATTCACTCTCATCTCCTCTGGATCTTTGCTCTCTGCTGAAAGCTTCACTGTATTGACCAGCTGAAACCAGCTGCCTGCTGTAGCCGAAGTCACTGTTGATGGAAGAACGGTAGCTGCAGACACGCACACTTTTTTTATTCTGATTGAGTCATTCCGATTGAAGATTTCGGGCCAGCTGTTTACATGCCATGTGATCTAATGCAATCTGGTGTCAGCGCATTTAATCAGAACATCTGTGTGACATGAGGGAAAGTGATGAATACATCATGCATTCGTCTTCCTCAACAGCTGTCTCTCAGCACCAACACATTCAGCAATATGTCTTTGGCCCGTTTCTGATGGGCTGCCTGAAGACGGATATCTGTCGTCTCTTCTGTTCTTGTTGTGTTGCTCTCAGTTGAGACGCAGCTCTCTGCTACCGTCCAAGTTCAGCTTGGAAGGCACCTTTTTTTTTGGAAGTGGAGAAACATGCTGCGTGTTCCCACGCCTTCAGGTCAACACTGAGGGAAAGAACGCAACCAGAAAGTCATCCGGTTAAATCGTTGACCTACCCCTCTGCAGGGGCTGTTTATTCTGACTGAGGTGTTTATATGGGGAATTTTAATTCTGTCTGGAATATTAGGCTCTGTGTAAATGTAGCTAATGATTCAGGCTACTAGTCACTGAAAAACTGATGGCGAGTGCAAGTTTGGTGGTAGATTTCTGTGGTTTCGTCACTATTTGCAACCTCATTCACAAAACACAGCCATTTGATTGATAGTTAATATAGAAAAATATTTGTTTGTGCAGCTTTAAAGTATCTACTTGATTGACTTTATAATAAAAACAAGATGAAAACATTCCTGGTTGTTGCTGGGGGTCAAAGCCAAACACTGGGTCTCTCTGTTGTGATGGACACAGGATTAGATATTTATCTTTAGGTCGTAAAACATTAGAGACCGTGATAGAATTTGACAGTTTCTCTCCCTCTGTCCTGCTCAGGTATGTGGAGTACTTCAGCGGCTTGCTCTCTGGACACATCAAGATCAACAACAAACCCCTGTTCCTTCACCACGTCATCATGCACGGCATCCCCAACTTCGAGTCTAAAGGAGGTGAGCGTCCTGCTCGGATTTGCACTCATACACGAGCATTTTCACGCACGTTATTTATCTCTTAACTTTTTCAAAACTGCGTTCCAGGTTGTCGTCCTTTCCTCAAAATCTACCAGGCCATGCAGCCCGTGTACACATCTGGGATCTAGTAAGTCTTAAAACATACTCACACTCAAATGCTTTTACAAGATTCCAGGGATAGCAAACTGGTAATGGCTCAATAATAAAACCCCTGATTTTCCTTTATAGCCTCTCCCATAGCTCCCCTGCCCCCCAGTATACACATACATCATCCCTCTTGCCAGTTTACACTCTGTGCTTGCCTCACATTATTGTATTTAGCTAGCCTCCCCAGCTGCAGGCTCTTGTTTCCCTACTTTAGATCCCGCAATCACTTCTAGTATTATTTGTGACTGGAGAGGCAATGAAACAGGCAGACAGGCATCTGTGTGGACGCCTGCAGGGTTTTTCTGCCAGAGGACCCTGCTGGTTCCCAGGGCCAGACAGGAAATAATGGATTGTATGCTTTTCTGTTGTTGTTTTGGGAAGGGGGGGGGGTTAGAGGAGAGGACATGAGGGGAGAGCTGCACTGCCCTCAGATGGATGAGGCAGGCAGTTTAGTGTTACAGTTTAAATATGACACAGACACAGACGATTATATCTGAGTGAACAGAAAATCAGCTTATTTCTGTCTGAAAAACAATCAAAGGTCACAAAGGTCAGATCATGCAGCTTCCACACCTGAAATGCAGCTTGTACACTTAAACAATAATAACTTGATAAGTAAACTAATTAGTAGATTAAAATGTTGTCATCCATTGCATGCGGCCCATTTGGCTGGTAGTGTAACTGTAAGCTAACCTCTTTAGGAGGCGCCATATTTGAACAAAAACGGCCGCCATTACTTCCTCACAGGACCTGATTGGCTGAAGGATGCAAACATTCAGAGCTGAGGTGATCTGCAGTGTCTCATTCTTTGCCTTTTCCCCCTCGTTGTAACTGTAGAGCTGATGAAGTGTTATGAATTTACTGTAAGTAAAGATTGCTGGTGTTGAACTGTTCATACTCTGTCCATTCTTACAATAGTGTACAATAGTGCTACTGTAAACACATTTACAGTGTGAGCACATTTACTACCAGACTCCAAACCCCTTAATGCCCCAACTCATATTCCTCCCCACTTCCTCTCACATGATTCCTATTAGCACTCCCCACCCTTTGATCCTACTCTCCCTGTAAGACAATCATGTAGACACTAATACCCAAAATGAGCCCAGCCCTGCACCGCTGTTACGCTCTGTGATGGCCACTGTTAAAGCAAATAAGGGATTGTCAGTAGACGATGCAGATCATGTGCACACGGTTACACCCAGGCAAGCAACATCAAACGGAAAACTGATGCAGCGGAGATGTTAGATTGTGATCGTTATCACAGCAGTTATGACGAAGGCAAGCTGGTCGTCTAACATGTCGTGACTTTTTCCTTTCGCAGTAATGTTCAGGGCGACAGCCAGACCAGCATCTGCATCACCATTGAACCTGGTCTTCTTCTGAAAGGGGACATCCTGGTAAGAATGGCACAGTTGCAAGTGTCTGACAGCAAATGAGACGTTTATTGTTGTACTTTCCCCCAACGTGTTCCCTCTGCCAGACAGACAGAAAAATAAATGGATGTTTAAAGATGGTGCTCATAGGCAACCAATGAAAACAGCTGCAGAAACATACAGAGGATGCACGGATTTTTATTGTTTATTAGCAATGAGGGAATCCTGTTGTTTTTTCCATCCTTGCATTGGGCCGTAGCAGTTTATAGTGTCCAATCACAGAAGAAATAGGGCCATAAAAACCTGGGGAGGACAGTTGGACTAGGCTCTACACCTTTATAGACCCTCATTAGCACACAATATGTTGCTGGAAACTATGACGTCAAAAAGGCAACTTCCTTTCCAACAGCGTTTGGGATACACAGGTGACTGTTTAACAGGATACGCTCTTTTAAAAGTACGTTATCAGATGAATATTTTTAATTCTTAATAAAATCACTCTGGTTTCATTTGAAGAAACCTCAATAAAGTAGCACCTGTGGCTTATTTTGCATCGAGTTCGAGCAGAAGAACTGCACACATCAGCACAGTTTCTGCTGCTGCTGTCATTCAGGTCATAATGTCAGCCGTGAGATATCCTCAGGCCTCATGATCTCAGCGTGGAGAATTTCAAAAGAGCACTTAATGTATGCTGGAGGCTGTCCTGGTCTGGCCCCTCAGAGCTGGGCTCATATCTCATCCTTTATTTAAGACGGACTAATGGATTCTGCTGAATGCATCATCTGACTAAGCCGTGCTGCTGATGCTCGTTATTATTCAGATAATACAGAGGATGTGAGCTGTGGCTTTATGGCCAAATGGAGGCATTAGTCAGCAAAGCATGTGCACCTGCATTTAAAACTGTACTGGTGTTTGTGCAGTTGAGTTGAGTTGTGGATAATATAACTGCCAGATAATGACTAATTACTGAACATTTAGATGAAACAAAGTGAATCACAGAAGAAAAACTTTATAAACGTGATCTGAATTCTTTAAGTTTTGGCTGTTTTCTTCTCTCATTGGCCAGGGTTTGTCATTTTAATTCCAAGTTATTATAAAGTCAGAAACTTTGGAGGATTAGCTCAACATTTTAGTGCTTATTCACGTTCTTGCTGAGATGATACCACTCTGTACTGTAAATATAAAGCTGCAGCCAGAAGGCGGTTAACTAAGCCTACCATAAACACTGGAAACATGGAGCTGAATGACCTCTGACCAAAGTTAAACGCGTGCATAGCTGCACCTCTAGTGCGGTCTAATTAACACATTACATCTCGTATATCTCGGCCGGATGCAGTGACTTTCTGCACAGTCTAAAATTGTGTGTAAACGAATGTTAATCAGTGAGCATCGGGGTTGCTGGTGGATTTTTTACCTTTGGACAGAGTTCTGAGGAGCTGTTTCACCCTGTTTCCAGTCCTTATGCTAAGCTAAGCTAACCGACTTGCTGTAGCCAGTGCACCAATCTTCTCACCTGATTCCTGTCAAGAAACATCGAGCATTTCTAATTTGTTTGAAGGAAATGGCGTTTTAAGCCTGTGCGTGAAAATGAAAATGTGTTCAGGCTCTAAAGGCAACATGTAAGCTTAAATTAAATTTTGTCCTCCCATTTTTTGTTCTGGCTCACCAGCATTGTTTTGCTTGAGCAGACCCCTCTGCTATGTCCCAGAAAGCTGCAGTAAGCCACAGGATATTCTACTTTGCCTTCCTCTCATCCTCAGTTCTTTATGTGCTTGTGTGGATTTAGGAACATTGTTTGCTTTGGTCTTATTTGGCCACACAAGTAGAAAAGACGTGTATTGAAATCAAGTCGGTCCCACAAAATCACATTTAAATCTACTGTTTAGCTGCTGCTGAATTCCTGCACTTGTCCTGTGGTAACTTCTATATGGTTATGTCAAAATGCTTGTTGTCGTTGTAACAGTAGGATGTTTTTTCAGTTTTTTTATTCTTTATAGCCGCGGTTTTTGAGCTGCGAGCTGTTTGGGTTGAGGATAAATATTCCTCCAGTACCTGTAAATGTGAGGTCCTTGTTAAAAACTAACAGGTCCAGGCTGCCTGTCAGGAAGCAGCAGGAGGGAGAAAGAAAACTTTCCTCTGTGTTGCTCTTAAAGCTGTTTGTGTTGGGAGAAACAGTCTGGATAAAAGTCTCTGTGGAGAGGCCGTACATTACGAGGGATATATACTGTATATATAGAAAAAGTCTTAAATGCTTTTTCAAGCTCTGAGCCAGTGCAGAGAAAGAGGTAGCACTGAATCAAGCTGGCATGTCTCTGGCTCGTGTTGCACAAAGATCTTTTCATATTATGCTCACTTGATGTTGTGAGTGTTTCAGCGTTGAAGCCATATTCAGCTCAGCCACAGAGGTGATTTGATTTTGCTGTTTATTTGTGCTGAAAAACGTTTTTTCTTATCAGAACTGACACACTGTGTAAATAAGCCACATCCTGAACCGGTTATATTCCGCGTGGAGCTAAAAATGAATCCGTCCAATTGCGATCCAACCACATTAACTGACCCGTTGAGTTCTGTTGGCACCGCCTGGCGAAGTGCTGCTACAAACACTTCTCTTTGGATTTCTTCTACAGCTCAAGTGCTACCACAAGCGCTACCGCAGCCCGTGCCGAGATGTGATTTTCCGGGTGCAGTTTCACACCTGCGCCGTTCACGACCTGGGGATCGTCTTCGGGAAAGACGAGCTTGATGAGACATTCAAAGGTAGGAAGAAGGAATCATCTGTGAGCAAACAATCAAAACACCTGTAGCACTGAGTGGCTAATGAGTAAAATCTGCACATCTTGATGTTGTTAGTATTGTGTTTAATGAATGTATTGCCCTTTAATATGTTTTCTGAAATGATCAGCGATGTACAGTTAAATCATTTCATCATTTCTTGCTGCAAACCAGAGACTCAGGTTTTTTTCATGTCCTGTGTGCAGATGACAGGTTCCCAGAATATGGAAAGGTGGAGTTTATTTTCTCCTTTGGACCAGAGAAAATACATGGTAAGAATCAATGTGTCCGCTGTTACTGGTGCACTGGAGCATTTTCCACATTTACTTTCATTCTTATTTTTAGGGCGTATTTGCCTTGAATTGACAGTTTGTTGTAGAAAAGCAGACGTTTCAGGGAGAGAGGGTCAAAACTGAAAATAATTACGCTGTTACTCATGAACATTATCGACTCTTCGCTCTGAATGTGATCTGCTTCCTTTTCTTTCTTGCAATTGAGAGACATTCACGTTTTCTGCTCTGTCTCTTCGCACTTCTGGTCAAGGTGTGGACCACCTGGAAAACGGGCCGAGCGTCTCGGTCGACTACAACACGCAAGATTCTCTGATCCGCTGGGACTCGTACGAAAACTTCAACCAGGGCTGCGAGGACACCACAGACGGTGAGTAGAGGAGGACTGTGGACTGTAAATCCACAGATTCTGTCCTGCAGACGTCACTGAGGGCAGCTCGGCACACACACACAGCTGGAGTCCAAACACAGAAACATTATGCTTCTTTTCACCTGTGATTTATGGAGGAGACTGATTGGACATACAGCACAACATTAATACATACGAATGAGGAGACACAAACCCACACAAAGGAGGCAGAACTCCCGCTGCCCCCTCGTGTGTCTTGTAAAGTTAACAAGGTTGTTAATTACACTCTTTAGTGCTAATGACCACTTTACGATAGGCATCAATTTTCTTTTACTCCTTATTTATAGAGATTTTTTTCAATTCATCAGACAAGACATTGACCTGAGCTTCATCTCAATGTACAAATATGTAGAAAAACATAAGGAATAATGGAAAAAAGTTGGTAAATTGTCAGATTCATGTAACTGCGTGTTCACACCTCAGTAGGATTGAATAGAACAATAGACCTCATTAGGTCTTTCCTCATTAGCTCTGTGTGGATTTGGTCTTGAAATGTATTTTTATTGAACTTCTGGGTGAAAGGTCACAGAAATGTTGTGTAAACTGTACGCTTGATCATGGAGATGTATTTCAGTGTGGCCGAGAGGAAGCTGGGATTCTCTTTTAGTTTCTGTCTGTTCCCTCTCACTTATTGAACACACACACACACACACACACAAAAAAACTGCCGGGAACAGAGCTGATCTCTGGAACAAGCCCGTTTTTGTCTTCCTGCGTGACACAGAGGACAGATTCAGCCTGCTTCCTAATGGCGTTTAAAGACTTTCACACTTTCACCGCTTTAAACGCCCACGTGACGGGGTCACACTGAAGTCACATTCAAGTTCAAACCAGCCCTGGGGTGTTTTATGAGGCAGGACTCAGGGTAGCAATTATGCCTGCGGGTATAAATGCTTCTTTTTCTGATCAGATAGTGTTGTTTAGTTAATTTAATGCATCACTAAGCTGCTCCTTAACCACAATCATCAACTGAATGAAAATAAAAGTAAGCGCAAAGTAAATTTGTGTTTTGGCCCATTCAAGTAGTACAAATCCACCCAAATTAGCATTACGAGCTTTCCATGCTGTCCTAGAAGTAAGTGGTAAATCATGTTTTGAAAGGGAGCAGAAGCATCGATACCGCTGAATTCATTTGTGGTGAAATTATGACCGCAGAGAAGCCAAAGGCCCAGAGGGACCTGAGTGCAGTGCGAAACATTCCTGGGTTCAGCCACAGGCATGGACAGAGCTTTCCTGTTGAGGGAGCGGTGGTCACTCTGTGACCAAAGTGCTACTTTCTCCGCCACCCAAAAAAGGAAGCAATGCTACGCCCTTAGCGATAGCAGCGAGCCTGTTGTTTTGTCTTCCGAAGTACCGCGAATGTTGATGGTGGATGGTCAGCTGTTTTTTAATCACTGGAATAACTTTCCTGTGTTTTGCTGTAGATGAAAGAACTTGTATGTTTTTTTTAATGGTCAAGAGGAATTTGTTATGTTTTGGTGGCATTAGATAACTAATAAATGGGAAGTATTGTGTTCTGGGAAATGCATGTAGCTAACCCATGATAAAGCGTAAATCCTTATATACATTAATACAGTAATTACAGTCATTTTCTGCGTGATCCAACACTGATTTTGCAGGCCATTATATCAGCTCGTGCAGAGGTCACGCTGTGCTGAGACCTGAGTGTTTGCTGCACCTGAGGGATGCAGCAAACACCACTGACAGAGTCTGCAGGACGTCTGTGCTGGAATGCAGCGCTGGAAGAAGTATTCAGATATTTTACTTAAGTAAAAGTAGCAATACAAGACAGTAAAATACTTTGTAACAGGTAAAAATGCTGCATTCATAATATTACTAAACTAAAACTACAGAAGTATTACCATCAAAATGTACTCAAGTATCAAAAGTAAAAATACGCATTATGAAGAATGACCCCTGGCAGGTTAAAAATTATTATATTGATTTGTTCGCTGCAGCTAATTTTAACACTTTTACAGAGCAATGTATCACTGTTGATAAAGTGATTGTATTTTTTATGTGAAGTCTTAATTTGCTAAGTAACTTGGAATTGTATAAATTCTGTATATCTCAAAAAATGTGTATATATATATATATATATATATATATATACACATGTATTATATATATAGACACGTATTTGCCTTTGGAATGTAGTGAGGTGGAAGAGACTCAAGTAAACTCAACCAACAGCTGCTTAATACTAAAGTAACTGAATCTTGGAAAACAGCAAAACACAATTCTACAGTTCGGAGATAATGAGTGTTACTGTGTTTGTTTCTACTGTACAGACTGTTCAGAAACTCTCTGATCATTCTCAACATTTGTCAAGTTATTGCAATTTAGAAAATTTTCAAAAATTGCACGTTAAAGGACAACTCACAAAATGACAATTTTTATGACTTTTTAGAAGTGGGATTTAATGCCCCCGATTCCCCTCTGAGTGTTTTTACTGGTCCAGGTCAGAGGTTACTTAGCTACCCTCTATCATTGGCCATAAAGTGTCTACCCCACTCTCAGCAGCAGCTTGAAATAGGCCTTTCTAAAATAGAATAGGTGTAAGTCTCCTCTCATTCTGTTTCAGTGTGTGTGTGTGTGTGTGTGTCTGGTTCAAGTCGTCTGCCTCATCTTGCCTTCTGTCACCTGATGGTGATACTGTGGACCAGGCTGACTTTGACTTTAGTGGCCACGCACACACACGAACACACAAAAACACTTAAACATAATTACAGCTTCAGACAGGAGCATGATAAACATTAGCAAGTGCATGTACACAACATGCACGCAAACACAAACACACACAATCACAAGCTCTTATTTAGCCACTTTAGACTTGGAGTTCTCGATAAGACTTCAGATGTGTCCCATAAGTAGCCTTTTATCTTGTGACTTTATTTAGTGATACATGCTGCATTTTAAATTGGCCCAGCTTGCAAATGGCATTGAAAGAAACAGTTAAAAATGGTTCCCTCTCACAGACACAAGAGGGGAGAGGGTTTCCAGGAAACTGGAGTGTTTCCACTGTCATTTGGCTTCACACTTGTTAGTGCTGAAAAGGCAATTATCTCCTCTGACGGAGTGGCTTTTAGAGCTGAGAGGGAAAATAAGAGGACATATATCTGCACAAGTGTGAGTTAGAAACAGAAAGTATTGTTATTGTTGGGTTTGCAGTTTGTCAGGATTGCAGCCGCTTTTCTGGGGAAAACGCGAGGCTACTTACAACAAGTTTTATGCCCGCTTTGCTTATCAAGGCGTTGCATAAAGCATGAAATTATAGGGCCAATGTTTTGTTGGGATCAACATTGGGCATGTGCTGTCTGTGTGGTTGTTGGTTTCCAGAGATTGATGCAGACTCTCATTGTGTTTATTCTGTAAAAACAGCAACAGCAGCTGCGGGTGAGTTTCAGCGCAGGGATTTTTGTTGTTCTTGCACCTTGTACAAACACAGCCAGAAAATATCCAAAACTTCACACTTGCAAAATTCATCTACCAGAAATCACCTGCATGAATGCCTTATGGAAGGTCTTTCATTTTACAAAGTCCACTCAGACAAAGTCCAACAAGGCCAATAGTCCACTTTTGTCTGCAAGCGCAAACTTCACAGGCAGTTTTGTTGCTTGTTCTCGTGAAGCGTAAAGTTCCAACATTTTTCCTTAATCTCTGCGGTGGAGTTTATTGCGGATGATTCTCATTTGGATGCCAGTTGCGTGATATGTGTGTATTTATGTTTCCACAGCCGCACCTTAGTTTGAGACAAAAGCCAGAAAAGTTGGGATGCTGTGTAAAACAGAAATAAAACAGAATGTGATAATTTGCTAATCTGATGTTTCAGTTGTGCTGGATCTCCCATGAAACCACTGTCTCCAAGTCCTCCATAATGACTGCCTTCTATATGAAGCCTGAGCAGCTATGTACGTCTGCTACCCCAGAGGATAACTGGTGCTGGTAGTCATGATGTTGCTACAGTTGGCTATGTTCTGTCAGTACTGAACATCTACTACTATCTACTGGATTTTAAGATGTATGCCATTTATTCCACCAGGGTCAAATCTCACAGTGAAAGTGAAATATAATTTGTGTATCTGCCTTATGATTGGGATACGCTCCAAAATGTAATCAGGCCCTGAATGGCCCACATGACGCCCTTCTGTCAAGGTGCATGAAAATTCTTCGCACTTTAACCTCAATCCTGCTGTCTGACAGACAAACAAACCAACAAACAGGACCGAAAACATAACGTCATCGGCGGAGATAAATATACCCGGAATGTGGACTTGGATGTGTTTTACTGGCCAATGCCGCAGGGTGCCAGATGATGTTGGATGGCGTTGCAGCAGAAACCGACCCATGTTCGTCTGCTCCATGACCCTGCGCCTGTGTAGTGGTGTCAGTGAAATGAATGAGGAGGCTGTGTTTTTTTTTATATTTTTTTCCGTGTTATTGTCGCGCTGAAAGCAGCCTAACTGAGGACATGACTAGCAAGAACACTGGTCATCAACATGTCAGGCTTAAAACATAAATGCAGAGATTCATGGCAAACCCAACGGTGCAGAGCATCAGTTCAGGTGGAGCATTTTCTTTAGCTGACTGACATTCAAAAGCATAATCCTTTGCTTTGAATGACACATTCCTTCACACAAGTGTCATGCCAAGCTACGATGATGCTGATGCTGGCAAACAAACTGCAGAGAACTGTGAAAGCTCAAGTTCTGCAGGGCTCCAACAGGGGGGGGTGGATCATGTTTTCATCAGTGGGTATTTCATTTGTGGAATGACAGACGCTGTGTTCTTGTTTACTATCCCGCCCCAGTGATTGACTCAGCTGGCCAACCCCGCTGCATTTCTGCCATATCAGAATGAGAGATGAGAGACAACAAGCTGGAACGTATATAGAAAAATGATAGAGAGCAAAGAGAGACAGATTTCACAAGACAGAGATAAAGAGAAAATACATATTTTTCCAACATTTCATAAAAAAGATTCACCATTGGCCTAATTGCCTGAGCTGATGATGATTTTTCAGCGATAGTTTTGAGTTGTTTAGATAATTCCATCAAAAAATTTGATAAAATATATAATAATATATATAAATATAATTTGCATACAGCCATATTAGCAGCACTTCACCAAAGTACAGTCACGGTTTTGGCATTTTAAAATGTCATTTTTCCTCGGGTTCCCCTCCGCAGTTTGGTCATTCGGTCAAAACTTTGGCGTGCTGATCCTCAAACGGTCCTAAAGTGGCTCTGAATGCTACTCTCTCTCCTGCGAGGAGTCGGAGGAGTTAAAGGCAGACTCCTCCGCTCGACTGTGAAGCTCTTTTGTGCACACATTCACAGGAGGAGGAGTGACAGAGAATGTCGGTGTGGGTTTGTGCATGCTGCTGCCGCTCAGCGCAGACAGTTCCAAGAGTTTCACGGTGAGTTTGTGTCCGGCGTTTCTTCAACTGCCCTTTTTTTCAAGCTTTGACAGCAGTTGAAGAGCTCAGTCGTCAGCCTGTGTCCAGTTTGTCCTCTGCTCTCATTAACGCCGGAGAGAAAAGTTGTCACAAATTCAGCAGCTGACGCCTTTGACAACATGTGAGTAGCATGCTCAGGACTGTGGATGTGGAGATTTGCAGCGAACCAGAAACTTGATTTTTCACTTTATCTGAAAATGCACTTCAGTACTTATTGACATCAGGTTGTCTATTATCCAAACACTTGGCCACATGGCGTTTCATATGTTAATCTTTTGTTTTACTGTTTCAGCCACACTGACATGGAAATTTAGCCTTTCAAGTTTAATCTTTTACAAATGCTGGTGAGACATGCAGGCACAGTCTGTTTTTAATGGCTTCAAGGACAATTTATAATTTTGTAGCTTTGGCCATCATTCCTATCAGGAACAATAGCATCGTACTTACCAAGTTAATTGCTGAGACCTGAGTATTGGTGGCAAGTCTGGATGGGGTACAGGTGTTAAATAAACCTGCAGGTGGAAGAAAAAAATGAATGCAAACTTTGGAAATGTTGCCCAAACATCCATCAGATTTTGCAGACTGACTTCCTGGTTCGACTGTGGTGAACTTTGGTGTCGCGGCGTAGAAGAGTTCCCAGACCTCGGCAATTATTTATGAGCCACTGTCGGGAAATCTAGAAACAAAATGAGTCAACTGTCCCTGATTTGTCTTTGTAAGCTTCATTTCTGATGCCTTTGAGTTACTGTTTATCGAAAGTCCAAGATGCATTTCCCTGTGTGGAGAAGTGGCAGCCCAGGTGTGTGTGTGTGTGTGTGTGTGTTGCACATTCTCTCCAGGAGGTTAATACTTCTACTTCTTTGATCCATACACATTAGTCACAGGGAGATGTCCATGTTCCCGTCCCCCCCCCCAGTCTTAACTTATCAGACAGAATGCAGAGTTGACCGTGCCTTCCCTGTTGGGCACAGACGATTTGTTGCTACATCCTTGCAGTAAGAGAGTGAGGTTCAAATGAGTCGAGTCAAATTTAACTCTGTATTTGTGTTGCCTGCAGAGCTGCAGAGGGGTGGGGTTGGGGGGCTTACATAATCTTGGTGGAGATAGAAGTTGATGCAATAGAATGATATCACTGCTGAGACTGTTTCGTCCCAACGGGTGATTGAGATTCAAATGGTCCATAGGTCCAAGAGTAGCTCAAGTTGCAATAGAGCAGTAAATATACACAGACAATAGTGAAGTGTAGCCATTCCTAAACCTGTGAAAGCACTGCTGTAGAGATTTTCACAAATTTGACATTATAGCTGCCAGTATTGAATGATTCCTGTTCATTAAGGGTGTTGCTTCACTTGGTTCTTCAGCAACTCTCAGCTCAAAATAATTATCTAAATATTCATTTTAAGTTCCCCAGCTCAAGTGTTGCCATCGCCCTTGTGCCTTCACTTGTCCCTGTAGAATTTAACAGCCCTCAAATGGGAATGATGATATGATACTTATCTATATCTGGTCGGGAAAATCTTTTTGATTGAACAGCAAGGAGGTCTGAGTCAGTTGCAGAGTTGCAGTCTTGATCTTGCTCATGGGTCCTTCAGCAGGATGAGATAGGATAGCACCATCAACTTCCATCCCTCAGTTGATGGTCTTGGGTTTGTGCATTCTGCAGATGTTGCTATGTTCACCATATTGTTCCAGATGAGCTGTTCCGTGACTAGATGAGATTAATTAGTACACATTTGTGTGAGTTGATTTGAATGTGAACATCAGGATCTGGACAACAGCACTCCACCTCTGCTGATATCTGCTGAGCTGAATATTCTGCTATCTGACACGTCTCAGCCGACTCTGACAAGCATCCCCTTGATGCTAAAAGCCAACACGCTCCGTGAGAATGTGACCTCATCGAAACATGGACATTGTCAGGCTGCGGCGTTGCTCCAAGAAGATGCAGAGGTGAAACGTCTGGTCCTTTGTGTTGGCAACAGGCTCCCATATCAATCCCTCAGTCTGGTCTGAGGCTTTGGGGAGGATTAGGCTGCTTTGACTCCAAACTCTGCTCAGTTCCCATTGCATAACAGCCAAGACAGAAAAATAAAGGCCTTCTAGGAAGGACTGCATTGGACACAAAGAGAGAACAAGTGCCTTGTGTTGTGGAGTGTCCCCGTTTGGTCCCTGTCTGCAGGGGCACAGGGACAGGGATTTCTGCTAGGCGACAGACACTGACTGTGGGGCAAGTGTTTGTGTGCTACACCAAATATGGGAGTAACTTCTCAGGCAGAGGTTATTTAGCGGTTACTAACTTTTGGTACAACCCTGATTCCAAAAAGTTAGGACGCTGTGTAAAACATAAAAAAAACAGAATCTGATACTTTGCTGATCTTTATTGACAAATACTTAATTGAAAACAACACAAAGACGACAATACATTTAATGTTTGACCTCATCAGCTTCATTCATTTTTGTAAATATCTGCTTATTCTGAATTTGATGCAGCAACACGTTTCAAACAAGTTGGGACAGGAGCAGCAAAAGACTGGGAAAGTTGTGGAACGCTCCAAAAACACCTGTTTGGAACATTCCACAGGTAAACAGGTTGATTGGTAACAGGTGATAGTATCATGACTGGGTATGAAAGGCTCAGTGGTTCACAGCGAGGATGGAGCGAGGTTCAGCACTTTGTGAAGTGGATTGGATAAAGGGGATGACTGCATGGACTCAGGAACACTTTGTAAAACAGCGTCCCAAATTTTTTGGAATCAGGGTTGTGCGTACAAATCCTTGAAAGATGAATTTCATGAATTTTTGTAATTTAACATGAGTATTGTAAAGCTCTTTGCAGGACATTGCTAATCCCGGAGGACAGAGTGCTAGTTATCTGCCGTCCATAATGTGTGGGGATGAATGACTGGTCTGTTACCTCCTCGCAGATGCAGCTTGTCGCCAGCTGTTGGCCAGACACTCTCTTTTTTTTTCTCCAGCCATCTTTACACAGCTGATCTGGCTAAAAATGCCATAGCAGAGCCAGGATATAATTAATCATGATCACTTTCCACAAGCCCTTCTCACAAAATCTGCTTTAAATGTGTCTTTTATCCATTGATGTCTGTGGAAGTCCTTTAGAAATCACTTTATCTTGGTCAACAATAAACTTTTTCCGGATTGTGCGATATTTAATTAGGACGTTATTAAGTTTGTTACGTTGACATGATTCAGTTAATAAGTTTAACTTTGCTAGCTTAACTGCTGTTTGACTCTCAGCTGAAAACAGTGGCAAACATTCATCCACACATTTCTCACAGGTGATGGAATCCTTATTGGGCTTTATTTGATT
Organism: Chelmon rostratus; assembly: GCF_017976325.1. Classification (NCBI taxonomy): domain Eukaryota; kingdom Metazoa; phylum Chordata; class Actinopteri; order Chaetodontiformes; family Chaetodontidae; genus Chelmon; species Chelmon rostratus. Next base: position 22,817,892 of record NC_055670.1, on the reverse strand, counting down.
GCTTTGCAAAGGCACTTGTACAAGAACTGGTCCCCCCTGATCCTTGTCCTGTTTGTATTTTGTAGACACTAGGAAACAAGTAAAAGAAGGAAAAACAAGTACAGAGACAAAGACCAAAAGTTGCACCTTTTTTATTAGGCACCACTGCCTTGTTCGGGGTGTGCTATTGGCCTGGGGTATCCTTCTGCATGGGTCACTTAGCTTACTAAATAGACCCCTCCTGAGCCAAGGGGTGGATGGACACGGGAGATGAACTTTACAAGGAGAAAGGGACTAAGTTTTCAGCATGAACTCAGACGCTTTCATTTTGGCTCCATTGGGAACACTGGCCTCTCCTCCCTTGTTATTATCTTTCTTTTTGAAGAGACTTCTATTCATGCACGAGCCCTTCCTGGTCTTTGTCAAAACACTGTGTTCTTCACTTAACAAGAAGAGGCAGCGCTATACTGTCCACTATACTGCCAGTAAAATCAAGGACCACATACTGGCCAAGTCCCTTTCTCTCAGTTGGTTGATTTTCATCAGTTGGTTTAGGGTTGCAGATGGTGGCGCAGGGTCAAATGGCTACCCAGACTCAGCCCCCGATGGTGGTACGTAAGGTTTAATCATGTGTGCCTACCAATCAGCACAAAGCCAGGAAGTAAAGGGCCAGGTGAGGGGTCATTGCACTCGTCACTCTTGGAGTTGTTCAGGGCGCCTGCATGGATGGAGTTAGGTTGTGAAGAGATAGTGAGAACGTCTGTGAGTGTTTCGCCGTCCAGTTCATCTTTTCGCTCCGTCATCATTGCATCGTGTTCTGTAGACAGGTGGTGCTTCTTGTTCTTGCATTTAGATGCAGACTTGTTGTAAGAAAGGTGTAAATGTCAAATCTTTTGAAGAAGTATATAATGTAATATACTGATTTATTTTTTTTAACTACTTTTACTTGACCACTCCTGCATTATGTTCTTGTGCTGCAAAATGCTCTAAAAACACCCCCTGAATAAGGTCAGAGGAATACCTCTTTTATTGGGACAATGTTTTTTTTACCCTCAAGCTCTGCTCCTCTTCCTCCGTCCATCTGTGAGTCTGTCTTGCATTTTGAAAAGTGAAGAGTAGAAGTCATTTGGGACACTGGAAAATTCTACATCCCAACAACCACCAAGTTTCTGTTGCCTGGAGGTATTCAAAAGATTCTTGACACCCTCCGTAAAGAATCGCATGAATACAGCTCTGACACCAGGAAATAGCTGATCAGGAGCACGGCCAGCTTGTGTCTGAAGCAGTTAGCAGGATTTTGATTAGAACAAGAGCTGATGAGAGTTGCTTTAAGGAGGATCTGCGTAAATTATTGAGGCAAAATTAAGTGGCCCTGTCTTTGCAGTCTCTCCAGACCACGGCTAGCAAGAGTTAGCCCATCAGCGTTTCGCCTCACCTCTAGAGTGAGATGGCCACAAACAGCCGGTTGATCAAACGCTCTCCTCATTTAGCCCTCGAGATTTTCCTTACGCAACCCTGCTGCTAACGACCGCTAATGACTTTTCCCGAGACGCAACCTCACCCAGAGTGGAACGTAATGCTGTGCATGGATGAGCTGTCTGGCTGATATATAGCACGTGGTGTCTGTGTTGGTTATATCTTCTTTTGTGTTTGTTGTCAGTGGTACTTATGATGATGATGATGATGAGTTCATATTTCTGACCAACACTGGCGTCAGGTTACTGGTGGCAGGTTACAGCAAATGTTGCACAGCAGTTTTCAGTACTGAGGCCATGATGCACTTGATATGTAAGATTTTATTTTATAAATTGACTTTGTGTTCAACTTTAAAGTATCTTTGTGGAGTGCAGACAATACTTCCTGTAGCCATGCCGTAAGGGCAGTGTTGGCCGGTTTGAAGGTGAAGAGTATCAATCAATATCCTCCCCCCTGTTCCAAATCGCCCTCCATTACCTTGTCCTTTGTTTCCCCAATCCTAGCGAGTTTGCACTCACACACATTGATTCAGTAATCTTTCATGTATATTTAATGAGCTGCAGTGCAAGTGTTCATTAAGCCAGAACAAGTTCCTGTACTTACATTTGACCAAGCATTTTGGGGCCATGGATGTTGCCAACAGTTAAACTGTGTTTAAATGTCCTGTATATTCTGGTGTGCTTCTGCACAGATGCACTGAGAATACTCATTCATATCTTTCAGTTTCTTTTGATGTGTTGTTATTTTGTATGTTAGATGGTGTTTCAGTTTTAAAAAATACTGCAAAATGAGTAATTTTGCCCTCACAACCAGTAAGACAACTGTTGTGTTGCTTTGTATTATCAGGTCTGCTTCATGAGCTCCCCGTTGACTCATCAGCCTCCTCTGATTTTCACAAGTCAAATGAATCCCCTCAGAAGATTTAATGGCCTTGTGTGTAGATCATTACTTTAGGCCACAGTATTACTTTAATAGCTGTACTTGAGCCCTCTCATACATTGAAGGCATGCTTTGTTGCCAAATCAATAGCTCAGCCATTAACTTTCACCAAATATGGCACAAGGCTATACTTACATACTGCTATACTGTATCACGGACAGCTACTGAAGCTCTTCATTCTCTCAAGCTTTAAATGTAAATACACTTTGTTCTTGTTGGGCTATTAGTGGTTTAAGCGGTTGAGGCCTGAGGGGACGGTCTCAGAAAATGTTTCATCATTGCTTTTTATTAATGTCACACTTGTGGCCAGTAGACATGGACCCCCAACTGTTTTGGAATGCCCACACACACTCATGCACAAGCACGGAGTAGCACATGGTGTGTTTATCCATGTAAGCTACGGAGGAAACATGCTATTTCCGCTGTAAAGGGGGCTCTATTGCCACAGGGGTCAGAGCTCAGAGTTCAAAGATCAAGAGGTCACACAGTTGCACCATCTGGCCGACAGAACCTCAAAATATCTGGCAGCACTCTCCATCTGCAATATCTATATATATATATATATATATATATATATATATATGTTTTTTTTTTGCCTGAGCGAACAGTTTAAACTCCTCATACAGCATCCAAAGATCATGATGTGCTTGTTGATAACTTCCTGACAGTCTGCAGGGATAGATGCTAATATTTTTTAAGTTCTTACCCTTAACGTACCCTTAAATTTGGTAGTATATTTTTGGTGGCCCAAATGTAAACTTCAGTAAAAACAATACAGAAAATGCCTTTCTTAACTGTGGAACTTGAATAAATGTTGAACAGGTGTATTGATAAAGTTTTGGCTTTTTACTCGCAAAGGTTTTATTGCACTTACAGTAACGAGCATCGTTGTTGGAGCTCAGCCTCCGCATAGAGAGCAGATGAGATGCTGTAGCATGATAGGAAATTACACCGAAATGTTAAAAGTACCAACAAAAGAACTGCTGATGTTGGAGCTTATCAGTACTATGGTCTATAATTATCTAGGCCCAGGACCTGTTTAATACCTGGTTTGGATGCATCTGCCTCACGCATGCTCTCTCGCTCCCTCCTGCACTGTCACTGTCAGTCAGTCATGTCTGCAATAAAAACATTACAAAAATCAGTAGAAAACCTATAATATAATACATTTAGTTTTTTCACAGTTTACCTCCTGTGTTTCTGCTTCTTCTGTAAGGATCACGTTAGTAGTTTGAGTGGGCTTCATAAAGCCGTACTTCAGTGGCCCTGGCCCCAGTAGCTGGCTGGTGATGAGCACTGGTTGCTGTTTTCGTTGAGTGTTGAACCAAAAGGTCCAAATGAATTGCTGCGTTGGTGAAGACAGCTTGAGGATTTATTTTTTTTAATTCAACCTTTATTTAGACAGATAATCTCAATGAGACACGCAGTCTCAAAAGAGACCTAATAAAACTCAGAGCCACACAGTGCCACCTTTTGTGGCCACCGGGCCATGATAACTATCAAATCCTGGTCTCTCTGCTGCCTCTCTCTAAAACAGTTTTTTCCCATCTCTAATGAAGAGGATGTAGTCCCATCGGTCATTCCAGACTAGTTAGACTAGTTCACTCTCCCCTGCTGTGGTATAATTAGTTAGGCCTATGGGGTCGGGATTGCAGACATTCTCCTCTGACTAATGTGCTTGGGATCACAGAGCAAGCATTTACCTCCTGGGGAGTATACAAACACAGCATAGTGCACACACACACACACACATACAGTGTAAGATATCACACATAAATATGCCCTGTCTTATCACATGAAGGAACACCGTCAGACGTTATTTGTAGAGGCTTACGCATGCTCATTTCAGCCAAATGAAAACAGCAGCAGACATAGCAGCACACACAGAAGCAGTCTCAACATAAATAGCCTGCTCGCCGTAAAAAGTCTCACCAGTGTAAAGTGACGGATTAGATTTCCTGTAATACAAATGGGGATTCTGTGGATCGCTCATCAGTCACGTCGTCTCTGAAGTGAAGACATGAGCTACTTAAAGAGGGCTGGCTAAACTGGGCTGTCCTTTGATGTGAGAGTGGGACCATAGCACAGCTGGCCCCATCGCACTCGTTACCATCATCATCATCACCATCATCGCTAAAGGAACAGAGTGAGGGCCAAGGGGAAGGATGCAGGGGGACAAAGAGGGAGAGAAAAGGAGTTGGTGTCACAATCTGTGAGTCGAATGAGGGAAAACCACAATCCATAATCATGTAACTTCCACTGAATTTGCCCAAAATGAGAATGCAGATGGAAAAAAACGTCAGTGGAGGCCAAAGTCACATTCATCGCGATCAGCCACAATGACCAATGTGCCTGTTGTCAATTGTTCTGCATTGTGTTGTGCAATAGTAAAGTGACTGTCCTGCATGCTAATGTGCACAGATGGCTCGGTGATATGAACTTGACCACAGACCGCAGAGCTTTCAAACTGTGGGAAAAAGGTTGTGTTTTGTGTGTAGGCCTCCGTGTGTGCATTTGTAAACCATCTTCCACCCCAACGAACAACTACTATAAATCATCTCCGTCTTACTTCATCTATCACTTTTAGTCTCTACCAGTATAAGGAGCCCCTTTTATATTCTCTACAAATCAGATCAGCAGCCACTCGGTGTATTCATCTTTCTATTTTTTACCCACGGAGCATTTCTGTTTTCTCCATCTGCCTGCAGCAGGGTGGAGTTTTCTGACTGCTTCCTAGCTCGGAGAGAGCTCGTTAAACGGCTGTTGTTGGACCAAGTAACTCTTTCCATTACATGAGTGTTTCAACACCAGTGGGATAAAGGAGGGACATCTCTGTGCATGTGTGCATTGGAAAGGGCTTATTTCTACAGATGGCCATGTGTGCCTTATGTTTTTCAGCAATTTTTTTTTCCATCTGTAGCATAAAAATGTCTGGAATATTGGAATAACAGGTCTTTTAGTAACATGCAATGGAGGCTAGTAATCCTCAAGGAGGAGGGTGTGCAAGAGAGAGTAAGCTACAGGACTGATGTCATTCTATCAAACTCTATAGTCTGGGTTTCAGCGTCTCCTAACCCCCCTCCTCCCACATACACTGTCAAACAGGCTGTTGTGATAGACCTCCCACATACGCACACACAGCAGGGGCAGCCTTTAGACTAGTGCGAGCCACTGAACAGCCAGCAACAGCAGTAGCTGTCCTGATCCGGCCACACAGCAATCCAGGAGAGGGAGGAGAAGAAGGAACAGTAGCCAAGACCAACTCCCCTAACTCTTGCTGTAATCCCCCATGTCCCACCCGGGGACTCCTCTGCAGGGCTTTTCCCAGCTTAGATTGGGACCGTACGTTCGTCCACTGCTCACACAGGTAGGGGAACCTCCTCCTGTGGAGGTGTTTCTGCTGTTTCCTTTGACAAGGCTGTGATTTGAGGTGACTTGTTGAAGTTTTGTTGTTCAGACTTTCAGGATGTGAAATCATCTGAACTGTGTGACTGATGATCCTAATTGCGTGAGTTAAATTTTGGCTACAGGGCGGATGATTATAAAGGTACTGAAATGGAGAAAGATAGAGGAGCTCTGCTTTTACGACTTATGTCTATGTTTAACGGCATGACTGAGGCATTAAAAGTCTGTGGCCATGTGGAGGGGAGAGCATGCACAGCCCCTAACTTGATACTTAAGCAGTTTCATGAGCTATATAAATGTGTAATGATGACTTGATTTGGAGCCTCATGTCTTAGCAGCTAACTTTTTAGTGAAGATGTTGACTTGAGTGGAGAATTCACATTAACAGCTACCAAACATCACAACGTTTCTACCATAATTGGCTATGATTTGTATGGATATACTGACCTGACTAAACCACAGGTACAAACACGAAACCACTATCAGACTAGACATGTTCCTGGCTATCATCGCCTTTATTTCCTACATATGGTCCACCAGTGTACCAATCAATGTAAAGTCACTAATGGGTTAGTAGAAACTTGTGCTGTGCTTTTCTGTGACATCAGATTTGTTTCCACCAGCAGCCTGACCGTGCTGCTGTTACAGTGCGCCATTCCCTTGGCAAGTTGCCCCGGGCCAGCCGAGGAGACCTTGCAGTACCCAGCTTGTGTACGCCCACTAAGCTCCATTACAGAGCCCCGTATTCACTGAAGCTGAGATGAAGATATCTATAAGTTACAGAGACACAGACAGTTTCTTTGTGCAGCTCCTTTCCCAGCTGTAGAGTCTGATTTGGTTATCAGGACAAGCCTCGTCATGGGTTAGGAGGTTTCTTGGGAACTTTGAAGGACAGTAGAAGACCAGGTATTCTTTTTCTCTTTGCCACCCTTAAGTACGTATGGCTACACAAACTTTTACTCAATGGTGTGGGGGATTGAGGTAGTTGTGATTTTTTCAGCCATTACATTTTTGAAGAACAGACTCATATTTTAATCGCCTTTGATCACGTAAAAATATTGATAAATCTGTCTGTATTGGTGCCCAGTGTTGGCACTGTGAGAGAATGCGGAAGGAAGGAAAAAAGAGTTTACTTGATATAAACTTGTGTGTGTATGTGTGTTTGAACCTTTTCAGTGTGACTGTAAGCGTGTTGAGCTTTTGTTTTGCTTTGGGCTTCGGAGGCCAAGGAAAGCCTCCTGGCCTTTACTCAGTGAGGCTGATTTTCCAGTGATGACTAAATTCTTCTGACTGGTGCACCCTACTTCCTCTTCACTGGACTTGGGTATAGCCGTGTGTGAATGTGTATGTGCACGGGTGTGCTTGTGCATTTGTGTTCAGTTAACACAATCTACATCGCTGTTTTCCATCCCAGTTTATGAGTTAACAAATCGATAGATTAAAAGACTGTGACGTATATTCATCCACCCGTTTCCTACATCAGGTCATCCTGTTCACAGCTGTGGAGATCATAAGCACATAAAATGAACAACTGATCAATCCTCTATTATGCCAGTATCCCGTAGGTGGCACAGATTAATCCAACTAGTTGGGAAAATGCAAGGCAGGCTCCTGTTATTTCATCGTTTTTTCCAGAGTGCATGCCATAGACTCGGCTCATTTCCTGAAGCTGGCAGAATAGGTGGACATGAGCCAGTATTTAATTTAACTGCAGCTATTTTGGCCATGCCCACACAATCTCCTGATACCCCTGCGTCTCTTGATGATAGTTCCTCATTCTTTGCTTTTTAATTGTTGATAAATCCTGTGTGCTTATTTAGAGGATTGTGCAGGATTCATTACATTTACAGGATTTATTTCTGTAATGGCCAAGAGTACTATGGCTCTAAAAACTTAAGGGTTGTGCAAGGCTGAATGATTGTTGATTGTTGTATTTGGCTGAATCTGATTCTAATGAGCCTCTCTTATACTTGTTTGTTTTAGAAGTCATCCATACCCAAGGACCACTGGACGGCAGCCTCTACGCCAAAGTTCGCAAAAAGGAGTCTGTCGAAGGAACAGTCACAGCGAATGGCCTCCCACCCACTGCTGTTGAACACGCCCTACCTGCGGTTGACCATGCCTTGTCAGTGAGCAGCGACTCAGGAAACTCTACTGCCTCCATCAAAACTGACCGAACTGATGAAGCGGCATCAGTCCCTCAGACTTCCACAGTGAGCCAGACACATGTTCCTATAGGTGAGGAGCAACCCGCAGTCCATCACCACGCCCCAACTCCACAACAGCCAATCAGTCCTCAAGAAAAACAGGAGCTGGAGCAGCTGCTGAGTGGCTTGGAGGGGCCCATGCATCGACAGGGATACCTGTCCACCCCGACCTCTGCTGTTGGAGGCATGCTTCACTTGGTGCCTGCCCAGGTCCACGTCAATGGGCACAGTAGCATTGATCGTGAGACGGACATTTTAGATGATGAGCTGCCTACAAGTCAAGAAGGCAACAGTGTGGACAGTTTAGGGACATTCTCCTCCACTGATGGTCGGGCTACACCAGCTGATCTTTACTACCAGTCTGAATCAGTCATCAATGGCCAGGACCATGTGCCATACCTGGAGCGCAGTGTCCCAGAAAAGCCTCTGGAAACCGTCCAGCTACAGGTTGGCATATCCAACAAACCTGTCACTTTGACCCAAAGTGATTCAGCCCCATCCTCGGGTAATTACATGGCTACCCAGAATGGCAATTTGTACCGCTCTCAGTCATTTGGTGCAGAGCCAAAATCTATGCCACAAGCTCCCACCCGCACCACCAGTAGCAGGGATGCCGTCCAGCGTGGTCTCAACGTTTGGCAGCAGTTTGGTGTACCTGAGGAGCCAGTAACTGAAGGCCTTACTTTTAGTCCACCTCCTTCTGTAGCAGCGATGCCCAGCCACCACAGCCTCCCCCAGTTCCCTCATCGCCACAGCGCCTCCCAGCAAGAAATTGAGCAATCCATTGAAACCCTGAATCTTCTCATGTTGGACCTGGAACCGGGCCGTTCACTAGTGCCAAAGTCCCAAAGTGCACCACTGCGGGAAAACAGTGTTGTAGTGACCACCCAGCCGTCCTTCTCCCAGAGCCAAACTAGGCCCTCCTACCAGGCTGATGCCGCCATTCATACCCACTTTTCTGGCCCCAAGTCCAGCCTGGCCAGCCACTCATCACCTGCTCAGATGTCACCCGGGAAACCTGGTACACCAGAGCCTGCACCTGTCCAGGGATCTCTGAGTTACACCTCTGAAATGGCTGGAACCAGTCCTTCCTCACAAGCCTCCCCCACTGTAGCTGGTCACATCCAGCTCAAGCCCATCAACACCTACCCACCAAGCACACTGTCCCAGTCTGCAGAGGTCTCTGAGCCCCAGAGAAGCCCTAGTGCTGCCTCAGCATCACCTCAGCCAAGAGATAGTGAGCCAGATGAAGTCTTCAATGTTGAGGGTCTGGTGGCCCAAAGAGTGGCTGGTAAGAACTAATTTAAGTCATTTCACCTTGATTCTAAACTCCAATAATGACCTCAGCACCTTTAATTGACAAAGAATTACCCGTCATCTAGCAGCAGGCTGCACCTTCATAAGTATTTACACGATCTCACAGATTTCTTTAGTCTGCTCAGAACAATAAAATGTTTGCCCAGAAAATCAAAACCAAACTTAAAATCCAATATTACACTGTTCACTAGACCTAGCCTGTCATAGACAAGGGTATTGGCCTTGACCAGTGGCTTGTCCCACAAAGAACAATTGTACGCCTGGAGTGGTACAGTCTGTGGGAATATTGGATTTCAACTTTGGTTTTGCCTGTGGCAACACTTTCATAATTCTCAGCAAACTGTAGACAAATTTTAAAAAATACATTTGAAGATACTGGAAAACAGGTTAAAACAATTTTTGACATCATAACGTTTGTGTTAGGATCACTATGTTGTATTGTTTGCTGTCCCAGTTGTGTGTAATCTCTGTTTTTGTGGCAGCAAATGCAGGACAGAACATTTACTGTACTGTTGATGAGCCATGTACTGTACACACATACTCTTGGAAAACACTGTTCTGCTTTTATCTCATTTCCTGAATGTCACCTCATCAGTCCCCAAACAGGAAGTGCTCTCTTCAGTCCAGCAGGTTGACTGTCCCTAGATAAGCACATCAGACATCCTGCACAGCAGCAAGAAATGGAACAAAGTCAACATAAAGCATTGTGATAGCTGGGCTCTCAGATAACGAATGCCAGAAAGAGGTTTTCTAGAATCAACAGTACGGTTCACTTCACTTTACTGCCATGCAAATGTAGAGTGTTGCAATACTGAATGCTAGTTTCACACCATTAGGAGCTGGAAATGTAGCATACTGTTTGAGTGAAGTAAATGAGTCCCATGTCAGATTGCTTTTTAGTTCCTCTATCATAAAAAAAATCCTAATTTTTATGACTTGTTTGGATACAGTTAAGCCAAAACTGTGTCACTTAACAGAAACCAAGTGTTGATGTCAAACCTTTGATAACAGGCATGAGCATCCTTTAAATAAGTGGAAAATGCAGGTTATCTTCTTGTTCTCTTGTTCTTATGTCATAGGCGGGACTTCACCTTCTTTGTCTTCCTTTTCCTAGTTTTGTCATCATCATTCTTCTTTCTCTCATCATTCATCTGTTTACCCAGAATACTCGGCTCGTGTCCAAAGTGTCATCCCCAGCATGACCTCTTCTCAGTCTGAGCACCGCCGTTCTCACTCCCTGTCGGGTTGGTTCTCCCATCCTGTCTGAAGGAACACTTAAAAACAAAAAAGGACAGGTCCTTTTTTGCAAGTGTTCCTTCGATCCGAGTTCAAGTCTGCACCTGCTTTGCCTTTGAGTGTGTTGCCCTTTGGTTTGCATCTAACAATTTCTATTTTTTGTTCTTGTTTCACTTCCTCTTTCTCTCTTCCACACTTACATTTTCCTCTGGCATCTGGTTTGCGGAGCAGCATCAGCATAATCATCAAACTAACTATTGATTCCTCTCTGGATACTTAACTCACCCTTCATTCCTGTTTGTTCTGAGTTGCTTTTTTCTACCTCAAGGTTAGGGAATTACCGCAACTGTGGCATAGAGAAAAAAACCCAATTGGATAATGTTAAAGTTTCACAAGAACGAGACAGGGGAAGCACAAAGGAGGCTCTGTCCCTTGCCAGGAGAGTGCATGTCACAAGATCCATTTTGCCAAACTCGGCGAACAATACCCAGGCCAGGATACACTGGCCTCATTCAAGACTGCTTTTTTCACTTGCACTATTTTGAAGATTTACAAAGCCACACAAAGGACACCAAATCTAAGAGAAAGACCACAGTCCTAGTTGGAAACATCACTAAAGCTGTATGTGTCCACTGGGAGACAGCGACCACAATGCAGACAGGATTGTTCGGTGTAGGGCCCGAGGGTGTCAGGGGCCAGTCTGGCCTCTTTACCGCAGACAGCAATATCCTTTTTAGTGATGCAGCGCAATGTCGAAGTCAAGTGTTCCAGAGGAGATCTTGGATTATAGAGGAATGAGGTCATATCAGCAGTCATCATGGTTTTTTTATCCTACAAGTAGTATTCACACAAATGTCATAGTAGTCTGATTATAAAGAAACTACCTAATACAATTCCCTCATTGATCTGAAGTGACCTTGCTAAGTGCTTCTCACTCTTACCTTAGACAACCTCTTTCAGTCGCACATGTGGAGACAGTAGTTTCTCTCCCTTAAAGAGAACAAAAAAAGGGATCACCTATCAAGTTTATGTTTTTTGAATCAACCCCATGCTTATCCACACGATGACTGGATTTTAAATAGCTGAGAAATGTCAGTCCTCGAGAATCTCCAGCCATCCCAGCTGGAAGCCATTAGCCGTCGCTAGGGCAACAGCGCAGTGTTTGACAGTACTCTGCTGTAGAGCAGTGCATCGTGGGTACATCTGGTCCTCAGTTTCCAGGCTCGGTGTGATGGTGGGTGTGTTTCTGACTACATGCTTTTCAAAGTTGTCAGTTCCAACATTTTTTGACCAACAACCCTGCCAACAAGCTATTTGAAGCTGGAGGTAAATCCAGGACCCTAACAGATGGCATGACTGGCACTTGTTTATCATTAATTTCTTTCTAAAAACAATACCTGAAGTTCATTGATTTATTAACCATAACTCAATAATGGTAATACAAAACACATAAATGTTTGGAAGATGACTTTGAGGTAACAAAACTTAGAGAAAATCCTTTAAAACACCTCAGATTTTTTACTTATGTGGCAATGGCAGCTTCAACTTCATTCCTAACTATTTAACAGTTCAAATTTTCACAGCTGCTATCGCTAACGTTTCTCCACAGATATTTGGCTGGGATTTTGCTCCACTTCAAAGTGAAGCTGAGTGAAGGGGATATTAATATTTTCACAATTTCCATAACAGTCTGGCTCATGGGGCGTGTCTACGTGTTTTTCCATGTACGGAAAGGTCTGTCAGCGTCAAACTGAGAGAAGCCGTCAGTCACATGTCTGTCACTATCAGCTCAGTTTCTCCATGAGATCATTTCTCATTTAGGTGTGAAAGAAAAGCTCTGAGACATAAACAGTACGACAGCTCCAGGTCCGCCACACATACTCATCCAACTGTTTCAGTGACAGAACTGAAAACCTCAGGAAAGTAGTGCTTTCACAGGATAAGCCGCCTCAGCACAAACACCACAGAATTTATTATCCCCAGTTTCTCCAAACCTATCGCACTTCCCTTCTTTCTCCCATTAACCTTCATCTTGTTCCAGAGTGCAGAGCAGCCAGTGATAGTCTTTCACTTCGGCCAGAATTTCATGCTTTGCTACCTCGACCCGCCAGTCAATGGCATTGCATATTAGCTTAAAGCTCTTAACTCAAATCCTGTTTGTTTTATGCTGGTAGCTTTCTCTCTCTCTCTCTCTCTCTCTCGCTTGTTGGCTCTCTCAGTTCAAACCAGATTAACTGAATGAGCTTACTGGCTGCTTTGAGCTTCAGCCAGGTCTGGCCACATTGACGCATTAGATAACCAACAGTTTGCACAGTGTATCACAAAGTCGTGATCATTTGTGCGAGAGAACATCCCCCTGGCATTCCAAAAAATATTAACTTATTATACTTTCAGCTGATGTTACAATGGATGAACATGACTTTATGTAACATATTTCCAGCGTCACGTTTTTACACTTACAATAGTTTGTGTTTTTTTGTTTAGTTCTTGTGATTAATGGGCTTCAGTTTGATCAGCATTCATTAACCTTGTGTGTGTGTGTGTGTGTGAATGTTAATTTCAAACGTTTTAAGAACTACAGCCTCCTGCAAATCCTTTGCATTGTTTTGCACACGATGGCCTGTGCAGTGAGCATTCACAGTGGCTGACAACCATTAACCTCTGATGGCAGTGATGGAATTGCTGGAGGAAGGCAGTGTAATGGAGCGGCAGTGACCTGCCCTCGCTTCATTTTAACACTCACTCGCGTGTCGTCTCAGGTGTGCAGGCCCGTACAGTGTCCTTGGATGAGCCGACAACTCTGCCTCGCCGCCGCATCACCAGCGAGGGCCAATGCCAGAACAGTCCTGATGATGATCCCTCTCCTGATGTCCCAGTTCGCTCCCCCATCCGCTGTGTTTCTCCAGAGTTTGTCAACGCCATAGCGATGAACCCTGGGGGACGTCCTAAGGAGGTAGAAAGCGCACATTTTGGGACTTTTTCTTCGCATGTTGACATGTATATGTGTTTTTTCATGAGGTTGTTCTCCTCTCCAGAGACACATGCACAGCTACCGCGAGGCCTTTGAGGAGATGGACGGAGGCCCCATCAGTCCTACACCCACAGTTGGTGGTGAGGTGTTTCCCCAAACCCCTGCCTTCCCCATCTCGCCGCAAACCCCTTACTTCAACCTGTGTAAGTTCCCCCTTCGGCTGACAGAGGGCACTGTGGAGCTCAGGCATAGTTACTGTAGATATTCAAAATGATAATGCGATTTATATCAAATGATCACTGAAGGTTGTATTTAAAAATGGTACTATCCTTTCTTAAATTAGTCTTGAGATTTGTGTCCTTATGGAGTATGGCGGGTCGAATACTGTCCATGGGTTTCTGGTAACGAAAGGGATTTTTTATTTCTCTTCTGCACTTTAAAATTTAAACATAAATGGTTATGAATGTCATTCCCTTTTTTTAAGTGGAACGAAGGAAGTGTAGATTATCATGTGATACTGAACTTACTGTAGGAAAAGTCTTGTCAGAACTCTTGACAGTCACTGAAGGTACTTTATCTTGACTTACAATAATTTTTCTCTTTTTGTTCTTCATTTGGTACCACATATTCTGAGTAGTGAACAAATATCCCCACTATTCCCCTCATCTCACTTTCATTCAGATTGTAAATGGGCTGCATTTTCGACGTCCAGTGTCTGAGTGGGAAGGTGCAGCATTCTGGCCTTGTATTGGCTCATCAAAATGCCTGAGTGGCCACGTCTCATGAAGACTGAATCCCTCTTTTCTTACAAGAATGTCTGCAGTCATGTCCAAATGTCAAAAATGGACCAGTGTCCAAAATTCAGTTCTGGCCTGCAACTTGGATCGCGTCATTTTCATCTGTACTTTCTATTCAGCTCGTCTTTTATAGTAAAACTGTTTCACAAAGAGAAATAAGTTGAAGAACATGTTTGTTATTCCATAAAACAGAAAAGCAACAGATACACACACACACACACCCATCACCCCATCCTACCCTCTTTCAGCCTCCTCTCTCACGTACACTCCACACTAAAACAAGAGTCACGTATTAGGTAACGCATCGTTTGCCAACTCTACCAATTACCTCATCCAGTCCTCTTGCCTATCTCCCCCAGGGCACACCCATAAAAGCTAGTCGTAAAAACACACCATATTTTTAACACCCGATCTGTGGCGTAACATCCCCCCTCCCCTCAAAGTGGGAACATTGCGTACACAGTGACACAAAGCAGTAACCTCTTCTGAGATAAACAGAGAATGCTGAATATCCAATTCATCTGAGAAAACAAGTTCCTTCATTGTTTGTTTTTAATGGACCTCAAAATCAGATTATTTTCCCAGCTAAGCAGAAAATAAAGTTAACTGTCATCAGTTAACTGCCATTAGTTTTGCAGTTATTTGCAAAACTTGTTGAAAGTGCATGGTAAACTGATAATGCACGTGGCGCTAGATTTACTTCCCATTGCACAGTCATCTTGAGTAGTGTCCTCAAATCACATTCCCACATGTTTACTTAGCCTGTCCCACACACACCAGCCACGATTAAACGTGCAGCATCTAGGTTGCAAGTACAAAGAATTTATTTGGATTCTTTGGTAAGTGGAGGATGCACGTCTCTCTACCGGAGTTCCACTGTCCCACAACGTCAGCCAGTTGATCCCCAGCCCGTCCCTTCCCTCTGCCCGAGTGACCTTTTACCCATCACTTATCACAGCTCTGCACCGCTTTGGCATGAGAGCCACAAGAGAGCAGCACCGGCAACAACACACACACACACACAGTGAACAAACAGTTCACTTTGTTTGGTTCAAAAAGTAAAGAAACTGCAAGTCTTTTGGTAATAATTGGTGCAACATGTCATACTAGAAGATTACAGAGTCTACGGTCATGCTAGGGGCTGTGTCAGGTTCTGTTGGAAATGCAAATGTCAACATGCCAACATGCTCATGTTAATTAGACAAAAAGTTAACGATGTTTACCATCTTAGTTTAGCATGTTAGCATGCTAACATTTAATACTTAGCAGTAAACATGAGGTACAACTGAGGCTGATGGGAAAGACATTAGCAATCCACCCAGGCCTTGTTGATATATTTCACATATCTGAACCAAAGTGGTGGACCACCTGACCAATATCCCATCCCTAGAGCCATACAGCTAGCATGACTAACAACAGGGAACAACATGCAGTGGAGCTTGACATAGTCAGAAATGAACCACATGCAGACTCAAACACACATCTACAGACTCATACATACATGTTTAACACAGACATGTAATTATCGCAAACTTCCACTGTCTTAGCAGCTGCTGCTCTCTATGTTGCTGTTGTCATCTGTGTTTGGGTTCCTGTTGCTGCCTTGTTTCACCGCAACCAGCACCCTGCTTGCCCTCCCCCGACAGTCTTAATTACCCAGTCATTCATGTATTGTCCTTTGAAAATTGTGCTAGCAATGTGTTTGTTATCACAAGAGGCTTTTTTCCCTCCACATGATTGTTTGTGTTTACGCTGGAGGGGAATAAAGGAGTAGTTGGCACTCTAAAGGAAGACTAGATGTGTGAGACAGATGCATGAAGTGGAAAGATTTACATCAAACAGGTCTAAATATGATTAAGGCTCTAGGGGCGACACTCTACTCCTCATCTTTCCCTCCGGTGTTAATGTAGCAGAGACTGTGTCAAAATTCCTGCTTTTTTCATGGACACTGTTAACTTTGTGGCAACATTTGATTCAAAACTCCAGTCTGTAAATGCAACAGATTAAGTGAGGAATGGCATTTGTACCATTCTCCTGTCACATGATGAGTTCCTGGGGAAGCCTTTATGAATTCAGTTTGACCCGGCTCTGCTTTGATGTCAGCCTGTTTGACACACCTTATTCTGCCAGTGGTGGAGTGAGATGGCGTCACACAATGTTTGTCACATTGTGATTGGTCACATGCATGTTTTGCCCCATCAGAGCATGAGCGCACCCTTTTGAACATGCTGCTCTTGTGCATTAACCTGTGTTGATGCGTATCTATGTATTGTCTTGACAGCTATTTATCTGTATATTTGTGTATGATTATCATGACTGAAGGTCAACTTTAAACTGCCATTAGAAAGTACAGCATGTCATGTGGAAATTAAGTGTCTATCATGACATTGTGAACTTTTGTTGTGTTTATACACACTGGCATGATATTCTAATTTACTGATAACTCATTGTTAGACTGTGACAACAGGTAGCGGCTGTCAAGATGTCTCCGCTGTGTGATGCTGTGTAGTGATAACTGTCCCATTCTCTGCAGGTCGGTCCCCTCCTGGTCTTGCCAAGACTCCACTGTCGGCCCTGGGTTTGAAGCCCCACAACCCAGCAGAAATCCTCCTCAATCAAACAGGCTCAGGTTGGTTGTAGCACTCACTTCGCTAGAATCACGACCGTTGGTGGACACTCTGGCAACTGAGACATGGAGATGATAACTACTCCAAAACTGAAAGTTATGTGGCAATATATATCAGCTGAGAAACACAAAAATGACAGATTAAGCATTAAAGTTGGATTCATCTTCAAAGCTTTACAACTAGCAGCTCAAAATACGCTTTCTTTGTGCAACTGAAGGCTAAATGAGCTCTCAGCTCTATTCCTCATGAACTGAGTTCCTTTTACATCCCCTGTCATACACAAACTCTCTATTAACACCAAATGAGTATAGCAACATTCTTTCCAACTCCCTTGCTGTACCTCTGTTCCTTTACATTATTCTGTTTCTCTGAATTATCTCCAATGATGCTCTACAGATGATGAGAACAGTGAGGGTGAGGAAGGTAAGTGCGCTGCTACAATGCCACAGGTCATCATCGACATTCAAGGTTTTAAAATCCTTCACCTCATTTCTTTTCTACCTATTGGTCAGATGCAGTCCACCTACATATCACGTGTGGCAAAACCATTTCCATTTTCATTTGTTGCTGGAAAAGTCACAACCACTCTCACGGTATCATACGCTAGTCCGTTCACAGTCATCTGTTTTCACAGTTTTCTTCCCTTTTTTTTGTATATATACACAACTACAATGCTACAAGGCTAAAGAGAATAAGGAATACACACAGAAAAGCAAAAGTGAAGTAAATGCTTGGCTTTCTTCTGTCACATGCAGCACCAAGAAGCTATGTAGAGTCTGTGGCGAGGTCGGCAGTGGTAGGCGGACAGCAGCCCCCGTCACCTCAGAGCCTTAGCCCACCAGGAGAGACTACAGGCCAACAGAGAAGTCCTAGTCCCTCCACCCACATACTGAACCCACCTTTGTCCAGCAGCAGCCCCATCCAGAACTCACAGGGGTGAGTCAAAAACCAAGGCCAGATCTTAGACTAGGTTTTGCAAGGACAGACCCTGTCAGTCACTAATTTTTGTAATTATTATTAACTTGTTCTTCTCTTAAGGTTAAAGCTTTTTAGTCTGAAAAGTCATGCATCCAAAGAAACAGTTTGAGGAAGTGCACAAAATCTTCAGATGGTTAATAAACTTTCCAATTCTCTTCCAGTGATCACCCCTTAGCAGAGAGCAGCGCTAGCACTCCGTCCCAACCCACTACTGATTCAGGCTTCCGCTCCCAGGCTACAGAGAGCGCCTACCCCACTCCCACCCCGTCATACCAAGCCCTGAATACCCCCACTTCTTCCTACCTAGATTCCAGCTCTCCGGCCTCTTCATACCTTGGCACTACTACCCCTACACTGTCCTACCTTGGCCCCAACACACTACTGGGGACCTGTGTGAACGCAGATCCCAGCCCGGCCACCTCAGAACCCAGCCCGCTCACCTCAGAACCCTCCCAAACAATACTCAGTCATGGAAGTCCCCATGCACAGCACCGGACCAACATCATTGGCCACCCCACCTACCATCCACCCATCCTCCAGCAGCGCTCAAGTGCTAATCAGGATGGTTCCATCGTGGGTCAGCAAACATCACCAGCTAATGGCTACGATGTAGGTCTCAGTGGTAGTCCCATCCTTGGTCGTCGTCTGTCTCAGGGAGCTCAGGGCAGCCCAGTCCTCAGCAGACAGGCCTCTTTAGGACAGGGGTCCCAGCGGAGCCCGGTCCTAAGCAGACAGCCGTCCCTGGGCCAGCCCATGCAGAGCAGCCCCGTGCTCAGCCGACAGCCATCTATCACTCACCCCCAAGGAAGTCCAGTTTTGGGTCGTCACCCATCTGTATCGCAGGTATCCCAGAGAAGCCCCAGCTTGGACCGTCATCCCATGCACAGTGGTTACACCACCCCAGATGAGAGACATGGGAACCTGTCAAGACAGAGCAGCTCCTCAGGCTACCAGGGACCACCCACTCCCTCCTTCCCCATCTCGCCTGCGGGGTACCAGGATGGGGGGATGCTGGGAATGGGCACAGGGTTCCGACAGGGCAGCCCGGCCCCTAGTTTCCAGCCACAGCTTCCGGAGAAGAGGCGCATGTCGAGTGGTGACAGGCCCAATGGGGCACTGTCGTATGGCACGCTGAATGGGAAGATAATTTCCCCAGCGAGTGGAGGAAGCGCTCCCAGCTACTTCCACACCCTCTCTGACTTCTCAAGGTTCAATATGCCCGGTAAGGACGCACATTATCTGGAGTGACATGAAAGCAGATTTTTGAGTTCTTCTCTGTTGCTTCATTCTCCCCCTTTCTGAAACAGCCCGATCCAGGCAATAGCAACAGAGTGGCTTACTGCCCGATGTGTTGGCAGTCATTCTCTGCTTGTGTTGTGCTTTTCGTCCATTCTAAGTACAACAGCCTCTTACATACAGGCAGGCAGCTAAAGCTTGGCATACTAAGCATACTAATCAGAGGTAAACTCAATACAGCTATGCCCAACAGTAAATAAGTTGAGTGCATATTAGAGCTTTACGGCATGTCTCCAGCGATGTGTATTGCTGATGTGCTGTATTGTGGTACTTCGGCTGATTCATTTCGTACGTATTTCAGCAAACACAGCCTATCTTGGGCTATACAGACTGATGTGGGGCACTTCTGTGACATTCTCTTTGTTTGCCTTGCAGATGGAAGCCATGAGAGCAGGCTGAATGTCAAGTTTGTCCAAGACACGTCCAAGTTCTGGTACAAGCCAGAAATTTCCAGGGAGCAAGGTAAGCTGCTGAAAGACCTTTTCCTTAACTGACCTTCAGACGGTAGTAGCAGCGTAACAATGCTTGCCCTTTTCTTCCTCTTTGTGTTTGAGCAAATGTATGTCCAAGTGGGTGTGGCTATTTTTCAAGCTTTTTAAAATCCTGCTGGTGCCAGGCTCCATGAGTGTTTGTACTCGTATTTTGAGACTATATTCAAAGACTCACTCCTTTCATGTCTTTAAGGTGTAGCTTAAACATTTGTAGCATGCAATAGTAATTGCAAGTGACAGAGGTAGACAGCTAACCTCGCTAGCGAGAACTGTGACAGGAAGATTTGGCAATATTTGGGCAAAAATGATTGTTTGCAACATACAGAGCATAATATTAGACAGCGGAGAAGGGGGTTATGTTACAGGTGTGGTTTTAAAGGTTTGTGATGGATTTGGTTTGGATGTTCTGGTACTCTTTTTAAAGTGGAACAAGGCCACCATTGTTTCTGGTGCAGTATATTACAAAGCATTTAAAATGTGTTTGGGACGATTGAACTCTTGTTATTTAGTATGTCTGATGTGCAAACCACAAAATTAATACAGGTTTTTAATCCCCATGCTTTTTATTCTTATTTTACGTATTTATCTTGAATGCTTTTGTTACGTTTTAAGTCATGGCGTCAGATTTCACACAAATAAGCCCTAACATGGTGGCTTTTGATACATGCACATACATAAAATGCACACATGCATGTACCAGTGTGCACACATCTCTGCACTTCTGGTTGTGAGGTCAGTGGCTGTTTGCTGCCCATCTGCATTTGCTCATAGCCCATATTGGATTATATCATGTTAAATACAAGCACATGCTCAATTGCAATGACATCACACACACACATAGTTTATACTTAGTGCCCTGCACTCCCCCAAGAAAAGCCACAGCATATGTAAAGAATTAGGGAACATCTGCATGTGGTGCTCATCTCATCCATCTTCCTTCCTTAAACTATCACATGTGGCATTGAACTAAATAGTGAAGTAATGGATGTAAAGTCCTTCTCCTTGAACAATGGCATGTCTACAAAAAGTGTCATGTTAAAAGTTGTAGTTTAATGAAATGCAGACTGACAGCAGTGTTTCAAACAAAGGGTCAAGACTCGATTTCCTCCTTTGCATTTGGTTGTTCTTCAGCTTTTTGCTTCCTTTTTATTTTTAGTTCAACTTGATCCTTTAATGACTTCCTCTGACCCCCTAGTCTGTCACCCAAATTTAGCCAGTGCTGCATAAAAGGCTTTTCCTTTGCCAGCTTCCCCAGCGTACACAGCTTGTTGACGATCCTGGGATGCATGTATCTTGTCCTGTTTTAACTCTGACCTGCAGATGCAATTCAGCTCTAAGATAACTCAAATAGCAACAGCCTCATTAGTGGTCAGTCAGCTTGTACTTACTTTACTTGCTAAGATGCTTATAAATAGTAGAATTCATACATTTAGCAGGTATGAGGCCTACCATGTTCACGATCGTAGTTTTGCGTGTTAGCATACTAACATTTTCTCCTTGGCATTAAACACGTACAGCTGAGGCTGATGGGAATGTTGCTACTTGTGGGTGCTGGACAAACTAAAATTTTGGCTCGATTGTGCTCGATGAAAAATTGAATGATGGAGATATTTCACTTAAAAATCAAATGAGCCTCACAGTTAATGTTCTGATGGTGGGAAACAACTGAACGTCCGCTGTGTTCCAGCTATCGGCCTGCTGAGAGAGAGGGAGCCTGGAGCCTTTGTTATCCGGGACAGCCACTCGTTCAGGGGGGCTTACGGCCTGGCTATGAAGGTGGCCTCTCCTCCGCCCTCAGTGCATCAGAACAAGAAAGGTAGGCGGCAGGATGGTGCTTCGCGTGAATGGCTATTCCAAAGCAGTTACTAAATGCAACAACTATTTACTCTGGTTACTCCAGTGTTTTTGTTGCTCTTCTTTCTCCCTATTTCGGTCTTCGGTCAGGGTGGAGACAGAATTAAAGTTAATATCTTAATACCAAAGATATGAGGTGATGTCTCCATGGTAATCAGCTGTGTATTACCTCGACTCGCTCACCCCTCTCCCACTCTTCTGTTGCAGGTGACATCACCAACGAGCTGGTGAGGCACTTCCTGATTGAGAGCAGCCCCAAAGGAGTGAAGCTGAAGGGCTGTCCCAACGAGCCTTACTTTGGTAAGTGGAAGCCTGCTGCCCTCACACGTACACTGACAGCTTAGCCGAGACGTAAAGGGTTGGGAGGAAGAGTCAAACACAAGTGCTGGCTGTCGCTGTGTCCCTGTCAAAGATCTGCGCCCCTGTCCAACCTCTTGAACGTGTAATCCTACTGTAATTATAGTATTGACTGAAATGATCTAACTCATGTTCTCCCTACTAATTACACTGCGAGGCTGTATGACGTGTGTGTCTGAGTGTGTGCGTGTACTGAGAGACAGAGCTCCTCTGCCAAATCCAAAATGGGGCAAGCTGTGAACTTTCGTCTTGCCTCCTCTTCCTCTCCCGTCTTCGACCCATAACTCAGTTCATCATCCTCTTCCTTGCGCGCAGCTGCTGTTTGTATTTATTTGATGTTACGACTACTAATCCCAAAAGAATGATGGAGTGTGTTTTTTCTACATTGCTAAGAGTTTATTTTTCTCATCATTTTTAAATCCAACAAGCCACATTTAACTGGATCCATCCTGTAGCTCAAAAGACAAATTATGGGAAGTGACAGAAATAGGACCAGAAGTGTCATCATGAAGTTATTAAAGGAAACTGCCTCGACTTTTGGACTGAGGTGTTAGAAAAACATGATGTTACCAGATTCCTGTGGCCCGCTCTCTGCTTGGTGATGTTGGTTGAGTTGCATTGTGGGTAACGTAGGCGACATGTTTTTGAGACTGCATGGAATAAAAGCAGACAATATCCCTGGTTCTGCTGCATCAATTTGAATCCTTTTTTAGTGTCAATGCTGAATCAGCGAAGTACTCTTTTAATGACATAGCTTTGCTAGCTACAGTAGATAGATTTTCGTAGTGGAAACTAATTTACTTCAGTGTACAGTGCATCATGGCCAATAATCAATAAAAGACAGTGGGTTATTTTACACAACACACCACTACTGGAACAACATTTCCTAAAATAAACTGTTGTCACAAGAAAGCACCAACGATTTAAAGCAATGCTGAAAAATTGCTGCAAGCACAGCAGGAACAAGGACAGCAGGAGTTCGCTCTCAGACTCCAGAGATGAGAATGAATTTCAAGAAAGGTTAAAGAAAGACAAATGTTTGTTTCTCTCTGTTCAACAGGCTGTTTGTCTGCCTTGGTCTACCAACACGCTATCACACCGCTGGCCCTACCCTGCAAACTGCTCATCCCTACAACAGGTCTGTGCAATCCAAACGTGTGTTCAGTGACATCTGTGCATTCCCTGAGTTCATTTCTGATCACATTATGTTAAACGTTCGACCTACTGGGATCTGTGTTGAAAAGTAAGAACACGAGGACCTGGATCACAACGTGCAGGCTGTGACGAATGAAATAAGTCAAGTATGTTTACTATTAAACAAAAAAACATCCGTAAGGAGCTATAATATGACCCACCTGCCCCACATTTTAAACATTGTTCCAGGCATTTCCGTCTGTGAATATTTATGTTGCTAAGTCTGATTTAAACTTGATTACTATAAAGGTTTCTTCATTGCAGGTACAGTACAAAAGTGGTGAGACTGGAAGCTATAATTAACATAGTAATGGAAATGATGATGAACCCCTGCAGCCACTCCAACTAAAAAAACTGAACTTAATGCCAAAACTGGTAACTTTCCTCCTCTTTTATGTAGATCTCATCGAAGAAGTGCCAGAAGTGGCGACAACAAATCCACTGGCTGAAAGACTGAAACAAGGAGCAGGTAAAACATCAACTCACTCTCATTCATTTTCATTGTTTAAAGCAGTCCTATGACAGCCAACGCAGCTGTGAGATTCTAAGACATGAAGGACAACATCATTAATGCGTCCTGAATCATCCGAGTCACTTATTCTGACAACATGACATCCTTGTTATCCCAGTGCAGAGGGCCCCTGCTGATTCCCATGGTAAACCCTGTGCACTTTTATTTGGAAACCTACATCCGGAATGTGCATCTCTGTCTGTTTGTTGTTTGTCTTTGTATGTCGTAACCTGCACAAATGATGACAGTTTATTAATGGGCCCCTGTAACCAAATTCCTTGAGATGTTCTGAGATTTTCTGTTAACATTAGCATCCAGCTTCTTGTCCATAACAGGCAGAATGTTTTATGTGGAATGATTTGGATGGATTTGTTTCTGAAACTTTGCTCCAGACAGCATGAAAAACAATGTTTTTTGCATGAACATGACAAAACAGGCATCAAAAACATTTTGAACAGGATTAAATTAGAATAAATACAGTTCAAGTTACATTGTCCATTTGAAATTTCCTTGTCTTGATGTGACTGGGACACCTGCCTCTCTTCCCAGCATGCAATGTGCTCTACATCAACTCAGTGGAGATGGAGTCCCTGACAGGCCCTCAGGCAGTTGCCAAGGCCATATCTGAGACACTGGCTGCAGCTTCTCCACCTACTGCCACCGTTGTGCACTTCAAGGTGTCTTCACAAGGCATCACGCTGACTGACAACCAGAGGAAGTAAGTCTGCAAACCACCCATCCGGTGTTTAACGGCACCTTGAAATGTTTGAAAGATGCCTCATAAGAAAAACACTGCATGACATCTGGAGACTTTGCTGCAGACAGAGTTTGATGCCTGAACACGTTTGTTTTTGAAAGGCAAGCGTAAACCTGAGCCACTGCACACAGTCAGAAGCAATAAATAATCGCTAACACAGGATTAAAGGATGAAGGTCTTCTTTACTACAGCGTTTCAATCAAGAACACAGTTTTGCTTCGCGAACGGTGCCAGGATGAATAAAACATTCACCCAAACCACACTTGGAAAACCGCTGAACCGACAAATCGGATGATTGAATCTTATCACAGACATATTGGTATCTGCGTAAAGTTTGGTTGACAAGTAAATAGAAATTGCAGTTAAGATATATTTGTACTAAACAGTGTCAACAGCTATTGGCTAATATGCCAGTACAGATTTTTTAAAAACCATTTAAAGTAGAGGATTTGTACACGCACCCTGACCCACCTAAAATAGAGAGCACTTAGCGTTATTATAAATGGTCACATTAGGCGTATTAAAGTTCAAGGAAAATAAACCAAAGTTTGATCATCGCCGGTTCAACAAACATTTTACCTAATAGTCTACATTGAGTTTCAGTAAGTTTAAAGTTCATATTGATCTACTACACTCATTAATCAATGGCTGTGATCAGGTACTTACTGTAAATCCTCTGCCACTCCACACAATGTACATACTTTTTTTAACTTATGTATTCGGTCGTTCCTGTAATCTGTATTTTGGTCTGCTGCTTTTCCAGGCTTTTCTTCCGACGCCACTATCCTAGCAACACTGTCACGTTCTGCGATACTGACCCTCAGGACAGAAAGTGAGTACACACACACACATGAAAATCATTTCTTAAAATATCACTCAGGATTTGCTTTAGATGCTCCTCACATGCAAAATTACTCATCACTTCCAAGATACTATAAATATCAGGAGAAGGTCCAGCGTCTTATTATATATTATTGATTGTGGGAATTCTGCGTTTCACCTTCTAACCTGAAAATACAACAGCAAGTCCAGTGAAATATTAACACACGCTATTTTCAAAAATTTACAGGTGGAACAAGCCTGAGGGAGGCACAGCCAAGTAAGTGTTAATGATTCTACTGTTGATCTGGCATTTCTCCTGAACAGGGGGAAGAGGGGTTATGTGATTGTCTAGCAAGAGGGCTAGGTTTCCCATGTACCTAAATGGCATTTTTAGGACCCAAATGTTGTCTAGTTTAGAATTTTTCATGTTTTCAAGGTCAACTAATGGCAGATTGGGTTTATTTGGTGCCATCTCAAACTGATGTCCATATGAGTGTCAAAAAAACACTCTTAAACCAGCAAACAAAGACAAATCAAGCCACTTTTTCATATAATTTTGGCACCAGGAATCAAATACAAAGGTCATTGACATGCTACAACCACTCGAGCAACTCAAGCAAAAGCAGGTAAATAACAAATCTTGGGCTCAGAACAATGTAACTGCTGCTATTTTGTTTTGCAATAGTTTTCTGCTATTGCAGAACTGTAAGGTCAACTGTATATATCAACTGTAAGGTTGATATAAGAGAATACATTTGTATTCGGCAGAACTTCACAAGACAAAACAGGTTCCAAAATATGGTTTAAGCCTCCAGAAAATCAGTTTAGCTGCTCGCTTATAACAGGCATCTTTATATAGTTCACCTCATGGATGTGGGGGATGAGTGACACTTTATAGGGGGTCAGCAGAGCCGACTCTCAACTTGCCAGTGAGGGTCTTGTCTTCTCCTACAATCGCCTTGAGCATGTTGCTCCTGAACAGGTTGACTGATGTCTCACATGCATGAGTGCACATCACGTAAGCCAAGCCCTCCAGCTGCTCCTGCACCCCTGGCCTCACCTGCCACTCATCATCCAGCTGACTGTACAAAGACTGATGGGATAATTGCTACATTTGTTCTCTCCATATCTTGAAGAGTAAGGTCGAGGTTCTGTCGATCACACAACTTGATGAGGTTGAGCAGAGCCTCAGGTGTGAGCTGCACTTCCTAATCCTCGATGAAGCACTCCAGCAGCGGCCACTCCAGACCTTTGCAGACAGTTTTGAGGCAGCAGAGGGACTTGGAGTACACCTTTCCATTTAGCACACTCTGTAGCCAGCCACTTGTGATCAGTTTAGCCTTGCTTAAAGTCAAATATATGCATAGTTATGACAAGCGACATGCATACCTGCTCCGTATCCAGATGCAGGACACACAGAGCACTTGGTCGTCCTCAGCAGGAGGAATGAAGAAAGCATTTGCAGGGAACTTGGGGCCCACTCTGATGCCAGTGTTTACTAGAGTAAGGGTCTCTGGTCGAGTGTCAGATGTTGGTCCATGGTTTAATCATATTTAGGAAATGTCCGCTGTAGGACTTGATCGCTGTCAACAATTTGCTCCTTTAACAGACTCTTTCACCACACTGAAGGCTGCATAATGTGCTGCAGTCTTCTCAGCTTGGTCTTTGTCTTCCTTCTTCATCTTGCAGACATGGTGGAAGTAGTCAATGCTGAAGTTGTGTCTACCAGGTCTTGTGGTATTGAGCCTCTTTTGCAAAGAGGTCTTCACCCTTTACTTTACAAAGCAGACTTGTTTTTCTGGGAGTGTCAGCCAAGGACACACTTCCATGCTGGCTCTTTGTTTGATGTTGGTAACTTGATTGTTTTCTTGGTTTTCACTTCACAGAAAAGGAAACCTTTAGGAAAAAGATAACGTGGTGCTGCTTGTGCAGTTTTCAGTGTTTGAGAAGAATACTTCGAAACAAAATAGCAAAAATCAAATCATTCTGAACCTAAATGTTGTTATCTGCTCGTTTTTCAGTTTTTGTGGACATACAATCACTAAAGAGTGGTCTGTGTATATTATCTGTTTCAGGATAAGTGAACCCATTAGTTGACCTTGGCAACATGAAAAAATCTTACATCATTCGGGTCTATGAAGCACGTGATTCAGAGGAGTGTATTTGGATTTGTAGCCTCAAGGTGCCATACAGTCTAATTACATTTGTCTTTGTCAAGTAGACGACGGCACCGAGGTTTTAACAAGTAAAATGGAAGAAAAGCAGCACAGCTGAAAATCAAGTTTTGGGGTCCTCCAATATGAATTTTAATTTACTTCCACAGAAAATCCTCCCGTCACGCGTCAAAGCTACAAATCGCATTCACTACAGCTCGGCTTCTTTACATCTGTAGTCTTCATAGATACTTTAAATTTAAATTTTTACGCTCCTGATGGTAAAAAAATCACTTCATCAGACGAGATTTTGTTTTAAAAAGAATTTTTCAAATTGTAGCTCATGAAAAAAGGTAATGGTAAATTAAAGTTTTTACTTTCAATGCATTTAAATAAAAATAAATCTCTGACTTTGTCTCTCCAGGCTGTTTGGGTTTGTGGCGCGGAAGCAGGGAAGCACAACCGACAACGTCAGCCACCTCTTCGCTGAGATGGACCCTGACCAGCCTGCCAACGCCATCGTCAACTTCGTGTTGAAGATGATCGGCTCGCAGAAACGATGAGAGCTGACAGCGAACCCTGGCGCTTTTTCTAATGCCTTTGGTTATTTTCTGCCCTTTTAACCACAGACACTTGCTTTCTGTTTCGGACGATTGAGCATTGGGTTTTTACACGTCACCTTATTTTTCCTGCTTTTACTTTTACGTGTGTGTGTGTTTGCGAATGTGAGCGGATGACAGCGAGAGTGTGCGGCGTGTTTGTGCGTGCGTGCCGCTTGCATGCATGCGCTTTTCTTCTTGGACGGACTCGAGAATGGACCAGAGGAAGTGCAGGATGGGGGCGTGGCTGTGTGTGGCAATGGGATGGGAGGCAATTTTATCTCCCAGGCAGGGTAGCACATGAACAGGAAGGGGGAATGACATTGTGTGTGTGCAAATGTTATTTTTTAGCGATTGTTTCATTTTTATTTTTTTAAAGAAGAAGTCAAGTTGTGTGATGTAAAAGTGGATTGTAAATCTATCAGGCTTTTGACTGGTCAACCAAAGATTTTAAAAAAGTAGTCAGGGCGTGTATAGTGTGCCACCGTCGGAGGGTCGGAAGTATTCTTTTGTAAAACAAATATGGCTGCTTAATCAAAAATACTGAACTGTTTCTCTCTGTATGTACTGATACTGTAGGTCAATTCTGCACCGTTGCCGTCTTGCAAACAGCGTTTCCGGACATTTTTGCAGCTGGTGAGGTCTGTGTAAATATTCTAGGTTGCTTTATGAGTAGGACTCTTCTAGATGACATTTGGTGCCTGACTTTCTTTTGTAATGCAGAGCTTTTTAAAGAAGAACATCAAACTCTTCCAGGCCGTCTTAAATATGCAAATAGCCAAGCTTGGAAATAAGGTTGTTCGATGCAGTGGTGTCGCTAAAGATGCAACAGATGTTATTCCTCTGAAGTGCAGCTAGCGTCTGACGATAAGTGCTAAACTCGGTGCATCCGTAATATCCACGTGAACACAGGAAAGCATCGGTAAGACGGCCATGATTCATTGCATCCACACAAACTCGATTGTTTTGGTCAGACAAGCAAAGAGGGCGATTTGCTTCCTATCTGCGCAGCACATAGCCACACTACAGGGCCTGGAGTTGTTCTGCGAGGACGGCCTTTATAGAAAAGTGTCGTCCTGCTACACTGCTCTTCAGTTTTCTGTTAATAGAAAGAAGCTCTTTGCATCAGCCGGCCAAAACTGTTAACACTCACACCCTACCCAAAAGTAAGCTATACATATAAATATACATATAGAGATATATATATATAAAAAACTTCCAAACAGTGACTTAAGATATTTATTTTTTTGCTTTGTTGCTCTATGTTATCTTGTATACATGTATTATAAAGTATACATCGAGATTACTGAAAGCGAGAAGAAAAGATTGCTTTTTATTTTGGCTAAAGTCGAGTGTGCTGACATATATAAGGTGTAAAGTGTGTGCATTTAGAAGTGTATCACTGTTGTTTTTGAATGTTTTTTCACAGCATTACTTCCTTTTTTTTAACATTCTTGTTTTCTTGGGGAGGGTTTTTTTTTTTTAAGAGAGGGGAAATATTTTGTATGAAAGACTGTTGTTGTGACTAAAGTCCAAATTTGAGTTATCCTAAAGTGACGCAGACGCAATTGTTTAATTAACTTAAACCTGCCTAGAAAATACATTGTCCAAGTTTAGCACTTAAATGTTGAAGTATTATTAGTGTGTTTCTACATGTCAAAAGAGAAGATGTGGACATTGAGCCATCTCATGTCATCACTGCATGTGTGGAGGCGGGACTTACCAGCTCCCCTCCATTGTGTTTCGCAGTGCACCTCAGCAGGGAGCTGGGCTTGTTCATGGAAAACTAGTCAGTTCAATAGTAGCTGCTGCCCTCATGTGGTCTCAAAATATCATTACAGAGGAGCCACTTTTATCCCGATGCAGTGTTTTAGCTGTGGCACAGCAAAAAACAAGTGAATGTTTATTTGATCACTGAGAAAATAAACTGAAACAGCCTTAATTTTAATGTTGAGTCGTGTGCTAATCATCCTAGCAAATGAGTTCAAGGACTGAATAGATTACAACCCCCCTCCTGTATGCCTGATGCTCTAGGATCAGTTGGCAGCATGATTATTAACTAATTAAATAAGGGTTAGTTTGGGGGCCTGCATTGGCTCCAATATATGTCTTCAAAAACTGAAAATACAGCACTTACAGGGCTTTTATATCTGACTAGAATGTTCCATTATTTATTAGCAAAAGCCTGCATGCTCGAGTCAAGTTGTTATCTTAACACTGCTGACTGTAATCTGTACACAGTATCCTCAAGTCTTACTCAACCCAGCCCTTTCAGAAAGACGCCCACAGATAGGTCTCATCAGGTTTTGATTTGACTCGGCTGATGAGACAGAAGAATCTGTGTTTGTGCCTACAAAATGCTTGTTGAGAAAAGAGGACGCGCTCTCCTTTAAACTGAATGTTCGCCATTTGTTTGCCAGGATGGAAACTCCAGTGGCGTCTGCCCACTCTGACAGATCAGTCTGGACTGTAGAATGTGTGTGAATGAGCTACTATGCCTGTATAGAGCTTTTTGTCATTTTTGATTTGCTACGATGTATGGCTTTTACTATTTCTGATGAAAAAAAAACACATTAAAAAGCAGTACAAATCAAAATGTATGCAAATCAGTCTCTTTGTCAAACACGTAATGTGGTTTTGATGTTACACTAACTTTAAATTAGAGGTTTGAGTTAGTTATTAGTTTGTTTTGTGTGCCACAGTTCCTCTCATCTGAAGCCTTACTTTAGAAAAATAATCAGGACGCTAACTAACCACTGCTACAACTTTTCACAGGCTGGTTTCAGACACATCAGCACATGATTTGGTGATTTGTTTTGGAGTAACACATGTGCCACCATGTTCCCAAAACAGGAGCCTTACACCTTATTTAATAATAATAGTAATAGTTATTTCTGCTAAATGGTGTGTAATTGACAGAATGTTGGCCAAAGACTCGCCGCACACATTAAAAGCAAAATGCGCAATCCCTCTATGCATTACAAATGTCAAAACACAGATTTAAAAAGTTTCATTATAGACTCACATTATCAGAATTTGTCTCAGGTGCTGAAAGAAAACCAGTCACTGAAGTCTTGAAAGAAATCTTAAGCAATGCATCATTACCTTTGATGAAGTTCATGCTGAAGCTCACCAGCTGCCCCAAGTTAGAGCTGCTTCCCAGGGCGTCTCTCTCACACACACACACACACACACACAAATGAAGAGAGACTTGACAGACAGAACACAGCACATTAACCTGATCTGTTCTGAAACAGCATGTTAATCCACCCAAACAGCGAGAGAGTCAGCAGCCAATCAGATGCTACAAAGACCACAGTGAGCGGGAAACCGTCAGCAGACTCCAAACAGACCCTGTTACTAAAAACAGATTCAAACACGCAAGTGAGAGCACGATCCACTCGTCTTCAGTCTGAGGAGGTTTGAAAACGAATCCCTCCATAATTCAGCTCGCCAGCTTTCGTCATTCGGACGACTAATTTTAGACCGGAAACGAAAACGGCTACAGCTTAGCTGCTAGCATTCTCGCAGGCGTCGTCGTGTGAGTGACGCAACATTACGTGTGACGGAGTTAGGCTTCACCGGCTAACGTTAGCTTTAACCGGAGCTGCTTCCATCTACAACGGCTCTCTGGCTCTGGGGCCGATGCTTCCCTCACGGGGCCACTCGCACGAAGGAGGCCACGTGGGATTTTAACTCGCGCACTCTCAAAACTGTTGAAAGTTCAGACCACCATAAAGAAAATGGTACATTTAAATGCAGTTAACGGCAAAGTGGCGAGGTCTCCACCAGTGAGCCTCTGTGTGTAGCTCAGAGATAAAAGAGATCAAGTTCAAACCTTGAAGTAATTAAAATGCTACAGGTTATTTCAACCGAAGCATTTTTGTCTTCCAACTCAACAAAACACAAACTGACTTTTTCCATGAAGACTCCTTTATCTGTGTAAAAATAAACACGGACTATTGGAAATTGGTGTCACCAGAAAACAACACTGATTGTTGGTTCAGATGCCCGAAACTAAATATGTTTGTTTTCCAGTCCGAGCCCCTCGAGGCCCCGTGAATTACTCGTGATCTCCGAGAAGAAGGCGGGAGTAGAGTCAAGTTGTTGTTGTGTTGCAAAACAATCTTTCCAACCTTGACCAATTACATTTTTCAACCCAAACCACGATGTTTCCATAACCATAACCTTTCCATTTTAATTCCCTCGCCGACTCCGAACCTTGACCATAGCGATGGCAGATCAGGAAACGGTTATATGAATCATTTTTGTGATGGCTATAATGCTGCGTGTTTTGGAAGGTAATGACAAACAACCTATTTTTCCATTTAGTTTGGAGGTCTTGACCAAACTCCAGTGTTGATTAAACAAACCCTGTGCTGAGTGAGTCATCGTTTCTTCTTTAGAGTTTGATCACTGGCACAAACTCATTGCTCTTCAGGTACTGAACAGTGGAAACGCTTTTTAAGGCCATGAGAACCGTGAGGCTGCATTTAAGAACTATTCTACTTTTTAATAGATTTTGTTACCATAAAAAAACAGTATGTAAACAAAACGATGCACTGACGAAATTCATGTTACACATGTTTGTCATCTATTCTACAGACTCATTCACTGCACTTTACGAGTTTCAGCTCGCTCTGCTGGTCGGAGAAGTAAACATGGCGTCAGACTTCAGGAGGATGAGACACGCTGTCGTTGCTGCCATTCTTTGTGGATTACGTACAGTAGAACAGCAACGTAGCCAGTCTAGCTTCAACTACCGGGATCATTGGTAGTGCAGCCTCATGACATCACTGCATTAGTCTATAAAAGTTTGAAATTGTTATAATAAAATTTTATGGACAGCAATTTTCTGTACCCTCACCAGCTTAATAAAATGCTGAAAAAATGCAGACCTTTAAAATGAGCAGGCCGCCGGAATGTGACACTATTAAATTTTCTCCGAACACGGTCATTCATTTTATTTCAGTGATGCAATGAGGTTGTTTTTTTTTCTCCTGTATTGAGGACACCAAACTCATAAAATGAAAGGACATAAAAAGCATGAGAATGTTATGAGAAATAATGATGCTTTCAAGAAATCTGTAATCTCACTAGAAAAACAGACGAGTGAAACTACAGAATGAGATGACGGGACAGCTGAATGCTGCGAAGAAACATGAATATGAAGGAGGACTGATCATTTAAAAGGTCTCAATACATCTAACAACAACTTGACCTATGTTATATATTTTGTTGTGTACTTACATTATCTCAAATATTAAAACCCAGACAAATCCGGAATTTTTATTTAAGGTCCCCTTTACCTCCTGCAGGTGCTATGACTTCCAGGGAAACACAGGAAACACCAGACATTACGTCAGAGAGTGAGGAAGGAAGTTGGCTAATGTGACGAAACGTAACTGGAACAACACTTTAATACGTTAACTCGTCTGTAAACATGATTTCTGCCTCTGTCACCTCAGATTTCTATCAGTCACGGTGGTGGTTTAACAATGAAGACAACAACTCCCATAATCCCACGCTACATCACTACTCATGTGTCTTTGGTTGTTGTCTTGATTGAGAGAAACTTAGTGGCAGAAATTTCATACATACATACATACTCTTCAGAAAACCTACTTCAGCACCAGTGTGAAAGAAAGGACGGATGAGCTGTACTTCAAACACATGAACCGCAGCTAAGATGGCAACAAGTTGGGACAGGAGCAACAAAAGACTGGGAAGGATGTGGAACGCTTCAAAAACACCTGTTTGGAACATTCCACAGTAAACAGGTTGATTGGTAACAGGTGATAGCATCATGATTGGGTATGAATCATCCTGGAAAGGCTCAGTGGTTCACAGTGAGGATGGAGCGAGGTTCACCACTTTGTGAACACATGATTGGATAAAGGAGATTACTGCATGGACTCAGGAACACTTCAGAAAACTGTTGTACCAACGTTCATGGCAAATCCATCCGATAGCTGTCACTAAAAACCAAACATGCCAGCCTCATGGTTTTCAGGAGATCACCAAAGACTTATTCTCTGGAGACCAAGAATGTCTGTACAGTGTCTCACAGCAATCTAAACAGTAGCTGTCAAGATATTTCAGACTAGACCAAAGTGGAACATCATCCATCCCGACCTCGGCTCCGACTCTGTGGATGAACACGACACACCAAAGTAGCTCATCTTTGCCTTAGAAATTAGCTTTAGCTTGACATTAAACAGGAGCATCTTGGCATGGTTCCCATAGCAACCGGGACTAAAAAATGTGCTGGAGACTATTAAACACTGAATCACACACGCACACAAGGTATTTACAGCACAATGGCGAAGCTCAGTAAGACAAAATATTTTAAAGGACGTAATTCAAATCATGGAGGTTGCAGACAAGAAACCACCAGAATCCTTAAATGCAAAGACTTTGACAGTCTTGACAGTTTGGGATTTGATGTTTAACAACATTAGATGGCATAATAAATAATAATTAAAGGTCTAGTGTGTGTGATAAGAATGTTTTCATTAGTGTGTAATCACTAAAAAATGAGAATCATTGTGTTTTTGCTATCTTATAATGAGCTCCTCTTCCACGGAGTCCACCATCTTGTACCGCAATGTTTCTACAGTAGCCCGGAAAGGACAAACACTCCGGAGAGTACCTTTTGCATTTGTGGAAGCCACCATAGGGGAGGGGGTTGAGGGGTATTCAGCTGCAACCTCACCTCTAGATGCCACTAAATCCTACACACTGGTCCCTCAAGGGGAGATCACAAGATTTACCTTTTTGGATCACAACGACATTTTGTGTTTCACCCCCGGTTGACTTTGCATGCAACCTGTCTGAGCTTATTCCCAGATTCAAGGGCAAAAAAAATCAGATGCTGTATGAGCTTGCAGTGCTTTGCTGAACATTTGTCACTAAATCGTATCAGCAGCAATGATTACAACTTCACTGGACTTTACTCAGACTCCGTGCACACAGATGTGCCCTCTTGTCTGCAACGAGTCTGCGATGCACAAAGTGAAGTCAAACCTCAGTGAGTCAGTGATGAAGAGGTAGGGCAAAGTGCTTCAGCTTCTGAGAAACATTCGAGAATAAAACCTCTGTTGAAATATAGCAATTAAAGAGCCAAATGTGAATTTAAAGGACCTCAGATTAAACATCAGTATCATCAGTTTTCGTCTTCAATACGCAAATTAGGATGTGTTCAGTGACAAATATTGTGAATTATTCTAATCAATATTTAAGGTTGCAATGTAAAAAATAATACATTTGAGTTACTTCATGCATTTAAAATGCTACAAGAAGGAAATAAGTGATATAAATGACCAAATGAACAAGTAAACTGTCCAGTGGTTGTAGCTACTTTACTGCATTAAAGTCCATTGTAGTGGTCTGTGTACTGTACCTGTAATAATACATTTGGCCACTTGATGCCAGTATTTCCTTTTCAGACAAAACAACGCTGAAGAGCCAGTCTGCCATTAATCCACTGACAACTGTCCAACTTTACATTTGAACTCTAAATAAGATGCTGCTGAGTTCTGATCTATGATGTTACTTAAATGCAACTTGTACATTGTTTCAATGGTATCCAACTCTCACATGCTGGATCTATTTCTCTTTCTGGTGTTAATATCATTTTAGGTTTTTATTTGGAACGGTGCACAGACTACAAGTTGTTGGTGTAAACATCAAATAAGCAGTTTTGCATATTTTCAACTGGCCAGTTTTTGCAAATGCCCCCAATTATTTCTGCTGCCATCCCAAATTGATGTTTGAATTCATCTTTCGCAAAAAATGTCTACATGAACATCTGACAGTGCGAATTCACATTCTTCAGTGTTCACTAAATGCACTTTTACCTCCAAAAAAAACAGCAGAGGCTTTAATTCATGGGAAAATGTAACAACACGACTGGAAGTCCTGCGTAATGCTTCCTGAGAGGAGCATTACAATCTTTTCGTCTCCCTTACACCATGGAAGAGAGCTGTGTGACGGCCTCTGCTTTGTGTGTGTGTGTGCGTGTGTGTGTGTGTGTGCGCACTGTGTTAGCTACTGTGTCTGCCCAGGCTGTCTTTGAGGTGCCAGAGGAGCTGATTGCAGTATCCAGCCACATCTGGAGCACCTGGGCCCGTGTTGGAGCTAGTGCCGCCCATGTGAGAACATTCACTTCACTCATTGGTCAGTTGAGCGTGCGGGATCAAGAACGAAAGCACAAGGAGAAGGTCCTGAAAGAGGTCCGCTGGCCAAATGCAGCACACTACATTGCACTAGTCCACATCCAGCCTTGCATCCCACCATGCAGAGCACACCTGGCTACAGGAGCCGCTTCGCTGAAAGTTCAGAGTGTGCTCGGTAGTTGGATCAGATCAAGGCGGGATCACGTTCCCAAAACGACACAACTGCTCCGGAGTTCATTTGGGATTGGACTAAGACCACCTCCTCTCAAGGGCCTCAGTCTGGTTATTTAATTAATCATAATTAATCGTGGCGGGCCTAGTGACGCCCCCGTTTAGTCTGCTTGTGTGTGTGAGTGCTGTGTCAGTTCCTGACAGCTACCATGTTGTTTTTGAGGTGTCAGAGGAGCTGACAGCAGTATCAAACCAGATCTGGAGCACCTGGGCCCCAGTGCTCTGCAGGATGTCCCAGCTTCCACTGTGGCTCACTCTCTTCACTGCCCACAGCCGCAGCTCTTCTGCTTTGCTTCGCCTTTGTTTCATTTTTTACTCCACCACACCAACACGAACACTGCCGATATCACTGACTAACACTCCTCACATCCGAAGTCAACTTTCATGTGAGCTTCTTTATTACAATAAATAACTTTCCATTAACTAGCATTTACTGGGCCAGGCTGTGACAGTTTGGAAAATGGTGATTTGTTCTCCACAGTGTATCCAGATGGCACCATGAGGGCCGACTTAGGCCCAAACCTATCTCACCAAGCATGTCTCATTACTGATTATGGACCTGTCACTGTGTGGCTTTTGCTGCTATCTGAGCTTCAGTTTGGTTGGTTTTATCCAACCTGTGCTTGGACATGGTGGATTTACTGATATTTATCTGCCAGTACTCTATTTCTGTCTCATGTGAAGACTGACATCCCTTACCCCCAATTATGGGCATGAGCTTCCACGGGACGCAAACTACACCCCCTCTTGTGGGGTTGATGGTTGGAGGCTTGGTTTGAAACAGCCGCCCTCAACGTCTCAGAGAAGTGCAGAATGCACATTTCAGGTAATTTGCCAAAGTTGTAGCCTACTTAAAGTAAGTCTGTATCTTCTGGTGGTGTTCCTGCACATCCTCTTGTCCGTCCCTCTTTTTCTTCTTTTTTCTTCTATTTCTGCAAAGCTCTGTATAATATCTCTTTAAAAGTACAATTTAAGTAAAGTTTGCTTACTAACTCTGAGGGAAAATCTGAAGATAAATATGTGTCTGGTTGGCAGAGTGTAGTAATCGGACCAGAGCAACAGGTGTCTCGTTTCCTGCTAAAGCCTGTTGCCCTTTGTCACACATGGAAACATGTCACCATTTGGCGCGAGAATGAGTGTCAGGCCTCCTGCCTCCAATTGGATACACAGAGAAATCAGTTTACACTTTGCCAGATGGAGTGTAAACCTGCAAAGCTGAAAACAAATGTATATACTGTACTGTATTCATCCTCCTCAGATAAAATGCAATACATTAAAAAAATGTATGGCAAATGGTCCACAAGCAGATTCTAGTTTGTCAATAAATGACAAACCGACTGTATCTGCAAGGATGCAATCGCTTGCTCGATGACGTCCAGGTCACTAGTTTTTCCTTTCAACATGAAAACTATGAGCGAGCCCACAAACAGAGATGATAAAAACATACAGGAGAGACGCTGGTTGTTTGTGCAGGATGTATTTACAAGGTTGAACTGTTTGAGTACATCTTTGTGTACTGGATGTGGCCACTGTAACTCCCTGGTGTGTGTAATGAACTAACAAATATGGGATTTAAATACAGTATGTATCCTCTGTGCAATCGAGCAAGTGTGTGTTCATGTGCGCACACAGATTGTATATATATATGTGTGTGTGTGTGTGTGTGTGTGTGTGTGTGTGTGTGTGTGTGTGTGTGTGTGTGTGTTTTCTGGAGTCATGAGTGACTGTCCATCCTGTGACCGGTACGTGTGACTCACTCCTTTTCCAAATGTTTCCATCTTGGCGCCTCAAAGGCAAAACCATCAGAGTGCTGTCACCATCTGGACAGTAAGGGCCCTCCTGGGCTGCCCGCCTCGTGTCCCTGACTCAAAGACTTTAACTAAAAATACAACCTTCAGGATGTTATTGCAAAAGCACCAATACATGACTGGCCTGGATTTTTCTGCTGCTGGCTCTTGATGTTTCTGTCTCCTTTCCATAAATAACGAAGGTGAAATTGCTCACACACACATCATACAGTAGTAATACTGTTGTCACGCTGTTTAATAGGCATGCAATGGCTTTGATGAAAGACAGTTCCTGGAGAATAAAGTCAATTTTGGGGTTTTATGAGGGAGATTTCTGAAGCTGCACTCGTCTATATTTAATAATAACCAAATGACTATGTGTAATGTGAATGCAGTTGCTTGTAGTGACAAACCCACAGAGATTTATCATCAACGCTGCATTCCTCCTCAGAGCCACTGAGCATGTTCTGTTATTTTAGCTGTCCACAGCTTTGCTCTTTACCTCGACAGGCCACCGTTTTCAGAAACAGGCCCCGACAGATCCGCCGCACAGCCGGCCCACACAGCAGACACGCAAAGTTAGCAGTCAGCTATTGAAGCTAAACACTTAACAGCCAAAGAGAGATATTTAATTCTGGAGGTGGTAGAGACCAAAACAGAGCCAAAGGAGAGAGAGTGAATAATAGACTCACATGTTGCTCCAAAGTCTGCAGGATGTGTAAATAGGCAACTGTTTGCTAAAATGTTAGCCGTAACGAGGCTATGGCTCCACCAAGGGGTGGCCAGGGGGCCACGATCGCCCTGATACAATTGCTGGGCCCCCCACTGGCCCCATCACAAGATTGTTGTGAAATTCAAAATCTAAACTGTACGAGTCTACACACAAGATATTTTACAGTAACACTCTGCTAATTACGTATCGGCAGAACTAAGTAGCTACAACTTTGATTCCGAAAAAGTTGGGACACTGTGTGAAACAAACAAAACAGACTCATTTGCTAATAGTTTTTTAAATGTATTCAATTAAAAACAGCACAAAGACAACATATGTAATTGTAATTGAAATAGCACCTCTGAAGTTACTATCCCCAAACATGATCAATATGAACAACAAAACAAACGCGAATGTGTGTAGAAAAATATTTCATGGAACTTGTGAAACTGATTGTATTGAAGGGGGAGTGGGCAGTCCTCCTCCTCTTCCTCCTGATGGGTTTTATGGCAGCACTGATGGCTCCAGTGAAAAAAGACAGCAGGCAGAGATGGATGTGACACTGTAACATGAGCCAGCACTCATCCCAAGCTGTTGTGAATGTGTGCTGTGGTCTTTAACAGAACGATCCAGTGCGATGCTTCCAGATACACGAGCATGCCAACGCCAGGTGTTCAAATTTTCATTTAACTGAAAATCTGTGCAATGTGTCACTTTGAACCCCTTTGTGTTCAAATTCCCTCAAAGCTCCTCAGTCACCCATCAC
The DNA here is from genome assembly GCF_017976325.1 of Chelmon rostratus. Lineage (NCBI taxonomy): Eukaryota > Metazoa > Chordata > Actinopteri > Chaetodontiformes > Chaetodontidae > Chelmon > Chelmon rostratus. Next base: position 22,778,253 of record NC_055670.1, on the reverse strand, counting down.
CGAACCAGGAGCCCCAATTCCTGCCCTGGCCCCACCCCTCACCCCACTCCCCCCTGGCCAATCAACACATCCCAGAGCCCTGTAACAGATGGCTGTAGGGGTCAGCAGAGGTCAGCTGGGGCAGGGTGGGGGTTGGCTAAGGTTAGGCCGGGGCACAGGGGTGTTTGAGATTGTTGTGACATGGCCTGTCTGCCTGTCAGTATGCAGGTGGATGAGTAGCATGTGGCCTGTTACCCCCCCCCTCCTCCCACCCTGTCCTCTCCCGAAGTCAGGGCTTTGATTGCAGGTCAAGAAGCCAGGATGGAGGGATTCAGTGGTCATCCCAGACCAACCCCCAAAAATCTACATGTTGGGCTTACTCAGCACCTTCTCGCACCTGCTCCTGAAAAGTGCAACGTTAAGCCGTGGGGGGGTCGGGGGGTTGGCCAAAGCAAACAGAGGGCACAAGGAAGGACTGATGAACCTGGCCAGCATGGAACCATGATTAATCCGTGCTTATTAACCCCTCACACCTTTGACCCTTTTGGTTTCTTGAAGGTGTTATATTATAATGACATATTCGATATTTTGGCTGGATTTATTTGTGATATAAAAATGTGCTGAGGAACGCAGCTCTTGTGTACTGACAGACAAATCTGTCCTCGACTCGAGTATGACAAAAGTTCAGATTTTGCGACTTTACAGCAATATTGAAGTCATATATTTAGCTATGCGTGCCTCAGGCCTCTAATGATGACGGCGTCGGTTTGTCTGTAGGTCAGTCCACCACTTTGGTCCAGACTGAAATATCTTGACAACTTTTGGATGGACTGCCATGAAAGTCCCACTAACTTTGTGATCCAGTGCCACCACATATTCATGATTCCCATGAATCCTACTACTGCTACCCCGACATTTTCTCTACACCACTTATTAGTAGGGCCTGATGGACTTCCATGAAGTTTAACATTAGGATGAATTTTACTGACTTTGGTGACCCCTTGACAGGCCAAAACTTTCACTTTCTCAACATCTGGTGCATTTTTCGCTGAGCATGAAACCTAATGACTTTGGTGATCACCGGACTTTCCCTTTGGTGCCACCAGCAGGTTGACATTTGTGGTTTTGAGTGAAATGCCTTAACTACAACTATTGGATGGATTGCAACGACATTTCACACGTTACTGTCCCCCTCTGGATATTTTTTTTTTTTTTTTGGATTGATGACCAACTAACAGCAAAACTGACATTTCCATCAGCCTCAGCTGTACTTTGTGCTCGGGGCTAATCAGCACATGTTTGCAGGTTAAAACAAAAGATGGAAAATATGGCATAAATCATGCCTGCCTAGCATCAACATTGTGAGAATGTTAGCATGCTAACATCAACGTTCAGATCAAAGTAAGTAAACTTCACTGAGCTGCAGCAGGCTGTGGACTCTTCATGCTGAATAAGTTCTTATAGCTCAACACACAAAAAAAACACTGACAGTGTGCAAGACTGAAAATAAATGTGAGCTCTGTAGGTTTTTGTGAATCTTTAAGGCGAGAATGCTAATAAATTGTTGAATGCAAGTAAAAAGCTTGAGATTGAGAGGCAAATCACAAGGAGAACAAAGCTAGCAGACAGGGGTCGAACAACACACACATTAAAAAAGGGGTCATCTGATGATGGCTAATATACTTCTGGGAAAAGCATCTATGTTCACAGTATTCCAGAACAGCTGCTCAGCTGCCGACATTAGAAGGTGTCAGATGTGCTGCATACTTTCCAGGTGTGAATGTGCAATATATACTCAGTAAACCTGGAAAAAAGATGCTTAAAATGACAGTAGATTTTTTTTCTGGCTATTTTATATTTTCTGTTTGATTCTGTCTGATGGCCAGCATTAGTCATTTCTTCAGCTGCACCACACAGTTCATTTTATCCCTAAATTCATCGCTCCTTCCTTCCTTCCCAGGTTTTGTCCAAAGAAAGTAGTCTGCAGTGTCAAATAAATTTACTTTGCTGACAAGGACAACGGTTTTTGGGACGTAAATTATTTCATACTCTGTACGTGTACACATCAGTCAGAATTTGCAAAGAGTTATGATTACTGTGTGATTAGTAGTTTCCAAAAGGTTTGTCCAAACCTGCTGCACCATTTCTCATAAAACAAGATCAGAAGTTTGTTCTGTTGATTCCAAAACACCCTCCGCTCTCTAGGCAGATTTAGCAAGCTACAATTTAAATTCCTTGATTACAGTCAGAGGTGAAGAGAAGAAAATACAAAAAGGTGGAAAAGTGAAGGAACAGGAGACGGGCAGATTGATTTCATCGGTGGAAAGCAAACACTGAGCCTCTCATCTTGCCTACAAAGCGTCTAGACTCTGTGCACCGCCTGCTCCAGAACCTGAATATGAACTCGTGCCCAACCCTACCTGCCCTGGCATCCTCGCTAGCCGTCCCTCCCGCCTGTCCGTCATGCCTTGAAACATACCAACGCCCCTTTCCTATACTCCAAATCCCAAAATGCCTATTACAGTTCTCAAACAGATCAAAGGTATTCATTGCCACATTCTTTCCAGTGTCTGGCCGTGCCACGAACAGGGCAGGCTGCTGATACTGTGCAAGCCCAACCTTGGAGAACTTCCTGACTCGACGCAAAAGAAGGTGATGTCTGGGTCGTTAGCTCTCTGACTCACAGCGCACAGACAGACTGAATGCAACACATATTTGATTATGCAAACTGGAGATACAGGCAGATAATGATGCTCTGTGCAGTTCTTTCTGTTCGGGACATCCTGAAAACACTGATGCTAAAGAGGAAGAGCAGCGCAACAAGCCCTCCGGGGTTCCTCACTGGACCACCATTGCTCCCTGAGGATGGGCTGCGAAAATAAACAGGCAATCCAGCGAGTAATAAAAACAATGAAAACCAACGGCGACTGACACGGCATCAGTTGGTGTGTGCGTGCGTGCTGGCGAGCGTGTTTGCTCACATATGTACGTCACTGATATCTCTGGGAAAGTGTTCTCTCACTCGGGCCGGATCTTCGCTGGCAGATGCATTTGCCTGGTGGGACTGTGGGGATGTGTGCGTCTGTGTGGAAGGGGTGGGCTGTAATTGTGGCAACTGTAAACAGTCGCTGCTATTGAGTTCTTCCTCCTTCCCCGTTTCGCAGGCCACTTCCCGCGTTTGTTGCGTGCCAATGCATGTGTCTGTCCATGTCCGTCACCACCTGTGAGTAATGTCCAGACCTCTGCTCTAACAACATTGCATGCACGGGTGTCTGACTTGTGATGCGACTGCAGTCCACTTATATCACTTTGGATTACATCTGGATGAGGGTCAGTTAAAGTCTCCAAACGTTGCAGTTAACTGAAGCCAAGAAATAATAAGTTGTCTAATAACTTCTCACATTCAGTCAGGTTGCGTCTCATAAACTTCCATCGACACTTAACACTGAGAAGCAGTGTGAAGAAAAAATGGTCCAACATCTGGGCTCAAAATGTGGAGGGTAATAGATATCCGAGCCTCTGAAAGGGCTGAAATTCATAAAATGACCTCACATAAAAAGGAACATGGACATTGGGAAGAAATTTCATTCAAGAATATTCATTCTGTTACGTACCAGGTATTCCAACGCATGTCACGTCAGGTCCAAAAGCTGCTGGCAGCACCTGTTCTTGTGACAGTTCCCGTCATAAACGAGATTAGGAGGGAGTCTGCCACTCACAGTGGAAGCTGGCGTCATTGTCACGTTTGCACTTATGCTGTGAAAGAAGAGACCCTGACATGAACCCAATCCACTCGCTGGCTCGGCTTCTGGCTCCCACCACGGTAAAACAACAACTGATCCCCCGAGTGCTTCATTAAGTTAACAAGCTCGATGTCTCTCTATTCTCTCCAGTTTCTACGCACTTCAATATCCAGAGATTTTCCCTAAAAATCCTCCGACAAAACCTCAGCATGGAGTATTGAATGGCCCAGGAGGCCTTGGAGCAGCTACATACCATCCCGCACCATCCAAATATGACACCAACTGTCAAGTTCTAAGTTAACATTGTGGCCAACAGTGGGCTGATTTCTTTCCCAAATGACATTCCTGAAAACTGACAGTCAGCCCCAAAACAAAAACACAGAGTAGAGACTGTGAATTAAGGATGTCTGCACAGTGTCTTCTAAGAAAACATGTGAGGAGAAGGATCTACCTCATCTCCAGGACAGAGGAAACTATGTGACTCATATGAGAAGGTGAAGCCATTGAGAGACGACAACACAGGACAACAACTTGCACAGTCAAAGTGATGTCAGTCATCTGGATGAAAAGAAAGCCTTCTGTGTTTAAATTTAAGTACGTGCACTTTGGGAATGTATACAGCTCTTCAGCTGACACAAAAATACATGGTTGTCACGTCAGTGCAGAATACCAAGCTGCTAGTCCAGGCTGGTGGACTGAGAAAGTCGCTCCAACAGGCCACCTTAAGGTCTGACCTGCCCAGTTGAATAAATAAATAATAAACAAGGAGTCCTTTTCTCATCACGATGAATATGGAACAAATGACAGGAAGTTTGCATAATTTCTGACTCAGATGACCTCTAATGATAGTTTCACAAAAGACTGCGTCACCCACATCTGCAGCTTTGAAAAAAAAAAAAAAAAAAGCCTCCGGGTTGTGACTTAAAGGTGCCTGATGGAGTTTTTGACCTGTAGCTCTGAAGAGCAAAGTTTCTCAGGGTGGGTCCTCGTCTTGTTAGTGCACAGTCCTGCTGGTTGTTTCACGCCACGTTACGAGCTGAGAAATGTCACAGTGAACCAGCAAAGAAGTGGAAGAAGAAAACTGCTAGAAAGCAAACATGCATATAAACAAATCAGACTTTAAGTTCTTCCAAAAATCAGTTATTTGTGATATTGCAAAATGTGATTAAGTGCAATGTACACAGACTAAGCAAATGAATCATGACGCACGTGAAGCACATGACTTAAACATTCACAAATATGTTTGTGCTCATTTGGGGCTTCTTTGATGGTGGTTTAGTGGCATCTGACTGGAGGACTGGTGCCACCAACTGTTGATCTCGATGCGCCAAACTCCCTCACATTTTCTTTTGCCAATTTTGGAAAATTGGTTAAAATTTGCTCTAAATTTGGTTGGAAACATGGCTAATGTGGTTTGCTGAGAAACAGCGAATGTAAACATAACTGTTTACAAAAAAATTTGACTGGGCTCTTTAAAAAACCGGCAATTTGTTTACATGGAAAGCGTTTTGTCTGCATGGGAAAGTCACTGGGCTTACTGGGAATACAGTTAAACGTCCTCCTGATTGAGTTGAGAGAGAGTTGGAACTGGGTCCGGTCAGAGTTAGCAGTGGAGGAGCTAGCAGAGGACTAATCAAGCCCCTGTTGTCCACACAAAGGTCACAACAGGAAAGTCCCATCTGCTCCCTGACCTTGACCCCTGCATCAAATCACCCTCAGCTGTATGCATGTGACTGTGTTGATACATGTGTGACAACGGTGCTGCTACACTACCCCAAGGGTTGAAGGGCAGGATGGGCGGGGGGCCGGCTGAGAGGAGGAGAGGTGGCAACCTTTGACCTCTCTCCATTTCTGTGAACTCAGTGTCACAGCCACAGCTGCAACATCCAGCAGGTGTGGCGACTCATTTTCAGCTCAGACCTGCAAGTCTGAAGGCTGCCGAGGCGTTGAGTGTCAGGGCACGGGGAATTTGAGGCTCTATTTGCTCCAAAACACCGGAGGATGATAATAAGACTGCTACAAGTTCAAATAAACTGGTTCGATGCTGTACTCCCTCCAGAGGCAATGGAATACTGCAGTCTTGTAGGATTTGATATTAATTACAACTGTATGCAGTTAATCACTAATCAGGCAATTACAGATTAACAACATTCAACAATCAACAAGTAACTTTTCAAGCCAAACCAAAAACCTGTATCATACAGAAGATGCAGTTCCCAGTAAAAGGCAAACATGCATTGAAGATATGATATTCCTACTTTGGAGTTTAATCTGACATTTATACTCCACGGCATCTGAGCACAACATGTGGCTCCAATAGTGGATAGGCCCAATTTGTACAACTAAGTATGCCTATCGACCGCTAAATAACACGGGAAAACAAACCCAAGTAACACACATGCACATACTATACACCACATACAAATAAAAAAAGATAGAAAATAGATTTTAACTTCTGCAGGAATTTAAATTGTGAACAGATTTGGTTTCAGTCTGTGAGAATGACCCAATAACTGGAACCGGGTCCAGGAAATACAGCGTCACCAGCCGCACAACACCCATAATTAAAAGAATTGCTCATATTGATGCATGCACTGAAGCATCCATTCTGAGTGCTCTACTGGCAGCTGGTGGGGGCAGTCCGCCCTCATGGAGGTCTTGTGGGGGCTAGAAGGAAACCTCTCCAAACAGTGAATAGTGTGTGTGTGTGTATGTGCATTCTTTCAAGCCTTCAAGAGCTACAGTATGTGCCAATATACATACTTTTTACATGGACAAGTGGCCCACACATTCAGGAGTGTAAATCTGCCTTTGCCAGGCTGTGTGTGTTCATGTGTGGCAGATGGGCACGCTGTGTGCCAGGCCTTGCCAGGGGGCTGTGCCGTACCAGAGCTGCAGTCGGGTCCTGGGCGACAGCCTCACAGCACAGCAGCCTGGCAGGCAGCGCTGGCTCTTGGCTGACCTCTGCCTCCACCAGGCCGCCCTCACTCACTCACCTCATTAGCTTGACAGGAGCGACCAAACAAATTGAGGGCACCATAGAGCTCACAGCACTTCCATGGGAACATTTTTATCCCCCCCCCCTCTTTTAGTCATTTTGGTGTATGTGCACAAACACACACCCACGTGTAAACACTGACTTCTACTTAAGAGGGTGTCAGAGTTTGTGTTTGAACAAACAGACGGACAAGAAGACGCATGTGTGTGCAGGCGTGCGCACGTTTCTCCGTGCACGTGCACATGCAGGGAAAGCGACACATACATTCAACTGCATCCATGTTTGTAAACTGAGGCCAGGTACAGTATGAGATCATGCTGGATTCTGAACCCCATGCTGAAAGTTTGCCCTGAACAAATCAACCTTTTCACGCAAAGCCCCCTCTTGTTTATGTTAATTGCAAACGATCGTAGCTGTAGTGCCCCCCCCCCCGGAGGAGTGAAGCAACTTTTAAAGGGATGATGCAGCAGTGCAAAGACGAGCGATCATTTATCTGTGTTTAAAAGCTATTTTGCCGTATCAGCAATGTCAAATAAAAATGTTTTCTTCCTACTTGAAGAAGTAATGCACCCTGGAGGCGAAGCTGCAGACACACTTCACTGCACGCATGATATATAATAGCAGAAAGGGCACTGACCAGTTGAAGAGATCTACTCTGTTGGTTCTCGTGTAACTGCGGGATACCAAACAATGGCGTGATTTATTACACGTAACACCCTTTTGAACCTGCTTTGTGATTGTGATCCCATTGTGCAACTGTGTGGATTGCACACATTCTGCTTTGAGATCATAGCATAATTCAACATGCCCTCATGCACATGGTATGCTGTGTGAGTGGCTTGTCAAACACACACATTTGGGTTCTTATTCGTGTTGTTTTATGGTGACTGAGGACAAATATTGGCTGATTTGATTTGATGAGGGACACACCTTCTGTTAGGCAGTGGTCTGTCTGTGGTGTGGGCTAACACACAGTCATCTTACATTAAATCCAATGACAACACTTTAACATACTGCACTGCATCTTTTACTGAGTCATATACAGTCTGTCTGTGATTTAACTACTTTTATATGTCCTTAGCAGCAGCCTTCTATAATGCAGGAGTTTACAGGCCACCATCCTGGTTGAATCTTTGAAGTTAAAGCACCCTGTACCTAGACTGTGCCATCAGAGAAGAGGATGATGCTGCTGCAGAGGTAGTTAGTGGTTTGATACCTGTTTTCTCACATTAAAACTGGTCTCTATTGGAATCGGTTTTAACTATGACCACAGCTGATGTGAAGCCTACAGGGGGTGAGTGTCTCATACTCGGAGGACGAGTCGGGCAACACTTGAACTCAACACGCAGATCAAAGCAGGACCACCCTCTCAGAGGTGTATATTGTTACACTTCCATACTGTTCAGTACTTATGGTACACGGTGAGCCACCGTTGTACTGCAAACACGGAGGAAGGTTTGACCCAAAGTAGCCGGCCAAGAAGCAACAGGCCAGGCAGTGGGTGGTGTTCAAAAACTGGGCCAGAGCTGGAGGTGAAATAAGTCACAGGTGGTGTTAAAGAGGTGTTAAAGAGATGGCAGCCAGGAGGGAGACAGAAAGATGGATGTGCTCGGGTACTTCACAGCCAAGAGGGAGCAGAACTAGACCCAAGGCCCTTCACAAACTGATTATACTTACATAAAATACCACCTTCTGTCGTACAAATTACACTGATGAAATATCTGCAGTGTCCTTTCATCAAGTCCCACATACTTTTCTGAGGATCTACATGTAAAACTGGGGCTGTACTGTACACAGCTTTAAGCACAATGCTTTGGTTGTATATAAACTGTATGTTTGAGTCACATCGCTGTCATCAACTGCCCCAAATACCACTGGAGGCAGCTGTCAAGCAGAGTTAAAAGGCCAGTGAAAGGTGTGCTTACATTCATTAGGTGGCCAGAAGACTTCAAAGGGTGATGACGGGTCTTTGTGTCTGCTAGATGTGAAAGTGGGCAGTCTTGTTTGCTAAAGGATCAGTCGTAGCGGTTTGATAAGCCAACAGTACATCACGGCTGTGGTTCTGGGGGCTGTTTTGGAGTATTTTCTGCTCTCTTTGCTTAACTCAACTCAATGCTTAACTGCACTAGACACAAGCTTTTTTTTGTGCTGCTAAAAGCTGAAACAATTCTCTAATGCGATTAGTCGACTTATAGTTGTTCAGTCAAGCAAAAATGGCAAATCTCCTGTTCCAGCTGTGGAATCAGCTGATTTGCTGCTTGTCTGTGCTTTATAACTGTAAAGTAAACATCTTTGGGTTTTTATTTAATATTTTACAAGGCCACTGAACAACATGTGATGTGTGATTTTGGGTGAAATGTGGGAATGATGCATTGGAGGCTGGGGGAGCTGCAGGTTAAGCTTTCTGTTGCTTGGTCTTCGTCGTGTGTTCATGTCTGCTGGATTTAGCCGGTGAGCGACTGGAGTGGGCTGAGGGTCAGCGGATCACGGTCGAGGCTCAAAGAATGCTACAAACCTCATATACGAGGCAGAGACAGTGAGAAACCGCCAAAAAGGAAATAGGAAAAAGCGTTGTTTCTGTTTCATAACAAAAAGATTGTACATGATTGTGCATCTCTGCTGCCTGTGAAGCTGGTCCTGGATTTAAATGCTTATCTTCTGAAATGAGGCCCGAGCATGAACAAAGGCGAGGAGGAGGAGAAGAGGACATAGAGAAACAAAGAGAGATAAATGAGTGGATCTGGGAAGTACAACTGATTAGCATGTAGACATCACCTCATGTGTTCAGTATTCATGATGAAGATGTTAGAGGGAGAGAAGCCCACCTACAATAGACCATAGCAGCTTGTATATGAGCCAGAAAGAAGCAGTTTTTAGAAAAGCTTCTCCCACAATGTAGCATGTAGCAGTAATATGTTACTTTTTACGATCACTATGTTCAGTGATGCTTCACTGATTACATTACTTTTGCATTATTTTCACCAAAATAAGTATAAGTTCGACAGGCGTTATATGAGGTCATAAACACCTCATGATTGGTTTTGACTTGATCAGACGTGTTTTTCCTGAATGCAACAGATTATTTCAGCCTGACGGGTTTATTTATGCTTCAAGTCTACTTGCTCAACAACATGCACAGAAATGCAAAGTTGAGTCCCAATTAAAAGACACTGAATACATCTATTCATCTACATTTTGCAACCCAGGTAGAGCTGAGTGTACTGCACTTGGAACAGAGAAAGCTGCACACACAGTGCGTGTGTTCAGAACAGAGTGGTTTATGTTGGTAATTGTCATTTTTGTGCTGGTTTATAGTTTTAGCCATTAGTGCAGTGGTAGGTTGGTATGCTTCTTGACCTCAGCTGTGATTACTGAGAGTGTTTTGAAGATCTTGTCCTCAGTGCTGAATATCATGAAGCAGTCAGTAACCATTAGGAGATATATAATAATATATATTACTTAACTGCTGCAAAAGTAATATATTAATGTAATGTGTCCCACAGTTTTGTTACGCATTACCAGCAGCACTTGATGCAAGCGATGTAGAGGGATACAGAAAGATCATTTCACTGAACACAGACTGAAAATCATACAGGCTCACTGCAAACTGTGACCACCATGATCAGAACAATCCAGAAGTCACCAATAGCTCTTATGAAAGGCTGTAATAAACAAAACAACATGCACATCTATGTTTGTGCAGCTACTGTCCCATGCGTCCTTATTCCAGATCTGCAGCTCGTGGTCAGTGCTGACAGAGATTCATCAGGCTTGTATAACACACAATCATGTAAATACACACTGTGTGTTTTTAGGCCTGCTGATGCTGATCCACACTAAATCATTTCAATGCATGCGATGGGCGTACTACTGCAGCCTCAATCGTGGCACATAAATGTATTTTTAGCTTGTGGTCTCGCTAGCTCCACGCAGCCCGTACTCCTGACCATCTTCTTGATAAAAAGACATGAAATATGATGTGTCCCTAATGTGAACCATACTCTCTGCACGCCCAGAGAGTATGGTTCTCTCCCAGCCCCCAAACCTCCTGCACGCTCTATTCTTGAAGAGTAAAAACATCTTCCATTTCAGAATGAGCGGGCTCATCTGCTGGTGCCTTGAAACATGGATCTCCAGTGAACTTCCCTGAGTGAAGCTAGGGTTCAATCGTCAGGCCACAGAGTATTTATTAAGCCACATCTGGGATTGTCATTACGGAGCTGAAGCACTGGCGAAAGGCAACGGGAAGGGAATGTGATTGAGTGGTGTAGAGAGTACGCGAGGGAATAGAGAAGAGCACAGAGACAAAATGGAGGGAAAGATAAATTCAGAGGATCCTGTTTTTGTGTCACTGCGCCATGTTAGTGTAGGGAGCAAGAACAACTTATAACAACTCGTTCTTTATTTTCATTCCTGCAATCATTTCTGCCTTTCACAGGTTCAAACTGTGTCTCATTTGGCACATTATTCCACAGTGGTTCTTGTCTTTCAACAAAGCTGAAACCTCAGCGTGGCTTTAGGTATGGTATGAACACATGGCAAAGACGAAAACATTCTGCTTTCTAGACATCTGGTCATAACATACAACCCTGAGGACAGCGTTTAAGCCCAAGACGAGGCCAAAACAGCACAAAACAGCGAAGAAGCAACAGTGTTCGCAGCTGCGGAGGTCAGTAATTCAAGCCACCAAACACAGACAATGAAATCTATCCTTGGAATCTGTTTTCACTGTATGACTGTCTCTTCTTCTGGGTTTCTCTCTTTCTCTATTTGTCCGTCCATTTGTGTGTGTGTGTGTGTGTGTGTGTGAGTCCTGTTCTTTCGCTGTTGCCTGGAACCACATGAAAGGTGGACACAAGAAGTTCAGCATCCTGTGCTGGGTGAGGTCCAAGGACCCACTGAGCATATGAAAGGAACTGCAGAGGTTGAGACGCATTAATTCCTAGACAAAGCCAGAGGTTTTGGGTGACGCTTCAAACCGGAAGATCAGTACAGAGGAGTCTTTGGAAAGCACCCTGAAAAGCATGGCCATCAGAAAATGCAGTGAAATTAACTGGACAACAGAGTGGAAAAATCCTGCTCTGAAGCGGAGATTCAGATCTGCTATGTAGTGGGTTCGTGTTTCTGGCTTTTTCAAACATGCAAGAGCGATGATTGAAAAAATACTCACACATGAGTACTTTTTCCAGCCGCTGGTGTTTGCACCGCAGGGATCTCGCAGGCTCTTTCATCTTTGCATGTGTCCAGCAGCAATGTTTTTGGTTGCCCCCTGATTGAGTTGATGTGGTTGGGTGTAGTGGAGTGTTGGTGCCAGCTTCTTATGTGAGGTCAACCAGGCTATGTTAGAGCAGCGCTGGAAGTCTGTGATGGTGGTCACACGTGTGAGCAGAACACATTCTTTATGTTGTGTTAGTTTCGCGGCAGGGGGTAAATGCCTGGCTCTGCCTCGGTAAACCTATAGAAGCTGTTAGAAAGTGAAGCCTGTGTGAAATAGCATGAAGAATGAGAGCTGGAACCACAGTTCATGAGCACAAGCAGAGCCTGCTTCGGCGCTGCTCCTCAAATCGCTGACTTTGACATGATACCCAAACAAAAGGTGTAGGCTCACACTGATTGGCCGAGCAACTCCACAAAGTGCCTCTCTGTAGTGGAAGCTGTTCAGGTCTGAGTGAGACAGAGCTGAACAGAAACCTTTTCAAACTAGCACCAAAGTTTCCTTGTCCTTAAGTCAGATTTCCCCCGTTTCTGATTTTTAATCCCATGATTCTGCATGTTTACTTAATTTGTACAAAAACAACTTGGTGTGGCAGAACTAATTTCCTGTAGTCCTCACTGTGAAGTTGCCAGGCAACCAGTGACAACTCCAGAAATGTATTGCTTCCAGCCAAGAAATACACATAATCACATAAAACCACAATGTGATGTTTTTAACTCATCTGTTCTTGTGCAGATTAAACCAACAATGTGTACATTGTTAATTAGAGAGCTAGAGGTGCTGGTTACCTTTGGATAGAGCCCCCTGTTTCCAGTCTTGGGTGAAGCTAAGCTAACAGGCTGCTGGCTGAAGCTTCGTATTCATTGTGCTGTGGTATAAATCTTCTCACGTAACTCTCAATCAGAAAGCTAATGCACATATCCTTCAAAACATCAACTATTCTTTGGAAGAAAAATTGCCTCCTGCAGGCTACACCTCGTGTCTGCCTACAACAGCTCAGACCACTAGTTCACCACCATCCAATGAGGCCAAGGAGCCTCAGTTTGCTTTTTAACAATTTAACAATCTTAACCAAATGATCAAGACCAGTTACTAAAACAAAAATGATACTTATCACACAGGCTTTAGTTTCTGGGCTGACCCTGCACTACTAACAGTGTGATCTAACCTGCAAAAGCTGAAGAATCCGTTTAAATGAGCCACACAAAGAATTGTTGTTGTTAAAATAACCATCTGAAGATTACGGTGAATGCAATGCTGATTGGTACATTACCCAAAAATCCAACAATAAACTTTACCTTAAGGGTCTGGAAAACCTTGACACATGTGTGAAGGCAGCTACTTAATACATGTGTAGCTGTCTGACAGAGCAACAGCAGTACCAGCAGCAATCGCAGCAACAAAAGCATGAATGGGAGTTTGTGAGAACAAAGACTTTGGAAGATAGTATAAAGGCTTATTTCCTTTTTTCCAGCAATCATTAAGTTTCTGGATTTTGTTCAAAGTGGGGAAATTTTATTGTGAAATAAAACTCTTTAATCACAGCAAATATGATCTGAATAAATTCAAATACTCCAATTTCTTGTCGTCACAGGATGTTTTCCTGTTTCTTATAACATGAGACAGAATTGGAAATGTATTTTCAAATTAGTAACGCACCAGTTTAGAGCAGTTTTTCCCCCAACAACATGCTGTTATTATCAAAGTGTACCTTTTCTTTTCTGTAGTCAAGACGTGATTCATGCCAAAACCAAACCCCCACTGAAATATGACTGAGGTCATGAGATAGGATCGGATCAAAATGCAAATGACCATAATTACCTTTGTGTATGGCAGTTCTGGTCAGAGGGGATTTGCTCCAGTGTGGTCATGCAGTGGTCAGACAAACACAATAATGACGCCAGTGCAAACAACTGCAGAGAGAATAAAGACCTTCTCAAGGACAGAGATGTACATAATTGATATTTCTGACTGTGACCAATTCTACTTCAAAGCTTCTACGCAGAAAACCCGGGATGTTATCGGCAGGCGAAATCTGGAGTAACTTTATGCTAAACAGGCAGGAAAAGACAGGAAACAGAAGGATTTTCTGGGAATTTGGGTACATGTTCCATTCCAGGAGATGCAATAATAAAAAATAAAGAGCATTTGGATTAAAACTAAAAAAAAAAACAAAAACACCCAGGCAGACAGTCTGCAGGTTCAACAAATCATTTCAGTGTTTGTCTTCATGCAACTCAAGGTTTTGACAACATCACAGATATGAGTAATAACTTTTGTTTCCATCACTGCAAAATGTTCTTGCGCGACAGACTTCGCCTGCCATAATTCCTCTGTAGATGCAGCGAGCGAGAAGACGTACAATAACCTGACGTCACCTCTGAAATTCAATTGTTTTGACATTTCTTTACTTTGGAAAAAGTGAGGCTCCTATTGTAAACTGGCCACGGAGGGGCTGAACATCGGCCCTGCCCTAACACACACCCGCCGCGTCCTCATCCAGCCCGGAGCCGGAGCCAGAGGACTGATAGCGGCCGCTCTTCACAGCTAGAATTCTATGTTTGCGTTTCCATGATGTGATGACGAAAGGTATTTAGCTTTTCACAGCAGGGCTCCTGAGATTTAATTACACAAGACTGAAGCCAAAGAAGGTGTTAGTTGTCATGTGAGATAATAAGTTATGTCACTGAGTCGTTCATAAGTTTGCTTTGAGTGGGAAACAACATCCTCCCATAGTCAAAACACTCAGGAATCTGAATTATTTTAATAAAAGTTCTAACTCAAATGTCATTTTGCCAATTGGCAATTTAGCGAAAGTAGTAATCGATTTAAAATAAACAGAACTCAAGGGAAGCTGTCATTTGTTACCGTACTTCTAATATCAGCTTCCAGTAACCTGTGAATCCTCAAATAATCCAACGTTGATGTCCAACTTTAAAATCAGGTCGTCTTTGTGCCCTCAACACCAGAGAATGCTAACGTCAACATGCTAAAATGTTTACAATGACAACGTTAACATGCTGTGCATGCATGTTCACCATCTTAGTTTAGCCTGTAGTCCTAACGCTAGCATGCTAACATGTGCTAATTAGACACAAAGTGGAGCTGAGGCTAACGGCAATGTTGATAGTTTTAAACAGATTCAGAAAAAGCTGATTAATCGTCCGGTCTCAAAGACTTGTACGCCAGGTTGTGCTGCTTTGATGAAAGCCCTTCAAAACTGGGTCAGGAGTTTCACTTCATCGCGTACATGCAAGAACACGTCTAACATTTCTAGGAACGTTTCATGTGTTCATTTCGACAAGTGTAATACATGTTTTGGCAAGCAGCGAGACTTTGAACAATCATGTCATTGACACAAAACAAAGTCTTTAAACCATAAAGGTACTGTATAGGGCTTTCATGCTCGCCTGCCATCAGCCTTACACTAACACTGAAGCCTGCTAGTATGCTGGTACCTTCATTCAACGTGACAATCTAAATATACTCAGACAATATTTACACAAGCCTTATCTGCTAGACTGTCTTCTAACACTGATTACAGTGCAGTTTGGGGCTTTCAGTCTTCTGAACTCACGTTTCTCTTAAGTCTACAAAAATGTCTCTATAGAAATGTGCCAGATGTTGAACATTGTTCAGGTGTAGCTTTAGTCTTGTACATTTGGATACACCTGACAGACGTGGACGGACACGTACACCCTTGTCCATAGACGAGTACCTTTCTATGAAAACCCAAGAAGGAAACACATGGGAACATGCACGGTATTGTTCCCAGAATCACTTGGCGGGGAGGTCTGTATAAACCCCCGTCCTCTCCAACAGGTTTTAAGGTGAAGCCGAGGACGGGCCAGAGACAGGCAGCGTAACTTTAGAGCTGCTGACAGAAAGTTGGCCCAAAAAGAGGGTCCTCTGCAGGAGTCATACAGTCCAGATCTGAGGATAGCCCAGAGCTCAGCTTAACAAGCTGTGGCCTGCCAGCAGACCATGTCTGGGTTTGAGGAAGAGATGGTCTCTGAGAGCCCATCTCAAGGTCGAGATCAATGGGATAATCTCTCAGCTTGTATCAAGAATGACTCCAATAATGTCAGTGCTGACGTCCAATAAACTTGTCATTCCTGCACAAAGGAGAAGCAAACACTTCACCGAAGCCACGAGGCCACGTTTTGTGTTTACTTTTCTTCAGACTAATGAGAATTGTAGAGAAACCATCAGCCGCAATTCTTCACCGTAAACTCATTTTACTAAAAAGCCATAATGAGCTGCTTTATGCGCTGCATCTCAATCTAAACTAACATTTCTGAATAATCTCAAATCTCTAAATTGTGAGAGCTATTAAAAAGTGGTGAAAAGTAGAGGCATGGGTGACGACCTCCATATCTTAAAATTAAAGTAGACAGTCTTCAGTTTTTATTAACTTTGGGGCAAAAAGTTAACATTAATAGGAGGCAATTGAAATGGGGCCTGCTTAAGCCCCCTTTGGCGGTATTTGGCAGAAAAAAGGGATTCATTTAGTTCTTGGCGGAAGCTGTGACAGGGGTGTTAACCTTCTGGCACAGAAATCAAAAATAGACCCACATCATAATGAGAAATTGATTAGATTAGAAAATTGTTGGTCTGTGTAAAATGCTGAGACACACCAAGAGCTCTTTAGTAAGCCTCTAATACGTTTTATTATCGAAACTTTTGCAGTTTTCACACAGATGTTTTGCATGGTTACAGAAACATAGCGAGCGTTGTTTGAATGCTTATGCTTAAAATATTTCACTGATTCACCCTTTCCCTGATTTCGCATGTGAAAAGAGAAGAATACAGGAAAAATCAAAGCATATACAGAGTTTGAGGAGGATTTATTGATCTTACTCTGATCTGACCTCAGCATAGTCACGCTTAACAACGTGGGAACGTCTTGCTGCCAGCAAACATCGCAGTATTTTAACCTGTCTCAGTTTGTTTCTGGCCTGGAAATGTTCTCAATTTACATTTCCCAAAAACCTGCCAAGTACATCATCACGCGATAAATATCCAGTACACTTTGTGTTCAGATCAGCCAGATCTGGAGGTGGTCTGGCTCACATTGTGACCTCAACCAGGTATAAAGTTAATCTGTACATCAGAAAAGGGAGAATTGAGAATTGTGATACCAATGTTTATTGATATAAGGTGTAAAAGCAAACCTCCATGGATCGGATGACATTATCCAGATAACGTATCTAAATACAGGTCACATGTTGATACCGGGTAGTGACTGGGTGTAAAAGCACTATGAAACAGGTTGATCCAGATTCACACAAATTCAGCAATTCAAGTCAAGGACAACGTCACTGCCTGACAAATTTGGGCCAGGAAAGATTTACTTATGCTTCATTTACTTTGGGTGAAAGGGAATTGCAGGTTTCGGCAGTGCAACGTGTCAATTCTTGGTGAAAATAAAATAACTTTACAAAGCAACAACAGAGGAGTGCAGCGCTCAGCATTATAATGATGCCGGCAAGGTTGGAATGCAAGAAAAAGATATTAAATGAGTAGATAGCAGCTGTTTTTAAGAATTCAACATCAAAGCATTAGAGGAGGCTCATTAGAGCAGAGACGAAAGTCAAGTTATAAGCTGCTTTTATGTTTCTTCACACTTTATCTTGCCTTTGTGTTGTGCATCCTAACTGAGTTCAGATCTGTTGCTATATTCCGTCTAAAAACCCATTTCATTCGTTGTCATTTTGTCTTCTCTTCATTGTTGGACCAATTACATATCTGCCAAACACTTTGACCTCAGTTCTGTCCACAAGGACACAGCAGTCGGCAGTGATTCTGAACGTTCACAGAACTGGAGTTGTCATATCACTGTGCTTTGTGGTAGACCCCACTGATGTCATCCAGTTGTCTTTGGCTTCTTGCATCAGAGCCATATGACGCACCCATGTCCCTCCTCCCGCTGCGTGTTGGTCTGGTTGTGGCCTGTGTAAATACACCAGTGATTTGTGGTCACGTGGACACTTTTGTAAACATTCCAGCTTTATTGCAACTGCTCCTTCCCATTTAAAGACATCTGTATTTGGGTATGTCCACTGCAAATGCAGGTCTCTTAAATGGCTGACTTTGCAGCTCCTAAAGCCAATTGTCCAAGTTTAGGGGTGTGTGGGGTAGTATTAATTTCATTGAAGAGGTCATATTATGCTCATTTTGAGGTTCATACTTTTATTTTAGAAGGCTGCTACAAGTAGATTAATGTGTTTTAATGTTCAAAAACATCTGTCTGAACCATCCTGTTTTAGTTCCAAACTCCCCTCCCAAGTCAGCCTGCTCTGATTGGTCAGTTCACACTGCCTGGGCAGGCACCTTTCACCATGTTTCCCATCAGCTCTGCTTTTGTTTTAACTTCCAGCTAGCTGCACTTTCACTGTGAAAGACACCACAATAACCGCTTCTAAAATAAAAACTTCATCACTGCATGTGTCAGAGTGTGAATCTGATCTGTATTAGCCTCAGCTCACAGCCAGCTACAGCTACGCTATAGCTTTGTAACGGTCTTAGCCAGCGAGCTGCTAATCAAAGTTAAACAATGTGACCAAGCAATTTAATTCGTACAGTTTGACTATTTCTTTCTTACACATAGCTATATTGTTACCTTCAGAGTGTGTATAGCAAGTAAATTTACATACAGCAGCAACGTACACACACATACAGTGACGATCCTGGAGCTCTGTAAGCAAAGCTAACGCTAGCTGAGCTGGCGCTGTAGTATAGACACACAAAGGGCAACTGGCAACACATCTAGTGTCCTTATTATCTAGTTGGCTTCAAACAAGGCTTAATGTTTAAATGTTTTCTCTTGACAGTCAGTCAATTTTACAAAATTTATCCAATTGGCTCCAAGCCTGTGGGAGTAGCCACATTAGCCATACAAAATGCTAGCTGCAGCTCCACATGTGTTGATCTGTGTCGCAGGTGTTGGTTCTATGTCGTACAAACTGGATGGTTAACGCTGACGTTTCTCCTACACTTTGTTTATTTAAGGCAGCAGTTGCAGCTTCAGTCTAAAACTAGTGAGCTAAATAGCTAAAAGCCATATCACGCAATCATAAACAGAAGCATACTATGCACATCTGAACAGCCAACTTATTAACTGATGTATTTTGGCAAGTCGTCTGTGACAAAAAGGCTGTGTTTATTTGTCGTTCACATTGCCACATTTGATTGGTTTGGCATCCAAATTAATCTGGATCTATTTCTTATATTGATGCCATCAGACCACAACCAAGACACTTTGTGCAAAGCTGCATTCTTCATCATTCAAATGTTAAATATAATCTGATGGCTATAATAATTGTGAGAAATGACCTTAGAGGCTTTGGAAAGGCACCAGATTCACAGTATAGACACCATGACAACATGTATGAAGACATCTGCTAGCTTGTCAATCAATGAGGCTGCAGAACCTCTGCACATCAGTTCAAATGAGCTACAGAGATTAAACGGTTCTCGTTCCTTCAACTTGGTTCTATGAAAGGTGACACCCTGACTGTACAACTTGTCAACATAGACATTAAGTCCATGGTGCACTTGACACCCGACACCAGAATGTTTCTTTGTGAAGGTAAAAGGACAGCAAACAGTGCTTTTCTGTGGATTTTAAGGTTCTTGCCATTATCCGAGCATCAAGCTGCATTATGCTACTGAACCTGTAGACGAGTATAAGAAAATTGTTTATTGCCTACACAGTGAAACTTGTTATATCCTTTTAACCCATCCCTGAGGAGCAGTGCAGCCACTGGGCAGTGCATGAGGACCAGGCCACTGACGGGAGAATGAATGTGCTATACATGTTTTCTCATGCACATTTCTCATGTATGTGGTAATGCTGCTGGTGTTTGATGATCCTGATCTGGGTTTCGCTCAGCCACTTGTCTTTTGAAAGCTCTACGAGGTCTACAGGTGACAGACTCGGGGAGCATTTGAGACCCGTGTGCATTTATTGTCACTGGCTATTGCCTATTGACTATTGCCACATCCTTATCGCTCTGTCTCGTGCATGTTTATACTGTAAGCTCAGCTCAACGTGTAGCTACTGGTTATCTTCTCTGAACCCACACAGTATTTTAAAGAGTTCAGACTGACAATAGAATACTTCAGGGCTGCATCATTTTGCCTAAACTTAGTGGCGATATCAGCCACAGGGGAGGCTGACACGACTATGAACCGCATGTAGTTCACAAATACATATTTTGGGAGAAAAGGTAGGCAGTGTACATTGTTTCTGAGGCTGGCATGTGTGCTATATCTGTCACAAAAACCAGATATTTTAATTTCTACGCAGACCAACATGTTGACACGTTCAAGAGCAAAAACATACAAGAACCACACACACACACACCAACTGTGAAATTAAAACAATTGGCTCATTTACACAAAGTACTAAAAGGTATGCTTTCACCATCTCTCATGCAAAGTAGCCATGTGAATTAAAATGGAGTTGGCATGGCTGTTGCCTTCTTACGAGAAAGTCAACAAACTCAAGAGCTCTGGTTTAAATCTCGAGACTGGCAGGGCACTCAGTCGCCGCCTCTCCTCCTCCTCCTCCCAGACTGCATGTTCACTGCTCGCCTCATGAAGTTTGGTCATGGCGTTTGTTTTCTTAGTGCTCCAAACCTCCAATGGTACTGGCACATTAAAAGACTTGCTGCTGTTATCCCCTCCCCTCCCTCTGCTCCTCTAACTTGATCTGTTTTTGCAAGAGGTGTCTTTCTTCATTAAGAACTAATGGCCTCAGAAACAGGAACACACAGCTGGCTTCTCCCACCTCCTGTGAACCTCTCACTGCATGTTAGGATACGGGACTTGTGTCTGTTGACTGTCCCTCTGCCAGTCTACAGTGTGGCTGGCTGTGCAGTGGTGAGCTGTGTGGCGGACCACGCCTGTGTAGCCTGATTTACACTCCTTTCTTCCTGGGCAGCCACTAGACAGCAGCCAGCTCCTGGAGGGACCAACGGCGGCTTCAGCTAAGGGGCCAAGCCCGGGGCCCATTTGGTTTTGGTTTCCTTTTTGCCTGCCACTGTGCCACACCTAGCATGAGTTGGGCTAAATGAGACCAGTGTGTAGATTCAAAGATTGAGCTTAAACTGAAACCAATAAAAGGCGAGGCTGTACAAACGGCTCTGCAGCCACTCGCAGGTCATATGTCTGTCTGTCTGTCAATTTATTCATGTTCTGCCCGACCCGCCCTGTCTCTAACTCGTTTATGCCTAAATTCCTTGTGCACGCTATCGCGCTGATGCATTGAGAGGCAGGGGCCATGGTTCATGGGCGGACGCTTGCATTCATTCCTTTCTCCCATTATACCTCTCCACTATAGGCAGAAACATGTGCAAAGAGAACATTCCTTCCAGTGTACCTCCACTCTTCCATCCCTGAGCTCCCTGAGAGTGGAGAGATCTGTCTTTACACTCTGCTCAGACTACAAATGATCCTGCTGGTCAGCATTTTTGATTAAACCATGCTACAGTGATATATCTGCTACAGTTGAAGAGAATTTTGCAGTATAAGAGATAGTAATTAAGAGTTGCCAGGTTTGACAGTAACTCTGGAATGTAGTGCCGATACCTAAACAGAGGCTTCTTTGTCAGAGATAAGGGTATAAGTGTGTGTCACCTACAGCATATGTACATACTGCACAGTACAGTTCCTCAAGTCCACAGTAAAGTCTTCAAATTGGTTGTTTTGTTTGACTAACAATCAAAGATATTCAATTTAAACTGATGTAAAAAGGGTAAAACAAATCCTCACAATGGAGAAGGTGGAAGCAGCTAAATTCCTCTTCTCAATGAATTGACTGCTTGTTTGAGCTTTATATACAAATTAACTGCATATGCAACACTTATGTTCATATAAGGCCTGCGGGTCTTATGTGGTTGGATGCAAACACAGGATTAATGCTGAAAGTCATGATTGTAACCATGTTATTGGAGCATTTTTCAAGAAAATATGCTGTTGCAATCTCTGCAAATTATCATGTTAGTCATGACAGACATGTCATGCAAAGGCTATAAAAATAAATCCTACCATTCTAATTGCAACAGCTGAAGACAGTGCAAGTCCTATTATGTCTGCCTTCTGGCACTGCAGAAAAGAAGAGATTCAAGAGGGGTGAGTTTCATTATGTACTCCAAGAACTGTTTGACGTTTTTTAAGCCCTATGGCTGAAAATCCCACACCCAATTATAATCCCTTCCATCTCTCTCATTTAGTATGTTGATTCTTTCTGCTGATTGATGTTATCAACCACTTCACCCCTGCTGAGGCAAGGATAATTGTCTGAATGGGCTGATAGTTTTACTGCCACATCATCATATTGATTTAAGTCAAATGTGTAAGTCTGATAACTTGGGCATGGGCGGTTCTCCAACTTAGATGGAAAACAGATCACTTTCATCACGTCAAAACTGAAAACACCTCAGCTGACACTTGTTCAGACCAATCAGACTGTAACTAGGACAATGTCCCATGTAAACAGACACGCATGCTCAATACACTTGTGAGTACTTGCATAAAGCACACACACAGATATCTGTCAGAGCATGCTGAACATGGAGCTGTCTGACAGATGGTTTAAGCTGCCCCAAAGTTTTCCATGAAACGTGCTCATTTTGGCTGAAGATGGTCCCGCAAGGTGTAGGAGACGCACTGATCGCGGTGTGGTTGGTGAGCCAAAGGGCTAATCCTCAGACAGGGGTGCTCACAAGGCCCATTTAAACTTTGCTATCACCATGTCTACTCTGTGTCTGAATGTGTCTGTCAGTCAAAAAAAGGCTTTAGGTCACTTAAATGAAAACCCAATGAAGCCATTATTCTTCCATCATGTGTTTATTTGCATGGCGTACAGACTTCGCCTTTCAGAGGTATTCAACAGGATGGCCGTCCAACAAAACAAAAGTCCTTTCTGAGAGCTCTGCATCGACATTTGTACCCGACAAGAAATTCTTTACACAGCTCAGGATGTGAAACTTATTTATCCACAGAGAAAGAAAGAGAAAGAGGGAGTGTGGAGTGTGTGAAAGTGTTTACTGTAATGATTCATGAGTGACACACATAGTAAAACTGATGTGTCGTTTAATGTGGGCAGGTCTGCGAGAGGCTGTGTTTTATGTATGTTTTTCTGTATGTGGGTGGGTGTAGGTGTACGTCACGCCGTCTGTTTTCTCCACGCTGACCTACATTTCATCATGTGTTTGATCTCGTGTGTTTTTGCATGTGTGTTAAAGTTGGAGCACGATAACGGATCATCTCAAGCATGTGTATGGTAAAATAAAGGCGTAGTCCGGGTCTGTTTGTGTGTGTGTGTGTGTGTGTGCGTGTGTGTGTGACTGTGTCTTAAGCTGCTTTTTGTGTGTTTGTGTGTGTGTGTGAGCTCCTCTGTGCACCTAGTAAGTGTAAGTAGTGTAGTGACATGACTGCTTTCAGTGGGGTTGTGAGTTAATCTGTAGTCTGACAGCTCCTGTCATTTCCTGGTTGTCACGGCAACAGGCAGCCCATCTCACTCCCAGCATCTTGGTCAGCGGCCCTGTGTTTCAAACTGTGACGCTGACGGTGATTTCTGGAGGTGCCCCTCGAGCATAGTGTTTCGATGTGCTGCTGAAGTAAGGTGACAAAGTAGAAGTAGCGAGAAATGTTACTTGTATTAAACTTAACTGAGCCAGGTCCCAAGTTATTATTTTTTTTGTCCAGAGAAAATCCAGCAAGTCTATAATCAAGATTCCCCTAAAAAATATGGAAAAAGAAAACTGAGGTAACGTCACAGATAAATACAAAAATTAACTCATCGGTGTGGACGTTCGATAATATGTAATCCTGGAAATTCCACTACTACTAGTAAACCAGCAGTTTACAGCGTTGCCTAAACAGTGTTTGGGGCAAATATAACAATCTACCCAACACTCGTTCATATATCTGAACATTATTCTGTCACTCTCTGCTGCAGACGTTAAAAACGAGAGTTTTGTAACCATGGCTCTATAAATTCTGAATGACCAGCAGTTGGACTTCTGGTGAGTCTGGGTTTGAATGCATGTTCTGAATTTGTGAAGGGGGCATGTTCAAGCTGAAATCAGGTGTTCAGTTGCTCTTTCAGCCAACCATCTATTGACGTGGTGATGTTCAGAACTAATCAATTGTCATTAAAAAAAAAAACATCAATAAAGTCTAAAACCTTTCACATTTTCTGCAGTTGGGGACACTCAGTACACCCTGCTAGTGAGAAATGTTGATCAGCTTATTCAGGTTTTTTTTTTAACTTCTTTTAAAAAAAAAGGCAAATATCTCAACAGCTAAAAAGAAAATCAATATGTTAATGGTCAGTTGTTGCTTGCAACATGTTTATTGACATGAATTCAAACTGAGGAATAAGTGCCACCTAGCACCGCAGACAGTGGATCTGATGCTCTGTTTGTTTGAGTCAGCAAAAGGCAGTTCTATTAAAAGCTCTTGCTCAGTGACCCTTTGTGAAGCCAAAGCCTTGGCAGCCGGCCCAACACACAAAACATAGAAGGGAAAGTACTTGTCTTAAGGAGGAAAGCACAACACAGAAGGTATGTTGTGCTTGAGTGCCATGCCGCTGGAACAGAGGAGTTGGATTCTAAAAATACCTGCCTCCCACCACACTCGCACTCCCAACACGCGAGAGCCTTTGCACTGGAAGACCTAACAGCTTGATGGCAATTACTGCAAAATTGCTCCTATTTTCTCTAAGTCTTCATAATTTCCAGTCAACTTGTAATTCATCAGTTCACGTGTGTTTGCAACAAGTGAGCCGGCGGAGGAAACGGGTAACGCCCTGCTGGTATTTAAAGCCTGAACCATTCCAGGTAGGCTCTGAGACTTTGCATGCTTGACCATGCCAAACATTTACCAAAAGTCTCTGCCTGACACCTGTGACCAAGTCATGCGAAAGCAATTAGTGCAAACCAAACACAGACATTTCATGTGTAATTGAGGCCACCCAAACCCATCAGTTATAGGGGACTAGGCAGTAAAACCATTACAAGACGATTAAAAATCACTCAGAGTAAATGCAGGTTTTTTTTAAGCTTAAATTACATTAGTGAGCGGCGTGATGTAGACACCAAAACGGCTGCATGTGTGTGCGCAGTGTTCACACACCACATGGCTCTGACAGTCATCAAGAGTGGCTGCGGCTCTCGTGGATACATGTCGACTATGTAACGCAGAATATTCCATAATTGTCACATCTCACATTGTCCTTTGTAGCAAGCACCGAAATGGATGCGTGTGACAGTGGTTTGACCCCGTCCAGGTGGTTCGCATTTGGAGGAGAATCTATTTATAGGCCAGTTAAATACGAGCCAGGTGTTGTCAAAAAGCCCGGGTGAAGCTGGCCTGCTCTCTGGTGTCATGAGCAGCATACTGAGAATACACAAGCAGGACATGCACGGCCGTGCCAGCTGGGAAATTAAACTTGCATGAGGAGTTCGGGAAGCCATTCTGCACTTGTGGTCATGCTAACTGAGCTAAGCTACCAACCGAATCGGGAGAATCAGAAGTGAAAAGTTGGCTCCAGGGTGAAAAAGTGAACAATATCAATGAGAACATACAGTATTTCAGTAGCCTAAATGTGATTGAGTTGTTTTAAAAGCACTATGCCAGTATGCATGTATTAAAGGAACAGTTCGTCTTTTTGGGAACTAAACTCTCTGATGGAGCAGAACACCACTTTTAAGTTAAGTACAGTATTAGTTTCTAATAAGTGGCAGAATAGATTTGCTTCCTGGCGAACAGCAAGATGATACCATTCTTACGAATGCA
The DNA here is from genome assembly GCF_017976325.1 of Chelmon rostratus. NCBI lineage: Eukaryota > Metazoa > Chordata > Actinopteri > Chaetodontiformes > Chaetodontidae > Chelmon > Chelmon rostratus. The sequence goes on along the minus strand of NC_055670.1, from coordinate 22,752,509 downwards.
TGACGAATATGAGGCTGCAGCCGACAGATGGTTAGCTTAGCTTAGCATAAAGACCGGAAACAGCAAGCCTGGTATTGTCCAAGGCTAACAAAATCCACCTATGAGCACCTCCAAAGCTCACTGATTGACATGCTATATGTCACTTGTTTAAAAATGATTCTCCATGGGTTATGCACAGAACCATTTCTTTACTGGGAGCTGCTGTCAGGCAACCAGCTGTGACTCCAGGAAGTCACTGCTCCCAGCCAGGAAACAGTCCGGCACGTCTTTACTGATTAAACAAAACAAGATAAATCTGTTAATTGGTGACTGTTAGAGGTGCTGGTAGGTAGATTTTGCTATCTTCAGACTGAGCTGGGCTACCTGTGATACTATTTCCAGTCCTTATGCTAAGATAAGCTAACCAACTGTTGGCTGTAGTCTTATATTTAGAATACAGACATGAGAGTCAGATCAACATACTGGTTCCATTCCACGTCTACCTCCTCAAGATACGGTGCAGCATAACTGTATATCATAATTCCTTATGAGAGGGGAATGGATGAGTATTTCTGCAAATCAAATTAAAATGTTTCAGGGTAATGAGTAACCAGCTTCTCATTAAGGCAGGCCATATGGTGCACACTGATGACAGACCACATATTTAGGAATAAAAGGGCTTAACACACGAAAACCACCAACATCAAAGTTTTTTGCAGCGAGTTAGAGGCTAATGAATATTTTTCCCCCCACAACTCATGAATGGATCCTCGACACAAGCTGGTTCTGTATTTGTCTACATCTATTCAAAATGACCCACAAGTGTACACGAGACAAAAACAGGTTTAACATGGATTTTGTGCGGTTCAGAAATGTCCACACACTGAGGAAAGGGCATCGAAGCTGCATTTCAGTGTGAAAGGTGGATTACAAATCAAATGTATTATTATTATTCCAGGTAAAACTTGCCAAGTTCAAGCTTCAGCAGACATACTCTAAACAGACTTTGAGAACTGGCTACCTTTGATTCAAGGAAATAAAGGCAGTGGCTTGCTGACCACAGATGCCATCCAGTTGGCTGTCCTCTGGTTACAATCTTTCACAACTCTTTATGGCTGCCAACCCGCAGGGCTCTGCCTACTTCCATTCTCCACTCCATCACTTTAAATCTGATCCTTTGAGTCTTGATTCAAAACACGTATTGGTCAGTAGTCTGGGTTTTGGTCCACCACAATCAAACACAATCCCTCTCCTGCTGGTGTTTTGCCCCAGCGGTAGACAGGAACAGGAAAAGACGGACAAAATGTCAAAAATGAAACGTGAAAAAGACGCACATGTTCAATCCAAGCCACTTTTGAAGAGTTTCTGTTCAGTTCCTCAGGAACAGATCTTGGAGCTGGAAGTTACTGCACATGCAACATTCTCTTTGTTGTTTTCTTTTGCAAACCACATGTCTGATCCTCATTTGCGAGGGCAAAAAATCCACTCCGTGCTTTCACAGTGCTGCTATTTCTGTTTTTTTTAGGTTAGATATCTATTTAAAATTCTTGGGAATGTCCCGTTCTGACAAACTATGTTAAGATGAAGGACTGAGATCTGGAAAGCAGCACAACTTTGGATTTCTGTCAGCAGGGCTCGATAGTTCACGGTGTCACAGTGTTCTTCTAAACCTGAAACAGTAGTCATGGATTACAGACTCTGCACTGACATCAGCCTCTACAGCCTGACTGTGCACGCTCATATCAAAACTGCTTCAAATGCTATATGGAAGAACAACACTGCCAATTCTCTGAAAAACAATTCTCAGCACACAGTCACAGTAAGGTCTGTTTGACTAAGACTAATAAACATCTGGATCACTTCAAAGACAACCGGTGCACTCAAATGTGTTCAGTGCATGTGAAGCACACAGTGACTCAAATATCTGAGCTGTACCTCAGGAACAAAGGTTACGAAGAGTTTTTGATCTAAAATACTGCAGTGTGCGTCATGATTGTCTCCTAGGCTACATGCTGTATTTTAGCAGACAGTATATCTCATAAACTGAAACCCACCATACTGTAACACTGACCTGGACCTTATACAGAATGGGAAACTTTAACACGAGTACATTCCATACTGCCATGTGCTGTTTAATTTGCAGTTGAAATGCGTGCTATTGCATGTATCAACACAGATATTCGTCAGCTCTGTTTATACATTTTGGGTGGTGCGAGCAGCAGACGAGGAAATGGGAAGAATTCTGTTCATTTGACAGTATTTTTCACCTCAGAGCGTTCTCCTGTCAGTGCCCCAGTCAGCTCTCATTTCCATGGTTTGGCCGCACCAGGTTCAGCTCCGCTGCGTTTAAGGCGTGCTGCTCTTACGTCTGTGGCATCTGTGTAGGAATGTGATGAATGCTGTCTGTACCATTCTGACAGTGCTATACTTGCAGACAATCTGCTCCACCCTGATGCCTGGGACCGAGACTGATGTTTATACTTAGGTTTTTAAAATGTTTGAACATTATTACACAAATTTCCATTTCAGACACGTAAAAAATGTATTTGACAAGTCCTAAAATACTGAACAAGAAACAATATACATAAGTAAAAAATATATTGAGCTAGGAAATTTAAAGGCGTGCTGGAGCGCCGACCACAAGGCGTATTTGCAGAAGAGTGATGTGCACCTCTTTTCACATGAGAAGTCAACCATGCAGCTGCTATTACAGGTGCACCACATGCAAGTTTCCGAGCCAAGCTATGTACACGGGTGACAAGAGCAACAGACATACATCATGGTATGAATTCATGTTATCTGATGGAAACATCTAGGTGTAATTCAAGCCTGAATGAATCTGCAGCAGGAGTGAAGCTGTTGCATCAACATCTCTTGTGTCATGAACTGTACTTTTTCTTTTGACTATTTCGATGTGGGCACAGAAACCGCAACACACTGCCAAATGCAAACGGAGTGACGGACAAGTTATTCGCCACTTTAGAGATCAATCTGGGGAATTTAGAAATGTTCTGCACGCAGATATGTTGAGAAACACAAACTGTACTGTATGTCCTCATGCTTGCACGTCCGCATGTCCTGGTGTGTTTTTCTTTGTTGAATAGGTGAAATCAGTTCAGAAACCACGTTTGAGAGGGTGACGTACGAATCAGACAGCACTGCAGCAGTGAAATTGTCTTCAAAGAACGTGACACACAAATTACAATGAACAAAAAAGTTCAAAAGGTCATTTTCAAATTTCAAACTAAAATTGTATGATGGCAGCTCAGTGAGGCTCGTCTTTGGCAGAGTGGTGCTCTGAGCTAAATGACTCAAAATGACAACGCTAAGACCACGCAGGTGAAGATCAGACAGAAACCAAAGAAGTGGACAAATTAAAAATTTGACCTGATGATGGCGTTGGATGGAGGGTTACAGGATTACTTAAATACTACTACAATACTACAATTCATCCTGAGGAGGGCAATGTCTGCACCAAATTTCATGGAAAACCATCCTATAATTTAAGATATTTCACACAAAAGCGTCAATGTGAACTTCTTTGTGGCACTAAAGGAAAAGTCAGGGATCACTAAAATCACCAGCATTCATCCAGAGTTTTTCACTGATCTATGTGCAAAATGTATCCAGTACTGCCCTAAAAAAGTCCTACAATGGACCAAAGTAGTGGCATCTTTGTCACGTCCTTTCTGCTAACAATCTCGCAACTTTTTGGAGCGATAAGTAGCAAAAATGAGGTTGATTAATCAGAAAGTATCATGCATCTTACTGCTAGCTAACAGGTCGTTTACAAAGGAGGATGTTCAGACGTCGTACGTCTCACAAAACAGATCCACAAACACGGGCGGAAAGGCAGAATCTCATAATAAAAATCAACTGCAAAATGCAGAATATGTCAGAAACTGAAAATGCTCCGGCAAATTATAAAAATCCTTTTCTGATGACAGCATGTGCTTAAATCATAAAACACTGAATCCGTCAAAAAAAAAATCAAATGGATTTCACAGGCCCTTAAACTTGTACTTTAAAATCAACCCAGCTGTGTATACAGGCTCTAGATTACTGTTCATCATGGCGTAGCAGTGATATTGTAGAATGAGCTCTACACACAGATCTCATCCATGTAGCCGCATCAAGGAAATTTTGTTTAATATGTCAAAGCCTGTTAATTAAGTTTGACGCTGTAATTGCCATAACTTCGGACAGAAACAAGCCATCATCAAACATTTGGACAAAGAAGTGTTTGTATAATGTCTCCTCTACAGATCTAAGACACTGTAAGTTTCCACTGTCATGTCAGCAACTTTGAGCGTCTGACCCTGCGTTAAAAGGTCCCAACTTAATCCCTCCGAGCAAACCGTGCCCTCAGAGCATTTCTGCTTTACAATTCCAATCCAGTAAATTAGCCCGCAAAAACAGCTATTGTAAGGAAATGAGCTGTGGAGGAAAACTGACGTCCAGTCAATAAGGAGAAGTCGACTCTTGTTTGTGGACTCTGGTGCATGTGATGCATGACTTGGATTTATAATTAAAACAGGCAGGAAAAGAATAGTGTGAAAAGCAATATAAAGCTGCAGGCAGCTGTTATGAGTTTTTGACATGCAAGCATTACGCAAACCTGCAGTTAATGAAGAAGCTATGTCACCGCTGGCTGTCACAGAGCTGTGCTTATAGAGTTTGTGGAATGCACTTCAGAGGTGAACCGCAGTAAACCTGACGGGGCTGAAATGGTCACGATTCACTCCATTACAAGTAAAAGTCAGGCATTTAAAATCCTGCTTAAGTACAGAAGTATCTACGAAATGTACTTAAAGTATCAAAACTAGAAGTACTCATTAACAGTGATGCACTGATGTGTAAGCAGCATTTTACAGGTGGAGCTGGTTTCAACTACATACAGTCTGTACAGTCTGCTAGTTTATTCCAACCCTGCAGGTCTGACCCCTCTGAAGGATAAATGAGATTAATACAGTAGCAAAGAAGAAAAACTAGTGAGTTTTACCCCTTTGGCCTCAAACAATAATTAAAGACAAACAAAACGTTTAGAGGGTAAATGTCTGTTTAGGTTAGGGGTGAGTAAGGGGTCACAGGTTACAAGCCTTAAACACTGGAAACCACATTGTTCTAATCTTAAACACTGCATTGTACTTTATAATGTTTTGTTTTTTTAAGGACAATATCTTGATCTGAGTAAGTAACTAAAGCTGCTAAAGAAATGCAGTGGAGTAAAAAGTACCATATGACCCTCTGAACTGTGGTGGGGTTGAAGTATGAAGTAGCATAGCAATAAATGAAAATGCTTAAGTAAAGCACAAGCACCACATAGTTGCACTTGAATAAACATGGGCAGTATTTAGTTACTTTCCACCACTGGACTCAGACACCACTGCAAGAGTGAAAATACTCTTACAGATGATGAAGCAGAAATCACAACGGACAGAAAGTAAAGAGGTCACCAGAGCGTCTCTGCATGAAAATGTCTTTTACACGTTTTATGATTTGTGGTCAGACAGCAGTGGCACACATGCTGTGCAGTAGCTGTTAGATATATGAGGTGAGGCAGGTCTGTTATCTAACATGTGAGGATAAAGGCAAGGCTGAGGAAAATCTGCATACATTCATGTCGTGCCTGCAACGATAGCACACTCCAGCCAAAGGAGCACTACATGTGGGCAGTAGACCTCCACAACATCAGCAAGTGCACAGTAACATTAAATACCTTCCTCACAGCCTGCAGGCCACATTCATGAGAACAGTCACATGCTGGTGTTGCAGAGCAAGGCCACAAACAGACGGAGACACAGACAAACAGACAGGATGTGTCTGACTCACGTTGTTTGAAGACGAAGGTTGTTTCCCTTCATGGAGGCGAACGGGTTCATATCCATGTCATAAATTGTCCCACTGGACTTGTTGCTGTGATGGTAAAAACGGCAAATCTCCAAAGTGTTCTTACAAAAGCAACGTAGCTGATGGAATTAGCAAAAGTAGAAAATCAGCCAGCTAACTCTTTGTCAATTTGCTGTAATTTGTTTGGTTTGAGACCAGAACTTTTCCCTCCTGAATCCTGACAGTGGACACACCTGTGTGCTATTTTTAATCAAGGGACACCAGCTTGCTTCTCCTTGCAGTACACATGTTCACCAGAGGGGCGCTGTTTCACCTGTTGCCAATTTGAAGAGACATAAATTGGGTAGAGATTGCTGCTGTGAAATACTTAAGTCTTAAAAGTCCCAAAACCACACCCTAAAATGCTGTTGCTGTAAAAGTCATGTATTGAAAATGTCACTTGAGTAAAAGTATGTCAGTATACTCAGGAATCTGTACTGAAAGCAATGAAAGTATTCAATACAGAAAAATGTACCTTGTGACTACTATTATATATTATAGTCTATCATTAGATTCTGATTACTGATGCATTCATTTAAAATCAGGATTATACTGTTGTAGTTGGTTGAGGTGGAGCTCATTTTTAACTATTTTGTATGTGAGTGCAACTAATGATTATTCTCATCATGGATGAACTCCATTCATCTATTTGATTGTTTGGTTTCTGAAAAGATTGAGAAATGTGGTCACAATTAGGCAGAGCAGAAAGCGACAACTGCTTGTTTTATCCAACCAATAGAAAATTCATAATTCACCAACAGAAACACCAAATTCCAAATCATTGAAATGTAATTGAAATCATTCAGATAATTAAAAGGACAAATCATCACATTTGTGACACTGAAACAATGAAATGTTTTTACCAGAAAAACAGTTGCCAATGAATTTTCTGTCAGTCCATTAATTGACATCATAATAATTTCAGCTCTGCTTGTACAAGTAGGGTGGAACAAAGCATCATCATTTATCAGCAAGTACAAACACCTAATTTGTATTTAAGCAGAGTACTTGAGTAAATGCTGTTGAGTAGTTTTATTATAGTGACAATGACAGCTACTGAGAATAATACAGCTTCTGTTGGTTGCCTGGAGAAAATGCTACTGCACTTTAAAGGGGTGCATAAGGGGTTTAAGGCTTGTTGTACCAGGGGCCTCTGCCTTTGGATCCAACCCAGAAGCAGCACTTTGCAGAGGGTGTGGGCTCAGTTTTAAGGGCAAGACAAGAGTGGAGGGGCAACCATCCACAGTAGCAAAGGCAAAGAGAGTGTATGGAAATATTTCAAGCAGCACGCCAACTCTGCTGCATAAGTCCACATTCTTGAGTGCAACCTTTGGAAACTTAAAGACATAAATAAAGACATAAATAAATAAGAAAAGAAAATGCATTTTTGTTCCTAAAATAATATGAAATAAACACACAAACACACAAATGACTGGGAGATACGAAAAGACACCTGCAATTACAGTGTTCTCTCTTTAATAGAGCTCCACTGTGATGTGTCGCCGCTTCCTTCACCCACACACATATTCTGATGAGAGCAGTGACCAATATATTTACGATTGTACAGTGTAATATCTAGCTCCCGGTGGAGTGTTTACAAAAGGCAGGAAATTACATGAGTTTGGAGCTTGTGTGGGTTCCCACGCCGAGTGGGTGGCGGTGACGACAGCGGGGACGGCCAATGGGAGCCGCGGAGCTCACAGGTTCGTAGGCCTTTATAATCAATGTGTCCATCTTTATACAAACTCCCTCCAGGTAAATTCCCACTTGCTAAACTTTTGTTTCATGTTCAAGAGAAAATTGCTGGCTCTGTTTTCAGCCATTGTAAAAGACAAGGTCTGGTTATGATTGGGCTAAAAGGGTTTTGTCAGACTTACATGATTCACTTCTGTATTAACTGAGGATCGCCAGCGTATTTCATCATTATTATTATTCCTAAGAGAAATGGAGCTGCGTAATTTTTCTTTACTGGGAAAATCCATCACAATCTCATTTTGCGATCTCTTAAGGCAAACCCATGATTTAGAATACAAAGAAGGTTTCCTCTGGACAACATGACAAATTAATGACGTGTCTGCAGTTACTTTCATCTCCATTGGCAGTGCTGTGAATATTTCATCCACTTGGGCAAGCCCTTGGAATACACTAGCAACTTATAGGACACTCTGCCTCTTTTTCAGTCAGTTCTGGTTGGCATCCACTACAGACAGCTTGGCCAGGGGCTTGAGGAGCCAGTCCAAAAGGCCCCTGCCATGTTTACTGTACTGCACAAGCCTCAGCACGGCACAACATGGGTGGCCCCGCTACGCAGTCGCCTTCGGTCTCAGTGAAAATGCGGCAGTATTATGGAAACACCGCACCCGTCTGGCTCAGGTTTTACCCAGCACATAACAAGTCAGTCCTTCTATCCTGCACATGAACTATATGGAAGCTCCTCAGTGGAGGTTTGCTCATGTTCCTATACATGGCTGTTGGTGAAGCATAATGGAGAAAAGACAAGCGCTTCTGAAAAATGAGATAGTAAAATAGTTGCGTGGTTTGGTTTCCAAGTCCGAGGTCCTCACATGCAATGTAGCTTAATGAAAGCAAAAACTTCAATTAAAAGCGAGCTTTATTATACAGTAGGGGTGAATAAAAAAACTGCACAATCTCTGCAGTTCAAGACCTTTACCGGGATAGATGACACCATGAATTTCTGTTAGCGACCTCAGAGTAGGGTATTGTTATTTGAGACCGCACCTCATCAACCTTACGCAAAGGTCAGACACCCAAGAAGTGGCAATTATTGTGTAACTGTTCCTCAGTTAAAGATGCTTGCCCTTTAGTGGCCTTAACAGCACCTCAACAAAACAATGTGTCCTATAGTCTTTTCTCGGTATTCCTATCACCATGCATTTTGCATGTGTGCCCAAGGAAGTGTTTGCATTATAAATGTGACATGCTAGCCTACAATGACGCACAGCATAGCATATGGTCCGCCTCCAGTCTGAATAGCACTGCCGCATTCAGCAAGGACTTCTGCAAACTGGCAGGCCTTGATGAACCCAGTGCCCCATAGAGGCTGCACTTTTTTTTCTCATCTCAGGTAATTGATCTTGTGTATTATCAATGTAGTTTAGTCAGAGCTCCACACGTTGCACCACACAGGCGGTTTCCGAGCTAAAGTCCAGAGCCCGAGTGCGAGACCTCAGCAGGGTCTCAGAGAAAATGAATCATTTAATTTCACTGGTATTTAATTTCGCTGTTACAACACTTGGCTTAAAATCACAGACAAACACAAACACACTCAAACGTACACATGCACACACACACACTCACAAGAGCAGTTTCGGATGGCCGGTGTTCCTTGCGCCATTAACTATCCACGGGCCAGGATGACTCACAGGCGTTTCATTTGTTTTAAGTGTCCACTACAGCAGCAGATCCAAAGTCTTGCAAAATCTGACCAACTGCTGAGCTGCTCCCTCATCCGCTCTGCCCTGTTTTTACAAGGGCTCGAAACTTTCACTGACTCTGCACCCATCCTGTGACGGGTCACGGGTCGGTGTAATTCAGCGTGTGCGTTCAGATGGTAGTCGTTCAATTTTCCTCTCCCTTTCATGTGCTGCTCTGTGTGGCACTTGCCGTTACTGCCGTTTTCCAAGATAACAACTGTCAAACAAGACTAATTATGCTGGGAGGGGAGGGGGGGTGTCCACATGCCGGCGGGGAGAAAGCACGACTGATGTGATTAATGGTACAGTAATGGAAAAGTAAGTTCCTACAGCGCCAAAAATGTTTAATGAATTGGAACTGAACAAGAAAGGGAAAGTGAGGTGGGAACGCTGAGAGAAGAACTGGGAAAACAAATGGAGGATGAAAGACGGGTTTTCAGAGGATGAAACAAACAGAAAGGAGAATCGTGATGGAGCAGGGCAGTAAAAATAGATGAGAGGGTCGCTATGAAAGGGCAGAACGGGGTTATGATAACTGTGGCGGCGGTGGTTTTCACAGATCTGAGTGAGTCTGAGTACTGGTGATGAAATGTAATCCCTTACAGTACTTTCTGCTGATAATCACATTACTATAACGTGTTGCTAAGTGTTACTGGTCAACGTACACGTCCTCGCAAAAGCTAATTTGTGTATACATACAGGGAAGAGGTTGCACTGCCCTCTACAGCCAGCACATCCTCTGTTCCCCAGACCTTTTCCAAACATCCCCCCTGCCCTCGCTGCCCTGCTCCTCCTGCTCCACCACCCACAACATTTCCTGCTGCCCTCCCCTACTGCTCCACCAACTCCCTAAATTCTCCCCATCCATACGCGCTGTGCTCCCCCACATTCTGCATTAAAACGAACAGTGCCGTATCTTAAACTTTTGAACCGGCGCTTTCCTACACATTCCATTCATCCCTCGTATTTGTGTCATGAGAAACATCCTCCACACAGACACACGCATCCACCCAGACGCTCTGCACACCCAGTCGTGATAAGTCAAACGCTGCCTTCTCATTTAATGTGTTGATTGGTTGCATCTGCCACGGTGTCCTTGCTTGGATCTTAAATCCATCACTTTTTATCTCTCCATGGGTTTGTACAAGCTTTTTTTTTTGTTGCGAGGAATGAATGAATAAGAAAACGATTTTAGATAAGTCACACATTTCTAAGTAAAGAATGAAGCTAAATAAATGGCAATGTCATTGCAGATTATTGGTGAATACAGTGGGACAAGCTCATTGATTCCCACATAAAGCTTCAAGGAATAATCCCAAGCAAGAATCAAGACAGTTGCAGACTGCATATTGTCATTACCCTGAAATTACAGTCAGTGTAAAGAATACTGAATAATATGGACTCTGTCATGTGGTCACGTTGAAGGCTAAACAGATGCGAGCAGGGAGCCTGGAAAATTTGGAAACTAGCTCTGCTTACATCAGCAGCACTGGGGAGTGATGTTGGCTAACAAGCTACTCCCATGCACAGTTTGTTTACACAGACGACACCCAGATCAGAGTCTCTCCTTCTCATTACATGAAATATGCAGTGGGGGAAAATGTCATGAGTTGTATTCAATCTGCTGAGTGTGACACGGCAACAAAGATCAGCGTGACAGAGAGGAATGATAATGAACTTCAGCTCGTGCAGATATTACTGACATTAATAACACTCATGACGCCAAACGCAGCGCCGACTGTCACTGCGTTTGGACGTTCGCGATCACATAATGTCACGAAGACAGCCTGTGTTACATTTACCGAGAGTGAGAAATTTGAAATTGAAATTTGGCAGAACTGAATGAATAAATTCAAGAAATACAGATTAAATAAAAACCAAGAAGTAAAAGGAGCTCATTTCTTAACACACACATGATCATGTGTACAAGTTTCGCAGTTTTGTCCATAAAATACACCAGCTGCAGTGGTTCCTACAGATCCCTGAGAGTTGAAGTCAGTCTCTGGGCCCTCAGGTGCAAGAAAGGGCCCCCTTCATAGCTCACAAGGATCCTGAGTCTTCACAGTCACACAGTCTTCATCAGCAAATGGAGTTTGCCCAGTTGTCACGGAAACAGATCTGTTGACATGTGAGCTCAGTAGTTGTTATGTTTAAATTCATAGCACCTTTATGGCTTCTCATGACTTACAGCCACCATGATCTCCACGACGGGTGAACACACTCCATCAGCTGACGGAGACCGTGTGACGCGGTTAAAACCTCTTGGATAATGCTTAATGTTTGCAGCCAGCTGAGTAAATGCTGCTGAAGGCAATCTGAATGTGCTCGTCTCAGCCAAAACCATGTCTGGAGGTGGTCCAGTTTTTTGAAGAGCTATCACCAATGTTATTATCTTCTCACAGTATAAGAAAGGTTAGCGTAGGTAGTAAGGATGCAGAAAAGAAGCCTATGAATGCCTCTGGCTGTCTTGTCATGTGACCCTCGCCTTGCAAGTTTTGACAGTCCCTTAAAGAGTATCCCGAATTGCCTAATTGCCTTTGTAGTTTGGATACTGGGATCCAGTCACAATGTGGGTAGAATCAAGGTAGCACTTATTAATTCCAGGTGTAAATACAAAGGCCTGTGGTGTTATTATGGTGGTACACGTCACATGTTCATACCACCTGGAAATGTGAACGGATTTTCTCATAATGCACACCATCGACATCACGACGTAAAAGCCTCTAAAATGCAGGTGATGATTGATTTATACGCACAAGACACTGTCCCTGTCTCTCAATACTCTGCTCACCTCACACAGTGTTTCACTCGTAGAGACTGAAGACCACTACAGCCGCCACATATCACGCAAGAAAGGAAAAGACCTGAAGTTCAACAGCACGGACTCCATCCACCTGCAATTAAAAGGCATCCAGACCTAAAAACCTGATAAACCGTTGACAAGGTGTTGATCCGGAGCCAGCTGCGCTCTTACGTCACTCATTTCTAAAAGCTGGTTGATGATACAGATATTACAGGAAATCCAGAGGGAACAAACAGCTAAAAATCCAGCCCTAACAGGACGGAGGCTGACTGAGTAGGAATGTGACGTTTTTATAAGGAGACCATCTATTATTTTTATAGTATCATTAATAAAGTGTCTGGAAAGGGATTTTAAGAGAGAGCACCTAGACAAGGATTTCACCCAGAGACAGCTGAGTGTGTGTTGGACTGCGGTTCATTCTGTCAGAGGAGGGTAGTCCCTGGAGGGGCACATTAGCTCAGTCGTCATCCCTTCCAGTATATACACTGAACACAAAGTGAAATGAAACATCCAGCTGGTCCAAGAGCGTTGAATGATTGTGCACAGGTTAGATTTGACCGTCTGATTTCAAACTGCCAATAACAAATTAAAGTGACAAATCACTTCAGAGGATACTTCTTTCCTCTGCAAGCTTCGTTCTGTGATCTCATGCTGGACAACAAGCGCAGCTCGTTATTTTTCTGCAGCCACAACTTTGAAATCAGTTCGGGCAGACATGAAGGAGTAGTTTAACATTTGGGGAAATAAGCTCATTTTCTGTCTTTCTGAGAGGGAGGGGGGACGATCAACGATGCCACTCTCATGTCTGCCTGCTGAGTACCGAGCTGGAGTTGGGCGGGAGTCGGCTATTGGCTAGCTTAGCATAAAGCCTGGAAACAGGAAGAAACAGCTAGCCTAGCTCTCTTTACAGAAATAACATGTTGTATTCAATTTGTTTACTGTGCAAACAAGCCAAAATGCAACAACAACAATTTGCGGTTTAAAGGGGAGTTTTGTACGGGACCTATTTTTTACCGAACAATAATTTCAAAGAGTCATCACAGTGACTTTGCAAAGTGTCCCAAACAAGATGCAGCTTGTGACTTAGTGAACAGTGTGACACAGTATGATCCTTAAGCACGACACAGACGGCCTGTTTAAACGTCCAGCTGCCTCCAGCTCTTTGTTTCTGCGTGATGAACTGTGACTTTATGCTTTTATGTTCCTGTCTGACTCACTGGCGCTGTGCTACACTTCACTACACTACCCTACTACTACACTATACTACAGTATAAAATACTACACTACACTGCTACACACTACACTACACTTCACTACACTACCCTACTACTACACTATACTACAGTATAAAATACTACACTACACTGCTACACACTACACTACACTTCACTACACTACCCTACTACTACACTATACTACAGTATAAAACACTACACTACACTGCTACACACTACACTACACTTCACTACACTACCCTACTACTACACTATACTACAGTATAAAATACTACACTACACTGCTACACACTAAACTACACTTCACTACACTACCCTACTACTACACTATACTACAGTATAAAATACTACACTACACTGCTACACACTAAACTACACTTCACTACACTACCCTACTACTACACTATACTACAGGATAAAATACTACACTACACTGCTACACACTACACTACACTTCACTACACTACCCTACTATTACACCATACTACTACATGCTAATCAATACTACACTACTGCATACTACGCTACACTGTACTACACTACACTATACTTCACTACACAACTACATATTAATCAATACTACACTACTGCATACTACGCTGTACTACACTACACTACTGCATATGATGCTACACTATACTACACTTCACTATTGCATACTACGCTATACTATACTACACTACAATACTGCATTCTTTGCCATACTACACTATACTACACTACACTACTACATACTACAGTATACTATACTACTACATACTTATACTACACTATACTACACTATACTACAATATACTATACTAAACTATACTACAGTATACTACACTATACTACAATATACTACAATATACTATACTACACTATACTACAGTATACTACTATATAAGCAAAGTCTGTATTTCACTGTAATTCACCGACATTTTTCCCTGGATATGATGTCAAGGCTCTGCATTACATCAACGTTTTAGAAGCGGAGCATCTGTTCAGCAGCCACATTAATAATACAGTTTGGAGTTGTTTTGGATTCTGCATGTATTACAAGCATAAACACACATTTGCAGCTCATTTGGATCAACTAACAGATGCTTTGTGGCTGCACTTGAATATGACAACCTTTTGTTGTCTGTCGTCACTCATTTTAAATGACAGTATAGCCGATCTCACAACACAACTTTTGACTGCTGTTCAACATGTTATGAGCTGCGATCAAATTTCATATTTGTTCAGTTGTTTGAAAACAGAAAACAGATGTTAAAAAAAAAAAAAAACAACAACCTCATATCACGGAAATGCCAACCAATATTATGACATGACCTCTGTGTCTGGCGAAGTATGGTTAGTAATTTGTGGTCATTGAATAAATGCGAGATAGTGAACAATGTTTTAAAATATATCACTTAGCAAACAATATGCTGCAGTATGATACTTTGTGTACTTTGGACTCGTTGGCGGCCATATTTTTAAACTTTGCAGAGAGCATGGCTAACTGTTTCCCTCTGGTTTCAGAGTTTATGCTAAGCTAGGCTAATCACCCCCTTGTTCCAGCTCCTGATTTAAAGTACAGACGTGATGGTATTGATCTTCTCATCTCACTCTCAGTAAGAAAGCAAACAAGCATATCCCTTTACCTACTGTCCAGAGGTCTTCACAGGTCCAAAAATATATACCTGGATCCAAAAACACCTGGATTTGTACTATCTGGAATCTAGCTGGATCCGTCTATTATTTGAAACCCAAAGCTATGCAGAAATGTCTGACCCCAACCCAGCCGGGGGTCACAGACCCGACTAGCACAGATTTCACAGCTGATTGCTATTCACAAGTTAAAAGTAATTTACAAATTGTCAAAATAAAACTTAAAACTGGCCTTCTCCCCTCTGCCTGCTCTTAAAGCTTAATCCATCCTCCTTTACAGACAGTTGGTAAAATATGTGCAGGTTTTCTGATATTCCTTTCTTGCTAATTAAAAAAGGTAGTCCACCTTTTATTTCATCTTAAAAGTCTTCTTGTTGTCATGGTGACCGATGTCAAATATGACTTGTTTAGAATGAGCTTTGCACTTTTGCTGCATCTGTTATGATAAAGATAACAATAACTGTCTGTCCTTTTGAACTACAGTAAGGATTGTTTGTGTATTGTTACATCTGCTAACATTAGCATTGCTACTTTGGGATCATCTTGTGATTTTTTCACCTTTTTTCCCAGCCTCCACTTTCTCATCCTGTTACGAAATTGCAAGTTACAACGCACGCACGCACACACACACACACACACACACACACACACACACACACACACAAACACACAGCACTTCCATCGAGATCAGCGCTGTATAATCACTGCCGGGTCTTCTCAGATCCACTTGGGTTTTACATATAATGTTAAACAGACCCAGGACCCGCGCTAATAGAACCTGATTGACCGTATAAAATGTGGATCTGAACCCATACCGGTCCTGGATCAGGACTTGGGTCACCAGGTTCGGGTGGACCCATGAAGACCACTACTGCTGTCACTGTTTGTTTAAGTATCATGCGCTCTGCCAATAATGATTAACTCTGAAAAGAGCAGCTTTCATGTTGGTAAATACATACTCAGCATGCAATGATGGCACGCACCCAGAACGGGCTATTATATACCAAAATCAGGTCACCAGTGTTTAGGATCGGTTTCTGGGAGGGCTTCTCTATCACAAGCTGAATTACAGTCTATGTTTTGAAAAATGTCTTTTTCCACTGATGAGACAGGTTTGCAGTTGGTTTAGCTAATTGCTGTAACAACCATTATGTTATAGCTAAAAGCATGCTGGAGTATAAAAAGACTTGGCAATCCTATGTAAATCCCAACATTGCTGTTTTTCTGACCCTTGTAGTCTCATGTGAAGCATTGTCTCACAGCTACTTGGAAACTTGCAAAGAAAAGTGATGGATACTTCATTTTTCAAAGCTTGTTGTCAGTCTGGCTTCAAGCTGGACTGGCTTTTCCAAGCGTTTCCAAGTTCAGTGGGAGAAACACTCCCCAGGAAAGCATGCGTTTGACATTACGTGCTGTCCTGCAGCTGATCATATTTTCAGGGATAGCCCTTGCAATAAATGACCATCACAATTTTGCATGTGATAAATTCACACTTCAGTTGGGCACATGCAATTCTTAGACAGATTTGCAACAAATATGAAAACTTTTACTTAACATTGTCATCTATATGCACAAAATACCATAATTTACACTGACATTGACCTGATTTTTTTTTTTGCAGTATCCTCTGGCATGAATGGCTTTAACTATAAAAGAAAACAGAGACTGAGGATGGGTTTCAACTCTCAAAGGACATCACTTTTGTGTTTAAGTGGGACTTTCTGTCTAGGGTAAGCCATCTATTGCTCATGCTATACTGCACAACATATATCCTCCCTCATTTTCTCCCCTCTCTGTCCCTTCTCTCTATAATCACAGAGTGATGTTTTGACTGGCCAAATCCCTAGAATTTCTCCCGAGGTTAGCGCACAGTCAATCATAAGGGCTTTGGCCGATCTTTTAAAAGAACCTCCAGATTATGTTACCTCCACCCAACAGGCAGCTCCATTGATCCTGTTGTGGTCTTTGTGGATGTTCATGTAGACTTCACTTCCCATGCCCTTCCTCTCTGTTATGCCATGCTCTCTTTTCAGTGACATATTTAGGTTGGTAATTAAGCCAAGATCAAAGCACCTCTGCTTTTTAATGGTGTGAGAAGGTAAGCAGTCAACTGCTGCTGCAAGGGAGTCTGAAAAGCAGGAGCTGTCAGCCAAGGCATAACAGAGAAAAAAATCAAAAGGCAGGTTACGTTCCTGAAGGCAAGATAGTCAGTTTAGGAACGGAGGTAGGTGCACTCGCGCTTTATTCTATGCTGGAAACATGTAATCATTTGAAAGAGGATAAGGTTGAAGTAAGGACATTACTGGAGCCACACCTTATCAAAACATAGTACCTAATTGAGACACTGGTGCCTAAACAAACTTTCCCCAGATGAAAAGAAAATGGCTTGTAAAAACAATTCCTCAATGTAATTGACTTTTGGACAGTACGTCTTTAAAGCAGAACTTTGTACTTGCCTGTCAGGCTGGTGAACACCCATGGATGTACAGTACAAAAACATTACCCTATATTTCCAACAATGATAGCTATGCAGCTTACATTTTCCCCTGAGCTTCAGACAGATCTGCAATGAGAAAATGACGTGCTTACATTCGCCACAACTGATGTTACTGATTGTAATGTCTAACTCAGATACCATCAACATTGTGATTATATGGTTACACACATTTTCCACACGGTTGCCAGCCACTCTCCATATGGGGAAATGCATCTCAGGGATCTGGAGGTTTCCTACCTTGGTTAAAGATGCGTGGGAGCTGCACTCCTGGAAAGTGACCCGTTCATCCTTGAGTTCATTATCGGCGTCGCACCTAACCCAAACGCAGCGTTTACAAGAAGGACAGAGGAAAAAGACCCACACGCCAGAGCACGAGTGCTGTAAATATTATTGGGAAAATGTTTGCCACGGCAAGGAATAGATAAGCAATAAAACCGCTATGTTTCAGAATGGAAATCGGCAAAGCGCCTCTTCAACATTGCATGGACGGTAATTTATGACTTTCTACTTGGTGAGATTTGAACTTGGCATAGTTTCTGTTCTCACAGTCAGCCTCTGAGAAAACCACAGAGAATCCAGCATGCAAGCGTACAAACAATCACTCCCTAATACTTGGGGTAAATCAAATGAGGATTGGGTTTTTCCACAGCCATGAGATAAGAGAGCAAGAAGAAAAGGGGTTGAACAAAATACCCACGAAGACTAAGTTTCTGAATAACATTTGTTACAGATGCCTCTGTCCCCTATTGAAGATTAACTTCTGAAGATGCTACATGTATGCTGCCTTCAACTAACAACTTCATCAACATGTGCAGTAGAAGATGAATGAGGTCTAGATTAGGGTTCATATATTTGTATTAGCCTGTCGCAGCATGGCTTTAGGGATGTCTACGTTCCACTTTGGTGCAGAATGAAATATTTCAGCAACTATTGGATGGATTGCCACAAAATTTGGTCTAGACATTTATAGTCTTTGTGGATTTTGGAGATCTGACTTTTCAGTGCCATCATCAGGTCAAAATTTTGGTTGGACCACCACTGGTGTATCTCTCTGTTTTTTTTTCATAGTGAGCACTACAGCCTCACAGATCCTGCAGACTTTTGATGAGCTTTCAGAAAGTGAGCAGCCTGACAACATTGATGTTCTGTATTTTGAATCAGCAGCTCTTGGCTAACTCCAGTCATACCTGCCTGTACACTACAGACTGCTGCTGCTATCCACTTAGTATAAAATCTCACCCCTCAGCTCAGTAGAGTGGGTTGTAGCTTAAAATAGCAGATTGATAGTCTTCATTATTTAGTATGAAAGACATTTTTATTGTCCCAGACTGGATAATCAGACTTTAACACAGTTTCTCTTCATTAAACCATCTGTTTTTAAACTGGAGAAAGCAACAAAGTCAAACCATCATAAATTCTTCACGTAGTGGCAGCATTGTATGCATTCATGAGAGTGGCAGCCGCCCTCCATCAACCATGCCTCTGGGCCGCCACCGACCTCAGCGGCATGGTTGCTGTCGTGTTTGCATTGGAAACAATGGAGGCAGCGGAGGAAACTGCTTAGAAAGCACCTTCAGTCTTCCTAATTGAGGGAAATGCATTATTTGCAGGTTGAGCTGTTGTAGGCTTGATGGGCAGTCAAATCAGGCCCTCTCATGACCTTTAAGAGCAGATCTCCCTCACATAGTTTCCTAATAGGCCGGATGTCAAGCAAGTTTGGCTTCTCCTGAGTTAAACTATTCTTGCCTGAGTGCCAGCGCGCATCCATATAGCCAAACCCAACAGTCCAAATATGCTGTCAAAGGTGATGATGTCCCTTTTTTGTCCCACATTTCTTCTGGAAACTGGAAAACCTCTTAAATTTGCCCGTAATCCTCTCTGCGTGTACAACACCTTGTGTTATTTGGCTGCAAATCAAGACCTTCCACTTGTGTAGCTTTGTCAGCGGCCGCGAACGTGTGGTTTGTGCGTGTTTTTCTAAATGCCACCTCACTGAGCAAAATGTCACTTTGTTATCCAGACAGAAGAACTTTAGCCTCTCACTCTGCTGACCGTGGAAAACCGCCATTTTCAGTTGAATCACTTCTTATAAACGTCCCCTTCAGTTTAATCACTTTGCAGCTGGCCGAAGTTGCTGGTTGTGCCAGTTTTCCTTCCTGTAGTTATGAAGACAGCCTGTCCTCTCTTATTATGAGATGTGTTGAGTCCAGAATGTCCCAGAACAACCAGCAAACCTCACTTTTTCAAAGTATGGGATGTAAAAAATAAACAATAAAAAACGGGGGGAAACATTTCTGTCCTGAGCTCAGTATGGTGAGTCACAGACAGTATGCGGATGGGAACGGGACACAAAGCAAAGCAATCACGCATCACATGTGACTTGACTGCTTCAAAAAACTCTGCATACATTGTCATACTAGCACTGAACCATCAAAATCTGTAGCAGAATATCAATCTCTCACTGTGTGTGTGTGTCTCGTATCAAAAGCTCAACATGTTATTTTGCAGCGTGGCCAGTAAAGTATGCTCTCCTGTGCCTTTGATCATCTATACTTTATCTTCTTTGATCATTTTGCCAATGATGGATGATAACATGCTATAAAACTGGAATACAAGGCTTAAAACAGACACAAACGAGAGTTATGCTGTTTAGGATTTATGAGCTTGCATTGAGAGTTTGATATATGTATTTTCATGTTAGAGCTACTTGACAAGAAGATGAATGTTAGAGGTCCGCTTTCAAATCATCTGATACACAAAAAACCTACCTAATGAACCTAGAATATTTATATCAATCTACGACCTGATAGAGGCCTCAATGTTCATCCTGTCTCTGCTCTGTGATTAATCTTTACAGTCTTGTTGCCAGTCACGGGATATTCCAATACTCCCTAAGCTTCGACGCAGATCTGAAGATCAAAAAGAGAAATTTCCTGATATTTAATTTGCCTCCAGCTTTGAAGTCTTAGTGTTTCAGACCACTATGAGTAATCCATATATGGCCAATTGAAGACTGCCAAGGCCGTAAAGCTATCATAACAAAGCACAGAGTTATCTCTGACGGGCTCTGTGAGGCGAGACCAGGAGAAGCCAGCTTCTCCACATCCCAAAGAGGGGAAGAGACTGACGCATACGATGGGTTAGAACTCACAACTGGCAACCAGCGTTGTGGCGCCCGAACGGCGGGCCACAGCGGGAGGTAGATGTCTGTTTTCTCAAGCCAGCTCGGCTCAGACAATGGTGCTGCCTCGCTGTTTGTCACATCATGGCAACACCCGCGACTTCTGCTCAGAAGGCCGCAGACTGCCAGCAGAAGCTGCCAGGCTCGGTCATCGACTTCAGAAGAGAAAAGACCACGTGAGATTGTGTGGTGGAGTGATGGTTGTTGATCTGGTTTGGCGACATGAGCATGCGATCATCAGACTGCCACTTTTTTTGCATTAAAAGCCAAGTCACAGAGTCAAATTTGAAGTCTCAGTGTTACACACAGACAAAGGTTGAAGGCATAGAAATGGCTACACCCTTACTCACTTAACTAATTAGATCATAGAAACTCATTTATTTAGTCATTAGTCTTCACTTTTCACGGTGATCTTGACAAGTGTACAATTGTGAAAAATTATATCCAACGTCTGTCCTAAGTTTGCTTTGGTTAATAAGACTTTTGTGCTACCTCCAAAAATATGTCTTGTATACAGATCCTAGCAAAGGTTTGCAGAGGAGGCAGATGGCGCAGCTGCTTCCAATTTTTCTATGAATGAAGTCTGGGAAAACACAACTGATCAATAGGCTGTAATAGGAGAGACACACCCATACTGCAGACAGTCCATATACTCTGTCAACATCTGCCAAGGGTGTGGTGGCCAGTCTTTACATCCCCCTCTCCCTCTACTCACTTGTTCTCTGTCATTTGCAAAGACGTTGATATTTTATAAAAGGCATGAAAGATGTCAAATGGTATTACACAAGTCCACAATAATCATCGCCTCCTTGCTTGAAGCCTATACCTTAAGGGTTTAAAGACTTGGAATTTTGTGAAGCAGTGCCCGTAACATTCCTGCCAACCAGGTCCACCCACGTTGCAAGGAACCATTTGGACTTAAATATTTCAATTTTTTTTCTAGACTTGTTAAGTAAGCACTGAGCTGAACGACAGCAGGAACTCACAAGGTCGCTACATCTAAACATTACCATTTTTCATTTCCAAATCCAAAAACTGTGTCTGCGCACTCTTCCTTCTCAAACTGCTGCAACCCAAAGAGGCTTAACTACTGTACAGCACTCAGTTCATGGGACAGTTAAGTCATGGCAAAAAAAAGTTCCTAAAGCTAAGAAGCTGCTAGAAGGTTGTTAAAAACACATTTGTTGGACTTCACAGCCAAAACACAAATTCTCCCTACATGACTTATCTAATTCCCCATTGGTTCTCGACTTGTGTTTTGGAAAGTTAACATCTGCGAACATACTGGATTCATGAATGGAGGAAATAGTTTTGAACAATTTGCAATCAGATCTTGGCTTGTAGTGATGATCATGGTTATACTTCATTGAGAGTGTGAATCCAGAATAGCACAGTGACACTTGACCTCATGCAGTTAATAATGATGGTTGTAGAAAAGTTGTAGTAAACAACTCTGTTATGGTGTTTGGTAACAGTGGTGGGTTATTGCATAATGACTTGCTTCATACAGGTTTAGAGAAGGTAGAAGCCATAAAGAAGCAGCAATATTCTTGAATCAACCCCCTATAATATAAAGGGTTACTACTGATGCTGATCCAGCTGAGAGAGAGCAACTTGTAAGGCGATGGTCATCGCTAAAGGTGTCAGAAGACTAGTGTTTTGGTAGCCTTGCTAGCTTGTTAACCCATATTGACTAGACAAGAAGATCATTACACAACTGGTCTTGGAAAATTAGGAAAACTTTCAACAACAAAGAGAAAAACACAATAAAGCTGCAGTCTGACAGTGTATCCACCACAAACAGTGATGCAAACAGCACATTTAAGGTCCCTTTCAATGTCTAACAATTCTATTATCACAGAAATCTGGGATCTGTCTCCCAGTTAAAGAGTTCAGCAGCACTGTTCACAATGTCTGAAGAAATTTCATCACTTTTACCACTGCAACTCTTAGAAAACAATGATCAGTTCCCATTACAATCTATATTAGCATTTCCTTTTCAAATAAAAACTCATAAAACAGTGCTATCAAACCCACAGTCATTGTGGTCTGAGAGATAACAGTGTAACAGTTCGCACAGCCAACAGTGGTCCGCCAGCAGTAAACATGCTAACAGATTAGCTCGCTCTTGGCAGTCATAGCGATCCACTGAGATTCTCCCACACACCAGCTGCTACTAGCCAAGTGGGACATTGCACAGGAATAAAGACCCAGATGTTTTTCTCAGGAGTCTGCAGACCAAACCTGAGCTAATTCACAAGTTACCATGTGACTTCCATTTCCCGGATCACGAGCAGGAAGATGCCCATGTTGCTGTTTTAGCCTGATGTGACACTTGTAGAGCTTTACAAGTCAATCTAGTATGTCGAGGCTGATTTCTGTGAGTATTTTATCTCCATATATCATTTTATTGCTGCTTTAAGAGCAGACAAACAAAACCACTCTGGTTTGTGATGGGACAGAATGAACACTGCATCGCAAGTTTAATCCAGCGTGCCATCAAAAATTCATTCACACACTAACTGTCATGACTGTGAGCCATAATTTGCATTTGAGTGCGATTATGTGATTTGCTTTTGTGCTGTTGTGGCTGGTGATTGGACTGGAGACCGATGGCGGCGACTTTAAAGCGCCACCTGCCAGTGCTAGCTTCACTTCTTCTTCTTTTTCCGACTCCCAATCAGAGCGTGCCCCGATGTGCTGACCGAGACCATGTGGTGCGGCTTTGTGACTGCAGATGTAGTGACATTAGACTGAACTCTGTTGTACAAGGTGTAAATACTCTTCTAACAGGGCAGTGGTTGAAAAGCTTTTATTGTTGGCCCTCTTTTTCTCCTGTTTATGTTAGGGAGACAGGTAAGCTACCTGTATTTTATTTTCTTTCTTGGTAAGTTAGTTGATTGTTTTGGTCAAGTCATCTCGACTATTCCACGTGGGACTGATGAACTCATTACCTTTGGACTGCACCTGTTGTGGTACTGGTCATCCTTGTGAGAGGATAAAGAGGGGAGTCATTTTTTAGGCTACACTCAGGTCCCCCTGCAGGCTGGGGCATAACATAACATTAACCCTTTAACATTACATCTACAGTGCTGTTAATAACTCTGAAAAACTCCATGAGTACAACTTTCCCATAGAGACAAGCACGGGGTGTGTTCTGTTCTGTTTAAATCCGACAGCTGTATTTGGAGACCGACGGGAGCATTTCATATGGCACGGAAACTATTAATTGGACACGAGTAGGAACAAGAACATCAGACCAGGAATGGCTGTCAGTGTGACCTTTACATAATTTAGGTTTTTACATTTACGGTAGGTCTCAGTTTTCTACATTACACTGCAGAGGGGTTTCCTTCTGTACTTCCCACATATTCATAAGTGTTTCCAAACCCGACATTTCCTCATTTCAAGCCTGCACAGTACTGACAGTGACAAGACCATTACCCTGAACTCGTTGAAGAGCCAGCAGTTTGGCATTGACATGTCATGGTGGAAAATAAGTCAAAAGTCGGTGTTACATTTCATTAAATCCTTTCACAGAAGGTGTCAGTTACCGAGTATTTTAGAGTCTTTTTGGATTGTTTTGCTTTTAAGCCAACAGCTTTCACCTCCGTCATTAACTGTGTTTCTAACCTCAGCAGGCAGCTGTAGCTCTGCATGCTAGCCGCCCAGCACCGAGCGGCAGATTTCATTAGTGACTAACATGTAAAGCGATTGGAGTATTAAGTGATTAGAGAGACAGACATCTTGTCAAGAGATAATAGAGACCCAAAATCGGGCTACAAGGAGAGTGACACGACTCCAAATGTGCTGATGTCGCTGTGTGCCTGCTGAATAAGACTGTGCTGACGTCATCTTAATATGTCAGTGTTCAGTTCACAGCTTGTTCTTTTGCACTCAGAGACCAAAAAAGAGAAATTACTGTTACTTTGATTAGATTTTAACATACTGTTACTCTGAAACATTGTTACGGTCATCCCATTAGCTAATTATTCTCTAATTACACATCTAACAGAGACAGAGCAGCATTAGCAATCATTTGAAGTTGCGGCCCTGGTTACCCCAGTTATGAGTGTCCTATTCATTCCCCTTTTAGCTCTGTTTTGTTCTCCACCGACTCCTAAATGAGCTGGGCTTGTAGCTGCTAGAAGTTGGACTGGCTAAATGCTAACTGTCTGCTGTTTGGTGCTTGGCAGTTAGCTTACAGTGGATATATCGCTGCTTGCTTGCTGAAAACACGTAGCCTACCTGCAGGTTTTCCAAAACACTGAGCTAACCAATGCTAAAATGTTGAGTAGGGTTTCTTTCTTCTGGGGCCTTTTTGTTTGGATTTTATAAAACATTCATTAGCGGCACTAACTTTTGAATGACGAGGCAATATTTGTGTGTCCTATTCATCCCGCTATGTAATCCAATTTCTGAATGTAGTTTGTCATGCTGGGGGAATAGATTTTATACGATTCTTGTCCACAACATGCAAACTGCAATTTTTTATGAGACAGAGTTGAAGCCATATTAAGGAGCGATGTGAGTTCCCTGTAATGGAATTTACTGGGTAAGAAAGCCACAGGGGGCCCTCCCACAAGCTTCAGTATTTGTTCTGGGGCTGCAGAGAGATATGAGGCAGTGATGCTGGAAGAATTGTGGAGGCCACCTATGGGCTGACAGCGGGAGACCAGTCGGGCCTTTTAAGGTCTGCCCAAGACGCTTTGGCTCTGCTCAGATCTTGCACACATGGTCAGGCACACATGCCCATGTGCAAGGGATGCAGACAAAGACACGGACACACACACACAATCACTACACACAGTGCACGTCACCAACGTGATGCTGTGCCTACAACATGAGGTCACATGTTTAATTGTAGCTGAGCTAAGCCCTGTCCCCTCCCTCCCTACCCCAGCGTTTCATAGGCCGTCTCTGTCCCACAAGAATTTTAGCAAAACAATATCAATGATGATGATGATGATGATACTGGTGATGATTAACTGGAGGTAGGGTGGAGGGTAGGAAGGGGGGAAGTTGGCCATTTTAATCCCTTCCTTCCAAATGGAGTCTTGGCTGTGTGTTTGTTAGGGGTGTGTTTGTTAGGGGTGTGTGTGTGGGGGGGTGATTGTCACCTTTTCCTTTTGACTGGAGTCCATCTTCCTTCCCACAGCTGGACGCATGCAGGCCTTCCCATCAGCCAGCAGCTGGGCTTGTCAGCCAATCAGGCACCTGCATGATTACCAACAGCTGGAAAAGTAAGAAGCACTGGGCGGAGGGGGTCGGCGGGGGGAGGGGCTGCAGAGGGAATGAGGCCAAAGGCAGTTGAAGAAGGAAGGAAGGGAAGGAGGGAGGCAGCTTGGCCCGAAGCTTTGCCATGAAATAACAGAGCGGAAAAAAAAAGACAAATGAGGAAAACAGTGACATCAAGACCAAGTGAAGAAGGGAATTGTAGTGTTTTTGGAAAATGTCATTTTCTGTATCCTCTCCCCACTTCTTAAAAATCTTCTCATAGGCCCCTTAGTGGACACAGTATCTCTTTATGTTGTGGTGCTTTTCAAAAATCACATTGTATCACTGCAGATGTCCTTTATTGCCTTGTTGTGGGATAATTATGTGAGGTCACACATCTGAAGGGTGAGGACCCCTCAATATGAAACACATGCATTGGCCTTTTGGGCGTAATAAGTGTTTGCTGGAGTTAATAAATTGGTGACAACGACTTGGGCTCTGTTCATGGACAGTCAGACATTTTGTCCCACTTTGAAACTGTCTGTGAGTCATGTATGCGTTTCATGAGTGTCAATGGCACAAGGGGTGAACTTTATTTGAAAGGGAGTAATGGCGCTCTTCATTCACTGCCTGGGTGAACTGGAAACATAAAACGCCTGAACTCCGAGTAGCCCGAGGAAGCTAATTGCTTCTGCCATCCTCAAACGTTTCTCCTCCCGGTTCCCTCTTGTTTGAGATCGATCTGAGGCTCAGTGTTTTCCCTGTGACCTCTCGCAAATCGCGCTTCCTCGCAGCGCACAATAAACATAGCATGCATGCTATGCTTTCAAGTTCTTAACCATAACATAGTGAGTGTTTTTAATGACACTTCTTTCAGTTGTCAGACGAGGGGCAGCGCTCTCACCTCTCAGTGGCTTTCTGAGCTGCCTTGGTTTGATTGCTCTTCCTCTGCTCAGCTCTGAAATCCACTGCGGTTATGAGAACATTCATCACTCTTGCCTCAGTGGCTTTAAAGTTTTCCGAGGGGAGGGGGAACATGCAAGTGAAAGAACATTACAGGGATTCATTTTGAGAATTCCCACCTTTTTTTTCCTGCACCCTGCAATGAAGATTCAGTTTTTGTCTATTTATCTTCACGAACTCAAGCTACGGTAGATGTTTATTTCACAAAAATATCAGTCTTTATTTATCTCAGTAGTGGGAGGGGTATCCAGATTGCTTAACTTTCTACACAGATAAAAGGAAACCATAATTTTACACTATATGTTTAACTGCACCCCCAAAATATACCAACAAATGCTGCATGAATGAATCAAATAATGATGCATTATTTGTGTCAAAACAGAAAAGAGTTACATAAAAGCTGTGCAACTACTACGTGTCTGGATATGAATAATGGAAATAGAATGGGAAGTTTTAACAGAAGGAAAGTACAACTCAAGCTAATTGCACATTAAAAAAAAAACAGCAGGTTGTGTGTGTATAACGGAACGAGGCTCAGATGAAAGGGAAGTTGGTCTGTGGTAACTGTATAAATATATATATATATAACTGTATGATAAAAATGTGAAAAGCTCCATTGTTCATTCTACTACAGCCCAAAGTAGTTTTTAGTTTGATATATATTTTCTGCTTGAAATGGAGACTGTTTTAGCCTATTTGTATAAATTTGATCAAATCTGCATCATGAGAAGTGATGCTACTTTGGCTACGATGAGTTCCAACTTGCAATTTCCATAAAACACATTGTGGATTTGTTTGATGAAGAAGAAAAAGTTTGATGGTCATGACCCTAGATCAGGAATGAGAGGACATCAGAGATCCTGCTGCTAATGTAAAGAATAGGTTCTGCTGGAAAGTATCAGGCCTGTGTGCTTTGATTAGGCTCAGTTATGACTTTGAGAAGCAGTGAGCTGACATTTGTGGCAAATTGTTGCATCGGCCGAGGAGCAGGAACATATTCCTGCAAGACCGCTATCAGATCCATCTATCAGAGCAATTATATAAGCTGGAGCATCTCTGAGCTACGTGCACACATACTGCAGGTGTTTGAAACAATGTGCCACAGAGCGCAGACGATAAAACAGTGACGCTTCCTGTCATCATTTCAGTAAAGTCAAGGCACTTGAAGGGGGACAAACCTTTAAAGCTGTTTAAAGGTGTTGTTCTGGAACATGCAGCATAGGGGCGAGATGAAAGCCAGAGAGGCGCAGAAGACACAGTGGCAGGACAGCGGCCTGTTTTCCTGTATCAGTCTAATCTGGATGTAAACACAGCTGCTGTTAAGGAACTCATGCATGGCCCATATCCCAGCTGGCTGCGTGAAATGAACTCTGACCCAGCACTGAGCCTACTTCTAGTGAGAAATCCATCAGCCTGGGAGAAAGAAGTCCTACAGTTGGGTATAGCATGTCATTCCAAGGGGACAGGCTTTGTCTATGAGGCAATCACTTATGTCGGCTGCGCTTCTTTCTCAACCCACACAAAGAATAACATGCATTCTGGCGCACGAGCACGCCTGCGTTTATGCTCCGTCTCTGCCTCCTTCGCACATACAAGCCATGGAGTGAAATATTCATATTCTTTCAGTCCCCTCAGCATGCCACCTAAATCAGACCATCTGGCCTTGGACCATATAGCATGCTGCTGAGTGAACAAAGCAAGGCCATTACTGTGGGAGAGGAAAAGAGAGATGGCAGAAAAGGAGAGGAGAGATGGCAGAAAAGATAGGGGGGGGGGCATGCAATTTTAAAGACAGTCCCAACACTGCTCGGTGTTTTTATCATGGAGTCTGCCATGGGTGAATGCCTCGAATCAGGTAACTTTGCAACAGCATTTGGGGATGACATCATCCCTTAGTGAAAAGAATGACTCACAGACTAAGAACTCAACACCGTGCCCCCCCAGTAGAAGCATGGCACAACATGTGCATTTTTCCACTTATTCCAGGCCATGTGTGACATGCAAGTAAAGGAGACAAAGCGGAGAATGACTCAGAAAAACGGAGCAGGAAACAACAATAAAGATGAGGCAGATAGGGATGAAGGAAGGGTGGAAAATGTTTCGAAAAGGTGTAATAATAAAAAGTGAAAGAGATAAAATGCCAAGAGAGCAGATGAAAAGATGGTCAGTGGGTTTTCCCACGACGCTTCAACTTATAAAACCTGAGAAAGACAACTGTGTGAAGTTCAAGAAACATGAGGGCAGCTCACAGCGAGAGCCGGAATATCAAAACACAGCGAGGACGGCGTAACATCCAAAACAAATCCAACACACAATCCCAGTGCAGCATGTGAGGAGAGCAGGGGAGAACCAGGCCAGGGGTGAGAGAATAGACGGCTACTACCCATAAGACCCTCAGAAGTCTCAGAAATGTTTTTGTTTTTGGATTATTGTGTCCTTTTGGCTACTGTTCTGTTTGTTCTGTTGTTTCTTACTGTTTGTGAACAGCGATGCTGAGCAAACACCACGTCTAATCTAAAAACACAGATGTTTGACAGGAAATTAAATAATGTGGCCACTCCATGCCTACCTTCCCAGAAATCCGGGTTTATCTTGTGTTGAGAACAAAACTGCGCCGGTGGACGGCACGTGATCGATGTGAATAAATAAATAGGTAATTAGTTTAACTCGGCCAGGAACGGAAAATCCCAGATCCCCAAAAGGCCGGAGCGCACAGTCTAACTGGAGTCTGACTTTGCCTTCGATTGATTCTGGAAAATAATCATATGCGCAATTTCTATGGTCAGTGATGGAAAAGCAAAGTGTTTTGCGATGTAATGGAAGAGAGTAATGCCTCCACTCCCACATAAGTGCATCTCAGAAGCGTGCAAGCATGCTGCTGCAGGGTGAGAAGCCTGGACAGAAGCACTGTCCTCCGGGTGGATTTGCTGCTGCTTTCAGATGAAGGTTGGTTTTGGGAGGGACGAGAAACTGTCCAAGAGTCAACTCTCCAGATTGATACTTTTATTTGCTATCACTCACAACCCGCAAATGTTCCATTCCAGGGTGCAGCAAAGTGCAGCGTTTACTCATCCAAAGGAGACTTTAGAGGCAAGTGCATGCACTGGGCTGGTGTTGAAGGCAAACAAATGAAAAGAAGAACTTGGACAGATGTGCTGCACTGTGTTGGAACATCTGAATGCTTCACTTCAAACTCATTCCTGCCACATCAAAGAACAAGTTTTGGTTTCAGAGGCTCTGAGATCTTAAATCCTGCGAATGATCACCAACCAACAATCTTTTTAAAAACAAAATATATCTTTTAGCAAATGATAATATTTCCCTTGTTAGTCATACTAGTCAATCTTACTTGACAACCAAACTAATTCTGTCAATGCTGGAGCCGAAAACTGGAGACGAGCCTGAGTGGAAAACAAAAATGCTGGCTAAACTGAAATCTCTGGGTTGGCCCAAAATCCTCAGTGCTGTGGTAGAGAGTCATAGTGGCATCACCACATTTCACGGATAAAATCAATCTGAAGGCAAGCCATGTTTTTATTTACCCAGCATTCACCTGTCTCATATTAACAGGCGTGCAGAGCGAGAGAAATACAGAAGGACCATTCAAGTTCAAACACGCCGGAGGCTGAAACGCTGACAGGAGCTCCACATTTGTGTGATTTATACAGTTTGAGTTTAGCTGTGCTCAAGAGACTCATCACGAGAAGATAGGATCACTTTACCAAGAAAGGCCAGAGCGGGTGACAAGGAGGGCAAGGCCCACAGTAAAACTGACGAGGGAGAAATTCATACCAGGCCACATAGCTTGACCCAGGGGTGACCTCACAATTCCTCAGGCCTCCCACCAGATGAACACCAATTCAGAGCTAAGATTACTCACGGTTCAGAAAGATACCAGCACCAACACACACGCATTAGGCTGTGGTGAAACACAATATGAATAGATTATTTCATTTTAGCAGCTGACAGAAAATAAGGGCAATGAGGGCTTGAATGACTAAGCCTCTCTGGAGCTGAGATTAGGCCTCCATCTCTCCATCCTTGTCATGGCTGTAAATTTGAAACTCTGCCCCCACATTAAGGGGTTTTGTATAATTGCTCATCGTGAGAGGTGGGAATAAACGTACAGTTGGCTAGCAGTAAAAGACGGCAGAAAGCGGTCCTGAGAGCAGGCAGTATGTCGTTAGCGGTAAGCCTTAGGAGAGAGATTATCTGTTTGTGCCAACTCCACATTTCTCAATGTAAAGTTTGGGTTTTGGGTTACCAGACAAGGTGAGAAGGGGTTTTGTAATTCAATGCCTGTGGACACGCTGCACTTATATGAAGTAATCTACACCACTCACTTTTAATCCTTCTCAGTTAAGATTGTAATAAATGGGCTCAGCTTGCAGCACTTTAGTCAATCAGGTTTATTGCCATGAAGGTTCATGATGAGGCTAATGAAAAAGGAATAATGTGGTTTGCAGAACGCGAAAAATCTTTGCCAAAGAAGACAAAATATAAGAAAACATTTAAAACGAGCACTATATTACCCAGCTCTAAATGAACTGCAGAAAAAAAAACAAAAAACTTTTGCACTCACCTGCCCCCCATTCAGGTCTTGCACATGTCAGGAGTCAGGAAACATGAAGGAAGCATCACCGCAGACCCATCACCCCTGGACACAATCTGCTCGACCTTCTCTGATCTGGAAGGCGCTACAGAGCACAAGACAACCACACACAGGAAGAGTTTCAACAGTCAACATCAGTCATACAGCGCCAATAAGCCTGCGACACCGAAACATCTACTGAGCTACTAATTATACATGCTCAACTTAACACACGCTGTTTTTAACACGTACACATCATCCATCATGGTCCAGTATAAATACTGCATGATGTATATGCTGTATATACACATGAATACATCCATGTACTGCAGCTAAACACCCACTGTTTAAACCAGAGTCAAATTCCTTGTATGTGCAAACATACTTGGCCATTGATCCCCATTAACTTTCAGTGAGTCAGCTTGGTATGCTAGCAGCATGCTAACAATTAGTTAAGGTTAGTGTAAAGACTGGAAGCAGGGGGAAACAGCGAGGATCCAGGGCCGCTGGAAGCCAGGCCAAGCTAGGTGCTAGCTCCTGCTTTCAGTCTTCATGCTAAACTAAGCTAGCCATCTGCTGGCCCCAGCTCGATCCATACTGAAATCACAGATATGAGATTGAGATCAATCTTGTCATCGAACAATTTGCAGAAAAGAGAAAGTGTATTTGCCTGAATGTCAAAATGTTCCTTTACCTTGAAGGTAATTGTGAGAACTACAGAAGGTCAGATACCAGTATGCATCCAAAAAATACTTTAAACCCGAGTAAATATTGGATTTTGTTTTGGTCTGAGAGTGTGTTGAACACTTGTTCTACTTGTTGTTGGCAGATCTGGGTTGCCAGGTTTGTCTGTGGTCACTCAGTCTGCATTACAGTAATTTACATCTACTCTTCTAGTTGCTCACACTCATAATGTGCCATTTGGTTTTGTCTGGTCATCTAAACAACCTTGAAGTTTACTAAAAGTTTTGTAGCAGCCAAATCGAGTAAATATAACATAAAAACATAAATAATGAAAACACAAGATGTTTCTGGCTCGCAGAAAGCACACCTGGGTCCCTACGATGTGTCCAAAGCACACACAGCACAGTTCTGACAACTGGCATCTACCAGCAGTGAACTTCCACAAGGTTCAGGACTTCAAAACCGTTCAGAACTGCCATTTTTAAAATGTTCCAGCTCAAGTGGGTCTGGATGAAATACTGTATATAACAGTGCTAATGCCCAAAACCACAATCCATTTCCCAAGCGAAAGCTCGCTCTGGAGTATGGGTTATGCAGTGAAAGTACTTAATTTCTGATTTATTCATCTTGGGAACATTTTGTACACAGTGCTGCAGGAAGAATAAAGCATAATAATGAGGATTTTTGCTTGCTGGATAGAAAATATGCTTACTGTGTCTTGCAGCTGAAAAAACAGTTTAAATTTAGTCTGGTTGAATGATAATGGTGCCAAGCTATGGCTGGATGGTAAAACATGGCGCTGTTCTCGCTCTCCACTGCCATTCTTCCATTATGATGAGTGGCACCAAAAAGCACTACTGACAGCCAGTGGTTGATATAACAATAAAATTCTGAATCTTTAAATGCGTCCTCTGAGGCACTGCGGGTTAGCACGTGGGTTAAAATGGTTCAGGAACAGTGTTGACGGGCCTTTTTGAGGAAAAAAAAAAAGACACAGCAGAACGTCCTGAATGAGACAGAGTGAGCAATGTGTGACACAGGATGCCTAACAAGCAAATGAGAAACTATGATGACGCTTGTTGTTGCACTTTCCATAATTATTGACAATATAAGAACTAAAAGAAAAAATAAAACATAGAAATACTACGCAAAGCGTAAAGAGATTTTTGTTCATATGAAAAACATTATGCCCTGAATAGTGTCTGCAGGTATATCCTTTAGGCTCCCTCCAGTGACAACAACCTCTAGCGACATAGGGCAGCTTGTATGAAACCTGAGAGGCGAAACATAGTGCAAAAAAGATTTGAAACAATACTCACAGTCACTCCTGCTCAATGACCTTATTGCTCTGCTCCGACAGTAATAAATGAA
This sequence comes from Chelmon rostratus, assembly GCF_017976325.1. NCBI lineage: Eukaryota > Metazoa > Chordata > Actinopteri > Chaetodontiformes > Chaetodontidae > Chelmon > Chelmon rostratus. The sequence goes on along the minus strand of NC_055670.1, from coordinate 22,719,030 downwards.
GGCAACTAATGTATGCAGCAACGTTTTGCTCAACTCCTGTCTTTACTCATGTGGATTATGTCAGTTGGTCACTAAAAATCCTTGCAGCCAACATTATCATGCCTACCAAATGATCTTGGATAATTGTAATGATTTTTATACTCCAGATCTCATTTTTGACAGTTCCCCATGATCAGCAAATTTAACCTGCAAACTACACAAATCGCTGATTGGCTTGGTGCATTAGGCTCCTAGCAACATATTTTGATAAATACTCATTATTTTAGGCTATGGGAGAAAGAGAGGAGCCGGCAATGAGGAGTTATAGTGCACTGATGCTCATTCTTATTGTATTTTCTGCGGTCATTTCTGAGGCATCCAGAAATGTGGCATTTGTGGTTCCTGACTCAATCAATGAGCTGTATTCTTTCGTCCAAGCTGTGGGTCTGTTTCCTCTTTGCCACCACATTTCTACTCTGACTGTCAGTCCCACTGCCTGTGATGTATGATCTATGTAAAACTGTATGATGGTGGTATCCTGCCTCTGTCTCTCTGAATCCTATGGTATGTTTGATATTACCAGTACACCCTGGGATGGCGGTAGTCGTGAAGGCACTATGACAAGTCATGACTACACGAGCCTTCAACAGAGGCACAGAAACCACCGCAATGTTCTTCCCAGTTAGGCTTTGATTCATTGGGCAGCTTACAAGCGAGCATGTAGACATATAAAAGAAAATACAGATGCAGACTGTGTAAAAAGTGCGAGATATTGTACCAAAGTTTTGAATATTCCTGCTGCTATTACTGTGAAATATCACAGTAAAACAAACTTTTCTAGACTGCTACTTTTACTGCTAAAATATTGCAAATTTCCTTTACATCATGAATGCCTTAGATTCTATTGGACAGTGAACCGTATAATGCAGCGTTGTTGCACGCTAACATCAAACGCACCTAAAACACCATGAACAAAAGCAGGTTGACTGTTAAAGTTTGTGGAATACTCTTATTTGCTTTCATGCAGAGAATTAGATGAATAACACATGTCTTTGCACTAAATGTGAAGCTAGCACCAGCAGCGGGCTAGCTTAGCTTAGCATTAATATAGAAAGTATATAGGGGGTAACTAACCTGCCTCTTTCTAAAAGCAACAGAATTCACCTGTCAGCACACTTAAAGCTCATGATATTACATGTTTTATCAGTTGGTTGGTCAGCAGGTTGACTCGCTAGTGTTCGTACAGTAAGTCACGGCCAGAGTCCAGTTCTCTGGTGGATCCTGATCGACAAAAAAGTGCTTACGATTGTGTACAGTGATAAAAGATGGTGAATTTATGAGTTTTCAGGAGATGAAACAAAAATACACACTTAACAACCAGGATCTCTTTAGATATTTACAATTAAGGGATTTTTTATGAAAGAAAAGTAAAACATAAAGTAAATTTGAACAAAAATGGAATAATTAGAACTGTAGTAGGTACCTACAATTCAAAGAAATATAGGGTAATATCTACTCTATATCAACAGCTAATGGATAGAAGAGGAAAGACTACACTATATATAAAACAGAAATGGGAAAGAGAACTGGAAATTAATATCAGTCAAGAAGAATGGTTGCATATCTGCAGAATACAACAGTCTACAACTTCATCACGTGTTTGGAGAGAATACTGTTGGAAAAATTTAGTACGATTCTATACTACCCCCAAAATCAAAAGTACATTTTTGGCTGTAACACAGCCATGTTGGAGGCAATGTGGAGCAGTGAATGTACATCACTCACATGTCTTTTGGCTCTGTCCTATGATGATTCAGTTTTGGGAGAGTGTTCATTTGGTTATTGTCAGAATTCTGGGCTATAATATACCTCAGTCATGTTGACAGGAAATGTTGTGTTGAGAGAGGACAGGTACCTTGTGAAAATTTTGTTAGCAGCTTGTAAAAAAGCCATCACAAAGCGATGGTTCAAGCCAGACCCACCAACACAGAATGAATGGCTGAAAATTGTTCGAGGAATATATGACATGGAACCGTTGACTCACAGGATAAGATCCCAGGAACAACAATGCCAAGAGAAATGGGAGAAATGGACACTGTTTATTGGCCAGCGACAGAATGAGGACTGAAATGTTGACTGTTAAGAGATTGTTAAGAGATCAAGTAGCGTATACAGAACAATCCAAATTGTTTCTTGTTTGTTTTTTCCTTTGTTTTTGATGTTCTTAATAAAAAAATGAAAAAATAAAGTATGAAAAAAAATGCTAACCAAGGCAGGAGTGCTGCGCTGTGTTTATGGTGCCCTCTGAAAACCCTGTTAATCACAGTACTGATGGTAACAGAAATTGCTGCCAGTGTTATTACCATTAGAATAAAGTGACTTCAGATGGAAGATAACCTGCAATGCATTTTTATTCTGGAGCATGAATTAAAAGACACAAGTAATGGTGACAAGGAATTCCCGTTTCTTGATTTTAGGGAGTCCATTCTATCACAGCCTCACTTGTGCTGCATGTTTTGCATTGCGTATATCTCAGTTATATAGTATAGCCAGCTGAACTCCAGGAAATGACAAGGTGGGGGCTTGCTGACATGAGAGAGGATGATGTAGGTGAGCAAAGGAAGAAGAGGAAACAGAGCCACCGCCCACTGTCAGGCTTCCACTGAGCTCCTGGGGCTGCTGTCAAATGCTCTGCAATTCAACTTCAGACGACTCTGTACGGTTGTTTCGTTTTCTGGGTTAAAGGTCAAGCTGAGTTATTTTCTGTAGCTCTGTCGGAGCCATACAACAGGCACGAAAGATGCCTGAGGATGATTAAAACAAGGTCCTAAAAAGAGTATATTAGCTTGAAGGTCATTTAATGGAAATCCTTCCCAGCATTTGAAATATTCTATTCACCAGACGATGCAGCAGTGCAGCCGCATGCAGATTTACAGCAGATGACAGTCCAGTTATCTCAACCATATATTTGAAAATGAAAACACATGCAAACGCAAACATGCATCAATATCTCAAACTGCTCAGCAAATTGCTACCATAAATCATAGAGGATGGCCAAAACTATGAAAATAAGGCTGTAAAAAGTAATTTATTGAGCAATCCCTCCTCGAAATAAACCGTAAAGTTTTTAGATTGTTTTTGGTTGGACATTTCTTGCAAAAGAACAGTCAGCCTTGGACCAAAGGAAAAAAAGGTGCAGCGTGATGCCAGAGCAGTAGTCAAAGTGCTGTAATGTCACCAATTTGAAACTTTTAATTGTATGTTTTGGATATGGAAAGAAAGAAACCTTCACTTTGTGTTGCACTCACGCTGAAAAGCCTTGAGAACCTTTCTGCAGACTTCACACAGGGGCTGTGTGATGTCTACTGTTGTGGATAAAACATTTGCTGCTTGGTGGTTTTCCCTCCAAAATACACTTGACTCATCTCCAGGAGATGGTGGGATACTTCTCCCTCTGGACCTTTGATGGAAATTGATCTTGGCACATGTTTGAAAGGCTGGCTGCAGAGGTACGTCATTCACACACATGCTCACTTTGTGTCTGTGAGAACATGCTCTCCGCGTCCATGTGAACACTGTAACAGGCCTGGGAACAAATGAGGTGTCTGCCTGAGCTGTGGTTGCTCCTAAACAACCGTATCAAACTAAACTGAAACACGCTGGCACTTGAACAATGTGCCAGAAATCTATTTATTTTAACCTTTGTTTACAGGAGAAAGTTCGTCCTGCTCTTCCTCAAACTCATTAATATGAACATTCACACAAAGGCCAACAGCTGCCAGCAGATGGCCACAAAATTAGGCAGTTGATGGTTAATTGCCACAATAACATTAGCTTTCGACTGAGGGGAGATCTGTGCACCCAGCTGAGACGATTATACTCAAGTTCATTTCAGTTCCTGAGTATTAGATGAGAAGATATCGCTGTCATATCTGTCCATTATGAAGCTACAAACTTACATCCATAGCTTATTTTTTCTCTGATTTCAATTCTTCAGCCAATTTAAAGGAACTGTTAGCCTTTTTGAGAAATCTTCTTTGTTATCTTAGCAAATTTGCCAGCAGGCGATTAGCCTAGCTTAGCTTAGAAAGAGGGGGAAACAGCAAACCTGGCTCTACTGCTAGCACACAAAGATCACCAATAAACACATTACATCTTGTTTCTGGGATCTGTAAAAATAAGTTGTGGGGTTTTTTGTGACTTCCTGTGCTGGATCGCACCAGCTCTGCTTATCATCATGATCATTACAGCAACTGCAACAGATTGCAATTACATTTGTTTTATAATTGCTGTTGGATGCAACTTACTCCCCAACACTGTCAACATCCGCATCAGCAGAGCAGGTGTAACTTATAGAGTTGTTTTTAGTTTTTGTTGGGGAGGAAATGTAAAAAAAAAAGGTGCGAAAGGTGGAGAAAATCTGACTCTAGAAAATCTCTTTAATGTTCTCTTGGAGGGGAAGAACATTACTCATTCTCTTTTCTCACCAAAGTTTTCCAGGCTGATTTAGACCGATACTGGTTTTTGGGAAAGAATTTGATCTCAGTGGGAGTTCCTCTGTTTTGCCAAGGGCTTAATGGTTTCACTGTTTTAGATAAGTCCTATTTGTGGTGTCAGCTTTGACAAATTACACTCAGGAGTTTTCCAACGTCAAACATCACCCCACTGTCCAGAATCCCTGAAAGGGTACACCCCTCACTTTGTTCCCCACCCTGTCACTGTATCACGCTGAATAATTTGGCACTTGCTCAAAGAAACGCATGGATTAAGTGTAGGGGGAGAGGTAATATATACTGTCGCTGCTTCTTAGGATTACCTCCTCAGCTCGGAGGGGAAGTAGCAGCTTCACAGAATCCAGCCAGAAAGTTCAAAGTTGAAGCACACACAGTTCTCCTCTTTCCTGCAGGACTGTTGTCTCCTCCAGCTGGGCTGCTGCGTTCGAGGGCCGGGTGCGCTGCAAGTGCATCCAACAGCGCTACAGACAAAAGAGCACTCCCTTCGAACCTCTCTGGGGGGAACGGTGGATGACTTGGCTAGGTGTGTAAGCCGTCACACACCCTGCTGACAGGCCGGTCGGTTCCAGCTCCACGGGCGCTCATCAGACAGATGCTCGATGTGTGCGTCTGTGAGGAGACCTCGCTGCTTCTGCTTATCAACACAGCACAACCTCATGATTCATATCCAGGACAAGTTTCAAGCACAGAGCTGAGAGGGTGTTCTACTTACTCTCACTGTGGTTGGCTTCTTCTGCGAACAGATAAGATTTTGTCTGACTTTGAGCAGTATAAAGCTCATTAATGTTTCAGAAGCTATACATCAATTTGGCCTCGCTGATTCATTTAAGTGTCACACAAGCAGGGATTTATTTGCCAACCAGCTCTTGCTTAAGGCTTTGCTCCAGGCGAAGCAGTTACTGTAAACTGAGATCTATGAGGTTGCTCCACTGAATATGTTTAGGATGAAGTGGGTAAATGCTGAAGCAGCAGTGGAGAGGAGAGTGTATTTACTTGAGAAATAATGTGCACATAAATTGTCAGGCATCAGTTTGCATTGCTGTGCAGTAATGTTTTGAATGCTACCACTGGGGGGCGCTGACGTGCATATAGGTGCTTTAAGCCAGATCTCATTTTTCCCTCAGGAATACATCGTAATTGAGCGCTGCTCCTTGTTAGCTGCATCCAGCAGCTCCATAAGGTGAATTTATGTGCATGGCTGCAACTAATGATTATTTTCACTGCTGATTAATCTACCAATTACTTCCCGAGTTACTTGATGAATCATTTGGTCTATAAAATGTCAGCATATAGTGAAAAATGCTTTTTTTTCCCCACCAAAAGTATCAAACTAATTAAAAAACAGCAGCAGCCGGAAGTTTTGCATACGCTGGTTACAGTTCTCACTCTGCTGCTGTGATGCAAAGACGTACTTCAGGGTGTGTCAGTGCAACAAACTGGTCTCCACCAACTCGTGAGGGAAATAAGTGGCTCCTTTGCTGCTAAATGCTTCACTGTTTTCACCAGCTAGTAACCTACTAACATTGTCTGTGTGCTGTTTGGTGGCATACAGCTGGTTTTAGAGTCTCTAAACTGGAAACAGCTTCTTGTCCAACCAGAAATTCTGCTAATTAGAGTGAACTGCAACAGGTTTTGGGGCAGAAAGTCAAAGCAGTTAGCTGAAGGATGCTACAAAGCTTCGGGGAATCTGATAAGTTGGGCGATAATTCTGTTTTCACCCCTATGAGCAACCTGTCTCACATACAAGCAGTCATGTGACCCATGGTTAACACGAACATAAAATACAGAAATAAAGACAAACATTGCCTCTATTGGCGAAGTCAAATCAGCATCAGAAATAAATCAGTGCTCTTTTTTTCTTTGGTAATAAAATATCAGTTGTGGTTGTGTTTGTTTAAAGTGCATAGCTGAGTTAAACCCATAATAGGGGTATTATTGTTTCAACGTTCCTGCCGCGTTCAGTGAAACCACTTTTAATTTTTTATGTATTGTAATGCATGCAATATTGTTTTTGCTCATTTGTCAGGCAATCAAATGCTTCTCCAACAAAAACACTCTTCTCCTCCTCTTTGTTTACGAGCAGATGTAAGTGAACACACATTCACCCCGCACTCTCGTTTCGCGAAAGGCCAAAGAAGTTTATTTTGTGTGTGTGTGTGTGTGTGTGTGTGTGTGTGTGTGTGTGTGTGCGTGTCAGGGTGACTGGGTAGGTGTACCTCTTTATTCACTTAATTTCCATTGTGCAAGTGAGGCCTGCTGGGTCACTGGTTTCACTGGTCTGCAGATGATGAGGGAGCTGACTCAGCACAGCAGCAGTGAGGGAAAGCTCCCACAGATGAAAAGCAGAGATAACTATTTCACTGTGTTGAATGTGCTCCATTTTGTTGGTCTGATAAATTCCCCTCCACCAAGTATGCCTTTCCTAGAAAGTGCCAAACCACTACAGCCACAGAAGTTATTCCAATCAAAACTACACCACAGCTTCCCCCACTCGCTGCGGGCTGACACGGTAACATGGCCAACGTCAGATGTGTATGCTTTACCAAACTTAATTTACAAAAATCATGCTTCACTTTTTGGTGCATCTTACTGTAAAAATATTGTCTTTTCCAGAGTGGAAGAACATGCCAGCAATCTTTTCTGTGTATCGCCTCAATACGTGAATAAGATGAGAATGGGGCACAGAGGCAGGAACAGAGGATCATTGTCCTGCTGAGTCTTTGTAAATGCTGCTGTAGCCTTCATACAGTGTGTTCTTACACTAGAACAAGAGGTCTAAATAGTCCACTGTACGCCACTTGACTGAGAAAATGCCTTATTGTTGGTGTTGGTGTGATGAGAGGCACCTTTAGGGACAGGAGGATTTCATAAACGCAATGGCCAGACAGGATTGTGATGTTGTCAAACTTCGACATCTTTAAAATTCTCACTGTTTTCAGAACCTGATATGACAACTACAGCATGGATGGTTAAGGTTGTGGGGATGGAAAGATGGCTTTGGTGCTGTCAGGGTGAGACGAGTAAAAAACCTTTTTTAGTTTACAGCACAGAAATGACAGGAAATGATGGGAGAGGCAGAACAACTTGAAAGGTCTCTAACGAAATTCAAACAATGGACGCTGTGGCTCATCGTCGCCACCCAAGTTTAGGAGAGATTATTGGAACGGTTAACAAAAAGGCAAAGATTAAAGGCGCCATGTGGAGTTGTAAACAAACAAAAGTTATATTCAGTGTTACTCACCAAAATGCATCATGTATATTTTGTATTGAGGCCTGACAAATGAGTTGACAGCATTTCCTTCCTAATAAAAGCGTCTTTTAAACCTGCATTCTCTTCATTCATGCACTCCTGTTGTTCCCCGGCTTTGTTGGCACACTGCTGCACGTCTTCTTCCTGTGGATGAGTGGAACAATGTGAACCCATTGGCAGGAATGTGAAGTGGATTCCTCACGCACGTGCATGACACAAACAAAACAGGGAACCACTCGTTAAAAAAAAAAAAAAACGGCTCCAAGTGCTGCTGGGAGCCAAGAACTCCGCAGGGGGCGTTTAATGGCAGGTCCGCGACATGACGCACTCGCTGGTCGCCGCCATCAAAGCCTCATGCAACACGCTCATCCACCACCCTGACCTTCACACCCTCACTAAAAAACAAACTCCATTTCCTGCATTGGCACTGAGCCTTGCCACTGGATGTGAATAGCGAGGTGTGGAATTGTGATTATTCCTCATACTGATTTAATTTTTACTTTTTTGAATTTTATTCACTTTACTGATCCCAAACTGGGAAATTATTCTCACCCATCACTGTAAACACACACATGCAACATGCAGTGAACACACAGGAGCAGTGGCCTGCCGCTTTGGGCACCCGGGGAGCACATGGGGGGGTTAGGTGCCTTGCTCAAGGGCAGCCGGCTAATGTGGATACTCCACCACACCCAAATTTCTCTGCCAGTCCGGTGGGAGGGGATCAAACCGGCGACCCTCCGGTCACAAGCTGCCTCTAGGCCACGGCTGCCCCCCAGTGCATCTGGTTCATCTTTTACATTTCTGATTTCAATGAGCAGAAAATGGGACAAAACCTACTGAATTTCAGTCTGGCCAGGGGGATGTTCTGTTGCACACTGTCAAGGATGGACTGACACGAAATATTCATTATTACAGTAAAGTTAGACTGAATCTGTAGCGTGATATCAGTGTATTTGAATTTCAAAACAACAATGGCTTCAATAATCATGACAAACTTGTGTTATGTGACACAAGCAGCTGCCCAGTGGGACCAGTTATGAAGCCAGACAACTTTATAGACATGGAAAAAAATAAAAAATAAAAAGGGCACCAGCTGCATGCGATGGGGCACCACTGCGCAGAAAGTCGTGATGTATGGTGAAGTAGTTCTACACCCTGGTTAAAGATTCAAATTGATTTATTATGTTGCTTAGATTGAAAGTGTAACTGCTGCACTTGTGTTATAAAAACACACAGGGGACTATTAATTTTAACATTTTAGAGACACCTTCTCCACTAGAGGAGCAAAAAGTAGAATATTGTGGCAACGTACGCATGCCTTCAGCGAATTTGTATGTTTTTCACCTGTTTATATGTATTTAAAGCATGAAGGCCGGCCATAAGTCTGCACATACAGGAGGTCCAGCTGTGGCTCAGGAGGCAAAGTGGGTCTTTCACAGATCAGAAGGTCGGTGGTTCGATCTCCGGCTCTTCTGGTCGGCATGTCAAAGCATGAAGCTGTGAGTGTGTGTGTCACGAAGCTCTTTGAGTGGTTGGTAGACTAGAAAAGTGTTCATTCACCACATATGGCACTGAATCACTGGAAGAGCAAAAATAATTAATAGGCACATGCAGAGTTCCTTCAGTGATGTTGTTCGTGTTCAGCTGTGTGCAGTATTTAAAGGATGATCCAAATAGGATCCACAGGAACAAAAAATGGATAAAATGATAGTATCAAGATCAAATTATGTTTTTTTAAAAAACTATTAAACAATTATTTCTTGATTTATTAGCTGCACAAAAAAGAGACTACACAAAAAAACCATCTCCACCCATGAATTTTCTGTTGCAGCCGTTCCCTCAATGTTTCCACAGTTATGAAACTGAAAACAAGACAGGACTTTGTAACACTCAGCACCACCCCGCTGTACACGCTCTGTTATCATGGCATGTTCAAATACTCCAAATGGAAACCTTGCCTTATTAATTACCAGGAATGCACTCTCCGAGTGCCCCTCCAAAACCTGAGTGCTGAAAAGTATGCCATCAAGAAGCCACAAGGCATGCGAGCTGTTTGTTCTCGCTGTCCAACCAGTGCGCCTCCGCTCCGGTTTCAGGGGAAGAGCCAAAGTATCTGCGCTCCAAAGGAAGGGGATGTGTAAAAACAGGGGGGGAAAGGGTGGAGGAAAAACTGCCTTTTCGGGGAAACGGTCTTTGAACCTCAGAGCGCTGGTTCGGTATTAGAATCGGGCCGCCATAGTTCACGGCATAAGCGGAATTCGCACATGCACATGAATGCGTGCTCACATGCATACGCACACACACATGCACGCATTACTGTGCGAGGGCACCGAGGCTGTGTTTCAGTTAGCGATGGCATGGCATCACTTCTGGTTACCGCCATCCATTCATCAAAGAGAGGGCAACAAAAACCGGGAGGTGTCGGAGGAGATCTATCTGCACCGATGTCAGTAATCTACACCGAGCTGCTCCTGAGGAAAGAGGCACGCCAAACTTTCAGGGTCGAGGAAGACGATCACAGCATGCGCCACCAGACAGACTTAAGATTAAGCTTGTGCACGATGAAATATAATAAAAGTAACCTGGAGATTCAGCCCCCCCCACCCGGACCTTTGCTCTCATGTCTCAGTGCCGACATGAAACTTTAAAGGCTTGTTGGTTTTCTGACGGTTTGTTTTTTGCTTAATGTTTAACACTTCTTTTTTTAATGTGAAATAAAGACGATGAATTCTTGCCAGGTAAGATATTAACCAGGTATTCACCTACCACTGCTCTCTGTGCCGCTGTGAAAAGATTAGAGTTTTCAGGAGAGCAACACAACCATTCATCAGATCTCAGGGCGAAAACTTTGCCCCCTTCATGGATCTATTTCATGAACTCACAGAGACGAGAGGTAATAGCAGTTTCTTTTTGACATCAAGCTCACAAACCCACTCCACACACACTTGGTGCACCTGTTGCTAGCTGCTGTACTGCTAACGACTGTGCAGTCGGCCCTGCAGCAGCACAGACTGCACAAACAGTCCAGGTAATTCACGTGAATGTGGGTGAAAACTTGGCATTTTCTCTGACTTCACCATCATGGCTGACAGCAGTCTGGGTAAAAGACATCTCCAAGCACAGAGACAGATGTTAGCTTTGATGACAGCTGTTGAAATCTAGAGAGCAGCACCTTTGACCTTCATATTTCTTATTGTCTATGCAATGCAAACCAACTGATTCAAAGTGTTCCTGGACTTTCTGTCACTGCTCTTTATCTTCTATCAGCTTTTCATCTTTGACTGTGATGAATAAATAAGAAGCAGAGGTAAAAAGTGGCTAAAGCACAAAGCCGAAACCTACAAATGATACGAGTCGGTGCAGAGGATTCAGGCTCGTTTTATGTTGGCATGACTTTGGTCAGACCACAGCAGGGATGGGACAGGTCTCAGTGGATGCTTAGCTGAGTCAGACTTTGGGACCACGCAGGGTTCTTGTGTGGGGTCTGGGCCGAGGCCCAGGTGTTGGCTATTATTCCCCATCTGGACAACATAACCCAGATCCCCCGGGCCCGGCAGGGGTTGGGGCAGACCAAACCAGAACATACAGCACCCAAATTAGCTTTACGATGTAACATTTCGGTCCCTTGAAACCACTCATGCATCAAAGAATTCCTCTCCTCCTCTCCTCTCCATTTAAATTTCTTCACTCTCAGTCCCACGAGCTGTTGTGATGTCAAGCTGTGGAGTCATTTTAGCTGTTTGCGAGGGGGAATTTTACATACGTCATTTCTGAAGTCATCTCATTTACATCTACTCTGGCAAATGTTTGAAAAATCAGTCCGAAAGAAAAAAGTAGGCAGCTTCTCAAGATTTATGACTATTATACAATATGTCTTCTTTCTGTCCAACGGGAGCATGAGCACACTTTCAACTGCTGAGTTATGAAGCCTCGGAGCAGTTAATCTTTACAACCTGGTCACTCCTAAAATATATATATATATATATATATATATATATATATATATATACTCAGCAACTGTGCAAAGCATGCGACTGAGCTACACCTCCACATTTTAAACGGGACATTTCATGGAAACTCAAATTAAATATAGATGCACACAAATTCAAGAAAAAGGCGAAAACATACTCTGATGACGATCCTTATTTTTGTTCCTGGGTTTTTTTTACAAGGTATGCGCGCACTTTCACACCCCTGCTGTGCAAATAGATGCCATTCTGTTAACACACTGACACACACACCTCTTCTTGGTGATTACCTTTGGGTTATTACAGCAGTCTAGACAGAGAGAAGACAGGGACTCTTGGGAATGCTCGCTGCAGCACAGACTCAGGTGTCAACAGCAGATTAGCCAGAAGCTTGCAGGGTAATCAGGAGCTATGCCTTTGAATTGCCTAATTACTCAGTATCATTTGAACACACACGTATCCGCAAACATGACAGTGATAACACAACGCTACTGCTCTTCCAAAAGTGTTGTTTTGTTGTTATAAGGAATTTGGACTCTAAACTGGAATTAATGAGGTGCTTGTGAAACCATTGCAGCACGTACAGCACTGATCTACAGGCCTGAAATGTAATTACAGCTGTTGTAGAGGTGGTGATAATACTGTTTACATTAATCTCAGGGCTGCAGCTCTTTAATTCAAAGAGCCAGGTTCGCCTAAATCATTTCCTCCCATTCTGCTATAACACACGCCTCTTTCAAGGTCCAGGTATTTTGGGATACTGAACAGCATCATGTAGCTGTCAGCTTGTAAACTTTTTCAATAATCACAAACTTGCAAATTAACTCAACCTTCAACTTTCCGAGCTGAAGCAAGCCGCTGTGAGCTCATCCAAACGCTCTTCTTTTTAAAGACGTGCACTTTTCTAATTAAATCTGTCACTGTGCTGACTTTTAATTACAGAGGCTAGAGAAGTATCTGTTATGCAACACTGCCATTGCTTATAAAAACTCTTTGACTGATGCTTATGAAAAGAGAAAAAGTTGCTTGTTTAAAAGGCATTTCTCATTAAAAGCACGGCCCTACCATGCAGCGCTGTCTGGACGCGCTGTTGTTTTTCTTCTCAAAATCATACAAAAAAAAAGCGGCTTTTATGTATGCAACACCTTGTTAAATTCCTCCAGAATCACAGTCCTTTGAAAAAAGATGTTGTATTACTGCGTCTCATTTATCAGAGCAGAACTGCAAGCTCAATTAGGATGTGACCATGTGTTTAACTGACAAGCTCCGAGCCAGAAAACTAAATAACTGAAGCAGTGGAGCCTAAATTTGCAGGTTCTGACCTAGTAAACCTGAAGGAAGGATGCACAGTTAAGCACACACAAACAGCCATGGCCAACCCGCTGCAAACAAAGTAACACTGTCACCTGTGTTACGTGCTGGGCTTGTGGTCTTGACCGGTGGGCAGTGTATAGACTTAGTTCCTGCTAAAGACAAAAAAGTGCTTTGCCAAACTTATGGCAGCTTGTGAAGCAGTGAAGACTTAAGTGGGTTGTGTAACATTTAAGGATAAGTAGTGGAAGGAAACACACACGCTGCCAAAACAGTCAGACATTTCTCATGCGAGTTGTTTGCCCAAGTTATTCCTACAGCGTTTGTAAGAGAATTAAGGAAAGAAACCTTAAACCTCGTTTGACTGGATGTGAACTAAGAGGACGTTTGTAATTGCTGCTCCAACGGGAGGGAGTCATCACAGAGGAAGAGAGGATTACATCCACTGACACATGCAAATCTGGGAGCTATGCAGTGTGACCACAGCGCTGTACTGTTTGAGCTCCAGTGCCTTGCTCAAAAGCCACGAAAGGCGGCGGTGGAAATAGTAATGGCTGTTGCTTCGAGAGAGGCACGAGCCGCAGCTAGCTTGTTAGCAGGCGAACATCAGTGGACACCTCTGCAACACAACACACCAAACGCGCATTTACAAAGACGATCGTCTCAGACATCCATCATTCTGCAACATTTATCCGATCATTTGTATTTGTATAACCTCCCTCAGTCAGACAGATTTCATCTTGTTTGACTGGGCTGAAGAGCAACATGAGGAGGGAAAGTTACCTGTGTGGAGATTTAATGTTCAACTGCATCATCAATCAAGCTGCCCAGTTTTTCTACTGTAAAAACATATATAAAGCAGCTTTTTGACTCTTTGTAGTTCCTTTTTCTAGTTCATTTCTCTCTGTAGTTCCTTTTTAACACTTTTTTTAAAAACTTAAATTCTGGCCATATGTTACACATTGTACCTTTAAAAACAGAGAGCTTAAGATTTCAAGACGCTGCCATTCGACATCATCACCAGTATATTCCTGGCTACCTCACATATTTCGGTTAGCATGCTAGCTTTGCGAGTATCCCTACATTACCAGCACCATCTATTTCGTGAGGACATATGAGTGAATATTGCTGTGGGAGCTAAAGTAATTATTTTCACCATAAACGTCTAGAATTTAAGACGTGTTATTTTTGTGACTCTGTTGCTTACATGCACAGACACCGTGGGAGTGACTGAAGACGGGACGAAAAAGACGAGACACTGTGGCAGACGATGCACTGTGCAGGTGTGACCGCATGTATCTCTGTTTGTAGGTGAGCTAACAGCGAACAGGAAAACTTCCGTCACTTTTTGTATTGGAAACAGAAATAGTTGCCACAGAGTTTAACTTGAGCTGGCGTTTCAGGAAATGTCAACTACACATCCAAAGTGCAAATAAAAAGGTCACAAAATCACTGAGTTTCAATCTGACCTAAGACTAAAAGCAGTAGTGTCTGAGTAGCATACTTTTTATGCAATGATGCATATCCTGGCTTTTCTTAAGAACTATCACACCACTCCAGGAAACCACACACCATGCCATACAAGTTTTCTCTGGCAGGTTTTAGCACAGAAAGTTATCTTTAGCCCATGTTGTTGAAACAAAACACAACATGTACTTGAGCAAGTTCCCCTCAAATCATCTAAACCCCATATTCTGGTTTTTCTTGTTGATTTTATCGGAACATTTTTTGAGCGCTCGGTGTGAAGTTCGGTACAATATTCCAGTACGGAAGAAGGCAAAGTGTAAACACAAATGTGGGTGCCATGGAATGATTCAGAGGCTATTTTGGGTCTATGAATGGAGGAGATAGGAAGTGAGAAATACTGAGAGGAATGTGATTGGTTTCGCTGGCACTTCAAAGGCAACATGGAAGACTGGAGCAGGATGGAATATGTTGGGAGAAACAAATTATTATTGTAATTTACTATAAATACAGCACTCTGGGTGTTTTTGGCAGTGTCTCAGGAAACAAACCATTAGGAAATACTACCCCAGCAGACCTTTCTTACAGCCTTCAGAGTTGCATTAATATTTCCTTAAACGGAAAGGCTGGAGGAAGACTTGCATTCAGTTTTCATTTGTTTTAAAAAGTGAAGGATGAGTGGGTTCAAACAGAATTTCATCATCTTGAGGAGGTTTTTGTCACTTTTTAAGCCCATTTCACCCCAAAAGTTTAAAAAAGCAAAAACTATACTGAATGGTTGTTCACACAGCAATCTGAGCTGGCTTGTACAGCAGTGTCTTTGTTTTTCTTCTATCAAATGTTGTGTGTGTGTGTGCTGTTTATGTCCAGTCGTCCGAATAGCCTCCAAATAGCGGGGGAGGTCCCGATTTTAAATGAAAATATAAAGGGTTTGGTTATGTTGTAGGAGTAAATTCAGTGGCTCAGATGGTTGGGGTCTTTCAGCGTGGACTTTGCATGTTCTCCCATGCCTGTGTGGGTTATTCCTCCAAAAGATGAGCGGATCAGCTGAGCTGGAGTCTCCAGCTCGCCTGGAGGTGTGAATGTGACTTCGTATGTTTTCCCTCTTTGCGTCTATTCATACTGCTGTAATAAAAAGTAGAACTTTTTCCTGCAAGACAAGCCGGGCAGTGTCACTCAAAGAACGGAGTGTACCAAAGACAAGGGAGGAGGGCGACCAGCCCTTCATCCAGTGACGTCAGTCCGGAGGCCCGGTCCCACCAGTGGCACGACAAAGATGTCCTCGCAAAATAGATACTGCTAGATGCTCGGTGAAGTGCAGACTGCTCGCAGGGCTTGATGATAAGGTCCTCCAGCTGGAGAGTTAACAGCTAACATGCTAGCCATAAGCTCGAGAAATTCAAGAAAACTCTTTTTTGTACTGTTGACTCCTGCCAACTTGGACGTAAATTTTTTTGCCTCATGGTATCTGCATGAATTTGATCTGCAGGGTTTGTATTCCCACCCCGCTTTTATTGGTGCAGTTGGTGAGAGGCAGGGGTAGATGATGGTAGTGTGGCAATCGGCAGTTACATGTGGCATCTAGGCCTGTGGTAGCATTGTAGCAGCTAACAATAGCTAAAGCGGTGATAGTATGATAGTATCTTAGCAGTTCGTTAGCAGTTAACATTAACAGTATATGTGAATCTCGCTTTATTGTCTTGTTCTGTTCCTCTTAGCAGGTAGCGGTTAGCACTTAACATTAGCTAAATGGTAGCATCGGAACTGTATTGTCTTCTTCTGTTCTTCTTAGCGGTTAGCATTAGCATTAGCAATAGTTAAATGGTAGCATCGGTACTGGCCACTACCTGGAGCATCTCTGGGTCAGTTGAACGTGGCGGTGCTGTTTGGATTGTGTAGGAGCAGTGTGAACTGGCACTAGGGGGGGTGACTCTGGGATGCCGGAGTTCACCGCCTAGCCTCCTGGAGGTGTAGTGGGACTAAGTAGGCGAAACACTGTAGAAGGTAGGTTTCCACCTGATGACCCCCAGAGACGTGTTAGGAATCACTGCTCTTTGGCAGGTATAGAGGCAGATTAGAGCTCCAAGGTTCTTCACTGAGAATGAATCCTCTTTTTGAGCACAAGTATCTTGTGTTTAAATTAACTTGACGGCTGATTCATTTATTAGTCCCGAGCAAACAGCCAATGCTACCAGCTGCACAGACGTTAGCTGTGAGCTAACGGACAGACTGACGTGTGTGTGCCTTTCACTGAACTCACACACACTCCAGTTCGTTCTGTTATTTACCTCCCGTTTCTCCTTATATTAGACAGGTTATATGACTAATAAAAGCATGCCTCGTGTTTGTGTATATCCACAATTGGAAATCAGATGTTTTAGCAGCAGGTCCCTCTGCTCTTGTGAACTCAGTGCATCTCCTCCATCGCTCTCATATGGCACAGTTTTACCTCTCTCTTCCTCCACTGAGTTAACCAATCTCTCTGCCTTTAAAGGAGGGCGAACCTCAGTGGAGATATGCCTTCGCTGCCGTCCACGCATCATTACACACATCAGTTTTGTTGGAGACAATCGCTGAACCACTGCCACATGTGGGCTAGAATGCATAAAAAACTGAAGTGTAATATGTTTTCCAGCTTGCAGGATTCATAAAGAGACAAGTATCATATATACATAAAACGATTTGAATGGTTTTACAGAGGCCTCCTCTCTGCAGGCAACTCCACCACCCAAAGTGATGATCATGGCTTTAAAGAAAGGCTCTTAAACATGCTTTTAATGTTGGGATCCAAAACTGAAACTTAGTGTGTCCCAGGACCCATGGTCAGAGATTAACTACCAGTAAATTCACTACCAGTATATTCTACATTAGCTACCAATAAAGGGAGAAACAACAAAAACACTCACATTTGTACAAATTAAGTAAATCATGTTTTCGAATTCAAACTGAAAATTAGCAGTTATTAACTTATGAGTATGCTGACTAAATAAACTGAAGAGAAAAATGCACTCTGCTTTCTGAGCATTAAAAGGCCTCTGGAGAAAACGAGCACCTGACTTCCACAGCTGAAACACCGTCATTTGAAGTTTTCTGTTTGCTCTGGAACAGCTTTCTGGCTCAGAGAAGGCCCATTTTTAACCTTTCATCACTACAGTTCACACTTACATCAAGGAGTTTAGCACAGAGCAAATGAAAACGGCTCTGCAATCTGAAAGAATGCTCAAAGAGCACCAAGGAGGATTTTGCTGGAGAACTGATGAACTCTGGAAAAATAAGTGAACCTTAAATAAATATAGAAACAACTGTTGGAATCAGCTGCAAAATAGAGAGAAGGCTGTGCTGCACACCTACATGAGACATTACTAATCAGCTGGCAGCCAAACAGCTGAAGAGTGAGATAGTGATTGTGAAGCATGAATGAAACAGCTGACGGCAATCAGCTAAAGTAAGCAGGACTTCGGTGCTCTGTCACACGCTGCAGGTGCTCGCCATTCTTTCTGAGGCTACATCCACATCCTTGCTCTCGTTTTAAAATGCAGAACTTTCCTGTGTTTACATCGATACGGTGCTTAAAACCCTCTTTTAAAATGAAAATATATTACTGTGAATGTAGCATAAGTGCTCTGAAACAGCCATATAAAAACATTTATATTTACAGTTTAACACAAGTTGCTTGGGCCTGAGTCTTACTCAAACTGACAACACACCACCGTCATCCACTTTATCAGGTCACAGAGGGACTTTGATGAATAGGCGCACAATTCACACAAAGGGGAAAAAAAAAAACGTGGAAAAAGTCCAACTCAAAAGTTCCAGTGCAAGGAGGAGCCACTATAGCATTTGAACCTCTGCAAAGCAATAAAAATAAATTGTATCAGGATGTCAAGCCAAGACCCACCCATAAAGGGTCCTGAACACACTCTGGGTTGGGACCAATATTGTCAGAAACAATAGCATAAAATTTGGGAGTACCTGTGCACTGTTGACCTGGCCTGTTCTATCACTGGACCTCAGGGAAATATCACTTTACCGGCACAGAGTTGAGCTTTGTGCTCTGTACCTACTGTCTGTCGAGCCCTACTGTAGATGTCTAAACACATTAGAGCTCCAACAGAAAAGAAAAAATATTTCAAATCATCTTCTGAAAATATGCATTTAATTGATGGACAGTTCAACAGAATCAGAAAGTGTCTGTTGTAAAGTCATGGACAGACATAATGTAAAGAGTTCCCTATAGTCCACAAAATGTTTGACAGACTTTTGGACGCGAAAATAAGCCACATGAAACTGACAGCAATCAAACTGTTATTGGACCTGATGGATCCAATGGATTATATTGCTGACTTCAATTTTCCAAGGGAATTGATTAACATGTAACAGTTTGAGCTGAGCTGTCAAGGTCCTTCCAAACACTTTCATGGCTTCACTCTCTGTCGTTCACTGTTTTGACCTTGTGGCGATGAAACGTCAAATGATTCCCAGCATCACTACCAGATCCGCTTGCTTTAAAAAAAAAAAGGAAACAGGCTTCAGTGAGTAATTCATTTCTCCTGAAGTCTGTGAGGAATAAACTCAGACACACACACACACACACACACACACACACACACACACAAGTAAAACTGCACACACGTGTACAGTCTGCGCTCCAATAGGTCAACGCTGCTATCGTCATTTGATAATGGAAGTTCCAGCCCCAAGTAAAGGCCTCCATCTGTGGTGACCAGAGACAATATTATGATTAATTAATAGCAAGATTGATTGATTGAGCCAAATGTTCCCCACGAGGTCAGTTCTTACATCCAGCAAAGAGATCCCATGGTGCCTTTTCCCAGAAAGCACAGCAAAAGATTGGATGACAGATGCAAGTTGAGGAAAATGGCCGTGGCTCAGACAGCTGTCATGAGGCATCAGCGAATATTATTTCAAGTGTTTTCTAAACAACTGTCACAGACATGCTAAGTAAGTGCCTGAGTCCACATGGCGAAGCTCAGCAGGACCATGGGAGCCTTGGCTGCAGACCGGACCAGAGGTAAATGCTGTCACTTCTTGTACGTGGGCCGTCTTGTAAATGCTTTTTCAGCGATGCATTGTTGTAAACTTGAAGCAGTACTCTCTCTCTCTCTCTCCCGTTTTTTAATGCAACAGAATTATTCACTAAATCCACTGGGAGCTCTTTGTGTTGTGGAAACGTTTTGCAGGATATGTCAGTGAGTGACACTAGGCCCACGTTGCAGGGAGCAGAAACCAACCCAAGCTGGCTCCTTTCCCTGCCTGTCTTGGCAGGATGAAGAATTGGCTGCAGAAAGGAGTGTGTGTGTGTCAGTGTGTGTGTATATAAGTGCATATACTCTCAGCATCATTTCTATATAATGGAAAATCTGGAGAAAATAAACTCACGAGGCACCTTAAATATTTTGTGTCTGAGATTAAACTGCAGAACTGTAAGGAGGTAAGCAAGTGTGCAGGGTGTGACAACCCAGAGCAGCAGCCAATCGGTGCACTGCCATGATCAGCCAGCATGAACCTGAACTCACCTCAGTCAGTCATGTGATGTAGAAATAACACCATATACACGGTGATGACAAATATACAGAGATAAATCTACAAATGAGCTCAAACCAGACCAAATCTGACACCGTGTTTTTTTCACATGATGTTTGATGAGATATTCAGCTGTTCGGTTAAACTGTGTGTATGTCATGGGAAAGGATAGTGGCAGATTTAATACAACCCTCACGTGTCATCAGCGGTGGAAGAAGTGCACTAATCTTTTACTTTAGTAACAGTAGCAAAACCACAGTGTAGAAATACTTTGTAAAGTAAGTAGTAAGTAAAAGTCATGCATCTAGTTATACTTCAGTAAAAGTACGTAAGTGGGAGCATGAAAGTATACTTAAAGTACCCAAATTAGAAGTACTCATTATGCAGAATGGCTAATTTCGGAATAATGCATATTATTGTACTGACTTTGAGGCATTAATGTGTCATCACATTTAACTTTCACTCAAACACTTTAATGTTGCTGCTGGTAAATGTGGAGCAAATGTTATTCTCTTTTTTTATACACTGCTACCTGACTTTCATCCCTTATCTTAACCTATAACACTTCTATTTTATTTGTTCATTACGTTTTGTATAATTAATCGGAATCAACTAGTAACTGAAGTTATCAAATAATATAGTGGAGTACAAAGTAAAGATTATTTTTTGCGTTGAAAACAAAGTATATCAATCACCTTTTAACTGCAAAAATGTTTCACCGATCGTCCAAATGGTTTCTTCAGTAGCACTGTTGGCCAAGAACTCCCCGCGGCATACATACCAGCAGCATACTGTATCAATCAGAAGGAGCATTTTATCCATTTTGAAGGCCAGACACAACAGGCAAAACATCAATTTTGAGAATTTGGGTCATTTTTCTTCCATAACATGTCTTCTTTCAGACTTCTGACTTCTGGGGTGTATGCAAATTAGCACATATTTAATTAGATAATGTATTATTTGCATATTTAAACAAAGAATTTCTGAAAAACTTGGAATACAAGCTGTTTTGCCCAAAAGCAGGATTTCCTCATACACGCTGAGCCAGAAATCTCCTTTTTAGTAGCACTAATATACACCGAACATTGTAATTTTATTCTTATCTTTATTCTGAAGGTTTTTATTGTGAGGTCTGGTCATATATTATTCATAGCCTGATTTATATAACAGTTTGTTGCTGAAAACATGGTGAAAATGGTATTTTCTGATTTATGGAGCAATAAAAAGAGATGTAAAATGCTTTGACTCTAACATGTCAACAAAATGAAACAACAATTCTGAACCAGGCTTCTTCCAGTGTTTACATTTATCTTGGAAATGAGTGTATATTAAATCCAATCATGCAAAATTTGCATATTTAAACATAAATGTTCAGAAAACTTGCAATACAAAAAAAATGTCTTAATGTGAGTAATTAGCTTGAGAAGTTTCATGGTGATGTCTATTTGTTAAAATGTTTACCCTGTTCACGTGCAGTGTATTGTGTGAATACAAAAAACAGCTGCAGCACTGTTTATGTCTTTAGCGCGAGTGTATTAATATCATGGTTAGAGCTAATGAATGTGAAAAAGACTAAAATATGCAGCAGCAGTGAGGTTGAGAGCAGTGACATTCCTTGAAGCATCTAATACCAAAGAGGCACAATGCATAATTTGATATCATAATTAGCATAACAATAATAATAATAATTTAGATTAATTTTGTTTGCACTGTGAGCCTCAGTCAGAACCCCGTCTGACCTGATGTCCTCATTGGAAAATTAAGCTGCTCACCACTGTTTTGTAAAATAACCTGCTTGAGGTGCATGCACCGAAACGTTGAGAATAAAACTGCAAATCGAATTGCGAGTGCACATCACAGCGTTTGAGGCTTTCTTGTAATGTTCTGGTTGTTTGCTGAGTTGAAAATATATTATTTCAGATATCATGAAGTGCAACTACAATAAATACAGGGTCAGTTTTCATAGAGCGCCACATCTTGAAAGTGGGTTTTACTTGGATATAGAAAAGTGACTCTTGGGATCTGAAGGTCTTTCTGCGTGTATATGCTTTCATAGACTTTCTTAAACCAGCAGCTAAAGTAATCCTTTGATTTTGCATGATCATGGTTTGTGGCTATCTGGCCAGCAGAGCGCTTGAATAAGCGGTATTGTATTTATGTATCGGAGACTTTTAAAGCAAACACTTGATACTCAAATTCCTTTCAGGGCTTCTTTCAAATATACATGGCTTATAAAGGAATTGGCTCAGAATAAGCTTATTTTGAGTAAAGAGAAGTCAAGTCATTACTGACAGCGCTGAATATTAAACACAGAGGGTTTCCTGGAGTGCAGAAATGACTCATAATACAGTCTGATGTAGGAATGACCAGTCATACAAGACCCTGTTTCACACGCCGTAAATCAGCTTTACCCAGCCCGACTACAAATATTTCATGAGATGTTTTTCCCCCCTGCAACATAAGACTGATTGTACTAAACACATAAATTACTGATCTAAGGTGGCTTTAAAGGCCGTAAGCTCGCTTCAGAGCCAATGGCATCACAGACCAGACTTTTAATGCACTTCAGACACTGGCCAACACACTCAAACGCCGTATAAACACAACCTCTTCTGAAGTGAATTTCTCAGAGCTTACGCTGACGTATTTTTCTGTCTGTCACACTCAGACAGTGTTACCAACCGGTGGTCTTTCTTGTTGTGGTCGGCACTTTCTCGCACAACAAATGAGCGTGTCCTTGTTATAAGATATACCACAAGCCCACCGACCGCCATGCCAGCCATCAGCTACAGTTATCGTCTTTGGAGGTACAAGTCGTCGCTAATGCGCGTTGAAGGCGAAGTGCATTTTTATCCGCGCCGTATTCATATAATATAAAGCACATGCTGCACTGCGCCCCGAGTCTGGAGGGAAGACGTCTATCCGTTCCCTCCCTGCGTCAGTCTGTCCTTTCCACAGCTTTCCATCCTAGATTTATTAAGCCGTAAACACAGGTCAAGTCGACTTTCAGCACATCAAAGTCTTGTACTCCTCGCTGCCAAGTTGGACTGAGGCGGCCCTTCCTGGGCTACAAAGGCACCAGCTCCTATCCTGAGAGAGGAAGTGGAGCTGAATTTGACTCTATAAATGTAATCACGTCCATTGGCCCTCTCTGCGGGATAGTTTGGCATCGCAGGTGGGTTGTGTTGCCGTGGGATGAGATTTCCATTCGTCAATTTCACCAGAACAGATCTTCTGGGGCCTTCCAGACTCCTGTTTCTCATTCAAGAGTGCATTTGGTTGATAGAGGTTTTAAAAAACTCTGTGTGTGTTCATGCTGTTTTTCTCGGGGAGGCTGTTGCCAGTGCGTGAACTTATTTGGCTTAGAGCAGCACGAGCACCATGCAAGCTACTCTTACACTGCTGGCTATCTTTGAGCTACGACCCTCGGCCATAGCTGGCTATCTAATCAATCAACGCTGTATGACCTGACAATCTTCTTGCAATCATCTAAAAAGCTGATGTGAGCTGATATGTGCATATATGTCACTTTAATTTGGTAGCAAAAATGGGAGAAACAGCTTTGGCAAATTCCCGCTTTTAGCCATGCTAGCACTGTGGTTGTGTGTTGGTAATGTTGGTCGGTCCACTGCTTTGGTCCAGACTGAAATATTTTAGACTAATTTTGGATGGATGAACTCATTTCATGGCTTCCCAGAGGATGACTCCTAAATGCTTCGCTGTTTCCTGTTATCGAGCATCACCAGCAGGTCAAAGTTCATCACCCAGTTCAATATCTCCTCTTCTAAACTTCGTGTTGTCATTGTGAGCACGTTAGCATGCTGTTGTTAGCATTTGCTCAGAGCACTGTGTCTAAGCACAGCCACGCTAAGCCACCGGCATGGCTGTAGACTCGTCATCTTGTCGAGATGTCCCGCTGATTAACACACAAACAAACAGAGCCAATAAAACCTTCTTGGCAGAAGAAACAACACAGAGTCCGCTTTCATGTTCTGGGTTTGTCCTTTGATGAAACCCAACACCGCTGCCTGTGATTCTTCTCTTCAACCACACTGAAGCCTTTTCTGATGCTTTATTTTGTAACTGCTATGTTGTGGTGCTGTTTTATTTTCTGCATTTTAATTTTTTTATTGTCATGTATTTTGTGAAGCACTTTGTACTCTTGTTTAGATGAATGTTATACAAATAAAGTTATTATTCATCATCGTATTGACCAGGAAACTTCTGAGAGAGAAGGTCCTGAAGGCTCAGCTTGATTCCCAGTGAGAGCCAAGTCAGAACGTGTCAATCAAAGAAGCAAGGAACCACATTCAGGCTTTTTTGTGTTTCCACCATGTATCAACATCACTTTGACTTGGTGGAACACCAAACCTCAGTTCAACAGCTAGTCAGCATGACCTTCACAGCTACTCTGCTGCGGATTTCTGTGGCCTTAAAAGTATGTCTCTGTGGAGTGAGATCTAGCAAAACAAAACAGAGGATGAAAATTATTTGAAATTAAAAGACTTTCAGTCCAAGTACTGTATATGTTTGAAACACAAGTCCTTTTATGACAACGTGCATCAAAGCTGCAGAATATCTGATCTGATCTGGCTTCTGTCTGAGTATAATTCATACGTTTCGTATCATCAGATCTACGGTGTGTGCCTTCTGGAAAACTGTTCATTGTGGATTGGATTTATGTTTGGATTGTGTGGTGCACACATACACCGCACACAGATGTGTCAAGGTGTAGCCAGGTGGAACCTGGATGAAAGTTAGTCCGAAGGTGAATAAGTGTTTCTCCTTAAAACTACGATGCTCCATCAGCAAGTTAATTCCAGAAAGATTTTAAAAAGGGATGATAATCTAGAAATAAAGCACTTCAGAAATCCTCTTTTCATCTTCATGATGTCACATCGGACCCAGAGAATAGCCCGCAGTTCTCATCCTTAATGGATTGAGATAATGGCTGGACAAATTGTTCCCAGGCACTGTCTTCACTCTGCCCCACTGAGTTCAGGGATCCGGGGAGTAAAATAATCCGATTTTTCCTTCCTTTATCTCCCAGACTCCAGAGAAGAAGAGAGGGGGCTTTGACATGCCATGTCTACTTGTCACGACCCCTTTTGTTTACCCTCCGCCCATCTGTGGACCCGGCTTTAGACGCCATCCCTTTTCCAAGGGCTCACTGTCACGGCCTCAAATAAACCTGCTGGAAGTGCCAGCCCTGTTTTCCATTTTCCTGTCGTTCTTTTTTCCTCGTTCTTTCTTCCCCTGTGTTTATCAGACTCTGGCCTCTCCCAAAATGAGGAGTCTCTCATGGTTAAGTGGTAGAGTTCATGCTGAGGTTCGTGGAAATTCACCAGGTCTCTTACAAACTGTTGTGGTGAGAAAAAGCTCGAGTCTGATCACCGGGATGCGAGCCACGCCAGGCTCCCCTGTGTCAGGAATGAGTACACAATGCGCAATAAGCACTTCTGCTGCGTGCTAAGTTGGTCCGGTCATGACATCCTTAAGCTGAGGGCCGTGCCAGCTCTCCTGTTACAAAGACAAATTGTGCATGCGGAATTTCCTGGAGAGGCTCCGAAAACGCTCCCTGAGTCTCGCAGCCAGGCTCTCTGCGGGGACTTGCACTTGAGAGATTTAGGGCCATAATTTAGTCCTTGCCCTCGTCTCAGCCCTGGGGAAATCCTGTCAAACACCGCCTAAGCCACCTGATTAGCTGAGCGACAGATTTCCATCAGGAATATTTGCACCGCTGCTGGGACAGCTTCGGGGAATGACGGTCGCTGCAGGAATCTCTAACGATAAGACGCAGCCCCACCCTGGCAACCAGGAGTCAAAACAGAGTGAGACAAGTTGAAAAGAATTCTGGTTCTCGGCTGCATTCTGTTTTAACTAGCAGCAGGTGAATCCTGGGTAATGGCTTCACAGTGTGCACGCCGCAGCGCTGTTTGTCGGGCGACGCTCCATCACAGCAGCACCGACGTGTCTTTGCCTCACACTGCATTGGCACACAGGCCTCCGCTAATTCATAAATTGGCTGTCTCGTAATACACGTAGCCTAATCTGTGCTCTGCGGTGCGCATGTGAAGGCACACAGAAGCTAAAAACCAGGATGTGGGAAGAAAAATCACTGAATATGAAGCAAAAAAGCTGGATTGCCTCCATTCTCCTCTGCCAGTCAGTGTTGGAGACATCTGACCTCTTCCACCGTTATTCACTCTGATTTGTGTGTTCTCATGACTTATTTGTTCAGGATTTTGGAGTCCTTAGACTTACCCTAAATATCCCATGATATGTTATGCTTCTAATAAAACAGTGAACCCCAGAAAGGTGAAAGGAAGTTATGTGAAATATGCTGAAAAGTTGTTTTTAGCCTGTCTCATGTGGTATTGTAAAAACCTCCCCGGCGCCCATTAGTTCCAAAACATATTTATTTAATGTGTCTTATGAAATTGTACAAAAATGTATAATTCAGTGGCAGTAGCTTGTGCCTTCCTCACAGGCACTTTATGGTAATTCACTTTTCCTGTACAGGTTCCTCTCATTAAAAACAGATCAATCTAACACCCACTGAAATGCTTACCTGATGAACTTCAGTTGTGCAGGACCCTCTCAGGTGGAGGAGGAGAACAATCCTCTGGAATCTGTCAGTCCACACACAAACCCTGGCAGCGTCTAAGGTGGGTTTTCCAAATGAAATTCAATGACATGCAACATGACGCATCACACATAATGCCTCACTGCTTGAACTGTGATGTATCCCTCCGGTCCCCAAAATGAGCTTACTCATACTGTCGACTCGGTGAGTCAGGGGGGAATCAGAGCAAATGACCCGTGGATAAAGCACATCGCGTCATCCCTGCAGCCCCGGCCCACCAATCTTACATTCCAGTGACACAACTCACTTCTAAGAAGTCCTCAGACGTGGCTCAAACAGAAGGGAGATTCCTCTTTGCTTTTAATTGAACCTGGGTCCGCTTTTGGCACAACGGACGAGGTCCTGCCTAATAAGCACACGTGAAGTTTAAAGTGTAATCTGATAAACGTGGACCGTCTTCAGAAAAGCCTTTAGCTAACACGTTTGGCACGTGAGAGTGATTCTGAGTCCCGAACACAAGGCGTGTACTGTTCACTGAGATTAATGTACATGTTAACTCTCCATCCAGCTCTGCATCATTCATCCCGATCGGCTACGGCCCCCTGATCAAACAGTGCAGCTCATATATTTCAGGGTGTGATGGGCTGGCTGCCTCTTCCACACGGTGGTATGAGCTGTTCCTCCCCCATCTGATCCTGTGGGTGGCCCTTATCTCACTGATACGATGTGACTAGGACACTTTGTAATTTCAAACCTATTGAGAGATGCCTCGCGTGTTGCCATTCCACTGTCGTAAACTTTTTTGAAAGAAAGTGTGATGATGACACGAAGCGTGGTTGTCACCGTGGCTCAAAACACTGCAAAAAGTGAAATCAAAGTAACATAAAATATCTTGAACAAGGCAATGCATGCTTGTTTGCCTGCATCTTTGCACCAGGTAGTCTTTATGTTAGATTATTTCACTTGATTCACGCTTTTCTTATTGTCCTGTCTTAATAAAATAACTTCTTACCAGGATTTTTGAACTGGTTCTGATTAATTTAATGTTTGAAGCTAGAATGTCCAGAGTCGTAAAGCTGTTTGATCAACACTGACACGAAACAAAAGTGCTTTGTTGAAGTCAGAATTTCTTTGTATCCAGACAAATGTACTTGTTCTTAGTCCAGCTGCACTACTTTTAAGATAACTGTGAGTTCTTTGAGACATTTTTAACAGGTTTGGTATGTGAAACTTTCCTCTCTGTTGGCAGATAATTTTGCTTGTTTTACGTAACATTTCTCCATTTTCTGGCTTTTTTCTTCTTGCTTTTGAGAGTTTTTGAAGTGTATTTGTGAATAGCTTCTGTCATGCTGTCATGCACTTACACATGTTAAGTAGTCACCAAATTACATACATTTTGCCATCCCAAGATCATATCAGTGCACTCAGAATGACATCCACTTGGCCCCAGACCTTCGGCTCAGAGAGGAGGCGTCACACTTAAGAGGCTAAACAAAAAGAACAAAATGTCAGTTTCAGCGTCTGCGTTTCAGCTTCCAGGAGCTTTCTGTTCTCACTGTTTCTTCCTGACACTTGACACCCATACCGGGATAAATCCTCTGTTGGACAGAAATGTTTCGTCACTGACAGCACACATTGTACTCTCTAACACATCATTCTCATTCCTCAGCTGGCAGGGACAGCTAGCACTATTACCACTGCAGTCTCCACCTGCACGCTGCAGCCAGAGCGCAGCTAGCTCAACTTGGGAGATTTAGTAGCGAGTGGATATTTGCTTATTCCACAAAAAAAACTGAAGTAAAACCACCCTGATGAATGAACTGTTGATAGCTTGGAAAGAAACACAAACATGCAACCACTGCTTTCAATACTTGAGAACAAAATGTTCTCCAAATGTCTATAATTCAGTTCTCTTTGGGTACAAATGACGTTATTTTCTCCGTTTTTTTCATCTGAGGAATGTAGGAAACAAATAATGTAATAATAATAAGGAAAAATTCATCCAATGGGAACTTGTTCATTTGAAAAGGAATTAGGTTTCTGCCATCATTGTTTCATCACCTCTGTAATGAAAATGTGATGTTTTTGTCTCATTTTGTTTCTTGCCTTCTAGAAATTATATGTATTTGCTAATAATGTGCAAATGCATTCAGGGATAAATATAAGACTGTTTTTGGTTTTGTTTAGGGAAATCGCAGCACTGGGGCAGAAACTTGTGAATGTGAAGTCCTTACACCATCTGAAAAGGTTTGTTTAGCCATAACTAGATAAAGAATATTCCTTTATATGATAGGGGACAAAAAGTCTGGTGCAGATGTGCAATGAGGCAGCTCTCCTCAGGGGGCGTAGGAGCGTTGTTGGGGAGGCGTGGAGGGACTTGTGAGGCGTGAGGTGAAAGAGACAGGTGCATGGCGGTGTCCAAAAATGGGAGTTACATTTTTAGTGGTTTGGCCCAATGATTTGGCTCGTTTATCGGCGCAGTCAGCAGTTGGGGCTGCAACACTGGCTGAGACACGCAGCTCATGGAGGATATTAAGGTACTTTAAAACTCTTGGAGCCTGATTGCTACAATTTGCCTAAAAAAACATCCTCCCCTGAGTCTTGAGTCAGTCAAAAGGCACAGACATTATACACATATTTTAAGATCCATGATTTAAGAGAATATCATTAAACATCCATAACACCATTAAAAAAATGTCAATGACTGTAAATATCGTAGATATAACTCCAGAAGTTGCCTAATGATCATCACGCTGTTAAGTTTTCTTTAGTCTCAAAGTGATGCTTCTCTGTACATCCAGGGGTAGCCTGCAAACATGAACTGCTAATGGCTAATCATGCTAATCATGCATGCTTTTAATGGTGCCACTTTGGCAAAATGTAAACAAATACAGGCTAAAAAACAAGGTTCAAGTTGTAGCACACACCTAGGTTACTGATTCCACTGTATGTTCCCTTTCTTCTTCCTCTGTGCTGCTGACAGATTTGGGCCCTTAGTCATCCTCACTTTTGATCCATCCATATTATACCAGCAAACCTCCCCTTGTCGGTTGCTTTGTATTTTCATGCATTGTGCGAGGCAGTGCCACTGGTTGTGCACGATCTATTCCTTTCTTTCCGTTTTTCCTCGTTTGCCCCCTTTCTTCTATTCCCTCCCTCCTCCTACCTTCTTTTTTCCTTTTGGCAGCATCCCGCAGCAAACCCATCATCTCGGGCAGCTCTCGCCAATCATGACATGCGATTGGAAATGGATATCCAAACAAAGCATAACCTATCATCTTTACATCGTGGCTAATAGGAGTATTGGAGGGGTGTTTCCAATAACACAGGCACAGCTCCGAGTAGCCACACGAGTTCACTGGGAGGTCGGAGAGACCGCATAGGGAAGGGAGGGGACGAGCAGGAGGGAGAAGCCGAGAGAGAAGAAGAGAGAGAGTTTGAAGAGGGGTGGACAGAAGGACAAACTTTGACCAGGACTGCATCTTGAAAGCTGGGAGATAATACTGTAAGTGCTGGTGAGGGCTTCATAACCGCAACTTAACAAGGAGGAAACAGAGTTCGTGTACCTCAGTGTCAGTGACCACACCGCTGTAACCGAAGACCTCCAGAGCCAGAGTCAAGACACAGCCAAGTAACCGAGCAGAAGCATTCAGTGTTTATCATTAATAACCCCAAACTGCTTATTATAGCAGGAAGTAGGTGTAATCAGCTCAGAGTGCAAGCAAGGCTCCTCTCTGATATTAATACGTTTAAGCTCAAAGGTTGAGTACAGCTGTGAGTTTTAGCCCCCAAGACTGAGGCAAAAGCCCAATACTCACACGTCTTTGAGAGAGCTGTCGGCTGCCCATGCTGGCCACGGAGCAGCACACTGTAAGAAATATCGGATGCACTCCACAGCATTGATTTCGTGCAAAAACGCATTTTAACGTTCAGTCACAGCTAATGTGAGGCTTCAGCCGTCCGAGTGAGTCAGATCAAATGCGTATCTGCGTCTTGGCAGCGATGCGGAGGTTTACTGCCAGTGTTGTGTTCCTTCTGCTCAGCTCGGAGAGGCTTCACGTGGAAACACAAAAAGGGAATTTTCATACTAAAATGACCATAACTTGACTGGAAACGACTGGAAGACACCCACTTGATTTGACTCACTCGGACTGTTAAAGCCTCATGTTCGCTTCAGCCGAAATTTAGAATGCATTTTTGTACCAAATGTACTCTGTGGAGTCTGTTTTCCAGTTCTTTGAGGCACATCATCCAGCGGCACAGCTAATCTGCCTTCATTTGTGCATCCTTGTTTTATTCAATACAGAGTTATTGCATAGAGAAAAACGCTAACTAGCTTGTCAACTGTTAGTTAGTAAGCTTGTTAGCTCAGTTGCTAACAGGACAGTAGGTTCACACAATGTATTCAAGACATGTAAGTGACTTTTTGTAGTATTGGCACTACTGACTTGTGTCTTATAACCGTGCGTGGTTTATACTCTACCCAGAAGGGGGCTAAATAAAAGTCGATGGTGCAACACTGTGTACTCTCAGCTCTCCGTTCCCTCAAAGATCAGCACTTTTCAATCACTGAATTCATTTGTGTGTCACAGTTCACCAAAGCTGAACTTGCTGGGAAAGCCCCTGTGTGCAAATCCACTGACCACGACGATTAACCGGACTGATTTTGCCACGAAACGTTGCCGTTTTAGATGCTGGTATGACGACAGGGCCTGCTGGGAAGGGCTGCATGAGCAGTACGGCGGGGAGGGATGATTACAGGGCTGCACCCGAGTCAGGATGTTAAGAGTCGGTTCATCAGGCTAATGCATCGAATCGAGGGTCAGGGGTCAAATTTTGTTATTTAATTTCCCATGTGCTTGTGGTTCATTTCCTATCTATAGATATTTTTCATTTTTACAGATACTCAGTGTCATTATTGAGGGTTTTCATTCAGTAAACCTCATCTATGACTATGAGAAATATATTATTCACTCCTCGGCCCAGTCACAGTACAGTGCACCTGCAGAGCAGCTGCACCACAACAAACTCCAACAGCTGCATGAGTCTCACCTTTTACCTGTAAAACTCACATTTTGATGCCTTTGTTCATCATCGGTCATGTGGAAGCATCAGATATCCCTTCCATCAGCGAAATAAAAACTGTTCGCCCTGTCCATAGTTCATTTTTAAAATCCTGGCCCACACGCAGGACGGCAGTAGGGGAGCATTCAGCGTCTGGTTGGAAAGTTTCGCTGACTTTGCTGACATTCAGCACCGGAGATGAGAGCGTTAGCGCAGCACAGAGTCTGGCTGCTCTGTGTTGCTCTGCTCCTCTTCATCACTGTTAGGTTTGTAGTCAGGAAATTCTCAGACTGAACTCGACTTCTAAAAGCTCATGTTGTTATGCTGATGTTTAGGTGGCATCCCTAGATTACAGTGACCAATAACTCTTTGTATATGCTGTATAGCAAGTGAGTAACGTGCAACCACAATTCTAAAACAGTTGGGACACTCTCTAAAACATGAATAACAACAGAATACAGTCATCTGCAAACAATCTGTGTTACCTGACATCAGTTTTCTGAAGTGTTCCTGAGTCCATGTATTAATCTCCTTTATCCAATCATGTGTTCACAAAGTGTTGAACCTCGCTCCATCCTGAGCCTTTCCAGGATGATTCATACCCAATCATGATACTATCACCTGTTACCAATCAACCTGTTTACCTGTGGAATGTTCCAGACAGGTGTTTTTTGAGCATTCCACATCTTTCCCAGTCTTTTGCTGCTCCTGTCCCAACTCGTTTGAAACATGTGTTGCTCCATCAGATTCAGAATAAGAAGATATTTACAAAAATCAATGAAGCTGATGAGATCAAGCATGAAATATATTGTCTTTGTGCTGTTTTCAGTTGATGTCGAATTAGCAAATGATCACTTTCTGTTTTATCAATGTTTTAATTAGCTTTTTTGGAATCAGGGTTGATACATTCGATGGAAATATCAAACCCTGTCCTGTAACGAGCCTCGCAGGTCGTGATTCAAAGGTTTAAATGTGACGCGCTGCACTTAGTGTATGTTTGTGCGTGAGAGAGAAACGGTGACTTTGTGACATGTTTTAACCAACTGCTGATGACTCCAAGTCACGGGAGAGACGTGGCATATTACATCAGACTCTTGAGTTACATGTGTCTTTTCGGTGAAAGACAGATTCAGTCTGTGTGCTGCTGTGATGGAGGGTGCCTGTTTGTTTTTGAGAGTGCGTCGCCCCTATGGCTGTCTTCCTACTCATGCAGGTAGCCCCGAGGGGGAGAGAATGGAGCTCTTTGACAGGGGAGAGGAGGGGAAGCAGGGGGTTACATTGCAACCACCATCTACTCCCTGTGCCTGGGCTCATTCTGTAATGAAATGGCCTGTGTCATGGAGGCCTTATCCAAACAATGGGCCCATTCAACCTGGAGAGGAGTCTCTGTCAGGACCGGGCTGAATACGATACCTCTGATTCAGGGCTGCAGTCCCTCTTTCTTTCTTACTATTTTTTACCCGAGTGTCTACTGTAGCTGCTACCATCCTCCCTTCTTTCTCTCGGCTTCACTTTGTCAGCCTACGGACACAAATGTGTAAAAAACCTACACAAAGAAGTCGAAACACAGTGTTCTCATGTGCGTGTTTTTAAAAGATATCACATGTCATTGTTTACATGTCTAGGTGAACATCATCCGTGTTTCCACTGAGGACATTTTGGTTTTATCTATTACTGTATTATATTTCATGTTATTGAGGGTTTTAGGTGTCTCGTTTGTTTTGAGTTCTTCGGCTGCTGAATTGTTTTAGTTGGCTTAAACTGCCCACTCCGAAATATATTATTCAGTTTCACTGTTTTTTGTTTTTAAGCTTATACCAAAGGATTGCTCCATACCAGTGGTGAAAAAACAAAGACCAAAAAACAAGCACTTGGTGAAGAATAGAAAAAAAAAAGTTTTTACCGTGTGATTTCCTCTTGAGTTACGCTGAGCCACATCTACTTCATATGAGGAAGGACATTCCTGCCAATTGAAAAAGTCAACATCTAATATACATGTATATAAAAAAATATAAAGGTACCTTGTGGGCTATTTGTTAGTTTTTAAGCTATGTTTCCAGTCACTGTACACAAAGCCATACTGTGTGTATCCTTGAGGCTCAACAAGCGTGCTGAATGCATCTCCTTCCTCATTTTCAAAGCCAATTTGTTGATCAATATAAAATATACATTATTTGCATCCATGTTTGCTAGCCAGCTATTTTCTTCCTCGCCTTTGTTGGTGTTTTGCTACATTTCTCTCTGTATTTATGTAGCACTTTTCTAGCCTGACGACCACTACAACACAAGTCTGCATTCACCCATTCACTCACACATTCATACGATGGTGACGAAGCCACCTGCTCATTATGAGCATTAACCATAGTGTGCATCAGGAGCAGTTTGGGGTCCAGTATCTGGCCAGAGGGTACTTCGACATGCCGTCTGATAGGTGGATGACCGCTCTACCTCCTCAGCTCAAAACATGCTTTATGGTGCTACTTGTGGTCAAAAAGTCCACAGGTTGCAATATTTTTTCCTTATAATTGTGACTTTTCTCATGAAAAAATGAGCAACAAAGTTAGAATATTAAAGATTTGCATTTCAATAAAGGTCTGTTGACTCACTATGTATTGCTGAATGTGGTAACACAACCGTGATTGAGCCTATGGCCCACTGATGAAAGTATTGCAATAGTTATATATCTGCAGTATTATGAACTGGGTGTCTGTCCTGAAAAAAATGCTATTACGTTACTGCTAATGCAAACTGAACATTTCCTGTTGCTGCAGCTTCACATTAAAAGCATTTAATTGGCGAAACACAAGTTGACTTTTAGTGCCAGCTAATCACAGGAAATGTTGTGTTTGTCAGTGAGCTGTTCACTGACCACTACTGTTCATCATTTTTCAGTCTTTTTTGGCATTTTTTGACCAGTTCGAAATATTGTAGGGAGTAATGGAACAGGGAGAAGCATCCACAGTGAGCTGATAGATGAAGAGCTGCTGGCGACAGGCTGCACACCTCCAACTTCTCAGCAAGGCACAAACTCCTTTCACTGCGCCCTGCTGTCTGCAGACTCAGGCCGTGTGCAGCATGAAATCAGATAATGTTTTCTCACAGAATGATAGAAAACAGACTAACTCTTTAATTTACACACTAATAGTTTGTTTTGCTGTTCCCAGATTAATGTGACCTGTAGTATTAAACCACATTTGCTGTTACCATCAGTGTCCACACGTGTCGCCAGGACTGAAATCTTTGAGATGCCACTTTAATTAGAAGAAAGTCACAGATGGTTTAGATAATTAATAGATAATAATAAGAAAAAGAACAGCCCTGCAAGCCTTTTAAGGTGTTTTCACTAATTCTGGCTAGTTAGGACTTTCACTACGGTGAAAACTATGCTGGAAATACATGAGGTGACCAAACTTTGTGAACCAATAAGAATAAGAAGCATATAACATGTCTTATCCTAACAGGGTTTGTGAACGCACCAAAAGATTCACATTTATTTTTTTGGTATGGCCAAATGGCTGGGTTTCCTGTTCCTCGTGAGAAATGCTGACAAGTCAATACTGTACCAGTTTACTGAAAGTGGGTCTTAAAACGCTGACATGTACATGGCACTAAAAACACAGAATGGATTGACTTGTAGCATTTCTAAGTAAATCAGCTTCTGACAGTCACAGTATCCAACCATTGTCCAAGGTGAAGGCAGCGCTCACAGTGGTTAAATTCATGACTTGACCAAACCTTGGCCAACACAATCCCCACGTCAGAGAACATTTGAAGATTGAGTTTCTTCCACAAACATGCTGCAAGAATCTTTGATGAGAAAAACAGAAGCTAAAACAAATGTTCTCCAAACTGAATCAGCTGGAGGTTCTGTTTCCTCCATTTCATCCTGTAGGCTCTGGTAAAATATATGAATATGTGTGTTAACTCAAATATATATAGGGTCGCCTCTCTGATCTCTGCCTCTGTGTGTGTGTGTGTGTGGACGAGAGAGAGAGAGATTATGGGTGCCTTTGCCAAGTGGGGTTGCGTTCAAAAAACCCTCAATTACACAGTCAGGCTGCTGGAGACACTCTGGCTATTTGTTAGGAGAGTTTTATCAGCATGTCAGATGGCCATGAAATGGACTCCTAATTAAATGGCCGTGCCTGACTGTTGCCGCACACCACTTTTGTAAACAGTCGAGAAAAAACAGCCATAAAGTCCGAGAGGGACGGGATAACTTTAGTCCACTCACGCTGATATATTGCAGTTTTGTGATTTTTACTTCTAATTTTAGGAAATACTGTTTGTAAATGTGCTGAAAAGGAGTAAGGAGAAAACAAAATCACAACTACAAATACAGAATCCTTACTGTAAGTTTCCAGTTTGTCTACAGTGTAAAGATCAAGTCACCTAATCACGGTCAGCCACAGTGTTTTTTGCTACGTTGCGCAGAAAAGACTGCCTTGTGTTGCATGAATAAAATGAGCTTGAGGTAAATCGTTAAAACCACTTCCTAATCTCCCACTCAAGGATACCATTGTATATCTGCTGCAGTTGGTGTAATGCAAAACCTGGACTGCCATGAACATGATAGAGCTGTTTAACAGGGTTAAACACATAGTGCAAAGATACGGCAAGCTGGAACAGCGCAATCTGATCCCAAATTGTAGAGAGAAAGGTCAGCTGTGCACCTGTCATTATGGGGAAGGGTGGTGGTGGTAGGGTGGCCGAGGCAGCTACATCCCTCCGCCCCTCAAAACCCATCCCTCAACAGATCAGATAGCAAACTGAAGCAAAGGGCTTGACGAGAAATAATGGATTGTCTGACAAGTACACATCATCCTGTCTGTTCCCAAGAGTGCAGCGATAGCTTTAAACTACATTTACAGTTTGACCCTATGGGAGCACACACAGGAAAATTACACTCCCTTCACTGTCATATACAATCAGTGTGTGGAATCTATTCCTGGAAGTGTTTTTCACTGCAGCTCCAAAAATGAACCCTTTACATTCACCTTTTCTCAGAATACCTACTGCTTAAGTTATTACGCAACGTTTCCCAACAACCCCTGAAGAAACCAACACAGATGTTTTTGACTACGTTATACGTGTAAGTTCAAGAGAGCGGCAACGATGGTAACAGCGAAGGTCGCCACGGTAATTAAAATCAGCTGCAATCGTTAGCTTAGAAGCTTGTATAACTGCAGAGCTATGAGACAACAACCAAGGACACACAGTGTTATCAATGCAAAACACCTGATACCTGATTCAGATTACCTCTGGACACTCCGTCGACTGGCAGCACAGCTACGTTTGTTCGTTCTCATGCCGTACATCGTTGGAAAGCTGAGATTCTTGTGATTCAATAGATACAGCAACAAAAAAACGATAACACCACCATTGAAGTCTCATGGTGATCCATCAATTGATGAATCTCCAACAAACGTGGTCTGGATATGTTGGCAGAGGTACAGATGATCCAGTCCAGTAAAATATACAAAATCTCAAAATGACCACTGCAGTCTGATTTTTCATTTGACACCACATTTGACCAATGAGGATCTTCCATGTCATGTCCCTATCCGACAATAACCAACCAATAACCAGTCTGCGCTGAAGGGAAGCACCTCATTCTCTTCTCTGCTGTAAAGAACTAGCCAGTTACACCCAATCGTGCAGAGGACTGGCACTTCGTATAGAAAATAAAAATTGGAAAACAAGGATTTGCTGCTTTAGACAGTAGTTTACAGCTAAATAAAGGAATTCAGTCTAAATAGACACAGTTTGTAATGAGAAGTATCGTAAATGGCCTCTACATAAAGCCCAAATAAAGGCATAGATAGCCAAAATATAAATACAGCTACAGTCTAAATATGAATACATATATTTTTGTCAATAAATATAATAAATTGGCTTTTTTTTTGGGAGAATGCCTAGACACACCATTAGAAAACATATTCATTTTTTGTGGTATTGTTATCAGTTTTTATTGAACTTGGATGAGGGTGAGACTTCATGCTGTGGTCTCATTGTGTTTTCCAGCTAATATGGCCCAGATAGAGTCATCTGTGGGCATCTTCTTGCAAAAAGAAATACAGGCCAAAATAAAAACCTTCTACTCACCTTCTTGCTCAATGGCAGTAGCACTTACTAATTAAACGTCATAATGTTCTTTCAAAACCAAAACCAAAACCATGTTTGTTCTCCAAATGGTGCAAGAACAGCTTTCAGTTTACTTTTGTCTGCCTTGGATAGGCAAGTTTGGGCTAGTTTTACAGTAATGGTAAAATGTGAGCCAGTTTTGAGCCAATCTGCTCGCCTGTTGGCAATGAAACCAACAACAACATCGATTTAGACCCACTTATGTAGAGGTATGGATGTCGCCTGATGTTGCAACAGTTTCTGCAAGTTTAGCATTTGTGCCACCTGCAGGCAATAACTGTAAATTTTACAAAACATTAACGTATTTCATCTTTTTTATCAGCTCAAATGACAAGTGAAACTGTTCTACCAATAACAAGTGAATCTTTGAGTTGAAGCACTCAAATTCCCATATGTGACATTCCATCCGATATACAAAGCCCCATCGATAATTCCTATCCAATGAATTGTTTCCATCTTTGATTTATTATGTCGATGCTGCTTCTGGCTTGGATGGGTGGGAAAGTGTTCCCTCATTCTGCGCGATGAGAGCATACAAATTAATTATGATGTGTCATCTCAGAGTCAACTACATGATCATCTCGTACCCAGTGACGGTGCATCGTGGGAGGTGAAAGGTAAAAGATGCCAGAAGTCTGCCGTACAGTGGAACCTGTGCTGACATGAAAACGCAGTTCTGTATCCTCGTCTTTGTTATTGCTCAGCATTCTTTCAGATTTTTGCACAGGTTTCTGCATTCTTTCAGACTTTCGCTCGGGTCTCTGTATGTCTACCAACCCTTTACAACACAAATACTTTTGGTTTTGTCTGTAGACAGTTTTGTTTTGGTTACAGCACACAACTACATTGAGCAAGAACACGTTATGCCAGCAGTTATGGCTCGAGGGAGGGAGACAAATTGACACCAGCCCAAAAGCTCATTAAGCTTGTCATTTCAATTACAGACATAGAATAACAGAGGATGAGAGATCATGTTCATACGAGCCATACACATGATCATTATATTACACAACAGTTATTTAGAATAGTCGTGGTTAAATGAGTCTTTTCTTCTTTAGGTTGAACAGACTAATGTGATTTCCTCAGTATGGATGCATGCCTTCTACTGGACAATAAATAACCACCTGATTAAAATCATTACTACACTTTTTATTTTATGCTGAATTTTCACAACCATGCAGTCCTTGTGTTACTTCTCATCATCATGTCAAGAAAAGGGCTCTAAAACTTAACCTAGTAAAATAAAAGGCAGAAAAAGTGTAATATAATATAACTTCCCCACACATGGCTTCACCTAATGTACTCACAAACCCACTCTTTAACCATTTGTTTTAAAATTTATTCTAGGAAGCTGCTTGGCTTTTACCTCACCATTGCTAACTGCCACTGCTAATGACTATCACATCATCTAATAACAGTGTTAAGCTGTTTTTATTGAAATAATACTGAACTACTGTATGACGACAGTGTTTCCAACTGGATCTGTTCGCCAGATGTTGAGTTTATAGTTGATAACACCTAACAGGGAAAGAAAGATGTGACCCACACGCAACTTTCAGTCTCTTTCTCTGGCCACTGTTATCCAAAGTTGGAATTTTTCGGACCCAGACGAATCTTCTAACTCCAGGAGCCGGTCTCTCCCTCTCCCAGAATGCTTGCACACATTTTACAACACTTAACATATAAGAATATTTAACTGTTCGAATTCCATATCAAACCTATTCCCAAATGCAGCGCTTTAGCCTGACATCACAAGGTCTGTGTGTCCCTTGGTGAAGGATTCCAGGTGCACTGAGGTTCAGTTACACTGCAGCTGTCCAGCTGAAAAAACACGGGCTAGTACAAATGGCCAGCGAGGGGCTCTTAGTTGACTATTGTCTCCTAGCTAGCCTTCTGTCAAGCCAGCGTAGTGCATGTAGCGTACTGATGCATATGCCGTGCACACTAAAGCATTAGTATGAACATCTGTGGCTGGTCTGGAGTTGTTCCTGTCACTGTGAAATGTCAATAATGCAAGTTACAAAGTAATAGAGAGAGAGACATCACCGTGTGCTATATGCCACTGGAAATGTGCTGCATCAACAGAGCGGCAGATTTCATATCAGCCATGGCAATATCCCTGCAGGTGTGGATCCATCATGCTAATCATTAATGTCAACGCAGACATAAACGCAATGAAAAGACGTCTTTCTAATAATTGTCAAATCGAGTGTCACAGATTTGTTGTGATGTCTTACCTCCACGAACCTTCTGAACCCTGAACTAAAAACTGCTGATTTGCTGATCAACACAGGTTTCATTTGAAAGTCAGCGAGCAGTCAGTCCTCACTGAGTCACGCATGCATGCGAGCGCACACGCCTACACCCATGGATGCACATTGACTTAAACAGACACACACGCACAAATTCAAACAAGGGAGCTTAAGGGAGATTTAGGATCTTGTAAAAACACATTGAGAGGCGAATGGCTCGGACTAGTTGCGCTTGTCAAACAGCACCTGCAGGATGTGGCTTTCGTGGGTTGCAGGCAGGACAGAAAGATATCAGACAGGCATTGACGAGCAGAGTGAGGCGGATATCACACGAAGCTCTCGGTTTGAGCTTATGAATGTCAAAACATTTGTGAGTGAGATTTCTGTAAGAGCTATTTCAAAATAAACTTTTGTTTTTTTTATTAAACCTAAATTATCACCTTGCATGCGTGTAAGTTTTACTTTTAATGAATATATCCAAAGTACTAAATGAAATACTAAGATAAACATTTTTTTTTAACACTGCAGCAGAATAATGATCACCAAGTTTCATTATTTCAAAGCAGAAAATAACCAGCGTGCTGCACAAAAGCACCTCTGATAGACTGGTACCTTTATCTTGCAGTATTTTCCAAACACATCACGTAAAGCCGGTTTGGCACTGACATAATCCTGCATGTCCCCAGGTGAGAGAGAGTACACCGACTTAAAGCTGCTTTTGGGACCGATGCCAAGAACACATCCATCTTTGTACAGGATGGCTGGCTTCTGCCTCTTGGCATGCACGTTCACTCCATGACTGGCAGCTCTAACAATATGGATTCAGCCAAGTAACTGCCCGAGGCACACTGTAACTGTAGCCGCGTCGTGATTCATGCCATGCCCAACATGTGCGTATTAACTCTTGCCTCCTCCTTTCCTACTTGCCTCTCTCACACCAGCACATCTACCTCAAACACATGTACTGGTTGCCCTGTTTTCCCTTCTCTGTCTGTGTATCTGGTTGTTGGTTGAAGTCCAGATTTCTGAAGTATACTCATACCAGGTGTTGTGGCTGGAACTGTAACATCACACCTCACGGAACATAACTGAGACACATTGCTGTCTCAGTTGTTGGTACATGGCTGTTGTGCCTGGTGATACACGATGTTAGATTGAAGAACACCTTTGGGCTACAGCTGGATTCAATGTCAGTCCAGCAGCAGTGGTGGAACAACATCACATCATGCCGCCAAGTGCTGATGTCCAAACCGTCAATATATTTCATCTGTGTGGACAGATTTTGAAGTCTGTGCTGATTATCAGTTATATGTGTACAGCCATCCTCCGTTTAGCCTCATACACCAGGAAAGAGGACAAAACTCAGACCATCAAACAACAATAAATATAAAGACCTATGGACACCATGGTGGGTGCAACAAGTAATATTAGTCTGGACAACACAGAGAAGAAGAGAGGAACAATCGGTGGAAATGCGACCAGAACTGCCTCGTGAGCTCATCACAACCCAGCAGAGAGGGAGGAAGAACATGCAAAGTTAAACATACACTACGCTAGCAGTGATTCTGTTCCCCCCACACAAGGACATCAAGCTTTACTTGGAAGGAGCTTTCAAGGTGGATGTTTTCAAGCTGAGGCACAGATCCTGCAGCTTCCAGGGGGAAGTAAAAGCATCCAATCTCATTACTGATAACGCATTTATTCTGCTAATTATTGAACAGAAAGACTAATTGGTTACACTGCTTGTAATATTATCTTGAGCCCAGC
Source organism: Chelmon rostratus (assembly GCF_017976325.1). Lineage (NCBI taxonomy): Eukaryota > Metazoa > Chordata > Actinopteri > Chaetodontiformes > Chaetodontidae > Chelmon > Chelmon rostratus. Next base: position 22,677,184 of record NC_055670.1, on the reverse strand, counting down.
TTCAACAAAGGTGCCTTCCATCAGCTCCAAAGCCACAGCATCCAAAGTTCACGTTTAAGTTATTTCACAATTTTCCTTCATTTGGGAACAAGTCGCTTCTCCTTGTGTGTTAAAGGTGTAGTATGTCACATTTCTGCACTAAAATGTCTAAAAACAACCAGACCAATGTTATAAATTTTGTTGAATTGTACACTTACATTATCTCAAATGCTTCCAACAATGTTCAAACCCAAAGGAATCCCTAATTTATTCAAGGTAAGGGCGCGTTTGATTTGATCGCCTGTCGGTGGGACACAGGAGACGCCGCCAGTTATGTCAGAGAGTGAGAAGGTCGACAAACGCGACTCAACCTAACATGAATAAAACTTTAATATGTTACCATTTCTGCTGAGTCATGTCAGACAGATTTTCATCAGCAATGGCGGTTGTTTAACAATGAAGACAACAACTCCCACGATCCCGTGCTACTTCACCATGACAACAAACTATGTCTTTTGTTTTCATCAATGTGATTGCGAGACGCCCAGCAGCGGAAATTACATACTGTGCTTTTAACACAGATAGATTACGTCAAATGTGCAATAAAGGAATGTTGCGGGACAGTAACATCTGCATGCGAGTCTTGTTTGATGGAGAATGTGGACACAACATACAGGAATGAAGGAGGCTGTGTGCTATACGGTGAGAGTGTAGCTGAAAAGCTCCAGGAACAATTTCCAACAATCATTTCAGTGATCAAGCCCGTGAAACTTACAGGCCCTGAGGCAGCAGCTGTCATTCCACGGCATGGTCTGTCGCTGCCTTGCATCAGTTTGACAAGGCCATGTGTCTGCAGATGGAATCTGGATCGTCTTTTATAAGGTGACAAACAGACTGCGGTTTGCAGCCCTTTCAGAGGCTCGTGATTGAGAAATTTATGGAAAATTCGAACAAGATATACAAACAAGAAAACTGCTTATTAAATGTATGCCTGCTAGGGATGAGTCACGCCAGGAATTCTCCACATAATCACGTTCATTATGTCTATTTTATGGCTTATCGCACTGGACTGCAGCAATTGCTAGCATTTAGAATTAGTGCTCCTAATCCTCATTACGAAGGCCTGACAGGGTCATGCTTGGTTGAGATTGGTTTGCTTGGTTGTAGTTACAGTAAAGTGTTCACTGAGGGCTGTGTACCCACGCCAGAGCACACACAGTTCAACCTGAGCTAACAGCATCAGACAAATCCACGTCTTGCCTCCAGGGGCACCTAGCGCACCGCATTCCCTGAAACCCACTAGAAGACAGACCAGACAATGACTGACATGTCTCCACCGTTCGACTGCTCTCGGCTGAGAGCGACACCATTGGAGGATATTAATAGAAATACCTGTGGTTGATGAGTGATGTCCAATCCGCCCCCGCTTGCTCTTCCCTGTCATGCACGACCTCTTCTGTCTGCCGTGATCACATAGCTGCTAAGGAGATGGCCGGGACACACTCGTAAACACGGAGGCTGCGCTCTCTCCTTTCTCTCTCTTAATTGGCGATACTGCTGGAAAAAAAGAATGAAGGATGTTCTTTCAGGTGTGTCACCAAAGCAGCAAGAACACACACACTGAAGCAATCCAGCCATTGGCTGTTGTAAAAGATGTAACCGTGAAACAGCTTTTTCGCGTGCAGCCGTGGAGATGACCAGAAAATTGGTGCTCAGCAGCTGATGCAGAATTATCTTTAACTAACCAGCAAAGTGAACACTTAAGTTTTCTGTCTTTACATCTCATTTTTGCAGCAGCTAGCACAAGAACAGCCTGTTTAATGCACATTATAGTGAATCTGAAGTCCGCTACAGAAAGAAACAAGCTCATACTTTAATGTTAATTAAATTGATTTCTATCATTACCTATCAAAGCCTCAATTTAAAGCAATTGTGCCATAATTCTATGACTGCAGTTTTCTAATATGTCTAAAGTTCCAGCCCTTTGATTTACCAATGACAGCCCTGCTGACTACATTTACACTATCTAGTTGCAAATCACAAAGTAAACCTGCCATTTCACACCTTCCTCATGTTGCTGTAGTTATTGGAATGTATGGTTGTGCTTTCTAGACGCGTGAGTACAGAAGTGATGAGTTTCTCAAATGGTAAAATAATACAAGCTTCGATACAGACACCAGACAGCGAGATGCAGACAATCAGCGATCCTACTGTGTCTTGGGAACTTGATATTGACAGTGTATTCTGATTGTGTAAAGGTGTATGGGTGTGTGTCTCATGTCAAACATGACAGAACACACTTCACAGTCGATACTTGAGACTTTTCTCCACCTTCCTCTATCAGATTTCATTAACAGTGTTTTCCAGAAATCCTCATGTTACATTATTTCAAACATGCCAAATATATTCCTGCAGGAATTTTTCTGATTAACCATTGTTATGCAAATAAATGATGGTTTTGTCCACACTGTTTATGTGTGTGCAGTGTTAAATGCTCGACTTTTCCACTTATGTTAATGATATAAATTGTCATGGAGCTGCAGAGCGAGACAATAGTCATGTACTATTTATGAATTCTACATATGATTTGTTTTGATGTAGACATCTAATGGTTGCTGTTTGCCACATAAGGAAATATATGTCTCATAAACATGAAGCCATCCCAATCAAACAGTCCCAATTAGTGGCAGCTGCCAGCGACATATTTGGACAATCTTTCCTTTCCAACAACATGCTGCAAAGATAAGATGGACTAATATATAACACTAACAATACACCAACAATACTACAATATATGCATGTCTGGGTGTAATTACAAGGACAGTTCTGGTTGGTGTGATCCTGTTTTCTGGCTTTTCACACTTAAAAGCCCCGTGACAGCAAATCTCGCAAAGTCATTTTTGGTCGCAAACAGTCAAAAATATGTAATATGAATTATGTGGGTGCTTGAATGAGAGAAAAACCAGAATCGTACATAATGTGTGTGTCATTCAGCAGGTTCCATAGCATGTAATTACGATGTTAACACTGTTTACACCCACGTCCTCGCTTTTCTTCAGCTTCCATCAATGATTTATGACTCATATGATTCATAAGTGTTAGGCCACTTTGCCATTTTCTTGCTTAATCTCTTCTGAAGAATGATATTTCTGTGATAATTTCACCCTCTGACATTGTTTTTGTTTATTTGTTGTGCAATGAGCTGCAGTCTGTCCAAGAAGAACAAATCTAGGTGCTCAGATTAACGCTGTGTGAACCTGGACGCACTCTAATAATGATGCTGGTGGCTACTGTAAACCAATTTTCACAACTAAAATAATTCAAGTACAGATGAAAATAAACAGCCAACAATGATGAACTGTTACGTGTCTTTTTGTAAACCTATGTTTGCCCTCAGTATGCCTGACAATTGGACTGGAATCACATCTTGTAGAGAATAACAGTGTTAGAACTGGACAGATAATATTTACTGTCAACTGGTCACTGTGAGACTATTTTAAATCACTCTGGGAGTCAATATAGCTGATTTTTATGGGGTCGCTAACTTACAGGCACTATACGAGCTGACCTCATGCAATAAATCATCCGGTGGTGTTTGCAAACTAACAAACGCCAAGAATTATTTGCAGCAGACACTCGATCCAGGTCTGAAAGGGACTCGCTGGTGTAGAGAGGACGTATCATCGCCTACAGCCGCTAAATTAATTTTAGAGTGACGTCAGGAGTGATGTTAGGTACGGTGATTTGTAGCTGTGTTCAGCATTACACCATTACAACATCAGCCAGCGTTACGTGCAGTGTCCCATCTGTTCCGTCTTCACGAAAACAGAACTTCAGACCTTTACCTGCAGTCATTGATTTCACATTGTTCTGGTTTTTTTGCACAAGCCTCTGTCGGCTAGCATACGCTGGCTGCAGATACACTGTGCTTTAAACTAGTAATTACCCATCCGAAGATGACATTTTTTAGCTGTCATGCCAAGGTGAGGCTATTCTTCTCTTTCGAAATCTGATGAAGTCTGAAAGCAGACATAAAAGCTATGACTTAATTAAAGAAGAACTGTAAGAATAAATTGAGTTTATTGGACACATAGAAACTTGGTTCAGATTCAACATGATGAAGATGCAGCAAGACACAGCTGTAACAGAGAGAGAGCTAACACAGTCCACAGCAGAGCTTTACCAAATCCGGCTCGAGTCGAGGCTTTTGCCATCCAAAATGTTTCTAGTCCCACTTAACGGCATTCCAGGGAGAACATTCCACCTCATCCACATACCTAATGATAACAAATAGCCTATTATTACAGACATATAAAGACACTAATGATCTGTCACGAAGTAGACAGACATGCAATTAAATATGCTGCCTGGCATTTTTACTGCAGGCACAGCAGACAGTGTGGTCGTAGCTCGATGCTATCCAGTCTCCTCGGGGGTGCCGCTGTGTTTCCTCTCACTGAACCATGTCAGCGGTTGGCCTCCAAACGCCACTATGGCAACAAGAGCGGGGCAAACCCGGTGATGATATTGCAGTTGGTTAACGAGATCATAATGAGTGATGGTTGGAGGACTGATAGGAGGGAGTCAACGAGTCATGAGTAATGATAGGAGCACGTCGAGGGAGGTTGTGTGGAGACGTGTGGAATCTGTCCGGCTGCAGCTTTTGCAGGACAAGTTCACTTAAGCTACCTCGTGTTGATTGTGCAAGGCAACTGTGTTGTGAAATAGTGTTAGCAAGAGGTAACTTTTGAACATTAACTCTCTAACTTAAAGCTGCACCGCTAAACCCGCTATATGCTACCTGCACCAAATAAAATTAGAACAATTCCATCAGGTGGTGGTGGAGATAAAACCAGAGCTGAAAGGAGAGTGAATAGCGAGCGATGGTGACTAAGCTAGTCAGAAACAAGACTCCAAGCGAGTGCTAACGTTGCTTCTTATCTCTTGCATGTGCAACTGGTTGCTAAAATGCTAGCAGCGAGAATAAATCAAAGTTGTGCTTTCACTTTTCCAACGTTGCGTCCAATATACTCGCTTTCTTGCCAAGAGTTAGATGAGAAGATTGATTCTGTTCTCACATTTACTGTCAGTGCGCTTAGCTTAGCACAAAGTCTGGAAACGCTTGGCTCTAACTGTTTCAACAACGAGTCAGCCAAGAAATAGCCCGGCTCGTCACCATCGCAAAACCACTTCAACCGCTGTACTCAGCGAGCTGTAGAGGTGCTGGTAGGCAGGTTTTGTTGCCTTGACAGAGCTAGGCTAGCTGTTTCCCCCTGCTGCCAGTGCTAAGCTAACTGCCTCCTAGCTGTAGCTTCATATTTACCACACAAACAAGAGAGAAGCATCTTCCCATCTAACCTGGCGAGAAAGTGAATAGCTGTAGTTCCTGAAAGTGTCAAACTAAACTAAAATTGATTTGTAACTAGCTGAACGGTTGAGACCAACAACAAGGACTGAGACTTCCACACCTCACCGAAGGACTGCACAACAAAAACCACGCCCATCCAAGTTTTCCACTTTAATGACGAACATCCATTTTTCATCACTTTCATCATCATATTTTTCTATAACCTTTGCCAAGTTGTATCAGCTACATTGGAAAATTCACAAACAAACAAAGACAACAACAAAAACCAACCCAGGTGCATCTTTGTGGAGCTTAATTGGTTCCATGCTTCAAGCGGTCAGTCAGAAAAAACTTGGCTGTTGTTGCTTAACGCTACACTTAAAAACCTACACAAAAATAACGACAGTGGGTGTGAATTTGTCAGTGGTGTCAGTGACTGGCTCGGATCTTCTCGCTTTAGGCCTGACCTACACTTTACCCCGCGCTGTACAACCAGACGAGCTGTCATGTGGCCATTGTTTAGTGGCTTCTTCATAACAGTAGCCTATAAAAGCTTGGGTGACACAGAAACTGAATAGCCACAGTACTTTCTGACAGCACCAGCCTTTGTTCGGCTGAGAAAAGTTTAAGATCCCTGAGGATGGAGCCTCTCGGCCACATAGTCGCTCCCTCTGTACGTGACAGACACACCGGGCCAAAAGGCCAGCGGAGACAGAGACTGCCGAGAAAGAGAGACGAGAGCTGGAGCCGGCCAGAGCGATGACAGACTGGGAAATGAGGACATAGAAGAGACGGACTGCAAACGGAATCTTTAACTAAGAGTGATTGCATGTAGTGTCTGTGGCATCCAAAAAAAACCCTCCCACTCAATATAAACGTATGCAGGATGCACACACACACACACACACACACACACACACACACACACACACACACACACACACACCCTTGGCATAGCTTCATTTGGCATTTTTCATCTCAGACTCCCATGCCAAGAGACCCTGTCATGCCCCCAACCTATGAGCACCCACATCTATAATTAGCTTGACGACACACCTACTTACCACCCACGTAACAAGAACAAATGATCCAGCATAATTGCACATTGGACATGTTCAAACAAAGAACTCCAGGTTGAAAGTTCTTCTTTTCTCATGAGGCAGAGCGTTTCTGTATCCACACGGAGGCAAGCTGGAGACCAGCTGGACAGACCTCGCCCTGTGGATACAGATACCAGGAGAGCGAAACAAAAGGCACTTGTGGCACCAGACATGATGAGGTGAGGAAGGCAGAGGGGGGAGATCCTGAGAGAATGGCAAAGCCAGAGGCGGAGACAAGGGGAAGCTGGACGAGGAACTGAAAGAGATGAAGGAAGACGTGCGACTGGGGAGAAAGAGCGTGGCAGGATGAGGAGATACCGCAGATTTAGTGATAATGACGTATAGAAAAAACAAACATTCCTCCAATGGAAGGCAGATGCCTTTATTTCAAATCACACACTCGTAGGATCCCACACATGTATAGAAATGAACAGTTTATATCAGGACTCAGAATAAATAATTCAGATTTTCCGAATGAATATTTGTCTTTGAATTTTTCCCACCGACCTTTTTTTTTTTTTAAAGTATACATTTATAAGACAACACATGGAAAAAGACTTTTAATAGACTAATTATAATAATACTGCTGACTTTTTGACTAAACATTCATAAGCTGTTTTTACGGGTGATACAGCGTTTGCAGTGCTGGAATTATGTGTTTATTTGTCTATATTAAACATTTAGGAGGCCAACACACAAACAATGGAAATAACAATAATAGTAAAAAACTCACGCTGCCAACAATAACTTCATTCCCCTTCAAAGTCAAACAAAAACCCGCCGTATGAACATATTACATAGTAGATTTGTCAACCACTGTACTTAGTGATGTGGAGGCCCACACCCCAGACTGTGGAGGAATTGGCCAGAGTTGGAGGTGGAGGTCTCAATAAGCCAGTGAAGGTATGTTCAGTGCATGCATACCCTCTGGCTCCTGGCCAGCTGGTCAAACTTTGGGGAATTTTTGGAAGTTAGCAAATTAGAAGAAAGTTCTTCGTCTAGATGAAGACCATAAAAACCTGACCGGACCTCAGTTTTTACTAAGCGCGTCTCTTTATTGTACCTATAATAATAATAATATTTTAACTTGCAACCATCCATGTCTTTGCGTGTCAAATTATGTGTTTTTGACTAATTATATGAAACTTCCACAACAGAAACCAGATGTTTTCCTTTTAGAAAGAATTTTATTAAAATTATATTTTTGACTATTTTTGACTAGTCTTGCTTGCAGCACGCTGTGTTCAGCACTATAACACACTGCAGATCAATACAGATGCATAGATTTGGCATGCAACAGCTCATGCTCCACTTCTTTCCTTGTGTCACTGCAACACAAAGAGTATTTTTATTACACTCTATCGTCTTCCTTCTTACAAACAAACTGCAGAGGCTGTGATTTCAGCCGTGAATGCCTGAGCTGTCTGAAAGGACGCTGTTCTCCAGCTGGTGTCAGTAATGACAGCGAGTGTGCACAATTCCTTCAAACTAGCAAATAACATGAAGCCGAATCCATTTTTTTTCTCTCTGTGCCATGGAGCTCCACTCTGAAAACTATTAAAACACATCAGCACATCACACATCAAATGCACTGTTTACTCCTGTTTGGGCAACAGGCAACGTTTGCTAAAAACTACAGCGCCCAGCTCTTTCAGGAAATTACTGAGGGTTTTTAAAAAATGAGCCGTATATTTTTGTGACCCCGTTCTTAAAGATTTATGTCTCCGGTAGAGATGAGTGGGCCTGTGGCTGAGCGCCACAGACAGGCTCAGAACGTCTCAAAGAGATGGACTAACGCATTGCTGGTTTTGGTCTTTTCATGGAATTTGTTGAAAGATCCAGAATAACACGAACTGTATCCTTTAACTGAGAGGCGTGGGATTGCTTTTTGCTCTGGCTAATTATTCTCCTTTGGCTCTCTGGCAGGAAAGATGACTTTCAGGAGGGACACAGCGCAGCACGACAACTGCAAGCCTCAGATTCACATAACGCTGGTGAAATCTTTTCACCTTCCCACAGCTGAAGGCCAGTGTAAGGTAACCGCTGCGCACTTCCATTGTAAACCGATTGAGAGTGAAATGCCACAGAGAGTTAAGATAATGACTTTTAAGCCAGGGTCATTATATTCAGGAAGTTGTAACATACTGCATCTGCCCCTGGTCACATCATCAGCCTCTCCGTGACATCTGTTACTAATGCTGAGCAAGCATATGGGAAACTTTGATGAAACTGAAATATTTGGATTTATTCAAAATAAAACAGCCATCATCTCTAATTGGCTTTTAAGACGGTTAAATCTCCTGACAGAAATAACGCTGACGTATCGGAAAAATCTCCACGGTGCCACAGCCGACTGTTAGCCGACTCCAAGTTTGCATGCTTAGCTTGGATGCACTTTATATCCATGTTGCTGCAATCTGATTGTGCAACAGTATTTGTCATCTTGGGTTCTTGTGCCCGGAGCCAATGATAACACAGCTAACGTATCACATGCAAAGCCATTGGAAGGAAATTCTGTGAGCGTAGATGGCAAAAAGCCACTTCTGGCAATCACGCTCTACCCCTCTGAAACTGGCCCCCGACTTCAGCTGACAATCTCTCATCTTGATCAGCATTTATCAAAAGAGGCCAATAAAAGATGTGTGCATGAGTGACCTGAGTTCACGGGCCGACTGCAGTACAGTACTCAAACAACTCAGAAAAAGGCTCCAGAAAATGAGAGAGGTCGAGTCGCGGCCCCGCAGTGGCCGGACTGTTGAAATAACGGCCTAAAACGCAGTAAATATTGACTGCGCTAAGCCAGTGTTTACCTTGAGGCGTCTCCGAGAAACTACAAGGCAATTCATTTGTGATTTGAGCCAATTTCACTGGTTTTTAGAGTGAGTGTAACATTGTAAAGCGCACAGTGTATTTCAGGGTGTTTGTATGAAGCAATCCTCCCAACAAAGCTTTAATTGCACTGTACAGGAGTCATTGTGGACATGCAAAGACTGCAGTTTGTGCGTGAAGGATGTTGAATTCAGGGAGAGACAGTTTCCATTGTGCCTCTCTGAGTGTAAACCCAGACTTACACAGTGGCTGACGCCTGACCCCCCCACCCCCCCCTCTCCTTTTATATAAACTCAATCCAGAACAGATAGCGGGTGGCCTGCCAAAACGCCAGCTCAGCGTTATTATCCTAATGTCTGCTTGCTGTTATATTGCACATATGCTTCCACATACTCTTTGTTTTATAATTATTCAATGTTAAAGGCGGAGCAAGTATTTTGTTTGAATCGGACGGATGAAGTGAGCGTCCTCACTCGGAGCAAATGCCTCTGGTTTTGGTGAACACATGGACTAATGCGCTCCGGGGACACACGGAGTGGTTTTGAAAGTCACTTGTGTGCATTTAACCTGAAGGACTATAACAAATGTTTTGCTCAGCGTTCTATAAAGGGAGGGGCCACGGTGATAAAAAGACAGCGAGAACGTGCAGTGAACCTTGGGTTGTTATTCACCTTGAACAAATACACACCTGCACATGATGGGGGGACAGTTCTGAAAAGTGACTCTTCGTGTTGTTTGATTGGTTAATTCAGCACTTGTGTGCAGACACTGTTCTCTCACCTTTGTGCTGTTGCCACACTGATTTATTGTCTCCAGTCGAGTCTACATTGCGCTGTATTGATGCAGTATTCAAATTACTTCACGTACAAACATTTTTAGTTTGTGCCTGAACTCCTCGAGTGTATTTACAAGACACGCTGTGTGTTACTTTGTGTTGTGCATGAGACACTTCAAGTGCAAGGCAAAAATGAGGCAATATAGAAAACATAGTAAACATAGTATTCGACCTTCCCTTAAAAAGTTTCACTACATTTGGTATAAATGTGGCACACATATGGTCATGTGGTCTTCTAACACGTCTTGACTGTCCTCTATTGCGTTTCTTTACTGTCCTCTACTACTTTACCACAGTCTATTAATCTACTAAACTCTTCTGCATTTCTTTACTGTGATCGACTGCATGTAGGCCACTCCAACACATGTCCATACTCCACTCTACTGCATTTCTGTACTGTCCTCTACTGTATTTTACTACATTTCTGTACTCGTAAGTACAGAAGTACTGTACTGTACGTTATACAGCTACATTTAGCTACTAAGAGGGGGGGTACGTGAGGCGCTGACACTGCAAGATATAAGGCAATCTGAATCACACACAGCACAAATCCCATTTACCCAAAAACTCAAACACGCAGCTGGACGTAGCGTAGCATTTAGCTGAAGCTAAGGAGACACATATTTTCCAATCAGAGCTAAAAGGAGAGTGAATACTGACACACAACTCCAAATGAATGCAAATGTTGCTCGCTGTCCACTGCATGTGCAAAAGAGGCAACATGTTAGCAATAACGACGTTATGAGGCGATATGTCACTGTTATGGCCACGACTTGTTGTGTCCACAAAGTTAGACGCAGCATGTGAGCAAATATCAGTTAAATGAGTCACAAACTCACATCTAAATGACAAAGTCAGAACCTTTCACAATGCGTGGCACAGCTGGACTGTTTTATCTCCTTCACGATGACACAGCTCCTCTCAGAAAGGAGACTCTTTGCTCCCTCTTGTGCACCAGCTTCCAAATACTGCACAAGCATTGCAACACAATCCATAAAGGCCTTGTCATACTTGATTAGAACAATGTATGTAAGGGAGCCTGTGCTTCAATGCCAGAAAGCTACTACTTTAACAGACAGATGAAGCTAGCGATGCTACGTATTCCACGTCTGAAAGGAGCTCATGAGAAATAAATTCCTCTTCCTTCTCCCGGCGGAGGCCATACAGCATGTTTACAGATGGAAATGGATGACTGCAGTGCATCATATTGAAATTCCATTAATATAAAGGGCCGATTTGCTTTGTCAAGGAGGCCGTGTCATAATGTGATGAACGAGTACAAAGACTTCATAAATACCCTGGGAGAAAGGCAGCGCGGCTGGGACAAACGCCCAGGATCCACTTAGAGAAACAGAAAGATTTATGGTCCAGAAAGGGAGAGGAAAAGAGAAAAGCCATGGAGAGAGTGTGAGACAGAGGACAAGAGGCAAAAAAGCGACAATTTCTTCTTTCAAGTGAAATGAAATATGAAAAGTTCTGTCCTATAATGCAGCGTGGTATGATGTGATGTTATTCCCTCTCCTAAACACACTCAGTGGCTTAGAAAATAATGTTCTGAAGCACTTTTTAGCCCTTTTAGACTCCTTAACAGCAGATCAGCGAGAGCGTTGCAGAGGAAAGCTACAGCCGTGCGAATGATCTCATTGGCTGTCACATCACAGGTGAAAACAAAGAAAATGTGTCAGAGCTATTGTTAAACATCTGTAGCTCGTCAGGGCATTATGTTATAATGGGAGCAGATGTGAGAAATCTCTATCAACGTCCATCGCTCATAAGAACGATAAAGGCATCATTTGTTCCACCTTAACAGGTACAATAAACTGGAGAGTGGGGGATGTCAGTGAAGCACAGGCTGCACTCACTGACACATGAGTGAACAGAGGTCGACTCAGGCAACATAATTAAAATCACCTGTGTGGGTGAGCCATTGGTGTGCAGGGCCTTTAATGAGCCAAGCCACAGTTACCAAAGAAATCTTCTCTCTCAGTACGCTGGAATAAATGTGCTCAGGATGCAACACAAACAGTCTGCAAGCTACACATGCTTTCACTTCACTTCACTTCATCTTAATGACCAGAGTCAGACCGAACATATTATACAATAAAACATTCATAGACAATCAAGAGTTGAATATTTCACAATGCAAAGTGTAAAGATTAGATCTTTATTGTCTCTGTCTGGCCAATCAGCAGTTGCAAATATCTCACCCTGCAGATCAAGTGTAAACAAGTGCTCAGTAGCTTTATTTGCAGTGTTATTTGAAGGGACATCCGTCACTCATCCACCTCACAGAACAGATCAGACTGTGAGAGATGGGCTCGTATCACTGTGCCCTGACTCTGACTGGCTTCATAAATCTATAATGATTAACGCTTTCGGTTTCAATATGAGCTTTTTGGTTTCGGTGTGAGCATGCAGAGCTGCAGAGGGATAAAACGATCGATGCAGCTTTCATCCTGAGCACTTCTGATAAACTCCTGGTAAAGACGGCCTGTCTCATCCGAAGCTGTGCTGTGGTGACGCCATAACGAAGGGTCAGCAGAGAGATGCTTCAGTTCCGGTCTCCATATAGTTTATTAATTTATGCCTTTCAAAGTAAAGCTTCTTTAGGATTGTGTACATGTTGTTCAGGCGCTGCTGAGTTAGATTTCTGGGTGCTTGTACGAGTTACATCGAGTAAGATTTCATGTACATGATGGAGGATCTAAATCCTACAAACTGCAATACTTTCCATGGAGCTCATGTGAATGTCACACTTTCTGTGCCTGCTATGCTTCCTGTGCTAAATCAAATGCACCCCACAGCTCTTACACAATAGCGGGCTTCAGCACCCAGCAGCAAATTAGCCACTCGGCAGCGCTCGGGGCCTCTTAATGAATCATTTCGTTTTCTCATGGCTTTGCCCTCATCTTTTTTCCCTCCCTTGTGCAAATCAGCACGGCACGAGGGGAGGAGTGAAGAGCGACTGGAGGAAAGAGTGACAGCCATAAAAGACTTTTAGGGTGAAAATGAGTTTCACGTTTACGTTCTCAATCTGAGTCATAGCTCATTAGACAAATGCTATCAAGTGTTCTTTTTCCCTTGGAGGTGAAACGGAGAGTGGTAAAGTAACACTGAGGTGTCTCATGGCCAAATGCATGTGTGGGTTGGAAGACTTTCCCAGGAATCAGATTCTGTTATTCATTTTGGATTGCCGAATACCTTTTATTGCTCTTCTAGAAAAATAATTTAGCCGCTTAATGGCTTTTGATGCTTTTGGTGTTCCGTTCCCTGTTTTTCTCTCACTTTTCCCTTGTCCACAAATCCTTTTGTAAATCTTGCTTCGCCTTTCCTGGAATGTCACAGCCCACACCCCTCCCTCTGTCACTGCCGTCTCCCTCTCAGCTTCGTACTGGGAGGGATTCCCACACCTGACCTCACATGGCTTCATTTTAGGCACTTCAGCATGCTCTTTGCTTCGCCGCTCCGTGGCCTTAGTTCCCCTCAGCTCTTGGCACATCGGCCTCTCTGCCTGTCCAGAAATGGTGGAGAGAAATGGAAGAGCTTCACCAGCAGGTTGGAACACATTATTCGGCACTATGAAATAACCAGGCCGATCAGGAGCCGATAAGGAGCTCAGATATGGGTAATGTTAGAAGAAAAACACTCACATTAACCTGAAGTATTAGTCCACCCACCATAGCCTAATTATTTCTCACCGTAACCTAATTCCGTGATCTCTCAAACATCAGACGAGACAGAGGACCGAGAGAAGAAAACAAGAGAGCACTTGTAATACGAGATGAGTAAAAAAAAAAAAAAAAAAAATCAAGGGTATCAGCGAGAGGGCTGTGTTTTGAAACTTTTGAGAGGGTTCAATGAGTTGGCAATTTCGCTGTTTTTCCTCAGGCACAATCATTTTCAGGGAAATCGCTGATGCCTTCCAACTACATTTTTTTTTTCTTGCGTGTGTGTGTGTGTGCTGGAATCCCTCCACAAAGACACTGCCACCAGAGATATCACGAAAAAATATTGTGATTGGGCCATCAAAACATCCCACATGCGGCTGTATGTAATCAAACAAACGTGGCATCTTTTGCAGTCACTTTGAGTGTAATTTATGAGCTTGGGATCAAATCCACTAATTCCCCTCAGGCCTGTTGGACATCTTCCATGTGCTTCTATGAATTGTATGGCTCTGGGCTTGATGGCTCTTAAAGCAACTCCAGCTCAGTTTGAGCGATAATCCACACACATGCAATGTGTCGTAAGCTGTTACAAGCCACAAATTTTGATTGCATTTCATTGTTTTGTCAGTTGAAACCGAACCCGGCCTGCTTTGTGGCCTGTAAAGCTAACAAACACGACTGCGGGACGAGCTGGGTGAGTGAAGCGACCAGTTTGGCGTCTGTGGTGAACGTAGACTATGAGGGATGCAAACATTGTGCTAATGACGCTGCTGTGAATGGAGAGTAGTTTGGTAAAACGAGCTCGTGATGCTGTGTTTGACGCTGTTGGGAATCATGCCTGTCAACACTGGGATGAACAGAAGGTTCCCACCACCATTACCAATGTCCACATACTCCTTACACCTACACAAGAGGACACACAGTGAATCCTAAAATCTTAATTAAGCAAGTAAAGACAATTCGGTGGTCAGGATCAAATAACTGGTTGAAAGTGAAATACTGTGAGCATCCCCATTATATAAATAACAACACAACAGGGCATATAAATACAACAATTAGCTTATTTCTGTACTACTTGAAGGATATGTACACATCGCTTACTTACATTTTAAAAGAAGTAACTGGCAAGACATTTGTGAGCAGAGGGTGATTATGATAATGGATGTTTCAACATGTACAGAAACATATTTCACTAAAAGCATGACTTTGACTGACGTTGCTCTTATTGAAGTACGGTAAGCCGTCTCCCATTAGGTGAGATACTTGCAAAGACTTTCAGACTTTTTGGCAGGTACTCCATCCCTCTCATGTTCATCCATCTTCTTCTTCATGTTCTTGTTTTATTGGTGGGTGCCGTTTGAGTGAATGACTCCTTGTCAATAGATGTTACAGCTAATGTTCTACACACTGCCACCTGCAGTACCGGAGGGGAATTTAGCAAACACATCAAAAAGGCGGTTATGCTTTGTGTGAAGTGTCCTTCATTTTTCTGTCAAAGCAGGAGATTAACAGGAAGACGGACAAAAACGTGAGAGAATGGTAAAGTGCGGGAGAATCCCAAGAAAAATTAAAGTATTGGCAGGTCTGTTGGGAATACTGCATGTGGCCTTTCATGGTGCTGGGTCCCATTTTTATCCACCATGGGGCTACGGAGCAACGGTTTTAGAAGCCGGACTGTGTTTGGTTTGTACCATCGAAACGAGGAAAAGTGCATATATGCAGAGGAGCAAGCAGCGACACAATGGTTTCACGATTTTCCACTGACTGACAGCTGGCAGTGGTCACAAACCAGGAAGCATTGCAATATGTCAACAAAGGGAGGGAAGGCGTTAGCCGATGCAAGCATGGTTGTAAACAATGCAGGATTTTAAATGTTGGTTTTGGCTTCTAAATGTTTCATGAGGAAGGAACATGTTTGATTTGTTTGGTAGGTCTCAAAGACACACCCAGAACATTTTAGCGAGAAACACCAAATGTAAACATAAATTTATTTGTTTATAAGAAACTTCCATAGGGTACCTTTAATGTTTTTGTTATTATAGGTGTGAATGACACTGATCTCGATCTAGATTAAAAATGTTATGGATAATGAAGTACAGGCACTACAGCAAAAAATGGATGCTGTCGCACTGGAAGACTGACCTTCCCTCCCAAAAATATATTCATAGCCAAGTGGCAATATATCAAACCCAACAATCAAAATTTGGATATCTCAGACCTCAGAATGAAGCATGCTTCTTAGCAAACACCTTACATCACACCTCTTTCTGTGAGCGAGCAGACCTCATTTATTTGCACGGGGAAAGCCCCATCAAGATCGAGCGGCAAGGCCTGCAGCCATCTGCCTATGATTACAGCTTGGGAACAACACTACAACAATGGCCACTTGGGCATGGCAAAAAGCAGGGGAGAGCCCAGCAATGATCGCACACAACAATTACTGAGGAACCAAATCCCCCAAGTCGGCTGTTTGTAGGAGTAAAACCCAGAGATTTGGCAAGCCAGTGGCTGTGAGGCTTCCAACATGCAACTGAAGCCAAGCAGCACACTCCCGATCAGATCAGCGCCATGTGTGGTGTCACGCTGGGCCCTAATCAGACACATGTACATACATACAGTTTATATTATATATATTTTGTGTGATAAAATGGATGACAAACTCTATATGCACCATTGTCATTATTATTTATATTACTTGAAGAGCTTTCCAAAATTGAAGAGGTTTAGAAAACCACCATTGCAGTTCGGCTCTGATGTCAGTTCCAGTGTTCGGTCAAATACTGGACGGATTGTGTGAAATACTGTACAAACCTTCATGGTATCAGGCCATTAATCCTAATCGCTTTGCCAATTTCCAGATTTTTTCACTGGCACTATTCAGTCAGAATTTCCACCAGTCCAACACTCCAGTTCAACCTTGTCAGCTAAGAAGTCTTTTAAGTCGCATTGGCTAGTGTGTTAGCACGACATACGAGTATTAGTTTCAGCACTAATTCCGCCCAAATTCTGGATTCTTGACGTTTTAGTATAGTATATCAACCACAAATGGCAGTGGTTTCAGTTTGTTGGTCAATGTTTTGTTTTCTCTAAGTGAAATGGGGCTTGGAATAAAGATGACTGTTCAGAACGGCCTCATTTTAGTCGTCTCTGTGCCCCCCATTTCATATGCTGCTCTTTTTACGATGCAGTTAGCATCTAGCACCTAGGTTTAAGCAGTTTGTCAGCATCAAGGCTGCACAACATGGACTGCATTTAAATGAATCCAACAAAGCAGTTCTAATTCATTAAAGCTTGGTTTATTTGAACCCTAACCCCAACTTAAAGGCTAACCAGGACAGCTAGTTGATTGCAATTGTTTGCTAATACTTTAGCTTCCTAAGGGACAGGAATTCGCTGCGACTGTTTTTTCCATTTGAGTAAGAGAAACTTAATGTGATTTTGCTGATATTTAGTGGTCAAAGTTCTCACATCACTGCAGTGATGTAGAAGTGCACTACCTGGGTGTGTCAGTGCGCTGTGACATCACTAAAGGGTGTGGCCAAAGTTGCAACAAATCAGGAATGTCCAGCCAGAAAGGTCAGAAGGGAAACGCTGCTTCTCAGTCCAGTATGACGGTTTACAGGATTTTGGTGTAATTCCTCATTAGTTTTAAGTTAACTGCCATTGGATATTTCAATAAGAGAGAAAGAGGAAAGGAAAATCCTGTTTGGATTGTTTTCATGTTATAAATTAAAAACCTTCCATCATACAGCTGCTGACAGGCACTTTGAGATGAGGCAGAGATTTCAGTCTGATTTTAACAACACCATTTAATGGGAGTGCCAGAGACCGTGGAAGCCACCCTGGTAGAAGAGACCTGAAGGCAAAAAGACATAAAGTGCTGTTCACTACTCTCTTAGGTTTCAGAACAAAAGCTAATTAATCTTCATATTATCATTAGGATTAAAAATCCACCGGTGCCAAATTCTGTCCAGTTGTGAAGCTGTAGGGCTTCGCGAGGACAGTATGACGAGGTGCACGCGTGTTTCTGGTGTGGGAATGTTTATGTTTGCGTGTGTGTGTGTGCGTGTGTGTGTGTAATACGCCGGTGTCCCTTTCAGCATCGATGAACAGAAGCTACTCACTCAGTAACAGATAGCCTAAGACCATCACTGGATACATTCCACTGAACCCATTAAAACTGACTTGTGTAAGAGCGGCTTGGCATACAATAATACTTATTTGAACGGGTAGGCAGGATTAAATGCCCCGATGCTTTGGTATGTCTGTAAGCAGACACACACCCCAATATAGCCAAAGAGGGACTTCCCCACAAATCCTGGAAGCACAGCGTTCTCATACTTTAAATAAAGCTGTACACATCATGCCGTCATGGGAAGAGACAGAAACCCCACTGGCCAGAGTCGAACGCCCAACATGTATGTCAACAGAAAATATGGCTGGAGAAAAGGTGAACCGTGGTTATATACGCAAAACAAATAAATCAGAGATATGCCATATATAAATCCATAACCATGAATACGGTAATAGCTTTCCACATTTTAACTGCCTGGATGTAAAAGGCTTCTTCAGTGTAATGGCTTCCAAGGGTTTTGCCAAATCGGTCTCGTCTGG
This sequence comes from Chelmon rostratus, assembly GCF_017976325.1. NCBI lineage: Eukaryota > Metazoa > Chordata > Actinopteri > Chaetodontiformes > Chaetodontidae > Chelmon > Chelmon rostratus. The sequence goes on along the minus strand of NC_055670.1, from coordinate 22,658,812 downwards.
AATGTATTTAATGAGCGCTGCAGGAGATATGATTCAGGCAATATTTTGACACCTGTTTCAATATTATGTGATTTCACCCTCAGTGGGAAAATTAAGTTGCATGACTGATCATCTTCATATTATAACTACGATATTTATGGGACTCCAACCACCCCAGTGATAACATGTACATCTGTGGCTAATTGTAGATGACCACATGGCCACTTTTTAACATTTAAAATAGTGGATCACAAGGAGCTTTGCTGGTCAGAAAATGAATACTTTGCACTGTTGGGCTGTTTTTTGGACTGGAAAGTGAAGAATTTCTGTTCAGGGAGTGATTTTATAAATGACCTGTATTTATGTAGATATGTATGCAAATCATTTGTTAGCATGCTAACACGTAGGTGCGTCAGCAAGGGTATTTTCCCTGATTAATACTTAAATAACACAAACCGTCAGTCAGCAGAATTTTATTTTGATGACCTGATGATGCAGGATGACAATCGCCAAAACTTTCCAATCAGCAAGTTACCTGTCAGTCTGTATAACTTCATGTTTACTCCTCTAGGCTCATTTGTAAAAAGTCAGTGTGAAGAGGAACTGGACCAGAACTAAAATGAAGCTGTTGTTATTTTATCGTTGGGCAGGATGCTGATCAGTGCCTCATGGTGACACCTGGGCCTGGTAACACCTGGGCCTGGTGCTCCCTGATGAGGTCCTGTTACTCATGCTCTCTTCCTGCAGGCTCACTGCTGGTCATGTGAGGACGGCAGCGTAACCTTGGTTTCTCTTTTGTTGTTTTGCACCTTCCAACACCCACACTCTCTCATCTTTCACACCTTACATGACTCATTCCACAGAGACTCACATACACAGTCAATTTCTCCATTGTGAGATCAATAAAGTCTAATCTAATCTAATACCTTGTTGACGTTCAGTTATAATTAACTTTTCTCAAATAAATTACTGTTGAAACTGTATGCCTCCCACACTCGTCACGACCGGAGAGCCAGGTAAATTGGGGTGATCGCACACTCTTGGTTGCTTTACAGAATTTAGCTGGTCTGTTGTAGGTGATTTGGTTATGTCTCAGGTAGGTTGTTAGAGGTGTTGATTGAACTGACGGGGCTCAGCTGTGTGTTTGCTTTGGTTTGGCCTTTTTTTTATCAGCTAGTTTTGGAAGATGCAACATGTGTTGTTCTGGTTCCTTGGAAGTTTCAGTTCTTTTTACAGTGTCACATGGTGTTTTCTTTGTGTAGTGTTGTGGCGACATGGTTCTTGTCAGTTTAGTTTTTGTTAAGCAGTTCAGGGGAAACTCTGTGGGATTGACTCTTGCCTTATGTGTTGGTTGAGTTAACACTTTACGTTGTGATATTCCAAGATATGCTTGGAAATAGCAATGCTAAGGAGCAGTTAGGACACATAGCTTAGCATGATGGCAGAGACGAAAGGTAATGGTGAAACGAAAGCTGTGGTTATGGTCTTATTGGAAAGACGTGTTTTGACTAAAGGAGTTTTGCCTGGACTTCGCTGTGCCAGTGTCTGTGCCTGCAGCTGTGCCAGAGTTTGTGCTTTGCTTAGACCTTTGAGTAGCAAAGGGAGTTTCCTGGTTTCACAATTTGAGAAGGAAAGGATGAGATTAAAAGTGGACATGGAGACACAAAATTGGCAGCACACTAAAAAATGAAATTGCAACACTTCAACTTTCTCCAGGTGTGTCGTGAGCAGAGGACTCTTTTTCTCTGACTCTTCTTTGTGTAATGTTGATGTTCTTTTTGAACGCATTGCAGATGCTAAGAAATTGCTCCTGATTCAGGCAGAGTATTGATGCCTTAGTGTGCCCTTACTGGGAGGTTTCTGAAGCATATGAGCTAATCCCTAAACCACATGGGCAGAATTTAAGAAATTTACAAAGGGAAACAAATGTGGAGTTAGCCTGCGAGTTGCCGTCACACTTTAACTGTTGGTGTTCCGCTGCTGAAGCTGACTCATTTAGTCTTCGAGAGCTGATTGTGCTGAACAATTTTAAACTCCATTTCTCAGTGCACTACCTTTTCTGTTAATGTCCCTCCACTGCGCTGAAAGCACCTGATTTGGTTGATGATTTTGTTTCTGAGCGGTACGCTCTGGAGACGGTTGGATAACCGGGGATGAAAACTGTGCTAATTCCATGTCGGTGCCCGGTTTTTGAAGCCTGGTCCCTCACATGCAGATAAATCCTGGTACACAGGAACTGAGGGCAGAGAGTGTGTAACTGCTGTTGCAGTGTCGGTCACCGGAAGGATGAAAGTCCACAGTTGAAACAGAAAGCTAAGCATCAGTCCTGGTTATGTGTTCCTGCTATGTGCTACATGCCGTTTTGGAGCAGAGGGTGGTCGGGAATATCTAGGTGTTTTTCCAGCCTGTGTGTGCCATGATGTGTGTACAGAGCAGTAATTTGACTGCTCCAGTGTGTACTGATGCTATGGTGACTGCAGAATATGTGGTTTCCCTGCCTGATGTTCCTCCATCTGTTTCCAAGGGAAGAATGGGTTAACAGCCAAGGGGCTGATTCATCTGTCTACTTTGTGAGATGAGGTTTGTCAGTTGAAGAAATAAGAGACGATACTCATGGTTACTTTCCCCAGAGAGGTTTGTTTTAGAGAAAGTGGGTGCCTTGCGAGGGTGATTTTGTTGGTGAAGCGATTTTCCAGACTGTTGTGCCGAAAGTGTTCACGAGGTGGAGTTAAACTGTGCATGATGAGGGGTGTAAGACAAACATACGCCTGTGTTCTGCCATGTTTGTTTTGGGATTGGTTGAAACACAGTGTCCCTAAGATGTGCCATACATGCCAGCTCACTGGCAAACCGTGGCATGTTACCAAGCCTGCTCGTCTTTCTCTAATTCCAGTCGTCAGCTGTTCAAACATTTCATTTCATCGTAGATTGTCTGGGGCCTTTACCTCCGTCCAAGTTTACCAAGCAACAAGATATCCTGCTGCATGTCCTTTGCGTTTCATCTCGGTAAAATTGGCTTTGACACACTTAGTTTCTATTTTTGTGTGATGTGTGATCCGTGTTCTAACTACACTTCTCACATGTTTAAGCACATCCTAAAACAACTGCAAGTAAAATCAATATTGCACCCCTATTGAACGGGAATGGGGAGAGAATGGCAGGAGGGACTACTCTGGATGATGGTTTAAGGCAAGTCACGAAATCTTGTTTTTGGTCATACGGTGTGTGTGTGTGTGGTCCCACATTGGTTCTCCGAGATGATTTGACTAAGGCTGATATGCTAAAGTGAAAAAACTGATCCGTGGGCTTTGCTCCACCAATTCAGCCCTGGTGATCAGGTTCTAGCTCTCATGCTACTTGTGGCTTCACTGTTTAAAGTTCAAAGGCCCGTACACTGTAAAGAGGCACATTTCTGAATGTAGATTGGTACTAAGTTGCGTCATTTGCTGAAGTCATATTGTGCCAGCGATGCTTCTGATGCATTTGACTCCATGGCTCAGAACGCCACTGTTAGTCCTGCGCTCATGGTCGGTTCCTGATGTTGTTCCTTGTGTGAGGTGGATGCTACATCGCCTGATGGTCCTCGCATAGGTGGCAGGTTTAAAAAAAAAAAAAAAAAAAACTCAGTGTTTGTATAATCTGGATAATGTAATGATACTGTAAAGTCACCAAGGTTGACGAGTTTGGTTCAGTGATATTTCACTATAAGTTTGATTTCCTGAAGTGATATTAGCAGGTCCTGGAAGATGCAAAGGTTATGTAGGTACACTATCAAATGATCTAAGATGTACTGTATGTGCATACAGGATATATCTCAGTATCAGGTTTGATTGAGCACTATAGATTGTGTGGATCTACCTTCTTATGTAATCCAATCTAATCTTTTTTCCTTTTGTTTTTATCTTGTTCTGCTGATGGTTGTCTATAGGGATAGTTTTACATTGTTTGACATTTTCCTAAATCTTGTGAAATGCTCCACATCAGAGAAGCTGTGGGTACCTACCTGAGCTGGACTCTCACTGACACACACCTTGGCAGTGCAGAACAAGAGTCCATTCTCTTTCACTGCAGACCATGAAGTAAATACATGAGCGGTGTAACAGAAACGCTTCAGATGATGAATTGCTGCTAGTTCATTGGTTAGACTCCGACTTCATGTCTGAGTGAGTGACATTTCCTAAGAGCTAAGCTTTTCAACTTGTCCCGGGGTTTGCTATAGCCACCCACAAATGCCACTTGAAACCCAAGCCAACAGTTTCTATCAAACAATGAGTCAGGCATACAAAGAGCACACAGTCCTGACCCTACTCATGTATCCATGAATTGAAACATTTTGCCATTGTTGCTTCCAAGTCTTGCCGTATTGTAATTGTCATCAATCACAGTCAGGTAACTTGCACCAAAAGGTAAGTCCTAAAAGCTTTTTTTTTTAAGCTTAATGAATAACTTGTGCCCTTTTAAATCATCAAGTGTGTAAACACAATGTCAGAATGTCACAATCACAGTCGAAATGTAATCTTAAGATCACTTTTTAGGCTTAGTTTTTTTTAATTTTCCAATAATTTAAAGTGATGAAAAGCTTTTAAATCCTCCACGATTTAACATTTAAACTAACCTATCTTACGATTAGCTAACCCCAGGCCTATTAGCACATATGATTACCATCAATCCATAAATTCAAAGGTGCCCCAGCAATTACCACACTCACGAAAATCATTACACAAAATGCATTGTACTGCATATTTATTCATTTCTTAACTTTCCATTGCATTCCATTGTATGATATAACACAATGACAACATAAATGAGTTCACAATCTCATTGAAGCCTTCTCTGCCATCTATAGTTGGCACTTGATTTGGAATGCTTGCTAATGCTGTACAAACACATGACTCCTCATGTTGCTCAGATCGCTCTCGTACTGCCGTTGAGGTTATTGTTCAAGTAAATATACGCAAGGTACACACGGTGCCGCAGCGGTTTTTCTCAGGTGGAGTTGGCCAAAGTAAATATTTAGTAATCATCACTCCATTAGGATTTCTTTTCTGAGCTTAGTGATCTCATAGAAATCCCACCTGCGCGCTGCACTTCCTCTATGAGCTCTCCTTCCCTGGCAGTGTGCTCCGGAGGTTCAGGACCAGGCACAGTCCAGGAGCTGGCTGCGTAATGAGCTGCTGCCTTAGTAAATCAAGAGCGGGACACACACAGATTGCGGCCACAAACTCGGTGAATACTGCAGGATGCATCTGCGTAATGCCAAAGTAAATCTGGCCCTGAGTGTGCAGGAGCTGCAGATGATTCAGCAGGTGTTGAAAAACATGAATGAAAAGCAACATCTGGCGAGAGGGAATCAACACGAGCGTTAGCAAGCTGGGCTCATTCACTTCTAGCTTCAAGTGGAGGGCAAACTCCATGATGGGTCTTCCAAATGTTTAATGTTGTGGGTGCACAATGCAGATGAAGGCTAATGCTAGACTTGCTGAAAAAGGGGAAAAACAGCTTGTGTCAATGTTCTCCAGTCAGACGCACACCACAGAAGCAAGATATTAGTCAGCTGCTGCCACGGGAAATGCCAATCCAGATGTTTGAAGCTTTGCCGCTGTTTCCACAAATGTGTCCAAAAATGGATTTATCCCATTTAAAAAAAAAAGCGAAAAGCCTCAGTGTCATCATATTTTCTATTTACTTACACCCAAAATGTGAGAATTCAAATTTCAGTCAGATTTCAGATCTGAGGGGAGCTTTCCGACTCAAGCTGATGGGGAGACCGCAAGTGTGTAAATACCAGTGAAGTAAAAGCATATCAGCGTTTCACAGTTTATCAAACCTAAAGGTGTTTGGACTTAAAACAGCAGACGGAATGAGTCATTGATTAATAATTTAAGTAAGTGTGCAAGCAATGATACCAAACAATCCTAATTCCAGTGTCTTAATGTGGAGGTAATTTGTGGTGTAGTTTTTTATACACATGGGATGTGTATCTTTACTTTGAATGCCAGGTTGGACCTCAGCATTGCTGCTGACCAGACGCATCCTCTCATGGCCACACTCTACTTTAAGGGTCTGAACACTCGAGACGTCTTCAGGAACTTCTGGACTCATGCACCAAATGCTTGAATGTGAAACTGTGTCACGCTAATATGTTGAATCCATGCATATTTCAGCCACTTCTGAAGGTGAAAGGAGCGATCACTGAATGTCCGCGCTGTAGAATTCTGAACAATCCTCATCTTCAAGTATCTCTGATGGGTGTGTTTCCATGCATGAACTGCCTTCCCTCTCAACAGGTTTGAAAGAAGAAACTGGGGGCATGGTTGGATGGATGTGAGTATACTATAAAGGCTTCAGGCTCCAGTGGCTGAATGTTAAAACGGACAAAATAAGCAGGCAGTTGCGCTGCGGAGCTGCACTCGTGGCCTTGGCTGCAAATCTCTGCAGGCTCTCACATAGAACAGTAGTGAAACTCAATCCTGACTGTAAGGCAGCCCGGCCCGTGTTTGTGCGTACATGTACTGTATTTGTGTGCATGCGTACATGTTCAGACAGCTCGAATCCAAAGTACCATAGTTCATGTCAGCAGAGCGGCTAGGTGTTTATGGCTGTAATGGAACACAGTGGCTCATGTTTTCATTGTGGAGAAAGGCTGCAGCGTGCGTGTCTCGTACAAAACCCTCATTACCCCTGCTGTGTACTTTTTATAGTTTTGGTGTCCTAATGTTTACTTTTTTATCAGTAAATTAATTATTTGGAGCAATTAAAGTAATTAAAAATGTAGCTGAATGGCTTCAAATGTTTTTGTAGCAATGCAGCTTGACACTACAGAAACCTGCTTCCAGTCTACTTATCAGCCGGCAGACAGAAAAGTATTTCGCAGGTCCTCGGAGGGCAGTCGAACTCACACTAACAGATATTCTGAGAGGCTATGACTTCATCGCACGATGAATAATAAATAGGTAGGATGGAGGCACAGACACACCAGTGCAGGAATATGGTAGTGTTGAAGGGCGGGTTACGTTAACATTTGTTCCCATTCATAGGATTTATTAATAGTTTATGTTACTTTGGTTTTTGTTACATATTATTCTATTTATCACACTAAGTATGAATGATCTGTGTATATGTCTCTTCTCAAAGGAAGCCACGTGGCAGTTAAATTTTCACAAATAGCCACAAAGAAAAAGAACAAAGCCAGGAGGTAATAGTGAAATACATATGCTTAATCATAGAATTTACATGGCAGAGCAGCCATACTGCTGACCTAAATTAAAACAACTGAACAGCACATCATTTTCGAAGGACTGTACCTTGTTTTGGTGTCTGAAATGTGTGATTTTACTTATTATTATTATTATTTATTTTGGACATTCAGGCGAAACAGCAGCAGTTTTCGGCTTACAAGCTCTGATTGAGTCACTGCACGCTACCCGTCCAGCACTAAAGTACAGACCAGTGAGGTTAACGACTAGCTGGTGAACCTGGTGAAGTATTTAGCAGCTAAAGAGACAGATATTTCCCTCAGGAGCTAGTGGAGACAAAAACAGAGCTAAAAGAGAGAATATTGGACTGGATTTATCAGGTGGAAAGGACCATGACTCTAAATAAACAACTATTGGCTAACGGGTTTATTGTAGTGTAGTATAATGAACGTGGGCAGTGCTGATGAGAGACATACCATGAAATTAGCATGAAGACACATCAAGCACGCTTTTCTTTTGGCACTGAATTCACAGCGATGCTTGAATAGACAGAACAACTGAAACAGAGTGTGGAGTGAGCAGGGCTGGAGCACACAGTCATGCTCAGGAGCTTCAGGTGCAGCAACTATTGTTTCAGCATAAAGCATGAGTTCCCCTCTTTAGTCTGGTGAAGTCATGGTTAATGTCAAAACTTATTAAAAAGCTCTAGCTATAGACATTTGTTTCAAACATTATACTCTGCAGCCGAGTTTGCAGTAAATACACCTCCTCACTTTTGTAAAATATAGTAATCAATAAGTATATGTGATATTTATGTTTTTACATGGATATATTTAATGAATGAACAAAATAAGTAATTTTCAAAATAATCTACAGGATTTTCCCCGATTTCAGTGAAAAAGTGTTACGACTTGCAAATGCCACGATCGTCTTTCCCCAGCGCGTCCCCGGGTTCAAATCACACAAGCCTGGTTTTGTGCGTCACAACAAGGAGGTTCTGGAAAGTAGAACCGGAGTAGGTATGTGCAAAGAGAAGAATGACACCATTGTACGCGGCCGGTTGCAGAGTGCAGAATCTTGTTAACCTTTGGAATCTGGCATCGTATCAAGCTGGCAGGAGCACAAGGGTTGGCACCTGCCTTTGATATGCCTGGACAAGGAGGAACGTGGGCAACCTTGTGTCTCATGCACTTGCCTACAGACACACACACACACATGTTAAAAAAATATCTGTTTTGTAATATATACTTACAACTTGTAAATTCATCATTCCAAACTAATGTAAGATTATTTTTTTCGGCTACAGACTGAAAGAAAACAATATTTGTAAAATATCTGTTTGCAGCATTTTTTAAAATTTCCAAGATTTCAAACAAATGTAACTGAAAACCACCACATGTCAATGCAGACATCGACCACCAGCCAGCGCGTGCATCTCTACATTATTTTAAATATTGAGTGTGTGCAGAGCCATTTCAGTGGCGCTCCAGTAAGACCAAAGTTCCGCCCGTCTGTATCCCGTGATATATATTTTTCTAGTCTGGAGTAGAATTTCATGGTCTGCTGAGTTAAAAGCAGTACAAGAGCCCCAGGGTGACTGTTTTGTCTGTCAGCCACAAGTGTTGAGGCTCGCTCATTTTATCATTTACTGACCTGAGACAACCCTCCACTGTTATAATTGGTTACCAACCTAAAAATGGGACCAATTCTCTACACCATGGTTGCTCCCTTGTATTCTTTACTTTTGTTGCTTTTGCCTTGATATTGTGCCAGTTCCCCTTATAAAACTTCCTTTGGCTCCGTGCCAAACTCACTCAAAGTACCCTCGAATGGCCCCTGGCAGAGTGCAGTGCGGGCTCATCCGAAAACTGCAGGTGTTCCCACTGGTTGCGGCCATGACCTCACCCCCTTCTGCCCCTAAATGGGCACTTGCCAGCGGATTCACACACCCAGGGGTTCTGCATCAGAATGATTGCGCTGGGCCGGGAATTGGACTCCGGGAGGGGGTGCTTTATTTTGAGGCCAAAGGCACAGCACTGTAGCATTGTGGCCATCATCTGGTAACAATGACACAGCAGAACCAATCCACATCAGTAGGAACTTAGACACAGCTGCAGCTAAAGGCCCACAATAACACAGCATGGTTCTCCTGAAGGGACAAGATGTACTCGCTCCGGCGCGTTTCCTCAACAACGTGGACTGTCTGTACCGCGGTTACTCTGTAGATGTGCGTGGATATTTTGTTCCCATTTGCATAATGAAGAAGAAGATTTCGGGGTAAGACGTTTCACTTTTCATGCCTTAAAGATAATTTTCTACAATCAATTTATTGATTAAAATGGAGTTAGATGGTTCGCTGAGTAACTGTCCAATTGATTTAGAAGCTAAACAGGAAAAAAATCTCCACTAGTGTTTGCCGTAATAGTTTTGATAGATGATTATTTATATGAAAATAAATTATTCATAATTTGTAAGTTAAACAAGTGATGCTTGTCTTGACTGCAGACTTTCATGCAGAATGTAAACCCATGATTTGCTGTCAGAGCAGTGACAAGCATTTTATGGCTGTCAGTTTTAAATGCGCAGACTCATCAGCGTGGACTTATTATCTGAAAAGAAGAAGGAAAGTTCATTCCTGACCTTTGAAACGGCAGTTTGACGTTAAAGAAAATATGTTAACTCAAAGTCCATTTACTACCTTTGTCCTGAGCTCATAACCACACCGCCCGCATCAGCTTTCATTTTTATATGTACACTACACATAAAGCCCGCCCGGGATCACGTGAGCAGAGTTCTATAGTCCAACACATGAGATAACTCTTCCACACAGCTTTTAGGCCTGACTTGCCATCTGGTCCAGGTGTTCAGCTCTGTCCTTTGGCAGCGCTGCTCCTGAGTCTCTTACTATTAGTTTATTAGTCAGCACAGGCTTGTAGAGACAAACTGGAATCAGTGGAGTGACTGATCCCAAACCTCTCGAGGCTCTGCTGCCGGCCATCAACCGCATGAGCTATCCGGACAGAAATACTTCCGAAGAACAGCGTAATGGACTGTATGTAATGTGGTGCATATGTTGCTTCCTGTGGCACGTGTTTCTCTGGTCTACAGCTGTACATCAATGTGTTTTCAATCCACAAAGTTTCTAATAATCATCTGTACTGTACGATCAGACGGGAGGGCTCTGCACCAAGCTGAAACCGTCGAGCCGTTGTTTTGCCTGTCATTGTTAACGCTGCTCTGGAGACGCTTGACGCGCTGTCTAAACCCTCGTCGGTGTCTGCCAGCAGAGCTGAACGATGACTCCCGAAACTGACACTAAACACAAAACATTATGGAGAAGCATTTTATTTGCTCATGTTTGATGTTGGTAGCTCACAAGTTGTGGCTGTTCTGTCATATTCACAAATGTCACAGTCCATGCAATTTATTTAAAGGTCTACAAATGGAAGAGTGCAGTCACGGTCAATCCCACACTCATTCATAGATTTTATTTATCATCTTGAAAGCTAAAAGTATGTATTGCTTTTTCTGGAACATCCAGATGTATGTTAAACTTTTTTCACTGAAGACATCTTGACATCTGACAGTAGGAAAAGCACAGATCTAAATAATAAACTGACTGAAGACTGAATTCATGTCAGCTGCTTCAGTTTCAGGGTGTCCGGTATTATGGTGGTTCACACCATCATCACTCACTGGGAGACTTGAATAAAACAAATAATAAGACTTTTCTTACTATTACAAGTCAAACGCACATATCAGATAATTACTGTTATTGATAACTGTAATTACTGTCATTATGTCCACCCTCTGTTGCATTGATATGTGTCCTAAACTAACATCCAACCCTTCAAACACGACTTTCACAGATTCTAGTAAGAGACTACCTCATGTTCAAAAATGAGATGAGTGACCGTGTCATTGTCGGGTGGGAGTGTATTTACGTATATTTTACAATTGTGCTGCATCACATAGAAAAATAGTGCAAAGCTTGTGTAAATGAGGAGGATGTTGTAAAACTTTGCAGCTGTAATTTCATACTTTGATGTCATCAGTCATGTGTGCAAGCCTGTATATGAAGTGAAGATATGAAGTGTGCCAAACTACAAAGGATCTACAATTCCCCCTGTCAACAGTTAAGAACAACCCTGTTCGGATGCTGTTAACTGGGACTCAACTTCGAACCAGAGTGTGATTGAGCTTTGCTTCGAAACGACGAGCTGGTGAGTTCAAGTTGCAGCGGTGGTGGCTTAGAGCTTCTAAAACACAACTAAAGCTGATGTAAGTGACTGGACATCTGTGGATTTAAAGGTGTGTTTCACAGAGCTGAACATGTCAGTCTTCCCATTTCACTAAATCTGCGCCCCAACAAACCAAATGTCCCATCGAGTAAAGACACCCGGCATTCTCATACCAAGGATAAAAATTCACTTAGAGCATCAGTATGAAAGCCAGCTAACGCACAGACTGCTGAGTTTCATCATTAAGGACTTTGCTCTTCCTTTACACAAGACAAACAGTGTTGTGTAAAAGTAGAATATTAGATGCAGTCACAGCAGTGAGTTTGAAGTCTGTAATTGGAGAGCTCTCTGTGTATCTATTTGTGTATGAAAACACGTGTGCAGAACAAACACGTGCATATTCCTGACTGCAAGCTTCCAACACTAGTTCAGCATGCCAAGTAACAGTTGGCAAAGACCTCGTTCTGCAAAGGTTGGTGTACCAGCTTGACTTAAAATGGACCCCTGCCCCTCCCCCCGACCACAAACTGACTGGCAGGCACATGCCTGACCCTTGTGTGCCACCAATCATCATCATTTCTCTGCTTTTTGCTGCAGTTTTCTTCTGTCTCTCCCTCATAGAGCAGCGCACACTAAAGGGGACACAGTGACGGCTCAGGGTTGCTTCAGTCTGACAGGATTTCAGCCACGCGCTGCATAAAGTTCAAAATGGAAAATGTTGTTGTGTCAGCTGTTGTGGAATGGGCGTAATAGACAAATGATTGATGGTATATTCAGCATATTCAGCGTTTTTCTTTCACGTTATATAAGATAATCGTGGCGATGAGTCAGGACAAAGTTCCCATGACTCAGTACTCCCGGACGAAACTGGCTTTGTATGCTCTGGTATTCACATCATTGCAAATGTGACCTCTGTGTGTGTTCTCTTCTCTTCAAGCTGATCAATGCAAACAAATAAAACTTGAGTGTTTTCTTGTCAACCTACGTTGGTTTCCGGCTACGCAATATTTCTGCCTGTTACGATGACAACTGTGTCAGACTAAGCGATTATAGAGTCATAACATCTTGCAGCGGCTCTGCTGAGAGGCGTGACAGACTACATTTTGGTCCCTGACCCATCGGAGACTGCTGTCTTTCACAGCGTGCGTGACGTCGCCAGGAAGGAGTTGCTAGGGAACGTCTGAAGCAGTGTGTGTGATGCTGACTGGCAAAGAGAGAAAAAAACTAATGTGACCTTTCCTCTTTTACGTCGGCTTGTTTAAAGGTGTGAACGGAACAGCATTCTGTGCTCATAATGGTCAACACTTGGAATCACAAAACACATCTTTGATGGCAAAAAAAAAATTCTATCATGCTAATCTTTTTGTCAGGACGCAGTGAGGCATCCCAGAGGCAGCGTTGTTTGTCGCTCACTATGAATCTATGCACGATAAAGCGATCAGTTGTCTCGCCCGACACCCAGTTCTATTCCAGACATCCCAGAAGGGTCAGTCTAACATCAGGCTGAGAGTCTGGAGTATGAATCCGGCCTTAGTCACAAGTGTTTGCAATGACACCTGCGTCCTGCATCTGTATCACATGCAGTATCACATTAAAGGGTTACTGCAGCGATTAACTAGAGCTGCAAAAAACGAATCCTACATTTCCCATAATGCAATTGTTTGCCATGCACCCCACTTTTTAGATTTCTGTGTCTTTATGTAACGCAAACAGGCATTTCAGTTGGATCTCCTAAGGTAACTCCAAGCACTCGCACTTCTCATGACGAGTAAACTCATCTTTACGTGTGTTGGAGTGCAGCTTGGTGATTTAAAAAAAGGACTTTGAAACAGATATTCAGATGATTCTGATGAAATGTTGCAATAAATGATCATTTCTATATGAAGGTTGCAGAAATCTCGACCCAAAAAACTTCAAGAATTTGTCGTGTGAGCGAGCATATTAGAGCCATTGTCCTCTTTGGCTTCGTCAGGGAAAAAAGATGGGAGGACCATATGTGGTCTGGCCTGTCATCTATTCACACTGTAAGTTCAAGTGGAGGTCTGGACAGCATCGACAGAACACAGAATGACCCCAGTGGCTCTTCAGACAGTGATGCAAAACAGAACGTTGTTACTGTCGAATGACTGTAAGACCGACCTCCCAGGACCACAAACTATGAGCTCGGAGAGGGTTGAAATGGTTGCATTTGTTCATTTAAACCTGTAATTACCTGATTTCCCTCTCAGGGTCTGACACAAACAGGCACAAACACAGCGGAAATGAGGAACATTAATTCCGGATATGAATAGCTAAAATATTTCACCTCTGCTGGTGGTGAAATGGCGCCTCAGTGTTGCTGCGGAGCATCACAATCAGCTGCCTCAGAGCTGAGAATAAGTAACAGCGTGTTATTCTACAACCACAATGTCAGTATATACTGCATATATTGTATATCTGCTCCAAACAAGTGCACGTGTATAGTCTCCTTGCAATAGCTCATTCCATCAGTTCTAAAAAGCAGCGAAAAACGTTGTTACGTACTAAACTTTGATGCCTGTGGCGTAAATCTCATCAGTGTCAGTGAGCCAATAAACACGCAGCATGCTTGTTCCAAGATCCAACCACGCTGGTGATTGGCTGTATGACATTAAACATACACATACATACACAAAAGGGGAGAAATACACCTAACGTTGACAGGGTGGATGTCGTCAGACTTAGGCTAGCTGCTCTTTAGCACAGAGAAAGCAAGAGGTCTCACTCTGCCTGCATTCCCAGTTTAAGGCAAGTCAACACAGACTGCACAAATGATCCGACGTTCACACGCATGTGATTAACATGAGGTGAAATGTCGCTTTGTGTTCTGTCTGGACGGACCTCATCAGCCAGCCGAGTGTGCAAAATAAACCCTCAAATACAAATCCAGGGAGCTGTAAACCTATTATTGCCCTTTCAAAGATTAAGGTCCTACTTAAAAAACTCCAGCTGACTGGGATGCACTGGGAAACCATTAACTGTGTTCATTTTATTGGTAAAAAAAGTGCTAAAAAAGAAAACAAATAGAAAGTTGCTGGTGAGTACACACAGCGACGGCACGCTCCATACAAACGAGGCTGTATGTTGTTTACGTGGCTGTTATGAGTGAATAAATACAGCCTGCAGTCCAGTGGTGAAAAATGCACAAATAACGTGAGGTGGAAATTCTCTTTGCTCTCACTCTGAACAAACATTTACTCCCAAAATGTCACCATTCTCAAGGTTAGGACTTCAAGGACCTCCATGTTTTTTTGTTTTTTGTACTCTTAAATTATAGCACAGAAATTGTACTCGTCAAACTTTATGTAATTTGACGCCTTTATTCTGAAGGCCAGAGGATGGTACCGCTCCGAACACCACTGGCGAACCCACGCAGGGCTTTGGTGTGAACTAGTATTTGTTCAAGTTTAGCTTTAATGCTTCACTGGCACAGATTTGGCTCCTCTGACCTCTGCTCGATGCGTCATCAGCTCTGCTTACAATTCCTCATTTTTACTCTATGAATAAGGTCACAAGTGAGGAAACCAAAATAACAGTCAGGTGAGGACACTCGTGTCTTCCAGCATGCCTCACATTAGATTTAACACGGAAACACTGAAGAAAAAAAAGGTGGTTTATTTGAAGTTTGTTTGTCCGGTCAATGGATGAAAGAGCGTCTGAATGGTAGTTTCAGGGTGTTGAAGAGAAACTCAAACAAAGTCTTCCTCAGCCGTATCATCACTGCAAGGCAGAGATGCAGGAATACATGGAGAACTTTAGATGAAACGGTTTCTGTGGTCTATCTGTTCATCACATACAGCTAAACGAGTCCATGCACTCATGTTGATCTGGAAAAAAGGTTGACTCACTCTGCCGTATTGTTAATGTACCCTGCTGTGCAGCTGCCTAATATAGAATGATGAGCGTGAGGAATCCTGCATTTCAGCTATGTTTTCCATCTCATGAGCACATCCACACTTTTCCTCTTGGGGCAAAGACAACGAGCTCTGGTTTTCTTTCTCTGCTTTTCACGCTAATTCAAACAGATAAAGATAAATGCATCACGATGGCCAATCAACAATCATGGGCTGCAGCATGAACATTTTTGTCAGAAAACGAATTCGAGGCAGACCTCTAATTACATGTGCATGAACTGTACACATAGAAACACGGAAGTCACAGGAATGCTCTCGCCATCCCAACGCAACCAAACAAGATCTACGTTTCTTCCTTTGCAAAACAATATGTTTGGTCTACAAGCTAGCACACATGGGGTGTGCTGAAAACCTGACTTAGCAAGGCAGAGACACAGCATGTAAACAGCATGACAAGGGCCTGCTCTCCCAAAGAAAGACTGTTGTTCCAGCGAGGACAGGTTCTTGGCTCACTCGCTTTGAATGACTGATTGGATTCTAGTCAAAACTCTTTTCTGGCAGGGCTCGCAGGAAAATAGAACAATATTGGGCGCTGTCAATTTGTCGGGGTATTCCATTACGTTACAATGGTGCAGATCAGATGTAAATATGAGCTGCGTCATTTGAGCTTGCCGAACAAATATTGCACTCAAATCTGATGCGTACATCTAAGGGTTGAGATAACACGTTATAATTCCATTATTAGCATTAATAAAACACTGAGATTATTGGTTTCTTAGCTGCCTCCGATATGTGGAAACACTCAGTAAACAACAACTGCAGGCGACCCCAACGTTGTGACCGATGCTGGATTACTAACTAGTAAGACTGGCATCGGCCCCGGCCCCCAACACATCCAGGGATCTTTGAAGCCCACATTACTACCTAATAATGTGGAGGGTTTCTGTGTCTCACAGGAAACACACTGCGAAATAAAGCCATGTTTATTCAAACCCAGCTATGTTTGTGACTACTGTGTGGAATCGAAGACAGTTTTTGATCGCTCTGATTATAAATTACACCTGAAGCTGTAATCAATACGTCGGGCTCTTTGTTGGACGTTGCACATGATGCACTAAGAAGTCAACATTATCGTCAGCCGAGCAGACCAAGACAGCGATCTGGAGATTTCAGGCCTCCTTGAAGCAAAAGTGCTCCATTCTGGCCTGACAAAGACAAATCTGCAGTTTATCATCAGCGTTTAAACAAATCTATCAAGTACTTAAAAACTGTCGATGCAAACTCTGCTAGCCCTTCACCTATTGGTGTTGCTAACCTGTCTGACAAAACAGTGGAGGAAAACACCTCCTGTGCTACAACCATCACAATAAACATCTGAGTCAGTTACACTCGCCCCCTCCACACTCATCATCCTGTCACTCCCCCCGTGCACGCCCTCTGCAGCAGCACTCAACGGTAAAACTGGTTCTTTGCAGTTAGGGTCATTCAGAAAAAGCTCCAAATGTAGAGCTTTGTGGGCAATATTGTTCAAAATGAACTGTCATTTTCAGGTCAGAGGTCAACAACTCAGCAGGGAATCTTTAAGCGAGGTTCATTTCATGACAACCAGCTGAACCCGAGGCTGAGACGCACTGTGTTTACTGGTCGCACTGGTCGTTTCCTGGTCGCCATTTCACTGTTTCACTTATCCTGAAAAAAAAATCTACCTTTAAAACTGCCACAATGGAACAAAAGAAATAGTACACACTACTTTGTGCTGCAAATCTTACAATGCAACACATTCTAGAGATGCACATCTTACCGTTGTGCCACATTACACTCAGTGATGACGCAAAGTGTCCAAAATCTCAATTTACTCCATTGACTGCAGTGCTGTGTTTATTCTACAGGCAGTCGTGAAGGCGTGAACGATGGAGGGATTTTGGACAGTGGAGAGCTGCTTTACACGTGTGAGTCTTGATATTTGGCCAATTTTGATTATATTTTATTTTTGTTTTGTTCATGTGAATACTTTTACATTCAAGAACTTAGCCATTGCTGTGTAAAGATGTGCCCGAGTACTCTCAACCATAATACTCTCAAAGTTGCCACGGTGATTCTGAGGCACTCAACAAATACACGTTCTGAATTCCTTCATACAGTCACATCTTTTTTGGAATAATGCGTCTTGTTTCCCATTCATCACCAGGTCCTGTCAAAGGTCAAATTAAATCTCTTGTCATTATGTCATATTTTCTTTTTGTTGCTTTCAGATCTTTTTTCTTTTGTTATGAGAAGTTGATGACTAATAATGACAGAATAAACGGTCTCTGCTGTTGGAGCTGCAGTGCACAGTTCTTCTGTCAGGCGCTGCACTCACAGAGACAGGTTTAGAGACTACCTGGGAAACAAGCTCCAGGGAGAAGTGATAAATTCATCAAGGATGACACTATAGGTGTTACATAAAGTGCCTGATGTCATGTTTCCAGTACTTCTACACTGTTAGCACAGGCTGATTTGTCACAAGCGAGTCCTGATTTAAACTTTTAATTAAAATGAGCTTTCTCTATTATTCTGCACATTCAGTCCAGTGGGCCGTTCTCCATCCTCGCACTTCATTCACTTTCTCTCAGTTTATTCTCACTGCCCATAATTGCTGCATGTAGCTTTGAACATTCATATTTATGGGCCATTTTGCACAAAGTCAACTTGTGAGTCAGAAAATGGCTTTTAAATTTTAAATTAAATGTATGTTTGAAAAAAGAAATCTGTTGTCGGTCCGTCTGTCGAGCTGTTACTGCTACACCCATCTCTCCGTGTAAGTATGGAATGATACTGGGCAATGCTCACATGTCAACATTAAATATTTCACAGTCTGATAAGAGAGGCTGAAGACGGGAAGCTACTCCTATACATCTGTCCTTTTTCTAACATGTTACCAGAAGAAAAGGATCATCATACCTCCATGAGCCTCACCTGTCACCTATTATTTGTCTCCTCAACCTGACGTTTATGGGTCCATCATGACGTTTATGGCCCATGCCTGTTCACTTTGAAAGTATATGAGCAGGCTCTGAAAGCACCCATCTGGCCTTGATTTCTCCGCTGCCTGGAGCCTTTTGTCTAACCACTAGACTCTGGTCCCTCATGTAATGTGTACGTGCATGCATAGCGTACATAAAAACACAAGGTGGATGGAGGCAAACCATTTCAAAGCTTTTTAAAAAACGTTGCTTTTAGCAGCAAAATGCGACACTGACTCGTGTCTGACTGACTCTTTGCAAAAAATTTACATAAAAGTCCGAAAAAATACGTCCAGTCACATGCATTGCTTAACTACAGAGACTGAGTGAGAGATGGAGAGCAGGAAAATACAGTACAGCAACATCCCACTCTGAGTAAACAGAGCAGCCAAGCTATTTTTATTAGTCAGCTCAATCTCTATGGAGACTTGGGGTGGGGATGGAACTTCCTTTATCGAAACCTGGCAAGTCCGGATCAGAAACCTGTGGGAATATCTCCGTCTAAAAGAGAGAGCTCCCATAATGACGCCAGGCATCTCTGAGGCATGAGGTCATCAGAAGAGGGGAACATGTCCCATTGATTTCAGTTCTTGCGGAAACGTTATTGGGTAGGAATCAAAGGTCAAAATGTCTTTATTAGGTTAAAAGACATTTGAAGCTGACCCCTTTTGTGGTGCTAAGTATTGCACATGCTTCAAACATGTAAGGTCAAGTTAATTTCCATTTCTGTGAGGTACCTGAAACTAAAGGCAGGGCCCTCCCACATATACCTTAAGCCTTTGAGTAAAGCCAGGACCGCCTTCCATCACCGCTGGTCTCTAACTGCACAACCAGGCATGACAAAGTGGCTAAAACGAGCAAAACAAACATGTTTCAGCACAAAGAGATAGTGGCAGTGGCAGGCCGGGAGGACTGAGCCAAAAGTTTACTTACAGAATATGCAGGAATGATGGATGAGAAAGCTGTCAGAAGTGGGGCCCCGGGATCACGGCCCCTCTGCATCAAGCTCAAAAGCTGTCTGACATTCAGCGCAAGCTGTCTCTCAAACTTCACCACACAGGAATTTTGGAGTGCATCCCTTCTCTTCTATTAAAAGTTATTCCACTGTGGTCCAAATGTGAGAGGAAAATGTGATGCACTGAGAGTGCACGTAAGGTTAAGAATATAACGTAGGGCTGAGCTGTGAACTTGGAGGACCCAGGTGAACTCTGCAGCACTGCACATTAAGCATGTTCTTGTGTGTCTGCAGGCATGTTTCTTTCTGCGCAAGATCACTTTTACACAAATGTGGATTTGCCAAAATACACAAGCTGATCTGGATTCTGATCTTTTTTTCACACAGTCTGAGAGACTAAAGAAGCCTCTTTAAATAGACACCAAGAGAAAAACTCCAGCATCTCAAAACAAACATAGCTGCATCAGAAGTTTTATTGGTCAATAAACTAAATGGATACCAAAGACGCATTAAGCTGCACTCGCATGCTTTTATTTCTAAAGGAATAGTTTGACACTTTTGGAAAAACACACCATTAATAGCACTCTCACGTCTGCATCGTGTGTTAAACATGAAGCTACCAGCGGCCAGCTAGCTGACCAAAGGTGACACCATCCACTTACCAAAGGAATACTTCAACAATACGATTATTCACGTTATGGCTGAGAGTTTGATGAGAAGCTTGGTATCACAGGCACGTACTTGCAGTCAATATAAAGCTACAGCTGGCTAGCTTAGCTTAGCAAAAAGTCTGGTTGGTTTAATCAGTCAAAAACCAAAGTGTGTACAGGAATAAGACACCGGCCATGAACCGTCCAGCTGAGGACATTTGTCGCATCACTTTGTCCCTCGTGTCGTGTCATCCATCTCAATGAGGCATAAAATGCCCTCAAAATATAAAAGAAAAAAAAAGTGGAAAAGCAGGGGGTTATATGTCTGAGTATTTCTGAACAGCTGCCTGTTACTGTTCCCAGCAAGAAATAGTCACATCGGCTGGTTTTGATACCGCTGGACAGTGAGGTTTCCCCTTGTTTTTAGCAAGCTGACCATTTCTCAAAAATCAATCGATTTCTTTCACAAAATTCAAATCTAAAAAACACTCCTCCATTGTCTACTCTTCACATGGACTTAAGCGTCACAGTCTGTCAGTTATCTTTAAGACAACTGCCTCAGAGAGGCACCAGAGAAATATACGTCGGCCCTGCTCTGGCAGCAGCGTGCTTGGAAATAAATGTTTACCAGCTCTGGTTGCAGCTCCACAGGCATCCGCTCGTGTCCCGTTACCGTCCCGTGTCAGTAGAATGCTAATACGCTCGTACGGCTTCGTCGGACATGCGGGGAATGCCGGGGACACCGGCCCGAGCATGAGCAGGGTCCCCTCGTGGAATGTTTTCCTAGGTGTCATTTTCTCATTCCTTCCAGTGTCTTTGAGTGCAGGAGTTTAGGGGAGCTCAAGTCCACTGAAATAGTACTACACAGCACACAATATGGTGCCCTTGGCCTGAATCCAGT
Source organism: Chelmon rostratus (assembly GCF_017976325.1). Taxonomy (NCBI): domain Eukaryota; kingdom Metazoa; phylum Chordata; class Actinopteri; order Chaetodontiformes; family Chaetodontidae; genus Chelmon; species Chelmon rostratus. The sequence continues at coordinate 22,638,016 of NC_055670.1, read as the reverse complement.
TGACCTACAGTAGTAAAAGTTTCAGTTATAAATAAACAAAACGTAAACTAAGGATTGTGTGTTCCTTCTTCTTGTATTGATTAAATTAGATCTGTAACAAAACGTACACAAGTTTTTCTCCCTAAAATGTACTCTTGACAAGTCTTCATCATCTATCAGAAGACAAGGCGCCAACTTTTGACACGGTACATCAGCCATGAAAAATACACTTAATGCCTTCAAAACAACAGAACCGGTGCCACGAGTTGCCATGCGCTTTATGAAGTGTGGTTGAAAGAATCCGGAGGCCCGTCATCTCCAATTCGTAGCGCTGGAAGGAAGGTTGGGACCATCAGCAGTTTCACTGTGCGTTTACAAGCTTCTGGCATCGGCCTATGAACCAATGACCATCACAGATCGTGTTAGTTTCCATAATCGTGTCTCGTCAAAATATATATTCCAAATGTTGGGCAGTGCTGTGGAAACAGGCACAGTGTGCACTGAGCCGTTAGGTTCATACTCGCGCCTCAAGGATAAAAACAGTTTGATGTAAAGCTCGTTCTTCAGCTTGGAAAACAGTCGGTGACAACACAGCCTCACCACAAGGCCTGTGTTCAACTCCTCTGGAGTTTCCGAGTATTCAAGACCAAACGCTGAAGATCTGATTTCCGAAATAGGACCAAAAGAGGACAACAACTGTCCCAACTTGTCAAATGTGCCTGGGAAGAGCTCACATATTACATCGCATTCATGTGCACTAAAGCACACTTAGGCTAAGCCGACAGTAATTATTTGTTCTCAGGGATAAATAACCAAAGGAAGTCACAGACTGGATCTAACATTGTGTTGGATGAAAACATGACCATTTCACCATTAATAAGAACACAAAAATATAAGTACAATAAGTTATTCTTTACAGTTAAACTAGTTATTTTGCTCACTAAGAAGTTTAGTTTTGATGTGCATCAGAAAAACACCAACATATTTCTAGCATTTAGCTATATAATGTTAATTCTGTTAGTATTTAGGTAAATAATTTCATAATATAATAAGTAAGTATATTAAAAATATACTTAAATACTTGAACAGATGACCGCATTCTTGACTTTAGGTGAATGTTCATTCAGAACTTCCTTTTGAAGTGAATTTTTACAGTAAACAATTTCAATCAAAGTTTATTTAGATTTATTCTCCTAAACTAAATATTGTGCTTGTTCAGACTCAATAAGTGTTAAAATAATATATTGAAATTCATATTTTTTGCTGTAAGTGTTAGCACATCAGATTGTTTTCCAGCAGAAAGACACACCACTCTTTGTCTTCTTATTTGGCAAAAACACACAGTGGTTTTCATCCTTGAGTTCTGAAAACATAGAGTGTGTCTTTTTGTAGGCTCTTTGGATGCAGACAGCGCAGAACACATTTACCACAATTACTTTATTAACTACAGCTGATAAAATCTTTCAGGGATGGTTTTAATGTCAGCCAGGGAAACTGAAGATGGCCAAGTAAAAATGAAAAGTCTAATGTTTATTATTCCCTGCATTTTCATTCTTTATACAGTTTGATTCCCATGACCAAGGGCATTTCAGGCCTCGTATCTGCTTCAGCGCTCTCAAGCGTGCTGACGCTAAAGTTATGGCTCAGTATTCATGACACAACTGAAATGTGTTTTGTCCAGACTTACATTCATTCTGGGGTATCACCAGGACACCATCGCTCAGGATCTCTGAAGCAGAAATGGCTGTTTGTCATAAAGACGTGTGCAACAGGCTCAAGAGTCATGCACATGAACATAGCACAGAACAGATGGGGTACAGGCCCAGTGAGAGGTTCCTGTGCATACTGATAAGATCCAGTGTGTTTGTGCATACTGTCTACATGATCCTTATCTCCTAGAAATTCAGTCGACATACAACTAATTTGCAACAGCAAATACGTTTTGAAGGTAACGTAATGCAAAAATGCTGGTACTGAACATTTCTCATTGTTTTCTGCCAAAACAGGCCACCTTGCCCACTCATTTCATGGTTATGTTTCGGCACTGACAGCACTTGCTTAACGTTAAGGAAAGATTATGGTTTTGTTTTAATGCAGAAAAAGTCAGCAGTGATCACAATCTCTCCCTGACCAGCGTGGTTTTGTTGCTTGAACTGAGCTGAAATCCCGAGCTTTCCCTAACCTTAACCAAAGTGCTTTTCTTGCCTAAACCTGACCGCACTCTGGACTTGAACCCTGGATTCTGGTGTCCCAGTCCAGCACTCTGTGTGCCCGCCATCCACCCCGACCACGTCCCTGCAACTGCAGCGCGGTACAAAAAAAACGTTTCATTCACTCAAACAAACGCTGACTCCGAACATAACCGAAAGTCAGCACGACGTAAATATGAATGCAAATTAGATGCATGGAAATATAACTCGTAGGAGACAAAGTTGAAAGTATAATGCAGCATAACCGTGTAGTCCTTCTACCGAGAGCCGTTCATCCATCAGTCTCAGACACAGTTTAGATCTGAAAAAAAACTGCTGACTGAACCGGTCAGCATTACTCAGCGTGACAGTGAGCACAGACATTGTTGAAAGTAGGTCCGTTTCAGATAAATTGAAGTGTACACAAGGAAAGTGCATGCTTGGGGATTTCCAAACTGTTGTCTTCCCTTCGCTACTATGCAAGGGTGGAATTTCCACAGGGGATGGGGGAACATATCCTCCTGACTTTTAATTTTCTGGTTGATTTTCTTACCAAAATCTTTCTGAACATTGTTCTCTTACTGTTCTGCCACAATGGGAAAATGTTGACAGAGTCACATTCATTTATTATTGTGCTCTCCGAGCGGAATGCAGCCTGAGAAGTAGACCTGCAAACTCAGAGCTGAAAGAAAGATCCTGTAAAAGTCGTTATGGCCACTGTTTTATTTGCATTTAATAGTCTCAGAAAACGATAAATATAGCTATAGAATTTGTTAAACTAGATATACATATAACCCAACCTACACCCTTGCTACCGTGTTCTGATGCACGACTAATGTTGGAACTTTTATCATTGTCGGTATTGTTTAGAATAATGACAATAAAGCTAAATTATGTGCATTATTCACATTTGGCAGGATTATTGTAGGAGGGGGTAGAGGGCAATGAGAAGGCCGGCTCACAGAACTGATGACATTTCAACATATATATTCATGTTATGTTTTCACAGGATTTACGTTTCACAAAAAGTGTCACAAAAAGTTCTCATTAATCCCTAAATTTGCTAATTTCTGACTTAAAAACGTACAGTACAGTGAGCACAGTGAGGACTGGACGCGTTTCTCTGTGGTTCATATTGTGCTGAATTACAAACACCTGCCTGCTCACTTGGCCACTGATGGAAGGTCTAAGAAATACTGTGTAATTCTGTTTTGTGTCATGGTTGTACTATTGTGCACAACACTGTCAGGATATATAAAGCTCATAGCCCTTAATTGTAAAAACCTGATTGGAAGAAATCTTCAGTGATGCAAATCTTGCATCACCAAGACGAGTCTTGCCAAGATACACGTTGCATCACCGAAGAAATATCTTCGTTCTGTAAACACCAGATCTTTGAAAACGCATCGCTGTGTCCAAAGCCATGTGGGAAATAGGGCACAGCATTTCTTTTCTGGCCTGTGGACGAGAACCTTAATGGCTTCAATTTTAATATCAACAACTCAACTATCTAGTGCAGTGCGGGGACAGAAACCACAACATCTGGAAACTGTAATCAAAACACATGAACCGTGTCAGCGAATGCTTACATGCTGACTGCCAAGATACATTTTTTATCCACTTAATATGTCAATTACCACAAATAATTACCAAACGTTATCATGCTATATCACATTTATAATAATTATTTAAACGCATCAACTGGTGTGGCAAAGGGAAGCAGCAAAAATAAATGTCCTGTTTTTCAGTGACCCCGGAGTTACTGTCAAAGCACTCTCCAGCTCTATTCTAAGCTGAGACCGTGTCCTTGAGGCAGAATGGATCTTGGATTAAGTGTGAGGTGGTTTGGAAAGGAAAGTCTCATGGACTATGGAGACTAAGCCAGAACCCCGAAGATTTTTCATCCAGGCAGTCTATGATATCTTGCCAAACCTGTCAAACCTGCATATTTGGGGGAAGACGGTAACCCACGCCTGCCAGGGTATCTGCAGATCTTGAAAAGTCGTAAAAAGCATTGAATTCAGTTACCTGGAGCTCTAAATAGAATTTACAAAGGAATATTTTCTCTTGCCTGCTGCAGACAGTAACATTAGTTATAACTTTTTTTAAAAAAATGTGGCAGCGGATTGGACATGCAGGAGTTTTAGTCAGCACCATCAGATCTGAAGCAAACACTACCGTTACTGTGAGCCACAGTAGCTCCACTGACTCATAATGGGCAAAACTTGAACTTCAGTTAATATTTTTTTAAGTGGTTTATCCATCCATCAATTTTTTTTGCCACCTATCTGGGCCTGGGTCAGATTAATTGATCAGTCACATTGCCAGGAATGTTTGGAATATAAATCTATGGAGTACTGACAAAAATAACTGTAGGCTTTTTTTTTCTTCAGGTTTTCCATCATTCTTTCAGAAAGTTTTAAATCGCATTCTATGTGGTATTAAAAGGGTCTTAGAAAATCTGAAATTGAATTAGTGAATACAAGAAATCCACACAACCAAATAGAGAAAGCCACAACTCTGAGAAACTCCGAGTTAAAGCTGCCTTTGCACATCTTTGAGTCCAGCCTGAGACCAGATGTTGTCCTCCTTACAAAGAGCACCAGCGGGTCATCCTGCCGGACTCTCATGGGAGGATCACCTGTATGAAACCATCAAAGAACATTAACCAAGCATGAGGAACAGATTAGTAACTGCCAAAGACACAGCTGGAAGGAACCAACCTGCCAGTGGAACTAGGCTGCAGAGGTTTCAGTGTCTGCTCAGATACTGCAGCACGCTACAAAATGTGAGAGCCAAGAGATGGAAAGCCAACCGCAATAATATTGAAGAGCCTGGAAATGGCTGTGGATGAAAAAAAAAAAGATCCATGGAAAACAGTTTAATGTGACCTGGACACAACCGATGATCAACCTCTGCTGGGTTAACGGGAGGAGGTCGACAGTATATAATGATGACAGCCCCAAAACATGCAATGAACTGAGCAATATCACGCTGGTGTGTCCAGAAGCATCTGTGATATCTTGATAGTCAAGAATCAAGCGGTTCACTGTACTGCAGCAGAGCTGTACTGGATTGGTTGTCCAATATGGCTGCCCAGCCGTGCCCGTAACACATGCACGCAAGTGTCCTTCTCTGGATCTGCCATTGCTGGAGCATATAATGATATGAATATAGCATCTTGCTATAGCTCTTTAAATTAAAATACAAGTCCTCTAAATTCAAAGCCCAACATATGGTATTAAATGAGTATTTCCTCATGGTTCGGGGATCTTTGCCTTGGTTGGTTGGTTAAGGTTCAGGAATGATCGTGGTCATAAAGAAACAATGCTGCCTATTGGTTGGAAACAAGTCCAATATTTTGTTTGCCCAGAGTCTTCCACGTCGCTCCATAGTAACATCGCCTGACTTTCCCCTTTACTCCTGACACTACTGCAAAGCTACAGCTGTGAGAGGGCTTATTCACATCCACATTTCATTTTAGGGCAATGCCTGAAACGACTGATGCTGCTACGGCAAAATAACTGCACAGCATATTACTATAAATTGGGGCTTGGCCTGACTTGGCTTTGTCCCGCAGCGAGCACTCCATTCCACTCAAGACCAAAAAATAACAATATGTTTTATAGCTATTGTTGCTAGTTCTGAATTATTTGAAGTGGCCTTAGAGCTGCCAAACTTGGACCTTAGTCCTTTCAACTAGTTTTTACACACATACCCACTTGAAAAGTGCCTATTATCAAAACTCTCTCCATATATATATACAACATATACAAATATATATTATGGGGGGACAAGAGACAGACCAACAGAGAGAGAAAGAGAGAGAGGTGAAGTGCCAGCTAATCCTCGACTGAAGCTTAGCTTGACCTGCTTTCATTTTACCATCTCTTCATATTGCTATTGCGACCTTCCTTCCACTGTGAATTTCCCTCCCACCCACTTACCTCCCTTCCTTCCTTCCTTCCTCCCTTCCCCTCCCAATTAGACGTATTTACTTCCCAAATCCTAATCTCTAAACCATCGGCAGAGGCTTTAGGCCTGGCTCCCTTGAGGCAGCTCTGCTCCTCCCAGCCTCCCTCCATCTCTTCTGCCTCGCTCTGTCTTTTGTTCTGCCTGATGAGGTCATGCTCGAACCATTTCTCTTTGGGACTTCGTGTGATACAAGCCCAAACAGAGGGGAGCCAAACCTCTGTTCACACATGAGATCAAGATAGTCGGGGGCATGTTTCCACAGATTGCCCCTGGGACTACGTCTGCGTAGGTGTGTCTGCGTGTGTGAGAGTCAGAGGACACTCACGAGACCTGATCATTAGCTTGTTATTATAATGACGGTAATGATAATGGAAATGTAATAACTCTTTCATTAGATACTCTTTCGAAAACTCAATTGTGTCACGAGAAAGGAATCCTAAACATACTGTAAAGGCCTTAATTAAAGAAATATGGCGCATGGTTATGTGGGATTCCATTTGGGGGATGCAGAACACCACATACTACATCTGCATAATTGCTGTTTGTTAATTTGTTTCTGTTGATTGTTTGATTTTCTCACCATGTCACCGTGTTGTGAGGTATTGCAAATTGTTGGTCATTGGTTAAATGGGAGGATTTGTTTCAGGCAGCCCTGGTTCTCGACATGAAAGATCCCAAATGACTCATCAGGACAAAAGATGAGGAATTTGTAAAAGTGCAACACAATAAGAAAATCTATTTCCTTCTTGAAAGTCTTGAAACTTGCTTATTTTGTGTTGCCTTATCATAATAAAGACAAATATCAATATATTGGCCTTATAGCAGTAGAGTGCTTTTTTTGATTTATGTTCAGTTGATTTCAACGAGTGCTGAAAGGTAGAGTCAATCAATCAATAGTCTTTATAATTGTGATAATCAGTTACTTGTTTGGATAATTTATCAAGTAAAAACACCAATAATTCTCTGGAACTGTCTCACATGTTTTCTTCTGAAGCCCCGAAGCGTTTTGGTTTCACTCATCACTTATGATAGAGAAGAAGAGAGCTGATCATGACTCTCAGTCAGGTACGAAACAACTCGCCTTACGTTCAAATACAAAGGGAGCACTTGGTCTGCGTGTGCTGGTGTTTTATGTGAGCGGATAGCTGTTGCTAACTGTGTTTCTTCTCAAGATAATGGTTGGTACAGTCTGGTGAGTGTCGTCAGCCATTTATGCTCCGGAAGGAACAGAGGTGAGACAATCACACACTGACGTCAGACTGTTACCTTCTGTCAGAGCTTAGCATTCTGATTAATAGTGGATGGGATGCATGCAGGTGAAATAACACATACTGTGGATGTTCAGTGCTCTGGTTCTTTTTGGACTCTGGTGAACTTGGAAACAAAGATTTGTTCTGTTGACACTGCTGACCTTCGAGGGGACGAAGGTAGAGCCAGGGAGTCCAAACCAGAGGAAGCTATTGAAGCCATTCACTTTCATTTAACCTGCTGTGTAGGAGTAAAAACTCTCCAACAAAAGAGCAATGGAGTCGATGGTACAAATACATCTTTTGAAGAAACTGTGTGGACCCATTGTCCCATTAGCAACCAAGCTAAGCTAACAACTAGCCCCTGGGAATTTGGTCAGTGGTCCCACACTTTAAACTACGTACGCTTTACGTACTTCTCTACAGTCAGTTTTGCACATGTGGGGCTTCGTGCTCAAGTAAACATACTAAAATTGTGTTTGATTAGAAAACCACTTGTTTAAGTTCAGGAAAAGATCATGGTTTGAGTAAACATATGCATGTTGGCTACGTAAGTTACTTAAGTACATTAAGTTACATAAATTACGTAACTTCAGCAAACACAAGAAGAAGTGAATTCCTGTTTTGGTTTCATACAGGACATGGACCCTGGCTTCCTGGGTGAAACCCATCCAACCATCCCCACCTCCTCAATATGTGGACTCTTCATATTACGTCACCTGACCTTAACGGCACAACAAAACATTACGCCAGAAGGGCGCAGACATGACCTACGGCGCCACAGTTTAAAGCACAGGGCGGCTGACCAGGCTGCTGTTTTTGACCTGTTAGGAGTGAGAAGGGGCTTGAGTAGACACAGCAAGCTTCCAGGCCCAATTATTGTGTGTCGAAGAGCAAATGTCACTGCGTGGTGTGACAGCCCCGTGCTGATAATGAATCAACAGCCTGAGGCAGTCTCAGCTTCACTGATAAAACAAAGTTACACATCACTAATGAGCTCTGTAACGTGGTGACATTTAGTTTGCGTTTAACTCTGCAGGTAGGAAAGTTTCCAGAGTATCATTGTGGCATCAGCCTCCACTATAATCGCCGCTCTGGCCTACTTACGCTGCCAGTTCCCTTCTCAACGCGACAAACTGGCCAGGCTTAGACTCGTAACTTGTCCGTCTATCCCAGCATACACCTATTAAAGCAGACTGCTCCCTTTTGTTGTGCCCTTGTCCTCCACTCCCACATCCCACAAGGCCACTCATTGGGACTCATAAACACTTGGTAACACATGTAGTTCTTGAATGAAGTGCAAAGTCACTGCCTCTGAGTAATAGGTGTTTTTTTTCTCTCTGTGGCTGCCTATAACATTTCGTCAAGTCTTTACTGTGGTTTATTTGCTGTGACTTTTGTCTCCCAACAGAAGGAATTAGGAGAAAGGGTTTGTCATCTTTACATTTCGCCTCTCTCTGAGACGCATGGGTTGCCCTAATTGTCTAGCATTAACAGCGAATGGCTTTGTGGACATTTCTCGCGAGCTGTAGCATGTAATGAAGCTGTAGAATAACGTGTAGGCGTGCTTTTTTTGTATCCGTTCAACCGTCCATTTTTGAGCCGCTGATCCCGGTATATGTTTGCAGTGGCAACAGGGCGACAACAGGGCAACAGCAAATATTTAGGTATATGCTATTCAGAGTGAGAGGGATGTCAACAGCAGCAGCCTCTGATATTATTTTACACGTGTAACTGTGGAAACGGCAGTTTCGTGCGTCGGCCTCAACACGTGTTGCTGGTTTTGTTTTGGTTTCCACTCTGTGCAAATGAAACACATCTCAGCGGCTGAAGGCCTCTGCAGCAGAGCGAATGAAGAAGTGAGGCTGAGTATGTGAAGTCTGCAAAGTGCTTAAACGAGACACAAGAATCCGCCCGACCTCCAGTCACCTTGAGCTGAAGATTTTGACGGATAAAAAAAAAAAAAAAAACTCAGCAGGCTCTGTGCTGTCTGCGCGCTGACACCATCTCGTATTAAGCTAGAGGCTTTGTCATGCGGCCCCTGCTTGTTCTGGTTTATTTTTTTGGAACTGACATTGGAGTCTTGGAAGCTGCAGAGATTAAAAATGCATGCCCCCGCCTGTCTTGTGTAAGAGCAAATGCATGTTAGCAGTGCAACTCCATTCCACTTTAGGCGATCACCATTTTCATATCACTGACACTTAACACATTAATGAGATGTTGGAAGCAGTTTGGAGACGCGGATGACTGCATGGGTGTTACACCTCCCCTCAAATCCCTGATGTGGTGCTTGGCGCAGGGTTGAGACAGCGCCTGTCACGTCATTTTGAAAGTCTCCCTGTTGGCGGGTGGTCCACCAGTGTGCAGAGATCTGGACTGTCATCTCTCTGCTCACACTGACACTGACTCTCCACAGCTCAGCTGGGACTTCGCTGAGTTCTGATACTGAATGGCCTGAATGCTCAGACTTGAAACGAGGCGACTGTGAAACGGTGCCTCTGCCGAACAAATTTTCGCGATTGTTCAGACGAGTTAAATATTCACGAGACAGACATAAGCTCATTTTCTATTTACTTATGTAATCAGGAAATGCTACGACCAGAAGACCACTTTATTTACAGTGCAGAAAGAGACACAGGGAGGCGGACAGGCAAAGGGATTTAATCACTTCAGAGTCCTGAGCAGACTGAATAACTATCTGATTTCTGAGATCTGAACCAGCTCAGGAGACACATTTTAGCCAAAGGTTCGAAAGGTGTAAGTGATATTTACTCCTTCCATCTGTAACTACGTCAGTAAGCAGGCTGTGAAAATCCCCTGAGATAATGTCAGCTGAAGTTGCACCATATTTACATTAAAGTTGGTAAGTGATTTTTTTTTTTTACTTTATTGATCCCAAATTGGGAATTTACTTCTCTGCATTTAACCCACCCTGATTGAAACACACACATGCAACATGCAACATGCAGTGAGCAGTGGGCTGCATTCAAGCGCCCGGGGAGCATATTTGGGGGTTAAGTGCCTTGCTCAAGGGCACATCAGCCGGCTAATGGAGGGGGAGAGGATACTCCAGCACACCCAAATATTTCTGCTAGTCCGGAGGGGGAATCGACCTTCCGACCACAAGCCGCTTCTCCAACCTCTAGGCCACAGCTACCCCTTCCAGCCATTTCAACACATTTGACCACAAAGAAGCTGTTGCACCTCACAGCTGCTTCACTAATATAAAACCATCAGCAACTGGAAGACGTAGTATTAGCTTAATGAAATGCTGGGAGGAAAACATTACACAGAGCTTCCTCATTCAGCTCGTTTCACCGGTCAGCAAGCGACTGGAGGTTTCATCTTGACTGGCTTGTTTGTTAGCAATAGCTTGTGCCACATTGCTGTGCTCCTCACTCTTTTCATGTGTATGAAATAATGGATAGCTACATTCTTTGAGCCTGTGTAAAATGGCCCTGTGTTGCCAACCAGAGGATGTGAACGACATATCTTGCACCACATTTCGGTGAGCTCATTAGCTTCAAGCTACGGCACGTCTTTACTACTTCGCGGCTTTTCAGAGAAAAGTCTTGTCTTCTGCTTGGGTTCAGTTTGACGTGTTTTAGTAGGTGGTGGGACACCAAAGTAGCTGCTCAATCCTGTGGTTTTTAGGATATCTGTCACAGCAGGTCACTTCATTCGGTCAAATATGTTGACAAGAAATATGTGGAATCGAGAAATGTGGAATGATGACCAACGACACCTGCTGCCTTCTTCTTCTTCTATTGAGTTTTGTGGTGGTTGTCATCTGTAAGTGTTGCATTACCACTATCTGCTTTACATGCAAACTTTTTACAGCGTCCACCCAGTGATCCCGTTCACAACATCATCAATATGCATCGTGAAACGACTGGATGTTACTCATTTCTGATTGTTATCACGCATTTGCACCTGCACACCAAACAGCTTCATGTGCACTACTGCCACCTTCTGGACTGGAGGAGAGCTGATTCTGATTTACATGTAGCCTGGAAAAACCACAGGGAATTGCAATCTAGCCAACAGAGATGCATATACAGTATGTGGTTAAGTGTAAATCAACATGTCTTGAATCTCATCTGGATTTGGTATGAGACAGATGAAATGATAAAAGGCGCCAGAGAGACAATGCTGAAAATGGCTGGGTGAAGGATTGTTTTATAATATTGGGTTTTAAGGGCGCAATAAAAACTACATTTGGACATGAGGGCCGAGCTTTGCATCAAAAGAGCTAAGAAAGAAGCTTGGTATTCTCAAGCAGGGGAGGGTTGGGGTATTTGTCAGGTTGGCACTTCAGTGCAGTCAGCACGTATCTCCATGTCAGCAGTGGCAGTGTTTGTTTTGGATACTATCCGTATTAAATAGGCATGTCCAGCGGCCAGCTTTTCTTGACAATTAGTGACATGTAAGAATTTTCTTTGGCACCACGTCAGCTGGTTTGTTTTTGTAGCCTCAAACGAAAAAAGGAGACAGATTTTTTTTTTCAATCCCAAAAAAAGATGGTATGGTGTGATAACAGTGTGCAAAGCAGAACAAAGTTTTATCCTTTGTGTGAGCTAATCCCCACACCAGCACAGTTGCTTCGTCTTGCTGCTACATCAGTGGTAACTCAACACACCCAATAAAAAAGGGCTCTGCTAATGTTTAAAGGCTCTGTCTGGAGACAATGGTCATATAATACCAGCAGTAACATGGACGCTGGCATTGCTGGCAGCGGTGCCAGCGCGGATAAACTGCCTCATAACCGCTGGGAAGAGTCATTCAACTCAAGGACTGGTAAAAGGATGTTGCTTTTGACCATAGGGCGGAGGGTGGAAACCATGTAGGAATTTAAGTCAGTAAACTGGCAAGATGGACAGCGGTATACTATTTAATGGCAGTGCCCCTGAGGAATCCAAGGGTGATGGTCAAGAAAAGAATGCAGAGGTTGTGCCAAGGAGCCTCGGTGGCGGCGAGGTTTCCACACCGCAAAGCTCGCCAGGCATGTACACAGATATGCCTCTTGGGGGTGAGCTTGACCTCTTATCCTTTGGCTTGATCATATATTAAATGGCCCTCTGAAGTCAAAGACTGACATGTCCATCATGAAGTGCTGTAAACATTAATGACTCTGTCAGTTTCTGGGATTATGATTACACCGGCACTGTAATAGTATCACAATGTGCATCTAAGACTTTCACATAATCTTGCATGCACACATGCGCGCACACACACACACGTTTCATGTTTTTTTTTGTTTTTTTTTTCAGTGTGAGGGAAATGCCTCCAGGGTTACTCTGAAATCACACAGTTAAATGTCACCAGGGTCAAAGGTTTTCCTCTTAAACCGGCTATAACCAATATTTCAGATCAGATGTCAATGTAAATGTAAAAACAATGCCACAGTGTGAAAAGTGTCACTTGCAGTGATCAACTAACAGAGAATTATCTCTGCACAGAACTATTACTACTAATTATCTGATACGGAACAACGACAATATGGAATCTGCAGCTGCCCTCATTACTAAGCTTTAACCACTCTAACATAATCAAAAAGCTCTAAAAACCCACTGACGACTACCTCAGCAGCAAACATCAGACAGACATAGTTAGTGTCTCACTGAACATACTGCATAGGAGTTAGGAGCTGCTAGGAGCATTTAGCAGCTAAAGAGCCAGATATTTCCCCCATAAGTGTTTAGAGACCACAGTAGAGACCAGGTGGCCAGAAACTCGACTCCAAATGTAAGCTAATATTGCTCCGTAACGGCTGGATGTATAAATAAGCCACCACTGTAAGCTAACAACTTTGACATATTAACTTCAAAGGTGATGCTAGTTCTGTATTCACACCTTGTTTCTGCTGCCCCCATGAGGCCAAAAAAAAATCAGTTATTGCAGAAAAAGCCAGGATTTGTCAGCACACATATTGGTTTAATGGCAGTGCTGCAGATAATTATTGACAAAATCTATTCTGATTTTGTGTTTGATCTTGGTGTAATATTATGTGGCATGATGCTTTTCATAGAATACCAACCCCCCTTTTTAAAATTCACAATCTTTGTGGTGGAAAAACATGAACCATATAGCCAACCAACAATACAGAAGAGTTTTATCCTGCATTTTTCACTCTTTTATCAGTTTTGAAGCATTCTGTGGGAGCTACAGGTGCACAAATAAATCATCACCACCAAACTGAACTCACTTGACAGATTCACCGTCACTCTCCAAAGCAGCGGCACAGTTTTAGCTGTGGAGCTCCCTCACAGGTGACTGAGGCCATTAATGTCAGCTTATTAGTGACACACACTACTTTGCTTTTCAGTTAAATGCTCACTGAAAGGCCGTGAAAGCCACATAAATTATCATAATGTGTTCTGGGCAATTAACTATATAAACAGTGTTTGAATGGAAAGCAACAGTTTGAACAGGCTAAACCTACTACTGTACTTACTACTGTACTGAAGACAATCACAAGCAGCGCATGAAAAGTGATGCAACTGATTAGCAAGGTACATATCTGTGCTCCTTTAAACAGTGATATTACATGTAATTTATTTGGTCGCATTAAAGAGGTTAAAGCTCTTTTGCAAGAACATGAATGCTGAAAATCTTAGACTGCCGAAGGGATTTTTCCTGGGAAAATGAAGTCCATTTGGCTAAAACTTCCTTGAAATACTGGGATTTCATTTCAATAAGCTGCACATCCCTGACTTCAACAGATATTCAAAGAGAGAATGAGGCCCGTTGACATCTATCTTATTTCCTGCCATTCATGTGAGGTTATGTGCTGTAGGTCAGTGGATCTGATCCTGATTTCAGCAGGACTTGAGTCATACAGAGCAGGAATAATATGGTTTTTCTGTCATCCTGTCCCCACAGAGACCTATTCAGAAAACACGTCACAGGATGGGCTGAGTGAGTGTATCCAAACACACCTCCACTAACACAGGACATCCCCGTGTGACCTTTGAGCCTTATCAAAATAAGTCAAACGATGGGTTGTTCTATCACATGGACGCAGTGTAATAGCTGGATGACATCATTGTTTCTAAAAGCCACAGTATGAACAGAACATCTGAGCATTTGAGGACCACTGCTTGTTTTTCTTTTTTTAACCCTGTCATCGCCAAATGATAATAGGAATTAATAATGTTTCCTCACTTTCTGTGGAAGACAATTCAAATATGTGCACTGTAGCTATTGTGCATATTTCAATCATTTTCAAAAGAGGATAAAACCGTTCACGCACCTGTTTGTAAAACCGCCGTCTAACACAATGTCTACACATCCTGCGTAGTGAAAGCAGCAGCGGGGCAGCAGCAGCTTCGGGATGCTGATGAAAAAGTGGACACAGCGATAGTGATCAACCGATTTAAGATGTGTGTCCCCTTGAAATGTACAAAATTTCTGGAATCTCAGCTCTTACGTGTGCTCCCTCTGATCTGAGTCAGGACATGGAGCAACACAGTCACACAGAACTGAGGGAATGACCACTTGTGTAGAAAAATGTACTTACAATTTCAATTTATTGTTTTTGGCAGTTGAAATTTAGACTAATTAAGTACAGAAGTCAAAACAAACACCGTGGATGCACCATACTGATTCTTTAGCAAAAAAAAAAGTAGGTCAATGTCGTTTTTAACCCACTTCCTTGTAGCAAGCCTCAATTCACTCTCTATTGGCCGTGATATACAGAGCAGAGAAGCAGATTACATCTTAAAGTTACCATTTTGTTTTGGCACTCATCTAGTTCCCTCTAACACTGTGGCCTTAACTTGCAGTTGCAAAATGGCATATTGCATTACTAAACATCCCCAAAAGGTATAATTACAAGATAATTATATTGCATTACATCGAGACCAACCCTGTGTGTAATTGAAGTCGAACCAGAATACGAACAGCTAAACAAGCTTTCCAATGCTTATCACAACAGTAATCCTCTAATTAGATTTACTGTAACCCAATACTCTGAGGTATTTTCTTTTCATCTGTTACAGTGGTGCACAACCTTTGTGTGCCCCTCACCCCTCCACCCCTGCATGCACACACACACACACGCACACACACACACACACACACATACACACACACTGCTCATGTGGGACTTCTGCACCTCACTTCGCAAGGTTAGAGTAACAAACTTTTAGTAATGTAAACATCCCGTCCACACAATCACTTCCTGCTCCTGTCCTATGACTAAATTAACTGGAGATTTGCCTTTGTAATTTCAGGAGTTTCCCAGAGTGGGCAGCAAAAGGACACCCCTATCAACACTATGCTCAGTTTCCTTCACCAAATAAAGCTCTTGATACTTCTGTGGGCCAAAAGTACTCAATCTGGTTTTGCTTTTTTTAGCAAAAAATAAAAAAAAAATGAAGTGAAGAGCAAGAGTATAATTCAATCACAGTTTGAGGACTCCTACTGTGGATAGGTCGACTAATGCAATAAACTAAGAATCTGAGCATTTGTATTGTTCGTGAAAAAACAATATAATACCCTTTCCTTTTTCCATGCAGATACAGATGGTGCAACTAACTGCAAGAATCAGAGCGGTGGGGTCTGCTGCTGAATTGTCATCCAGATGAGATGTTTTTGATTGTTAGTGGGGGCAAAATCTGAAATATATTGTGTTGAACTCCTGTTAACCAAGGTTGCCTCTGTTTAAACTATAAAATGGAGGCTTTTAAACTTTGAGATTACACGCAACTGATAACCTCAAGTTAAATAACCATGTTCAATTGCAAATACTTTGGACCCCCTCTATACTCAGAACAGAGAAGGGATCTCTCTTCCAGACAGACATAACCTGGATGTCTTATGTACAGAGTAGACAGAAATAACGACGGTAAAGTTAGAATCCAGAGAAACAGAATGAAAGTATTAGTTCAATAAAGGGCAAATGTATCTGAAGAATATGGATCCGGGAAAACGTCAAGCAGCTTCAGGCATCGGCAAACACATGGAAACACACACAAACCATTCCTTCCACACACAAGGAAGATATTTCAATGTTATTCCTGCTAACTATTTGCATTAGCTCGTTGTTGTTGATGCCACACTCGTGCAATGCAGCACAGTGAAGGCCTCAGCAGATGGTGTGTGAGCTACGAGCATGCACAGCAAGCTTTATGGACGACAAAAAAAAATATATATATATATCACCAAAAGCGCCGAAGTGTCAACAGTGTTTACCAGTAAAGACATCTTCTTTTTCGCTGATGCTGTCATTGAAATAATACTGGAGAAATCACATCTTTTGTGTCTGCAGAATGTACGGTACAAAAACACCCCACATAAAATCAGAGAGCTGTGGTAAAAGTGTTTCTTCTATTAAAAGTTAGACAGACAGTTACTTCAGGGTCACACATTTTGTTGCAATAAAGTACGTACAGCTATGACCAAAGAGCTTCGGATTTGTGCGTATGACGAGGTGCTTTGGATCGTTCTTCTCTGCCTTAAATACTACTGGCTGTTAATTGAACTTTACATCTGAATAATTTCACCAAACATACTAAAGTAAAGTGATATTCTGTACGGTCATGTTGTTTGACCCTCTCTGTAATTTTTATTACTACTTTTAAATTATTTTACTACCATTTGCACATTTGCATTACCATTCGCACATACACATTTCCACATTTTTATTATTATCATTATTATTATGGCTATGTCTTTATAGTAGTTTGTAACTTTTTAGTTTTTTGCCTTTGTAAGTATTTTATCCCTCTTTCTAACTGTGTGTTGAGCAACCTGTATTACAACAGAGCAATTACCCTGCGGGGATCAATAAAGTTTTTCTGAATCTGGATCTCTCTATTGTGAAGTCTGAGTCAAAGTGCAGCATGCACAAAGAGTGACTGTTGCAAAGGTCGGAGGTGTGTGAACACACACGCTGACACCTCACAGAAAAAGCCTGATGACATCACTTTTGGTGTGTGCACCGTTGCATCTTGGATGTTGTGTCGAGCAGGAACAAGCCAATAAGACGACGGCAGCATTAAAAAAAATCAAACAGCTCAACAGACTGGTTAGTAATAGAACTGATTTGTTGACTTTATGTTCACACTCTGCCACGTTGATGCTGCTGACGTATTTTTATAACGTTTTTAAGCTCTAAAATCACGTGTGAGGTGGTTTGCAAGAGGTATCACGTCTTCATTTCACTCTGCTGCTAGAACAGAGGTGGACATGATAGCTGGAAACAAACTGCTGTTGCTGACAGACCAGAGGAGAGAAGAACGGGAGAGTGACCAACAGCGGAGAGTGGGAGAGTTTGACCTGCGGGAGGAACAACAACTCCAGCAGAGGGAGAGAATATTGGAGAGGCTGAGACAGTTGAGAGAAATGATGACTGAGTGGGGATGGTAGAAGAAGAAAGGTTTTGGCCTGGGAACGCCAGCTTCCCTTCGGACCCCGAGTTTGGCCACTAACATCGAGATGACTTCACACAACGCACCTGAATACACAAATTTACACACAAGCCTGGCCGGAGCTCCTGAGCCGGAATATTCGACACACTGCCTGCTGACATCACTACAGCTGGTGTGAATTTAGCGGAACTCAGCCTCGGGCCGCCTCTCAGAAACCTGCCCCCCCGCGCCCCCCCCCCCCCCCCCCCCCCCCACATCCACACACACACACACACACACACACACACACACACACACCTAAACACACTAACTCCCAGTATGGGCTCCACCTCTCTCTCACACTTTTTCTGCTTTTTTTTCTTTTTCGACCCTCGAAAGTTGAGCCGATTAGAACGGCTCCCAGCAGCTTAGCGTGGAGGCTGATCTACTGTGATCTATTTGATGTGAGAAAAAGACGTGATTTCAACAGGAGATCACTCGTCCCAACAGTGCCAACAACATTCTTCCCCGCCTGGAGGCGAAAGGTTGTGTGCTACGTCTCGAACTTTTCGCAGCTTGCATGCAATGTGGATAAAATTTGCTCTGATTTCTGATGATGTAGTTCAGTTCTGCTTCTTCTTCGTCACCTGGGACTAAGATGTGCTGTTTCCTGGGTTTTTAAGTTGTTACCATATACCAAAGAGAAGAAAATCCCCCCCAAAAAAATCACTAATCGCTGCTAAAAATTCAAACCTTCTTCTACTTTCCTGTTGTGTTATACAGCATCCTGCACTTATCGCTACTTGTGCACGTAAAATACTGAAATCACTCACTAAAAAATATTGGCGGGGCACATGAGCCTCGTTTCTAAACAACCTTTATTTTCCCTCCCTCCGTCAGACGTTTTCCACTGCAGGGATGGATGGTTATAATGAGAGTTCCAGCGTCCAGCTATTTTTAAGGTTGGAGACAGGCTGTTATTGCGTTGGAGGTAGCAAGGCCTGTGGGGTGGTGGATTATTCCACAGACCTGTACTTCAGACTTTATGGGTCTGAAAATAACTGTCCTACCAAGCCCTCCCAATGCTCCCCCCCGGTAATCACAAAGTGCAGCCATCCATAAATGAATGCGGTATCTGCTTAAACTGTCATCTCACCAATATTAGGTGAACCCAAGTTCAAGTATCTACGTCAAGAACTGGGAAAACAGATCAGATGCCTGAAGGAATCGTCTCTTTCTAAGAATCCGTGACCTGGATTTGTTCATTCATGCTTCACTGATACTTGCTCACGACAGAGACAAGGTGGCAAGCGTCAGTTCCCCAACACGCCTTTATACCTAAACCACTAAAACGACACGGATGACTGTTGACGAGTGCCAGCGACAGGCGTGCCCGACCTCCGTTGTGCCAGACCTTCGTCATCATGTGGTTCACGTTGAGAAACAGTCGCAGTTGCCGTAGGTTTAGGCACCAAAACTACTTACTACTGACCACTAGAGATCACCACCAAACAATAAATGTAAATATGGCTGGTAATTTTTCTGGTGAGGACTGGCTGGTCCAAGTGTGGATCATGTGGCTCTTGACCAGACAAACGCTTTACCAGGAAGCTTCTTCTACTTTCTTCTTCTGCCAGGAACTCCACTTCAAGGTAGGAGGACAGGTGATAAAATGAGCTTGGACAGGGGTCGCAGGTCTTTCAGGCTGCAGGCAAAACCAAACAATGGAGCATCAGTTTGCGGTGCAGAAGACTGTTCTGTGTTGTCTTCCATACTGCTCCAGTATGGATTATGCTCAGCAAACTCTAATGCACTTCTGTCACTCTGGATTTGACGTCTGATTGTGTGTTGCAGTTGCAGTGATGCAATAGACACTTCAAAACCTGATTTAAGCAGCCAGAGCTTCTCAACTGAGATGCATTTATCGCATTTGAAACCACCTCCAAATGTGGCTTGGATCTGATTAGCAAACAGCGCATTTCATGTGTTTTTTTGCTGTCCAGACTTTGTGAAATCAATCTGGATATGCCAAAAGATGGTTTCAGGCTGGCAGTCTGAACGAGGCCTTAGTAACAGCGGTGATGGTAAAGATGGGGATAAGCAACAGAGCTTTTTCTTACTTCCCAGCTGCTCCATCAGACAGGACCTGAATAACAAAAGATGTGCGAGACAAAGAAGACACGCAAAAGCCTCAACTACAAGACCTGCCTGTGTACCTATCAGGAGATTTTGGCTGGTACTTCATTGCTCTAAGTATCTACCATCATGTATAATGCACACTTTCATCCTGATAATTCCACAAACACAGAGCTCTTGACAACACCAGTGCTGCAAGTAGGGCCGAGATAAAACACAGGTGCATGCTGGTGGAACGCCAGGAAAGACATTAAGTAAAAAGAAGTGACTTGCTGATTTCTTTTTATCCAACATGGGCGGTACTATTCAGTGTCTCTGGATGAGGCCGTCAGGGTTACCTCTGCGTGGCCATGAAGAAGCAGAGAGTGTCTCAAACTGCAGGTGTGGTAACCGAAAGATGTGGAAGGATGCAACAAAAAGATGGTGTTGAGTTGCGTTACAGGAGCTGTAGGGGCCAACGTTTCTCCCATAGTCAGGTCGAAAGCTGGATTTCTAGTTGACAGCGCCAGAGACATCGGGTAGGTTTTGATTCTTAGGTCGGAATCATATTTCACCCACTGATAGTCCTGATAAGGCCGATTCATGACCAGGCTTGTGCTTTATATTCCCCGATGTTACCAGTTTACATCCTTTCATTCATTTTATGATACAAGCAACAGTGAGCTACACACACACACTTCTGCCGGACCTTATCTCATTCCTGAAGAGATATTGCCATGCAGTCACCATTTTAATGTTGTTCCATTCGCTGTGATAGCGAGGGGGGGAGTGTAGCATTGGAGAAATCACAAGCTGACCAATCAAAGTTCCTAACGGTCGTATGTGATGTATCTTTCACCATCCTCGCCTCCATGTTTTTGCACATTTCTGAGGAGGCACGCATCCAATATGAAGTCATCAAAAAATAAATTTGATGCACAGAAAAAACACAACAATAAAATGAACGAAGTAGTTATTCAGTTAATTGTACATATGGTTTACAGCAGGGCAAAAATAATTAAAGTTAAATGTCTTTCTATGTGCATCTGAGTTTAACAGTATTTAATTAAGGTCAGGTGAGTTACGTGAAACACAAAGTATTAAATGACTGAAAACCACATGACTTAGCGTGCCTTGCTCCCAATTGAGGCATCAACTGAATACTGAAAGCTGAATATAAAGCACACAGATCTGAAGCAGCAGTTGAGATAAGGCAGCCACAGCACAGCCCCAGCAGTCTGTCCAGCAGGCGTTGTCTGAACATTCACAAAGGACGATGGGAGAACATGAAACCAGCAGGGCTCTGATACAGTCCCTTTGAAATCTTTCCAGCTGCCTCGTTGTGCCGATGGCCATCAGACAGAGTGCAACAAAGGCCTTGCTTCTGTGTTTCCTTGCAGGAAATAGCACCTGCTGTTTCTCATTTCAGATGCCATTCACTTGCTAGATTGAGAGCCGAACCCACCCCATTACTTTAGTTCTTTTAGGGAATGCCTTGAGTGTTTGACCCCGAGTCACTTCAGTTCTGATTGTTTGACCTTCTTTGACAAAAAGGTTGTCTGGATTTCACTGCATACTATCCATCACTTCACTTAAACAAGTGGGGATATCAGTCAAATGAACCTGTTTCCATAGCCGTATGTCACTGAAGGTCAAATGTTATGACCACAGCTCACAATTATTATTATAGCTTTAAAAAAATCACTATTGTAAACTCTTTTTAGCTTTCAAAATTCCTTGACTGCCTTCCAACAGTACAGGTGCTGCACAGGCTAACAAACTGCAAACGAGCAATCAAGAAAATGGGAAATTGGAAATGCGGGACAGAAATAATTAGAAACTCCCTCATCCTGTGTTTAATCACATCAGGTCGACTGAGGTTCCTTAGGTTTGTTTAAAACATCATATAAACAACATAATGGTACAATTACACGTCCAGCTTATTACGTTGAAAACTAATCAACAGACTGCATTGTCTAACATCCACGATGGGAAAGAGATTCTCTGAGTTTGTATTTGGAAATGGCAATTTAAACAAACAGTGATTGACTAAAGACCCTCAGCCCCTCGGATATGTTCGGCATTTAAAAGTTACCCTCAGTGATATCTTCCACCTGCGAACCAGGCACAGAGTAAAAGCAGCTCAACACTATATGTGCATGCTTGCCTCCACAGGTGACCAGTATGTGCACTAAGTTTGGTGAAGAATGGAACTGGAAGTACTGTTAGTGAATTAGACTTCCATGATACAAATTATTTTTTAGATGTAAAATATTTAAATAACATAAATTTCAAAGTAATTGATCACAAGTTAAAACACAATGTTTTCTACATGACAGTGACGGCACTGTCCTAGAACTGGTCATTCTCCTTTAATGACATGCTTACTTGTATATTTGGACAGAAATGATGATCAGAGGTCTTGTTTTAGTGAAGGAATAACAGGAGTCTACAGCCATCCGACATCAGCATACTAACATGCTCACAACAACAATGCTAACATGCTGATGTTAATCGGACAATGTTTATCATGTCAGCATCTTAGCATGCTAACATGTGCTAATTAGGCACTAAACACTAAGAGCAAACGAGGCTCAACATCAACAGCATCAGAGGATCATCAACGTGGTTCACACTGCGGGTTCACCACCAACGTTTCTGGACCAACTGATGGTCACAGAATAGCTGTGGAGACATTTCAATAAAACCAAAAATATCAGCCTGCAGGTGGCGATAGAGGAAAAGTCAGTAGATCACTGAGGTGTCTCAGATGCATCAGACCAGGAGTGTCTGCAGCAAATTGTATGCCAATCCACTTGGTAAAGGACCTGGTAGTTTGGAGTTTGAGCCTGTACTATGCCACATAACCATGATGTTCCTGTCTGATGAAGGCTTAGAGCCTTTGTTAAATGTATACCTTTGCCTCACTCTGTCCCTCCCACCCTCCCTATGTCTTGCTTGCATAACAACTCTAAACTGTGAATAAACAACACAAAAGCCATATTTCAATAAGTGGAAAATCTGACCTGCCTAGTCACCTAGTAGTTCTTGAAACATTTCACTACAAACACAAAAAATATCGGCCTCATTGTGGCACCAGAGGAAAAGGTCAGGGGATCATCCTCTGGACATCATGAATGTCTGTGCAAAATTTCATGACAATCTATCAAACAGTTGCTGAGATATTTCAGTCAGGACCGAGGTGGCAGACCGGCTGACCGCCCAGCCATCACTGCCATGCTCAGAGGTACGCGGCTGCTGTGGCAATTGAACACACCTCTTGCCTAAAAATCCATCTTTTTTCCTCATCTCCTGTCAACTGTTGAAACTTTATATTCTTGCTGAAGCGAAGAAGTTGTAGCTCAACTCGTCCAAATTTCCGCAGGAAGATTACCAAGACTCCACAGTGTTCCCATCTTACTCCTGTCCTGGCTTCAATGCACTGGCCTCTCATCGAATTTGGCAGTGAACTTAAGAGCCTTCTCGGCTCCACCTTATATCAGCAAATTTCAGAACCTTTTAAAGTCCATTAAGCCCCTCAGGACCTCAGCGCGAGGTCTCTCAGTTACACTGCACTCAAAGATTTGGAAACCAACAAACCAGGTTTTCACTGTAGGTCAGGACAGAGTGTTGAGCCTATAAATCTCGATTTAGCACCGAAATATTCTATGAGGCATTTTATTCATGCATATTTGTTTGGTTTCATTTTTAATCCCTCTTGGATGTTTATGTTGATTTTTATTGCAAAAGAGTTAGTGCTACATTTTTCAAAACTTACAATAAACTCACAAACATTGTGGTTTATTAAGTCTCTACTTGTAAATGAAACAATATGCTGTTCAAGTGATGCGGTTTCTAAACCTTATGCAGGCCGTCTATGATGTTTGACACTGTAATATAAACAATCAGTCATTTACTGAAAGAATTTCCTCGCTGATTGTCGAGTCGACATGGGTTAGACGTTCCGAGCGTACATATGCGCAACAGATCTGCCCTTGTCCCACTTGGGCAGGAAGCTGGAGGAAATTTGACGAGCAGAGGAGAGGGAGGTGCTTACATCACTGGAAAATGAGCGGTGTGAAGCTGTTTAACAATTTCATAATTTCATAAACAGACAGGATAATCCTTTACAGCGAGAGGTAATCAGGTCGCAAACCGAGCGCAGGGTGCATCGCTGAGCGAAAGGAATGTCGGACAAACACAGGTGGTTTCCATTCCAACTTTCCAGCTGAGCAGAGGAACAGGATCATTTCTATCCTTTCAGCAGTGAAACAGCTAAAGACACACGAGTGTATCATGACATTTAAATCAATTAGTTTCGATGTATATGCATGATGGTATTTGTACTTTTCATATGAAAGCGTGATTAAGGTCAATGTCCTGATTAGCAATGCAGGGGGGGTGGGGCTGACAATCTGCCTGGCATTGAAAGTGTTATTTTAAAATATATCGAGCAGGGCACACAAGGTCTCTCGATTAAAATGGGAAACAAAACAATGGAGCTCTGAAACAGGAGATAGCTTTGCTTACTGGTTGCTATAGAAGCAGAGGAAGCGGCCTCCGCTGAGCAGGAGACCCCGGTGGCACGAACACAAGTAAAGGAGTCGCTGGCTGTTTGTGTTGATAATTGGTCAGCTAATCATAACAAGCTATTAATCTGGCCCTGCAATATGGATTTCCTTTTTTCCGCAATGTATTTTCAAGGGTTGCTGGGGATATCTGCCGTGCGCGTAGCCTGTGAATTACTTTTGCAGAAGCTGAAATATCCTGACAACAACCTGGTTCTTTCCCGTTAAAACATAAAATGAACAGATCTCCAAAGAGTCACATGGCAGTTGGTTTGACTTTTCTCTGGCGGATGAACGATGAGGAGTGGAACTGGTTGATTAAAGCCACATCCAGCGCTATTGTAGTGATGAAGCGAGCAGCTGGGTGATAATACCAGGGACATGAATCCTTGTTACGGGCCTGACTTCACTGTATATATAAGTTTTTCCTTGAATATGCATCTGTTGAGAATTTCAGAACATAAACCTAAGTGTGTGGATATCCCTAAATTGTTCCCAGTGTTCTGCTCAGTACGGCACTGACATGAAATTTATGGTGCGCTGTATAGCTTTTTTGCTCTGTACTGTAACTTTATTTTGACTCCCACACTCTAAAGTTACATTGCGCAGCCCGACAGAAATGTGAAGATAAACAATGCGTACCTGTGATTTTTTTATTGCCACAGAGCAAGCATTATATCAGCAGGATATGCAGTAGGTGGGCTCCCTTTATAAAATACACGTCCCTAAACGTGTAGCAGCATACACTGATGGAATTTAAAGACCTTGGACACCAAATGTCTGCACTACAGAGGCCAAACAGATTCATTTTCTTAATTATTTTATCTGTTACGTCTCTGATTTTATGCCTTTTTATCCAGTAATTGGTGTTTATTTTTAGCTGTTTTATTTTATTCTTTGAGTGTGATTTTATATTTAACTTTTCTTACTTTGTACCAGTAGCATTGAAAGTTATTATTATTATTATCATTATTATTAAAGGATTAATTAGGATGATATTTAGTTTGTTAACATAGCACATTTCATATGACACAATGATTACACTGTAATCTTTCTTCCAACCAAAACTGGCTCTGAAGTAATCTCTTCCTCACTTCCTTCCTCTCTTTTGTGCAAAACTGCATTCAGCAGTTAAGCAGAAGCTACTCTGAGGCTTTATTGCCAGTCTCATGTCGAAGCCAGTTTCCCCTTCGAATAATGTTTCCCCCCCATGTGTTTCCCATAGCCCTAAGGTCTTAGGTTATGTTAAGGTTAGGTGCAGCAAAGGTAAATGTTTGGGGTTAGGGCTAAGGTTGGATTGAGGTAAGTGAAATCACAATCAGCGGGGAAACAGATTTGGACACAACATGGATGTTTTTTTCCTGGAAACAACCCTACATGCAGCTACCAGGAAGCATCACTCAGCCACGGCTCAGCAAAGCTGTCCAGGGGAATAGAAAGAGGGCATTTCATACCAAATAAATGTTAACTTTTTGCAGATTTCTTATTACTGAGTCGAGTGTCTGCAGACACAGACGTGATACATGCATACAGTCTGCATCTACATGTATGTGTCATTAATACTGGGGTGCACACGGACCCTCGCGAACACGTGCAGATGACGAAACTGATGTAACGAGGACCCTCGTGGCCACTTGGACACAGAACATAAAAATTTACTTTCCCACTGTAGTCACATTAGAAGGCGATTGCTTCATGGCTGGAATGGGACGGAAAAATGATTACTCCAATCAATAACTCTTTCTGCGCACATATGGGTGACTGAATATAGTAATAAAACAAACATTTACAAATTAGAGCATGTTCTTTAAAGACAAAGGCCATTGACAGGTAATTAAATTGTTGTTTTTTTGTCTTTGTCAGAGTAGAAAAATGTGTTGCTCACAACCACAATGCCAGAAAATCTGTTTTCTATCATTGCAAAAAACAAAAAAAAATTAAAAAAAATCTCTTTTTGGGCTTTTGAGTGAAACAAGCCAAAGTTGGGACTTAGGTGTTCAATATGAGTAAGTATCAAAGTTCCACAAATAGACCTAATTAGGAGCTTCTCTTACTAAAACGATAAGATCTCTTGTAATACTCCCCTGCTGGAATAATGCAACTGGCAGTGTATCCCGGCAGTTTCGTTACACAAACCTCTGTTCCTGCTCCAACTTAATTAGAGGGAGTCAGAATTTTCTGATTAAAACAAAGCCTTTGCCAGGATTGCCGGTCTTACATCATGAAAGTATTATGCAGCAGAGAGGTCTTTGGAGGGATTCGGATGGGTTTAAAAGTATGAAATCTAAACTCAGTTTCACATCGTTGGCAAGACATGGATAATTAGCATGCATTTCTTTATCTTACGTTACTGTCTGCACTGAACGCAGTGATCTGTTTCCATTTTAATCAAGTGGCGTCAACAACCACAAACCAAATGATTAAATGTAGCTTTAACATAGCAGATATTGTGCCTTAGCAAATAAGATTAGCAGTATCAAATATGCCAAGTAGGTTTAATTGTATTGACCTGAATGATGAGGGAAAAGGGGAACTGCTCCTTTCTTACATCACTAATTGTAGACCAAAATGTGAATAGTACTGTAGTATTACTAATAGTATTTTAACCAACTAAAGAAAGATATGGCTACTGCAAATTACTCAGATTTAGGTGTGCATATATAATTTTTGTGTATTTCTGTAGAATATATGAGCTGTGAACATTTGTCGTTATTTATCTCTACAATACACATGCACACACACACAATACTAAGTACATTTAATTTGCATGCTATATTTGCATACTAGTCCCATTGCATTTGTTAGTTTCATACACAGCTGGTACCACATTAGCATTTCCCATCATGCTACACCAAGCATCCTTTTAGCAACAATGCCAACACCTCAAACTGAATGCAGCCAAGTGAGACTAATACAGGAACACAATAGTGCACCGTCAACAGAAACAACTTTATAAAAGGAGGCGCTGTGATTGGCTGCACTAAATAGTGAACTGTGTTATCCTATTTCATCATCGGAAATCACCCGCTGAGTGTGCAAACAACGTGTTCCACCGGGAAAAACACAACAAATCAAAATGAAAGAAGACAAAAAACAAACCCACAAAAAAAAAATGACACAATAACAGTCATTTTTTTGGATGGCTTCCCAAAAACTGTTATCAAGCTCCTAGTTTTCACACACTTAAGCCTCAGCCAGCCAGGCCCCGTCACTCGCCATCTTGTCCTGAGTGCTGAGAGGCCCGTGCTTCTGGTTTCCAAAATAAGTCATCAACAGGAGCCTCTCTGTGGGACGAGACAAAAGGAGGCTGATAGGAGCCCAGAGCTCTCACATTATGGCCCCCAAACAGCTGAAGACAACCGCAACAGGCTGAAGCTCTGCTGGACTATAGCATTTGAATGGGGATATTGGACTCTTAAAGCGCTTCTAACCATGGAAAAGCCTTTAAATGCTTTGCATCAGGCCAGAACAAGTACAGTACATTTTGTTCCCAAAAAAAATCCCCCATCCCCCCCTGACAACATGCACACACCACCTCCTCCTACTCATGTCACTGGATGTGAAGTAAACTGGTATTACTGGTACACCCTATCTGAGGTCACTCATTTAACTATTCAGAGTCTGACTTTCTTTTCTCCAAACATCTAATATCGTAATAAAGCTTGTAGCTGCAAATAGCTTTGATCTGCAAATACATATGTAGTTTGTCTACACCACATACAGTGCAAAAAGGTCACAGTGTACAGTTATACTGCGCATGGCGCCCGCCACTCCTCTTACAGTGTTCATCGCTGTGATAAACCATACATTACTACGTGACTCATCTGATATCTGATATTCGCTGAGGAAGAGTTGCCGATGTACTTGATCTTCTATGTTTAGCTCTCCTGCCACAGCCGGCCTACATGAACACATAACGTTCTTATCACAGCAAGGTATCAAACTCCATGAAATGGATCATCGACAGTGACATCTGTCAGACCGTGTGAGTGATCTCCTGTCGCGACACACCAAAACACATCCACTATTTCACCATTTTTAGAGGACTATGTTCTCATTCGTGATCAAACCTGAACTGCATCCTCACTGACACAACTGTGATTTTTCTATTCCAGGTCAGACTGAGTCCAATCCCTGTCATACAATTTAGGGAAGAAGAGAAATAAGCCATGGAAAAGTTGAATATTTTTATTGCTTCACATAAAAGCAAAAGCATCAACTGATTCTGGGGAACTGGGGCTTTATGACTACTGGTGACAGACAAAAGGCAGCAGTCTTACACCATCCTGCAGCAAGCTGACTTTCTCCTACCGATGAGATCATTTTTGCACATTCTTGTGATTCTACTACATCACTACTGTCATTTGTGAAGCCCCCCCCCCAGTGAGGTGGGGTGGTTAACCAGACGAATACCAACTGGTCAGCATCCTTCAAGTGTTTTCTTTAGTAGAGCCTCAAAATGCTGTTTTAAAAGTACGTCAGATAAATGACAAATCTCACTGTTGTGTCACGTGTCGAAGTTCGTTTTCAAGTGTGGAATGGGCTCATTGCTGCCCCTTTACCCACTGCAGCTTACCCCCTATCAGTCAGTGTTTTCTGCCCTCCGACCCCAGCGGGCAAGGTGAGTCCATAAAGGCTTGGAGAACCACACTGAGGCTGATAAGATGCAGCAAGTGAAACAAAAATAAGATGTATGCTTTACCGGAAGTATTAGAAAAGACTTTAAGGATGAAGATTAAGTGTTTGGTTTGGTCACCTACGATAAAGATACACAGCTGCTTCCCTGAGCTGTTCCATGGGAACCATCCCCAACCGTATCCAATGCAGTGGATGACACTGGGCTTCTGTAACTGGTGAGCTCCAAGTGAGACTGATCTGTTCTAGAGATATTCAAACTGCAATTCAGAGCAAGGGAAGAGTTGATGAGCCTCATTGAGAGGAGAATTAGATTTCTTCCACTGTCAGTGTACTTACTTTGGCAGTCAAAAGGAGCGTTGGAGACAAACAAAGAGGAAGGAGAAGTCAAGAAAAGCAGAGTAAAGGCACCTCAGAGAGGAAGCCAGAAGCAGCCAGGTAGAAAGGGAAGAAGGGGATAGATGGTGCAGAGTGAAGAAAGAGATCAGGAGGAATGGCAAACGCTGAAGAAATCTCAGGACGGCTGCTTGGAGAGAAAGAGCAGCTCCTCTCGCCGAGCGCCTATTTGCTCTGGTACAAATCACTGCTAGGCCCGGCAGGCCCAGAGGGGAAAGCACTTTTCTTCACCTCATCGTCAGGCCCTGGAATCCCATTCCACTTTTCCAGATGGCTTCAGCAGCAGCAGACTGAGCTGGTCCTGCTTCCGTTGACCCGCCCAGTTATCCCATCTGTCCAACCCAAGCAACCCAGTCACTACTGCCTGCAACTGTTTGGGACTGGGAACTTAATCCCAGTCCCTCGCCGGAGACCAATTTGTGAGGTGGTTTGATGGAAATCCCTACCCCCCCATCTCAGGCCCTGGTTCTCCTGTACCCAGCAAATAGTCTAATTGATTTATGGTTAACCAAGGAAGGGGGAGAATGACATTTTCTCATTTCTCTGTTGTCTTTAATGTCGATACAAAGTGCATACAGTGAAACACTCTCCTCTGCAGTAAACTGCTATATACCTCAGACCACCATCTTTCTGTAGGGTGTACCTCTGGCACTTTCATTCCTGGCAGACAGACAGTAGTCACGACTCAACACAACATACATTTTATGGGGAAAAGGGCTGCATGCAACTGAAAGACACAACTGGACCCCAACAAAAACACATGCACTCTTTGTACACACGGTTATACATTCCAAGCTAACTTGAGCTAACTCTGTACAGTTTGCACACTGGCTCTTTGTGGCAAACAAACACACGGCCCATTCAGTTTCTCCAAATTTGATCAAATTAAGTGAAGCTGAAAAAATTTTTCAAGTTCCATCTGAATGAGCCATTACTCCTCTCAGCTAGAGGCTGGAAGCTGGTTGATTCATAGCCTCGTTTTCGACAGTATTCTTTGCTTTAGTCACTTTTTTTTTTTTTAATATTATCCAGAAGGAGATTTTATCTTCAGGGGCCTCTTCGTGATATCACAGACGTCTGCTTTGATAAAATGCTCGCCTGGAGTGAAGTCAGAGTTGAACTTTTCCACAGACTGTGCCGCACAAGCCAGTGGCTGGTGCACTCGGTGGAAATACTGGAACTAAATGTTGATTTTGCAAACCTTTTATTTTTCTGGACTGACAGAAGACACTTGTGAGATCACAAAACACTACAAACATTCTGACTTTTCACCTAAAGGCTGCATAGGAAACGTGTCCAAATGACAGAGTAACATAGTGCCGAGGACATAAACAGTGCACGCTGAGTCCAGTCATTACTGAACACACAAATATGCACAATAACAAATTCTGAGCACCAATGCCGGAATTCACTTTTGTTTATTATGCCGGGTCTTCACAAAAGTAATATCCATCTAAATGACACACCACATAAGGCAACTAGTGTGTCACAAATGCTTAATTGAGACATCCCCCCACTCTGCATGCAAGGACACTTGAGACTATTTATTGAGGCTTGTGGGGCTCTAGGAGCCCTCTCAGTTTCCACCAGCTGAAAAGGACTTTCCAGCGAGATAGCAGCAGCCTGGAAAGCACAGCCAAGTAAGAGCCAGGTTTTGGTCTCCAGGCCAAAAATTCCCCCAGCTGCTTCCACCGAGCAATATGCAGACCCAGGTGTTCAGGCGAGATTTGAAACCCAAGACCGGCAGTTTAACTGTTCCACAACCCCCGGTCCCATATCTTCCCTCTGTTTAGCCCTCCGCAACGCTCCGTACCCTATTCCTTTTTTTCCGGCCAACACAGACAAAGTAGTCATTGAGTTGCATACATTAGTTGCATATGTCAATACGGTGCACACACTCTTCACTTCTTTGCATTCTTATCACTGTGCCTGTGATTTATCTGATCATTATTACTTTTTGTTGCTTCTGATTGTGAAGTGCTTGGTGAAGCACTGGCATTTATATGCTGACAGACATGTAACTGAAAGAAGACACAGGCTTCTGCTTACAAAGCTAAAATCGTTGCTGCAATAATGCGTTTCAGCTGTATATGGCCAACTATGCCCAGTAAGGTGGCGATCATGTTAACTAGCTTTAGTTCATTGCCCGTATGAGCCATATTTAATTGTGTGATTGACGCTTTAGCTTGTTCATACAGTGTGTGAACATACAGGATTTCCATGGTTTTATCACAAAGGTAAAACAGCAGGAACATTTTTCCGCTCCAGGAAAAATCCATCTTGCTTGATGAGTCAGTTTCGGTCGGGTCACCAAGTGACGGCGTTTGGAAAGCCAGAGGCCTTTTTCATGGAAGACGACGTGACGTGCCAGAGTAGGTAAAGCACAGTTGCAAGTAATAAAATTGATGACGGCTGAATTCCATTTAGCTGCTTCAGATTCAGGGACGTGGTGCTGCGCATGCTGGCTCACTGTCGTGGCTCACTGGGACACACGAGCAGAATGGAATCGTCGTTAATGTAACAACACCTGCAACTTCCCGTCTGTGACAAGTCAAAATGTCTGCTGTGAAAAAGGTCTGCTGACTCAAGAAAACCTGGGGAAAATTTCAATGGGCCATTATCCTGTAATTGCAACCTTTCAAATCTGTTGATATATACAAAGAACAGACAGTGTTCCACGAGGACCGATTATTCATAAAAACTGTCAGCTCAGCGTGTATGCCAGCAGCTCTTCTGGTTTTGTATTAAGGAGTACTTTTGGGTGTATGATGAGAAATGTTCTTAGTCTTACAGTTGTTTCTGTATATAAAAGACGTGTGTGGCAACATCTTTCAGACAGCCAGAGAGCAGTATGTGAGAGGACCACGCCGTCACCCAGCTGAGAGACCACTAATGTCTGGTGTTTGGCCTTCGCCTGCAACCACAGGTTTGACACCACATGCATCATTTTAACTCTGTAACTCTCCACTGACAGGTTGCAATATACAGTTCACTTTTACAGCCATAGAACAATGTCACAACTTGAAGCATATTCGTGTATCTCAATCCAAAATAGTAAGTATTCTGCTCAGACATCATTAAATGTTAATCTATCGCATGTACCCCTTTGTTAAGGAGACCAGGGATAATTTTGATAACTTAATTATATTCTTTAGGAAATGAATTCATTAATTTGAAAAAAACTGTGGACTAAAACACAGCTGCCAGCCACGAGGTAACACTGTGTCCCCTCCTGACTGATTAATGCAAAGGAATACATTAATTCATGCAGACAAATTAATTCCAGAGCATTAATTACTAATTAAAGCTATATAATACACTCCATCTGGAATTAGTTGCATGCCATGTGTTGGATAAGAGAGGTACTAGCATGTATGTGCGTGCACGTGTGTGTGTGTGTGTGTATTAAGGGGGGGGGGGGATTTAGGTTAATGAGAAAAGTTCACACAAAGTCCAACCTCACTGATTCCATCTTCAGCTTGTAGCACAAAGACAGGCAGAGTCCACATGCAGTTGCAAGGAAGAAAGACGAGGTGACAGGTTCAAAAGTTCAGCCACTGCTTTAGACTCACTTCGCATGCCACTACCATTCGGCACACCCCGATGCTTTGGAAATGTCAGGGGGAACCTCATTTACTGTTCTCTGCTCCGGGTGGCAAGAATCTCCACAGGAGAATACCAAAGTGGGAACGAGAGGAGAGGGGGCCGCTGCGAAAAAAGAGCCCTGTCCTTTCCTCGTCCTCCTTGATGAATTTGTAAAACAGATCCACGATGTCTCACTGAAGACAAGTTGTGGCATGGCCCCCTTTTCAGATGCGCTAATCTCTGAATGGTTGTTATCATCACATGAGATACCATGAAATCAATTCCTTCACCTGTGACCTCTAAACGCTATGGGATGTTTAAGTGTCACAACAGAAATATATAAGATAAAATCTACAATTCTCAGAGCAGAGCTCACTCTCTCTACAGAACACACACTTACTGTCTCATATAGAAATACTTTTAATGTTCACCCTTGGCTGATAGACATGAAATGATCTCAAACAACAACCCCTGGTTTAAAACTCATCTTTAGTCAGCAAACAGATCCAGCTGCTATGTTTTCTTATGGCCAGCGGTGCGTTTGCAGACGTTGGTTTTATCTAAAGAATAGTTTCAAGGGGCTTATTAAAGAACTGACTGTAACAGAATAATATTAAAAATGAGTTAAGCGGAGGCCATGTCCTTATTTTTAGTCCCAAGTATGTATAAATATGGGATCCTACAATTCCCATAATGCACCTCAAAGTCCAGCTTTTGCTTCCCTGAGCAAGATTACCTGAGCAATGTCACTTAAATCTTCTCTGAGCTCCCAGCAGAGCCACATATTACACAACTGTTTTCAATGGCTTAGAAGAACTATCTGTGACTAGTAAATTGACTTTGATATGTATGTAAAATGTATAACTCCTCGACACCTTTCTCAGCATCCAGACTACAAACTTCAAGTAAAATCCAGTCACACATGCGGGAGGATCTGTGATTTGATCCAGGTGTGGACGTGTGTGTCTTGTCTCAGATTAACTTTGTGCGAGTGTTTATGAAGCGAAGAAGTAGCTGGAGAGATAGAGTGAGGACGGAAAAGGAAGAGACCAACCTGAAGTTTCCATCATTGTGCACCACTCCGGTAAATTGACTTTGACATGTACATTGAATGCAGATGCAGTGCACGTTAAGAAAGCCTTCAAGTCTAACCAAGACATAATCCACATTAAGTAGGGTTAAGTATCAAGAACTGGAGCCTCTTTCCTAACAATGAAGCATTTCTCGAGAAACGTGCTTTTCAAATGCCAAAAATACGCACAAAATGCACCGCGAGACCCAGTATGGAGCCTTACATTTACATTTATTCATTCGGCAGTTTGTCCAAAGCAACTTACAAATGAGACGCAATCAATGCCACACCACATCACGTAGAAGCCTTCAAGAATGAGAACATAATCATTCATTCGTTCATTTTTGAGTGTCTTAATTTGCTTAAATTAAAAGTGTGCTATGATTTAAGTTTCAATAAAATGCCAAAAATCCAAGACTTGATCAATATGCATCAGAACTGATAAGCAGCACCAGAATCTGAATAGATAAAAGTGAAATAACACTGAATCCTACACTTTAGTTTAGCCTCACTTAACATTTCTAACGACCTTTCCAGTTAGCATCCAGCCTCAACCCTGAAGTCACTGCAGTCACCCGTGAGGGAAGATGTGTGATTTAATTCAGGTGTGAACATCCCTTGTCCCGGTGTAACTCTGTGTGAATCTATATGTGGGGGAGAAACACATGGAGAGAGAGAGCGAGAAAGGAAAGGGAAAAGACCAGCCTGAGGTTTCCATTACTGTGCACCTCTTAGCACGGAGGGGCTTCGCCACGTCACGGAGCTGTTGCCGTGTGGCGGCTCGGGATCCTTGGCCCGTCACCGGCCTCCTGACAGCCTGTCTCCGTGCCTGCAGTGGCTCCCTGCCCACCTGTTCACTTTTAATTATCTCTCAAGTCAAACCCACTGTGAGGAAGTCCAGGAGCGCAGTATCAAAACCTTCTGGAGGTTTTATTCCTTAACCCTCTTCTTTGGTCACCTTGAACGCATCGCACAAAGCTGTCTTCATGACATCCTGCTCTGCTTAAAGTTCAGGATTACGAGACTGCTCTGCATCACCTTTTAAAACTTTTTCCTGAAGTTTCCATTTTTCAGATTGCAATACAAGCCTCTCTCAGCTCCCTCTGGTTGAATGGACATCGTGCGGCTCTTAAAGAAGAATGTTGGAGTAAAACTTATTTTGATTTACGATGTGATATGTAACTTGACATTTTTACCGCAGCGCTACTGTCAGGGCGCCATGGTCATTAGGCAACAAATTCAGTTCAGTCAGTCAGGCTTGCGACAGTCCTCTATATCTGTCTACTATCAAACTACGTCAAACAGACAACTCCATCTGTTGTGTTTTATGTACCCGCGCAACTTCCAGCTTCATCGAATCTGTAGGTGATTAAAAACATCTTGTACGAGGGCAAACGAGTCTGACTCGGGGCAAAGTTACGCAGATGCCGCGACGAAGGAGCGAAGCTAAGTGGGCTTTGTGTGTTTTTATGTGTTTATGGCTTCAATCTTGGTGACAAAATGAATCCTCGGGTACGGGATTGATTCCATGAAGAGAGATGCCTCTTATGCAGTTTCGACGTAGGAGGAGAGGCGCAGTGTTTCGGCAATTCTACTGAAACACCGACAGCATGAAAATCAGAGAAATTAATGTGGCTAAATCCACAAGACCTTGTGTTGACTCAGGATTAAGACCCATTACTTGCTGAGTCATCAATACTTTGCCATGCCATTAGAAAATAATCCTTTCCACTCACTACTAGACACACACACACACACACAGTTTTAAAAGTGATAAGATTAAAAGCAAGTCTTAACACGCAACAGGGCACAACAGGAGACAAAAAAGCAAAAACGTTAACAACCTCCAGAGCAGAGAGCCCTTTTTTATTGTTAGCACAGGCTACCAATTGAGAGGAAAACACATTATTAATAACTCACCATATTGTTTTGTTGACAGCAAAGAGCTCTGAGAAACGAACACTATTTTAAGTGCTCTGGTATGCGGTCGGAAGGCCAATTGGACTGCGTGTGTCATATGCTGAAATCAAGCAGCTGCAAAATTACAGTAGCGTGCCCTCACCGCAACCGACTGGAGCTGTGCAATTAATCAGAGGTTAACCCCACAACCCCACAAAACTCGTGCATAATCTCTAATTTACGTACCTTCTCTCTCTCTACATGCACACACACACACACACACAAACAGATTGAGACACTGAAGCCTCAAACACAGACACACACTGGAAGTACTCCCCAAAAAAGAATGTGGGTAAACATGTCCTATAAGTAGATGTCATATGTTCTATAAGTAGATTTCAGTACACCAAAAGCATCTAATAAAACAAAGTTTTGGAATATGTCATGCTGAAAATAATAACTCACAGGGATGATGCCGCTGTTTTCGTACAAGCATACACCACATTTACTAAAGAATTATTATTGAAGAGCTTCCAAACCGGCAACAGATTCATAAATGAGATGCAGATGCATAAAGCGTCTTCTTGGTGTGTTGATCATGTGCATGTGGGTTTCCTCCTCAGAGTCCTCACACTCACATCCCATCATTAATCATTCCTAATAGCTTTGTTGTCTTAGTCTCACCTTCCTGCATTCTCAGCCCTATCACTCTAAGCCAGGAAACTGCTGGACAATACCACGTCTCTGCATACAAAGCGTCTGAAATTAACATTAGCATGTGTCAAGTGTGCTGTGAGGACAGAGTCGAGCTACTGGATCGTGTTCCTGCTCAGGTCAGGGTCAGAAACTGTATTGGGTGTTAATAAGATAAAGTGATTTGATGATCCACGAGGGAAGCAAAGATTTGAATCATTCATATTAGAAACCTGACGTGTCAGTTAAGGCTGAAATATGTAACTTTCCATACGCTGTTGCTTTCATACGACAGCAAAGATGACAGAATCGTTTATGTTGTGATAGTTATGTAGTTATATTTTATTCACTTTACTTTTACTGCAAACAATAATATGCGCAAACTGAAAAATTCATTCACATCAGTTAGGAGGAAGTCTTCAACCAAAGTAAATAAGGCGGGTTTTAGAGCACCATACTCCAGCGTAACGTTGTTATGGATGCCATGTTCCTCTGAGGAACAACTAAAAAAAAAAAAAAACAGCTCAGGATCTCCAGGAATTACATCCACACTAGAAAATATGGTGTGTCCTGTGTCCAAGCCTGAAATTAAGAGAAGGGAGATTGGGGTGAATGAACATTGAGCATGTCCAACTTGCATGCAGAAACCGGTGACAGTCTCCTTTTTCTTAACCATAACCACACTGGCTGACCTTTTACTTTTACTTTTAAAATAATAATTATAATTCATCTCTTTCCTCTTGGAAATCACTCCACATCTGTTTTGTTGACACTCGCCATGATGCACTCACGTGATATCAACCACTACATGTGCGATGCGTGAATGCATATTTTATGTTATTTATGCATGTCAGCATGCTAACCACTGTTGATTAGCAGCACAACACACAAAGGACAGCTGAGGCTGAAAAGACAGAGGATCAATGATCATTATCAGACATATGAAATACTGTTAGGAAAAGCTTTGTTCCAAAGCTGGATTTCTTTCTGGAAAAGATCCCGGGAAATCACGTTTCATTTTGCCTCTCTATACTCATCCAGTATGCACAAATTTTTCTTGCAATCCATCCAAAAATTGTTGAGAAATGTAATTCTGCACTAAAGCGGTGAAACGACCGATTGAACAACATTGCCTCCCTGTATCAGGTTAAAACAAACTTTGAAAAGACTTGTGTTTTTCCCTAACCCTGCTCCCCTTGAAATGTAAAAGCAGTGATGTTTTCATCCCTTTCACCCATAAATACAGTCTCTTGTGTCAGGCGAATACGAGCTTCTCAGTTATGCATAGTTTACACTATGATCTCACGTCTTCATCCCCGACACGTGTGTTATTTGACTTCATGCCACCATATCGGCACATGAAATATCGCCGCAGCTATTGCTTATGGCAGTTAAGACGGAGAGAATGTTTTGTGAGCTATAACCTTGTATTGTTTGAACAAACTTTGAGTGAGGTGGCTCAGCGGTGTGGCTCTTTTTGTATGCATGGAATGCGGTCCTTACTTGTCCTTGGAAGGACCCTTGTTTGAGTCAGGGATTCTTAAAGCAGTTCATTTCAGTTCATCCTATTCGGAAGAAAATCTTAATCTCTCTTTTTCCTCAAGTTTGGTTTCGGTGATGGGCCTTGTTCATTTTATTCTATTGCAAAGGAAGGAGGAGGGGAAGATCCTTTAACATCCTGGTCATGGATTAGGTTCTTAGTGGATGACATCATTTTCTGGGGCTTTGCCCTGCTATGTAGCATTGTGCTGTCCTTGGATAAGAGGGAGCTCTGGCAAGGATACATGCAGTCCACAAACAATATCAGTCTGGAACAGAGAATGCCACCTCTCAAATTTTCCTTTGGGCCCACAACACAGGCGGACTGGCCAGCAGGTTGTAAAAGCACATTAATTTATTTACCCCAAAAGGCTTTTCTTCTGAAACTGAAGGTGTTTCCTGATGTTTTCCTAATGAATCATAATGAATCGTGATTCGTGGTTGTGACAATTTGGATGTACCTGGATTTCTCGTTTTCCAGAGGATTAGTTCTAACATTAGCGTTTCATTCCAAGACGTTTGAGATGATGATGATGGCTGCTATAAGACCTGAATGAAATGAGCACTTAATTTTGTTTGGACAGCCACTGCCTAAACAAAGAGTTAAATCACAGGTGCAGTATTCATTTTTGTGACCTACACAAGCACAAAAGAATGAGAGACATGGAGTTCGGTTTTCATTCCATATAATTCAGTGTCCTATTTACATTCACACCTGTGAGCTGTCTCGTACAAATACATCATTGTACTGTTGGCCACGTAACAGCCAACGAGATCTACTGACTTCTGGTTTCCCACTTCAGGGAGCTCATGGATATTATCAGAGGAAGAGCAAAATCAGGCGGTCTGCAATTGCAGGATTAGTTTTAAGCCGTTAGTGAAATCCAGTTGTGCAAAGCTTTGTGTGTTTCAGTGTCAGTGTAGCACGGAGTAGCTAATGAGATAACGCTCCCCTGTGAAATGAACTTTCAACCTGCAGATGGTACTGAGTCAAGAGTTTGACTTAAGTTTGAGCTATGGGCAGATGACATCATTTCAGAGTTGCATCATTACTTTGTGCTGCCTGTTGTAGGTGTTTCATAGTGACCCCAGAAATGTGAACTAATCCCTAATGTTGCATTTGGATATGTTATACTGCATTTTAAAAACACACCCTCTTTAAACTACTGACTTTCCACAATGACCAAAAAGTGATAATAGATGGCTGCTTATTTCCTGAATGAAGGAATTTCAAGCCTTTTCTTGAAATAATTGCTTTATTCTGGTGAGCAGAAAGACGTCAGTGAGGTCTCTTATTCAGTTCTACTGTTTCTAATCAAATCCTTTTGTGTTTTTGTGGCCGTTATACACCAAAGGAAACAGTAGCAGTGGCACCAGAAAATCTTAACAATTGGAGTCATTACTATTATTGTCAGTCATGCACCAGAAAATCTTATTAAGGTAAAAAAAAGCTGCAACCGCAAAGAGTTGCATGTACATCAAGATATGTGAGTTGAGTGTCTTAGAAAATAACAGAGTAAGTTAAAGAATTATTCTTTCACAGTCATAAATAAGGAGCACTGTAGTGAACAATATCTTTTCACAACAACTAAAATGATGCCTACAAACTGCCCGTCCTCACGAGACAAACTGCCACGTCTTTGCAAGCAGACAATTACGACCCATATTTACGCTTAGTGTTAGCCGGCCTCTAGTGGCTGTAGTCACTACGATGGGAACAAAAGAGGGAGTCAGGTGATGTCGTACAAAGAGCAAAAAAGTCCACATATGAAGGAGTTGGGGTGGACGGCTGGGTCAAACAAACCCCGACTGCTCCTCAGCGATGACTTATTTTAACTTACGTAACATATTTAAGTTGCTTCACATATGTAACAGTGTCATGATCTTTTCCTCAACCTAACCAAGTAGT
This sequence comes from Chelmon rostratus, assembly GCF_017976325.1. NCBI lineage: Eukaryota > Metazoa > Chordata > Actinopteri > Chaetodontiformes > Chaetodontidae > Chelmon > Chelmon rostratus. The sequence continues at coordinate 22,597,863 of NC_055670.1, read as the reverse complement.
TTTGTTACCTGAACCTCACCAAAATATGACGGTTTCACAACTTTAACCACATGACAACAAAGGTCCAACAGAATGAAGGTCTGCCTGTTGGTGGTACTCTCCATATATGCCGCTTTGGGAGTCAAAAATAGCTGTTAGTATTGCTAACCCTACACCCAGTCTGCAGCTGTGTGCAAGGCAGTGGTGTTGAGATTTCTTTCTCCCTTTGCAGGTTGCATTTTTGCCTGTTACCGCCACTGTGCTACGTTCAGTGATGAGGCTGAAAAAGTTTGCTACAGGCTGCTCTGGAGCTGCTCAGGCGGTGCTGTGGTTCCTTCAACATCCAAGACTTGACACTTGGCTCATGAACAGCAGTCATGAGCCAATTTTCATATGATTTTTTGATTATATTTCTGTGCTTATTTGTTATTTTTTGGTTTTGATTTTCTGACAGAGTTGATTAGAGATCAGCTTCGTGTCCAGAACCTAATAATTAGATGCAATATTACGCAGATCCCAATGAATACAGAATTCCTAGCGGTGGTTGTAATTATTCATGAATTCTGCACATGTTAAAAGAACACAATACAAGGCAGTGTTAATCAAAAATCAATTTGCTATCAAAATCTGAAAGACGCCTTAGGAAATGAAGGTTTAATGTTGGATGTCTAATTAAAGTGGGGCTTGCATGCCGAGAAGTGCAATAGTGCAAAATTCAAAGGAGCCAAGTCAAACCTCGATACTTGTGGCTGAAACATCTGCATTTGTTTGCATACGGGTGCTATTTATAACCATTTATTTGATATGCTCCAGTATATTTAAGGATTTATATTTGGTCAATTCTGGATTAATCTATGTTGTGGAAAACACATTGTGGCTATGAACCTCTTCCAAACAAGGGAGGGGAATTCTGGAATTGTAATTGCATGTATGCTGTGCCTGACCAAACACATAAGAACTCACATAAATTCAAAATTGAAGCCTAACACATGGCAGATGATGAACTTCGCTTCCAAATCTAACTTCATTAACAAATGATCGTCATGTTTAATTCCAGGCAGGAACGGGACGACTTGTCTTCCAGGCTGTTGGATTTGGAAAAATGGCTCTTGAGCTGGAGCGCAGCCCTTGAGACTCATATGTAACAGGTTCAAGTTGAAACCGCAGAGTGGTAGAGCGGGGGAAGGGACCGAGGTTTTGAGTGTGCGTGTGCGTGTGCATGTGCGCCTGTGTGTGTGTGTGTGAGAAAGAAAGGGGAAAGTGAAGGCAGAGAGAAGTGTGTGTCTGCTGCGTGCGCGTCGGAGATGGAGATAGAGCGAGCGGGCGGCGTTCGCTGAGGCACAAGAGGTCACAGATGTGAGGGGAGAAAGTGCACATTCAGCTTTTCCCAGGGAGGGGGAAGACAGTTTGAGAGTTAGAAGATGCAGGTGGTGCTGCCGAACGTGCTGGTAAGCAGCAGACCTGACAAGTCTAATCAGGTCTTATCTGGCTCTGCTACAATTTCATGGCTGTTTGAAGCAAGTGGGCCATGTTCTTCAGATCTCTGGTGGAGGATTTTTATCAAGGCATCTTGAAGCTATGTGGAGAAAAAAGGGTTCTTTGGGGTGATGGTAGTGTGAGCAAGAGATATCATTTCTACAATGATGACTCAAGCCATTTTGAGCACAGGCCAGTATTGTAAATCAAGCCTGCACATCAGGGACAAGGTAACTGCCCGGCAACACGGTGCGATAAAGTGGCCTTACAAAGATATAACACAAAAGGCACGTGATGTGAAATGACATCAGTAGGGCACTTCTTCTGTTCACAATACAAAATACAAGGTTGAAACAACATTTCCAATACAAACAGTCTGTAGTTTAATCATTTATTCTTTATTTTTGATGACTCTGACTCTGGCTCATGATCCGCAGCTCACTTTCATTTACTCTACATGTTTCTCTTCACTCTTTCCATTATTGAAACCACGTCCTGAGCTGTTTACTGTTGACTGCAGTGAACAGTGTTTCTGCAGCAGGAATCAAGCCCGCTTTTGGATGGGTGGGTAAAAAAAAACAAAAAAAACATTGTAAACAGATCTGGTTCTTTTAACAGAATGATTCTCAGGCTGTGGCCAGGATTTTAGAAATATTATGGACTTCAAGGACACAGTAATTTCGTTCTGGCTTTCCAGCCTGTGGTTAAAATTGGCAGGAAGTTCGTGTGTCTATAGCTGCTACCTACCAGCCCACAACATAATTCTGTAAAAAAAAAAAAAAATGTGTGTGTTTGGGTGAATAATGAACAAGACCAACAACCGGCATTTTGCATTGCCATGATACATGTTTACACACATAATTCCTACTCAGATTAAAGCAGCACTGACTATACTATGTTTGTTTTGCCCACTTGGGGGCAGCAGAAGAAGTTATAAACACACTGACATATTATCATCATATAAAGGGTTATAAAGGCTAAAATGTTAGAAAACAGTTGCCTATTTACACATCCAGCAGACACAAAGATACATTAGTCATTTGGATTTTTAGCTCTTTTTTGGTCTCCACCAACAACCACATGTAGCTCTTTTGCTGCTAAACGCTCCACTATGTTGAACAGCTAGTTGCTAACTTTGCCTGTCTGTCTTTGTACAGTGGATTTATCTGAGCTTTTTGCTGACAACAGTTGCCTTCAGCTGCCGGATATGAGGCTGATAAGAGCAGTGAGACTGAACCAAAACAAGTTGGAGGCCATTAAACCAAAACAGTGAACTGAGAGTTGCAAAAAAAATCTAAAGAGCTCAGGAGAACTGCAGATTTCAATGGCGATTCAATATCTTTTTCACTACAAGACTGTAATACGTTTAGTCGTTTGACTTACTGCTGTTATAATATTGATTAGTGCAGCTTTATAAAAAAAACATATTTTCAGGAAGTTCATGTGATATCAAGCATGTCAAACATGTTGAACAAGGCCAACATGTAATCTTACCACACTGCATGTTCAACTGCAGAATCTACACTCAGGTTAAGGAAACAAAACAGATTAACAGACAGTAAAAGATCAGCAAAAGCAGAGTCAAATCTTGACTCAACACAGAACAGTCAGCCGGGAGGCACCATCGGGATCAAGGTACCAATATTCCAAATGCTCTCCTTGCTACCAAAGACCAGAGTTCATGAACCACTGCATGATCGACAGTTGTGCTAGTGATCGACATAAATCTAAAACAAGCATGAATTTAGCCATGATCTCCAACTCCGTAACACCAGTAGAAATCCCCTTAGAGACCACTGACTTGCAGACCAATTGACTTGACTGATTGAGCTGTTTGAACTTGCTCAATTTCTTCCCGCTGACAGAAGAACTGCACAATATGTAATTCTGTTGTGTTTGTTTTTTCAAACCAATTTGAACCTCCAACTGACAATTTCTTGGAACAACCTATGTCCGTCTGTCCACATGCAAAGTCTCATTCTGGGTATACTACAGTCACTAAAGGGTCATAGCAAAACCCAAGCAACCATCTGCATTGTGTGCTTAACTGAGTACTCAAAAGATGTGAATGATGATGTTTGCTTTCTTTAACTTGATTTGACCACTTTGGATTACTGTTGAGGTTTGCATGGTCATTTCTCAAGTGGAGCGTGCATATAAACTGACCCCAACAACATGAACTGGTTGACTTCAACTGTTCAAGGGCCTTTTGTTTTGTCTTACAGACCACATTCATATCTGGAGGTCAGCTCAATAAATACTACACACATTCAGATACTCCATGAACTTCAACAAACCGGACAGGGAATTAATTGTCTGCTTGTGTAACACCAGCCTGGCAATAAAGTATTCTGTGTCTCTGATGAGTGCATAAGTGAGTGCAAAAGTCCTGTCCTCATGTGTTTGCACTAAAATTTCATGACCTTGTCTCCCCCGTGGAATCTTCCAACAACCTTCTGACATACTCGATAAAAAGTTCACGTGGGAATGCATGTATGTGAACTCCAAGGCCTATTTCCATTGCTGCCTGCTCCAAATGGGACTCATAACCACACCCAAATCTATAACGCCGTCAATACGACGTTCCTGGAAACCGAGCGGAATAGAGGTGGAAGTAACAGGTTCCTCTCAAGCATAGCGCTGGGCTCCTTCTTGGAAAATATTTGAGCAATCTAGCAATATTTCATGACATGTCAAGTAATGATGTGCATACAATGTAGCTAAGAGCTCACAAGAGAGAAGGTGCGCTGTGTTCTTGGCAAATTTCTGATTTCAAAAGCAAATACCATTCTCTCTGCATATTCTGCCAAGGAAAGTTTGACTGTAAACTCACAAATCAGGCTATAAAAACAACACTCTAAATATTAGAAAGAGCAACCACAAAGATCTTGGTCTTGTTTCAACACTCAAACATGGAAATTCATAATGAAAACAGGAATTTTGATAATTTGTCCAACAATCCAACAAGTTTCCATCACTTTCAATCACTGGCAATAAACAAAAACCTGCATAGATGAGACAACAATGACTGTAGTGCATTCAGATTTTGAGTTTGAATCAGAGAAATGGGGCTGTTTCTACAACTTAGAGATTTCTCACCTGTACCTGTAGGTGTCGAGCATCTCAGCATGGTTACCTTGTGATGGCACAGTTGCAGATCCCACAGGAACAGTGGTTTGTTGTGAGTCGTGTCCCTCATTGGAGATACTGTGGACCAATCAGAGCTTCCATCAGACTACGCAGGATTAACAATGGGGGCGCTATCTTCCTATATAACAAGATAGCTACCTGGCTACAGCAAGCCCCAGAACCACGTTGGGAATTACAACATTTTTCTAATTTAAACAATCTTTAAATGAGTTATCCATTTCAACTTAGTATATTCATGGGTGTTGTGCTCAGCTTTTCCCCTTAGTTGGAGACCAATCAGAACATTGTAGGTGGGAGTAAGAACTAAGACAAGCTAGTTACCTGCTTGCTACCTGGCTACATACATAAGAAACAGTGAAAATAGTCACAAATATGGTGGCAGGTCACTAACATGACTGCCAGATGAAACTGTCATATTTAACAAAAAGCATTAAATACTTGTAGCAAGCGCAGCCGCAGCTTATTTGTCAACTGAAAATAACACTGAGATGAATATGTAGCTCACCACATCAGGGTTACTATCCAGGAATCAGCTAACCGGAACGTGATGCCTGATTGAATGGCTCAAGTGAAATAAAATGGCAAGTGAGTCTGGCTGTTTGCTAGATACATGATTCATGTTGTGGAGTATGTTGACTGGTCACTGCTGCTGTAGATCTCTGCTGCTTTTCTTCTGCTTTCTTTACACGGCTGTTCATTAATATTTTAATGACCTAATCACGCTGCATTTCCTCAGTCTGAGCTCATGACTCTGAACTAATTGACCAACAAATAACAACTGTTGTTAAAGAATCATTATAATACACAGTGTGTTGGAGGTCTTCTTTAAATAAAAGTTTGTGTGATCTCTGCTTTGTCAAACCTCCAACAATCAACACTGTTAATGACACTGACATCATTACATAAACAAGCTAACGGAAGTAATTTATTAAACCCAGCAAAACCTCCTGATATTCGGAAAAGGACAGGACGCAGTTTACAAGGCAGCGAAGGGAGGGCTGAGCAGCCTGTTAAAATGTGACTCGTCCAGATAAGTAATTGCTGCTGATTTTGCCAAAGACATAACATCATAAAAACAGCATCCATTTAAAAGTGACTTGGCGCACACACGCTACCTCCCTAATGTGAACAATATGAGAAAGTCAAATCTGGGTTTTAATACATACGCCAGGTGCTCTCTTTAAAATCACAGTAAGAATAATAAATAGATGTGCGCAGGGTTTTGACACACAAAGGCAGCGAAATCGCACTCATTGCACAACAGAGGACGGCATATATGGACTGTATCTTCAAAACTTGGTTTTAAAGATACAACGCTGCATTGATTAATTGTAATCTGACAAAGTTGCTCGTAGTGCCATGATGAAGGTTTTGATGAAGGTTTGATTGAGTGTTGCGTCATGCATATAACTATGCCTGGCCCACATAGGCTTACAAGACCAGAAATTAATATAAACACATATTTTCAAGCAATACAAACTCCAAATTTGAATAAAATTACTAGAACTTACATGAAACAGATTTTCTGATTACTGGTAAGCAATATATAATTGTAACCTTCCTGAGAAAAAAATAAAGTTAATTTTACCTCTTTTTCCAAACAACAGTTAGATGAACAGATCAATATCACTGTCTGCCCGTTCGTTAGTTGTGAATCTACAGCCAGCAGCTAATTAGCTTAGTTTAGCACAAAGCCTTGAAACATTTTGTTGCCTTTGAACAGAGGCAGGCTAGCTGGTTCCCCATTTCCAGTCTTCATGCTAAGCTATTTTGGCCAGCTGCTGGCTACATATAGATCCAAGAGTGGTAAATCTTGTCATGTAACTTTCAGCAAAGTGAGCAAGTGTATTTCCCATAAATTCAAATAATGGATTCAACACGCCAAAGGCAGACATCCATTAAAGTTTCTGCACACCAGAGCATTTCAGGGGTTTTGTCGAGCCATAGTTAATAGTGACTTCTTTGGGAATATGTACTATTAAGGCACAATCAGCTCACATGATAACGGCCTTCAGGTGGCTATTTTATTACTTCTTGTGGCCTTGTGCCAAAATGTAGTTTTAAGGTCGTCATTATTTCGGCTTATCCTGTGCTCACGTGGCTCATATTGCCAAATTAATTTGTGTTTAATCAAATTTTCACATAGCAAATCTGGAGCCTATTTAATACTGGAACCCAGCAGCTCATTATTACCCCGGGGGGGCGGCTCGCAAGTTAATCCAGCCATTCTTAACGTATCAAAGTTTGTACAAGACAAAACACAAAATGGGATTCACTTTCCACTCTGCCAGATCACACCCGTCACACATGCTATTTTGCTTGTTGCCAACTTCAATAGCTTGAGGATGAATACCAGTTCTTACTTGTGCAACTCTGACTTGTAGATAGCACTGTAACATAGCAATTAGAACAAATACAAATAGATGCATAAAGTAATTTGGATCATTAAGGACCTCAAACTGTGGGCTGAAAAATGTGATATACTTGGCCTGAGCAGATTATATAATTTGGTTCTATTTGTATCTTCCTCCTGCTGCACTTAACAAGATGGATGGAATTTAGCTTTAGGAGTTTAAATTTGTACTGTGACTCCTAACAAACATCCCCTCGTAATTAATCTAGTTTGCAGCTGGTCACGGAGGCGTACTCATGACACTGCTATGAAGTTTCTGCACCAAACCTCCGTAGGAACACAGATACAGTGGTACATTTCTGCAGCAGTTCGTGAGGAGGAATCTTTCTTTGGTTTTAGAGAGATTAGAAAAGATAAACCGTCTCATTTACTTTGATTTACTCTCTCATCTACTCGGGACACGGCTTTTACAGGCCAAAAATCATTTGCCGTCATCCGCTGCCAATAATCTGTCGGTTGCTTTCCCCGTGTTCTGTCACATTCAGCAGGCCTTTCTGAAGGACCCGATGATGGATGGGAGCAAACAGCACAAATGGACAAAATGCCTCATGCTACAGTCTGTTTCTAGTAAAAGTTTTACGAGCGTGTCCTCTCCCTCATTGATGTTTTGTCAAGTGACTCAACGCGCAAAAAGCAGCCATCAATCTTGTGACACCTATGGAAGGAAGTGTCTTGGCCTCCGAAGCTGACAGGTTGACACATACGCAAAAAAATGGGAAAATCACAGTGGAGATTGATGCTACGCAGATTACATTTTATGAGCGGTCTGGGAAATATCGTTTGCGTTCTTCGTTCTTCGGAAAAAAAACAAAAAAACACACACAATAAACTGAGCCACATCTGTATTTTTTGTTATGACAGCGTTGTGTTACATGAACATCTCGAGGAAAAATGGAAACAAACCAGCAACTCCAGAGATTAAAATGAATCGTTTTTTTTTTTTTTAAACAAACATTTCAGTTAAGAAAGTCACATTATCTACATTTGCGTGGAAGTCTGTCACCACTCATTCAATATAGGGTTGTTGAACAAAGCGGAACATTTGATCCCGGTGCAGCTTCTGTTGGTGCCGATTATAAAGTAGTGGTGCCAACGACTGTTTCCTGGTCGGTTAGTGCCAGACAGGAATGCCTCATCGGAGGAATTCAAGGAACTTTTCCTGCTTTTCTTGAGCTGGCAGTGTTCAAAAGCTTCCCATGTGTGTCTAAGTCTTATTCCAAATGAGTGGGAAGCTTTATATTAACACAGAAGGGTGGATCAGAAGGCCTACATAGCCATGCTCTCACCACACAGCAATTCAGACTTTAAGTGTAACAACACATCAATGTTTCACTGCAGTCTAATGGGGGAAAAGCCTTAAGAGTCCAGTGAGTCTAAGTCCCCAGTTAACAGTGGTTGATGACATGCAGAATATTTGACTTTGTTGCTCCCCTGCTGTCCCTGAGCTTTGTCCCTCCACCTCCTCCCTCAATGAGAGCTTGTTAATTCTTGCAGGCTGGTTCCACATTGCCACACCATCAATCCGGCACAAAAACAGTAAGGCATTGTTCGATCTGCGGGACAGTTCGGACGTCTGTGTGTGGGCTAGTCTGCCTGGTACCCTCTCTTTTTAATAACATTTGCAAATTATCAGCAACTTTTTACAACCAAGGCACATTGCGGTCATTAGTCTTTTGTGTTGTAGCCTCTAAAGAAGGGACGCTATGACGTTGCCTTAATGGCCAAACTGTAGCCATGGCATTTGCCAGGTGCTTTGTCAGGCTCCGTTGCCACATTGTGGTGAACATAAATGTCAAACAATAGTCCTTTTTGAGTCACATCCCCAGAACTGTAAACCTATGAATCACTGTGGCTTTTTCTTGTTCTTCGAGGCGTTGTTTGGGTACAAGGAATTTAAGCCTTGGCAGTTCATTTTTGAACAAAAGCTGACGCTTCAGATTAGGTCTGCGTTACCATTTGTGCTCATCACAGTGTTACCCTCCAGACGCACACCCGAACCCTCGTCATTGCTTGATAATAGGAATCTTGTCTCCACCTGTTTATCTTTGCTCCATCACTTGATTTGCTTTCAGTCTGGTATGCACAGTGCGGCGTTGTGCACGCAGCAAGCCAGGCAATCGGGACACAGCTTCTATCCAGCAGATGCCAAGACTAATTCACACTCAGAGATGTCAGCACTAAATCTTATTTGCTGCTTGTTATTCTAATGACACATGGCCACGCCTTTTTGGCTTCTTTTCAGAGACTTGCAGTATGTATAAGCAGTCCACCGAAATGAAGACATAAGTTGGTCATACATAGATTTATTAGCATGCAGCCTACATATAAATTATCCAAACTAATGCTACAGCCATTTCAAATGTCCATATGTGTTTCACATGTTCTGGCTCAAATGAAGTTGTTACGAAAAATACTCAGTAAGTCTTGTCTGTGTATACAAAGTCTGATAAAACATATTCCTCTACATCACAGAGCTCCATTATTGTCCAAAAACCTGAATGAGCCACACTGTCAGTCTCAAATATACTGTTCTGCTGCCATAGATACCAACAAGAGCACCAATTTGTCTTAATTCCCAGCTGAAAACAGAGAAAACTGTAGGATAGAGAACAGAGTTTCACAGAATACTTTTCTGGTCTGTTTTAAATCCCTTAACACGGGCCGTAGGAGTGTTAAATGGTTCGCCCGTCTATCTGCGTTTAAGTTTGTACTCATTGGAAAGCTCAACTCACCAATGAAGTCTCATTGTAACTCAACAATCAGTAACACAATAGCTGTCTGGTTATGTTGGCAAAGGTGCTAATCTTCCATGTTTTCTCCATTATAAATCCATCAAGCATGTACACATAGGTGGTATGTTGCTCTCAGGATGACTTGGCCAATTAGGACCTTCCATGTCATGTCACATCCATGTCACAGCTGACAACAACAAGAGTTTGCAATGAAAGGAAGCGCCTTGTTCTCTTCTTTTGCTCAGATCGAGCCAGTTGCAACCAATTATACGGATGACTGGCGCTTCGTACAGCCAATGAAATTCAGAAAATGAGGATATGCTGCTTCAGAGGGCAATTTATAGCTAAATAAAGGAATTCAGTGCCAATAGGGCTTTTACACTGGGTTTTTGAAATGATAAGTACGTAGTATATGGCCTCGATATAAACATATAGTATTAGTCAAAATATGAATACTGATGGTCAAAGTATAGATTGCCTAAATATAGATATTTATCTAGATAAAGATAATAATTGGCCTTAGATTGGCGAATGAAACTTCTTCTTCTTCAAACTTCCTCCTCAAACCTGCTCAAGCTTTTGTTACTCAATGTCAGTGGCACTTACACTGATTCTGACTGCAGGGGATAAAAAGACCAAAAACCAAAAGAGACCAAAACATGCATGCACTCTAAATGTTTTAAAACCAGGTTTCCGTTTACTTTAGGTACGCCTTAGATAGGCAAATTTCACAGGAATGGAAAGATTTATATTGATTATGACAGTTAGGATGATTTACTGTACTCGCAGCTGAGTGCAACAGAGTTGTACATACATACACTTATTAGCATGCAGACTACATATAAATTCACCCAACAATGACTGCAGTCATGTAAAATATGGGTATGTGTTTCACATGTTCAGATCAGCCCAAGTTCCATCTTACCAAGAGTATACTGATACCATTATAGACAACTGCACAGAAGATACCCTTCAGACTGAACGGAATAGTGGTAAGCCTAAATATCTACAAAATAAGCTTGTGAACCAATGTTTGCCGCAGAGAATATCCAGAACCGTGATCAAAGTGAGCTGGAACAAGGCCACAGAAGGAGACTGTAGAAGAAATGCTGGCACTCGTGGCCCATGTTGTGGTCTGGAATCTCAATGAGCATAATGCAGGAAGCTTCTTTTTATGTGTGACTCCAATGCTTATACGTTTCTCAAGTATCGATTCAAGTGTGATTCGCATCCAGTCCACTTACAAATTTTCATATTTATGCCTGGGCGCAGTCTGCTCTGCCCGAGTTCAAACACAGACCTACGCAGAAACTATTTCAAGCGCCTGCCAGTATTCGAGAAGTAATGGCTAAAATGACATGGTTTGACGGGTCTTCTTTTCTTTATTGCCAAGAAGAATTTGTCTAACAGTCGTTTTTTTTTGCGTGTGATTGCTGCAGAATGAACTAAAACATGTTTGCTTTATAAATCTCAAAAGGAAATGATGGTACTTGGCCACATTTCTTTGAGGCAGTTTCCCCGAGGGAGGAGATGGGAGAATGCCCAACTTCAAGGCAAGACAACACGGCTTCTCGGCCCGCTTCGACGGGATGCAGATGCATGCTCTCCTAAAACAATACCGAGATGCATCCAGCTTCATCTAGCGCGATGAAGAAAAACGAAGCTTTTTCTCTGAAGCTCTGGTTGGTGAGTATTCTTCAGAGAATGTTGTAGTACATATTTCCACTCAGTGTTTCCATTACGAGCTCTGATGACGAACAGTGGTACAAGGGTGTCGGTGTTGTCATCTGCTTGGCAGCGGCAAAGACCGGGCCTTATCGCCACGCTACTTTGCCTCTGCGTTGTCCAAATATCCATTCCTGACTGGCGACATCCTTGTTGTTTTTCACTCTATCGTGATGTTTCGTGCTAGTCCCTCTTCCTCATCTCCTATGCAGTGTCTGCACTCGTCATCGAACCCACAGGGAGTATCAGGCTTCTAACCTCATTGAGGTGTAACTTCTCCCCGAACCAAGAGAATCGCGCTTCCGTCAGTAGGAAACAAAAGTGTTGGAGACATAAACAAAAGAGCCGTTAGGAGAACTGTTGCTGTAAATTGAGCCCTTAGATCATAGTAGAATTAGTTGACGGCACTGTTTTCTCTGCACTGACCCGGAGCCCAGAAATTGCAACCATCCTCAGAGTTTTTAACTTTATTTGATTTCGAAACAATTCATCTGTCACTTACATGTTACAGTTTCATCATTCATGCCTGCCTGGTTAACTAACTCTCTAACCCCTTTCCAAAAGCCAATGTGAACATAATGCTTTGAAAACTCTTTCCAGAACTTTTCTGTTTGCAGAACTACTGTCTTTTCAAAACAAAAGTGATCCCTTCAGATAGCAGCAGGCTTGTTATACTCAGAATGTTTTCAACAAATGTTTTAAGCAAAACTACGACATTGATTTCATCCTGTTTTCCTGTTGCAACTGCAGCTGCTGTTAAAGGATAAGTCTGACACGACTGTATATTTATTGGTTTTTAACAAATCTAGCAAAAAGTTCTAAACCTGCATTAAACTCATTCTACTAACAAGCACTGCAAAGCCTGATAAAGTTTAAATAAAAGCACACCAGTGAGCCCCACATTGCACTGGGTGACTTTGTTCTTTATGTGGAATTAGAAACCGCAGGGCATATGTTCATAGAAACAATGTCCTGCTGCCGTGCTTGCTAGAGCACCATATATGTATTAATCCATGGCTGAAAATAGTCCCCAACAAATGCAGTATTTATTTTGTTTGTGAAACTTTTGCTAAAAACAGTGCCCAGCCCCAATATATTTCACCTTTTTTTAAACTTGTATTTAAAGATTCAGGTCTTCAGTGGGAGCCAGTGGGCTCAGGACACAGGGAAGCTGCATAATTAAGGTGCATTTTGTTTTTAGTTGTCTAAACATGGATTTGATCTTTCTTTGGGTTTTGTTGACAACAACATAAATCAAGAACAGCGCCAGTCTTATCATTTCAGGTTAGCAGGGCTGCAAGGCCACGGACCATGATGCATCTCTGCTGTCTCACTGTGGTTTGTCACGGCACAATGTGGCCCTGAATCTGTTGGCGAAGGTTATACAAAAACAAAAAACAATGTAGGATACTAACGGTGCTGAGAACATTTACAGAGCCGATCTGCTGCCATAGAGACCAACAGGGGCACCAAATTAGTTTTAATCCCTGTTGGAAAATTGAGAAAACTATAGAATAGAGATTGTTGTTTTAAAGACTTTAGACTTTTTAAAAATGCAATTATATTGGAGTGTATATCAATCACAAAAGCAGGTACAATCAACACCAACAACAATTAAACAACAATTTACTGGCACTTCATAAATAGCCAGATTTACAGCCAAGTCAACAAATTCAGTGAAAGTAGGTATATTACGAACAGTTTGAAATTATAAATATAGTAAGTCTTCTCAATATAAAGATACAGTATATGCCGAAATATCGGTATAGATACCCAAGATACGAAAAAAGATGGCCTAAAAATAGATTCCCTGCGTATAAATACAGATATTAATCTGGATAAATATTGTAAATAGACATTTTTTTGGAGAACTGTACTTATGTACAGTATGTCCAGCAACATAAGTGCAGCAACATAAGTGTAATATTCATTCTATATGGTTAGCAACTGAACTTGGTCTAGGGTCTGGCTTCATGCTGTGGTCACATTGTGTTTTCCAGCTAATAAGGCCCAGATAAAAAAGACAGGACATTTACCCAGGAGACCACTTCTCGTTCCCTGTGTGAAACTGGAAGTGAACAGGGACGGACTTTAACTTACATAATGTACTTCAGGTATGTCACGTACATAGCAGTAACATACTTCCATGTCTAAACCTGAGCGAACTGCAACCGCTTCACAACACTGAGAACAAGACGATAAAGGGACAGTGCACCTGTCACTGGTTCTCTGTGCTTTCAGGAGTCATATACAATCGACCTATTCAGTAGTTAAGGTATGAGAATTGTTGAGTAGTTAAAGTACAGTTGCACACTTGGGCGTCAAAAGGGAAGAGTGGTCAGACCTCCGCTGCAGTGCTTCTGGCTTTGCTTCATCAAGCACTTGGCTGGTTCTGTGAATGGGAAGCCGGTGATCCTTCACCGACTTCCCATTCACAAAAACAACCAAGTATTTGTGAATGGGAAACGGGTGAAGGATTACAATTCTGTTATTGTGTAGTTTGGACTCCCATTGGTTGAGTGTACTCCATTTTCATTGTTTCTAATTGTCAAAATGATTGCCGTGGAAACCCATTTTCTTGACGATTGCTTTGTCTGATAAACATAATGGCAATTCATTGTTTCAGCATGCAACTGTCACTTTGACCCTGAACGCAAACTGAAAGAAAAACCGCAGTACCTATAGACTGGATTTAATCTGAAATATTACTATTACTACTGAAGTCAGTAATGATTTTTGAAAGTACCAACTGTGTTGCACTGAACCAGTGTCCATGAATCTGTCAAGGTGTCTGACAGTCAGTATATTAAAAACCAAATTATAACGGGGAAAAAACAGAGAGAAAAAAGGAAACCTTTGTCTTATATTTTGGATGGTTATGTTCCCGCTATCTGAATACAATGTGTATCATGTTCTCTCCTTTTGTGGCGTCATTGTGACATTCAGCTCCACACAATGAAAGACTGCTTTGCACAGACACATTTGCTCTCAGACGCAGAAACCAGACCCTGGAATGTCTGACCTGGTGAAAGGAACAATAGACAGAAAATGAGCCAAAGTATTGTATTTGACTGATAGTTCTGCTATTAATAAACCATTTTTTTCCCAAACCTGCAGCACTTGTCTATTTCAATAGACAATAAATGTGTCAATAAACATGATTTCCTATTCTAGGTCTGTTCATGTGTAACTGTAGTTGGCGTCTCAGTGAAGCCTGCAATGTGAGGGAAAGCAGTGAGACCCATATGGAAAAAGGCAGTGAGGTCTGTGGCATCATGTTTTAGCTTTTCATGGTGAAATGGTACAAGAGCATTATCAGATTGAGATTGCCATCCATCCCAAGCCGTTCCCTTTCACACTGGCCCCTACACCCCCCGCCCACTATCAGCTTTACTGCCATCAACCATCCATTCCTTTCCCTTAACTGAGATGCAGAAAGGGCCAATGTTTTCAGCGATGTGTTGGCTTATCGTCACGCCTTTATCAGTCTATCCTAACAACATGGCGAAAAGATGGCATCCAGAGCGTGTTTTAGCCTGTTCTTTACATTTTACTAGAAATGAGAGGGAAGTGCACGTTAACTGTCCTGTCCATAGAAAATGTGATTCAAAGAATGAATCCTCGTGGTTATTTAATTTAATTTGTCCAATGACGTCATTATCTGGTGAATTCCCACTGTCAAACAGAGACAACGTAAAAAGTTGGTGAAACGAGGTGTCCTCTGGACTGAATATCTGCTTCTAGCTGCTGATGGCGTCCTGCTACCCTGCTAGCTGGCGTGACTCGCGGTATCAGGCTCTGTCTTTGTTCCCACAAGTATGAAGGTTGAAAGCGTGTTTAATATTAACCAGGCGATCTACAAGCTCTGATTGGACACTTATGTTCTCCTGGTGCTGCTATGCTGGCACACAACAAAGCACTTCATCTCCCAAAGCTAAGTGTGTCCACGCTTTGTTTCTCTTGCTGAAGTCGCATTAGCTTATCACAGTTCGATCATATTGAACGGGAAAGCTGTTGAGCTTGGCGATTAGCTTTTTCTCCGCTTTGAAGCACTTCTATGAGGTTGAGTTGGGGGAATGCTTTCAGTTCTCGAGGAATTAAGATCAGACGCAATAGCTGTCTGCGGGTTGTCGCTCCCTTTAGTCAGAGGACATCTGCATTAAGTTGGACCTTTCTCAACATCTGCAGTTCGCACCGCAGGGCAGCTTTAACTTTTGTGGCTGGATTTAGTTCACGACATTAATAATTCCGTCCCAGAAATAAATGTTTACTGTACATTTACCTTCATGGTGACCTTGTTAAAACTCTCATTAAAAATGTCACTGTATGGTTTTCCCTGAGATGATGCACTTTAGTTTGTGGTTTAACCTCTCAGATGGATGCTGTTAACCAGATGAAGATACTTCAGATAATGTTGGGTATACTGACAGTCAATGGTGGCACCAGCCAAATAAGAGAACAATAGTGGGATTTTGAAAAAGGAAAGGACCACATAAGAATAATAGCAGTTAAGTAATGGATAACACACCCCTCTAGTTAATAACCTCTGGTGAGGTTTGTTAAAAGGATTTAACCTCCAGATGCAGCATTGCAACTGCTCAGTGTTAAGTGTTTGCACGCTGCAGTTTTACTGCGCGACTCCCAGGTGTGAATGCATATATAGTTGTATCAATGATGAATAAAGCAGGATGTTGTTGGAAAGCACCATGCATGCTCAGCAAGCCATCACAACCAGAGTCTTTTTTAACAAATTCAATCAGGAGAATTTGGATCAGCCTTGTAAAACTTTTACTGCACGCATCACATCATCCAAAAGCGACCCAGTAAGAATGTGGACTAGATCCAGACAACCATGAAGGTTTTGGTTACTGTGAAAAGAGAAAGAGAAATAAAATACACACCCCTCCCCCCGTGCGCATTTTAGAGCTATTGTTGATCAAAACTCGATCCCAGCCTGAGGGAAAACCAATCAGATTATTCATGAGGCAATCTCTGCGAGTATCATTAACACGTCATCGCGATATGTCTCCCCTCTTGCTGCTATCATTATGGCTAATGAGATTAGCATCACTGTGTCATTACCTCAGAGTACCTGTACATCATTACACTCGATGAAATACTTTATGAAACTCCCGACACATGGAACATCTTACCATACAGACGCCCATAGCAAAGACAGTGGAATATGCTTATACTTAGCAGGCGTGCAGAACTGATATTACCTCATGCTGGCTTTCTCACACGCAAAGAAAAACACGCAATAGTCTCTCACACAGACACACATACCTCCAGAAACACACTGATTTGAACTGTTTTCTTTCATTGTTACTTGTATATATATTTGTTTCCTGTGGAGAGCATACTGTCCACGAGAAACTGACGATGAAATAAACTTTATTTAAACCATTAACATATCTTGAGTTGTTTTATATGTTCGTGCCACATTGCAATATGCAATGCTGTTTCACTGGACTACTGAAAAAAGACTTAATGAAACTGATGGAAACACGCAACTATGGGATGTTTATGAAGTTTGACAGGAAACTCCATGCTTAAAATCATTTGTGACATTTGATTAGGCTCCATGTGGCTTGATTTGCCATGGTCCTGAATGCGTGGAAAGGGAAAGTAAAACTGGTTG
The DNA here is from genome assembly GCF_017976325.1 of Chelmon rostratus. Taxonomy (NCBI): domain Eukaryota; kingdom Metazoa; phylum Chordata; class Actinopteri; order Chaetodontiformes; family Chaetodontidae; genus Chelmon; species Chelmon rostratus. Next base: position 22,580,747 of record NC_055670.1, on the reverse strand, counting down.
AAGGTTTTCTTGTTATTTCTGCTATAATTGCTGAGGAAAAATACATATATTCCTATTTTTCATGCTCTCTGCATGAAGCAGCCAACTCGTCAACCATTGTGGGGTCATTTTAAAAAGGAGAAATCCTCTAAAAAGAAATCCAGCACCCACTAAAATGTGACTGTTTGAGGATTACTAAAAACACAACAAAGTAACTTTGTAGAAAAAGGCGGTTTTATCCTGACTGACAAAGGCGGAGAGAAGTCAGCGTGTCAGCACTTTTTGTTAGAGTGGCTCATCACATCTTGTTGTGGCTTGCCAACATCGCAGCGCCTGAGGTGCTGTGAGCCTGTCACGAGAGGCGCAGATAGTGGCTCACATGTGTAACTGGATCTGCATGGCACAGAGTCTGCAAGCGCTGCTGCTGCTGGGTAAAAACATGCGTCTGCAACGGCATGTTTGTGAAGAACCAGGAAAGTTTGAACAGGTTCAGCAGGTCAGCTCAAAGCCTAAAATACCATGAAACCGACCCCTACCTGTTAATTATGATAAATGTGTAATTCATTTTAGCCTGAACATGTGTTTGCTTGTGCGAATTATGTATACAGGATGACAGCAAGTGTGTTTGGCTTTTTTTCTAACCGGGCACAAGAAAAGGTGAACGCTTTCTATGTACTTGTGTTTCGACTTTTACCAGTAAACCAAAGTTTTGTGTTCTGTGAGGGGTAATTATATGTCAATATCTGGTAAAATATTAGTTTGTCGACTTGAGCTCTGTATCAACCTAAGTATAGCACATAGAAACATATGTTCCATGTATAAAAAAAAAAACAGTAAAGCTTCATTTGTTCACTTTCAGGACCGGTTTAAAGATTGCATTGAATGTCTTTTCTTACGTAAACCTCATTCCACTGACTGAGGTACCCACAGACCCCACTTTTTGTCACGCCTAGCAGATGCTTTAGTCTATCATTCCAATTTTTCATATGACTCAATATCATTGCTTTCTGTTTCTGTCTTAATGAGTGCATTTTTAAAAAATACCAATTTATTAGAGTCCTGTGGGATCCCAGTCAAAAGCATCCAATGAGCTTTTGCAGTTTTAGTAAATGGAACCGTTTATGGAGCTCATGTTTGCCATGGGTCCTAAATTGAAGTATCACACTCTGTCAGGTTGGTCGCTCTGTCAGTCAGTCATTCTGAAGGAGACAGATGCAGCAGGCACAGATTGCCTCACATGCTCTAAATACTGCTTTTCCTAAGGTAATATGAGGTTCAGTCAGAAATATATATGTTTATGCTGCTGGTCTCTTCCTGACTCAGATCAATTGTGGTAACACTCTTAAAGGTTTCTCTCACTATCCAACCCGGTCCAAACTTGACCCCCTGTGTCACTCAGCCCTCAGGTATGTCACTAATTCTAGCTTCAAGGTCCATCACTGTACCTTTTATGGCATGTTGGGATGATCATCCCTCACTTTGCGTCGGCTACACTGGTACATCTATAAAATTATCTCAGGCAAACTTCTGACTCACTTAAGCCAAAAGTTTTTATTTTTGCAAAGCAGTCATAATCCCAGACAAACAAACTGTTTCAGTTTAAAGTTGTAAAAGTAAACTTGGGCTGGCAAAGCAAGTCTTTGGTCCTGGAAATATCTGCAGGCCAAACTTGAAATTGGGACCTTTAAACGATTTTGGTAGCTAGCGCTCGGATTTTAAATACAGTATGTTGGTTGGATGAGAGATAAATGTGCAGCAAATAAAAAGAAACCTTACTTTTCTCCACCATGCTGGCAGAAAAATGCAGCACATTTGACTTTGCAGGACATAGCTGCTGTATATCTTCCGGCCCTCCATTTCCCAAAACGGTGGTTTAATGGTGCGTTCCGGCAGTCCTCACCGACTCATAAAGTTAGGAAAACATCACATGACAACGTTTAGCAGGGGTTTGCGTCTAGGTGGTCATCGGTCACTGGTAAATACATCACATTAACTGGACCAATTAAAATGCCACTGCAAGAGATAAATAACGTGAGACACACCTGTAACAGCAGCCTGGATATGCTGTTAAACGAATAGACGTTACAGACATTAACCTGAAACACTGACAGTTGTCTGTCAAACTCTGGCATCACACAACTTGTCTTCGGTTACCACTGGTATTTAACACTTTTACCAGCTGTTGAGCACACTCCCAGTAAGCTGGAATGACACTTCTTTGGTTGACAACCTCCCGAACGCACCATCAGATGGTGACTTGTTCTTGGCTCAGGATGACACACTTCCTAAATCCTCTAATTAAAACGTGCCCTGTGGAGTTTTCTTTTAAATGAACAAAAGCTAACTTTGCATTCAATGTTGCTCACCAAAACGCATTATGTGTATCCTTGGGGTCTAAAAAACGTGGTGAATGCTTTTTGTTTCTCCTAAAACATTTGCAAAGCCAATTTTTTAAGTATTTTAAATCCACGATTACTTGTTAGCCTAATCTCTGCTGGCACATGGCAGCATATCTTGGCATGTTACCGTCACCTGTTGATCACTGGCATAGTGTGAAACCATTGGCAGAAACGGGTATCTTGTCATCCGTGCTCAGGCATGCGTTTCGTTGTGCACGTGCACGGGATTAACAAAACTCACCCAGAGAAAAACAACTCCGTAGAACTAATAGAGGTCAAAAACTCCGCAGGGAACCTTTAAGTTCAGACATGCTGCTTTATCCCACAAACATTTGCATCCCTTAAAAGTAGGCTGCCATTTAATGGGATGTGGCTGCAGAATTACAAAAAAAAAGTAAATGTAGTTCAAAGTCAAACTCAATGAAAAAGAAATAATGTTAAAATAATGGTTAAAGTTTCTCTACATGTATTGATTAAACCCCTAAAAACTCATCTCTGTTCATCAAAATTACATATTTGGAAGTTTTTTTTATGGCTTAAAATGGCTTAGATGTAACTTTACACTTCATTTAGTACGTGTGGATCTATAAATATGTAAATAGTCCCTGCCTGTATCTCGACCCACCCTTCTGCCGCTCACCTGCAGCTCCAGCGTACCTGCTAACCTTTGATTCTGACTCAAACATGCAAACCTCTGCTTGTTGCTGTTGTGCTTGCTACTCCATGTGCCACAGTCTCAAGTTGTAATATAGAAGTCTTTTATCAATATACGTTTGAGCAAGAAACTGATCTCAAAGAAGAAGACTGAGTTGTACAGCGTCGCCTACAAGTCGATGTATCAGAATGAACGTATTTTATGTAATCAGAAAAGATGACGTGAGGCTATTTCTTTACTAAGTTGCATGGTTTGTTCTTCAGGTATGTGACCAATGAAAGCCTGCTGTCTGAATCCGTGTTTCTGAGCGTTTCATTGGCCCACTGCATTTCCAAAGCAGAAATGCTCAACAATGGCATAGACTGCTTATTTTGTTCCTGATATGTCTTTCACATGGAATGTGTAAAAAAAAAAAATATATGTTTACAAAGTTAAAAATGTAGCTTTCATTGGAGTGGGTCTAGTACAGCAGTGTTATTTTGCTTACGTTATATGTATTTGCCAAAGGACAGTTGGGTTTTGTAAGCAAAACTGTCCCCTTATAGCAGAAAAAAAAACACTTTTCCCTACACAAGTGAGGACAGTATTTTAGTGGAGAAGAATGAGCAAAGACAAAAAGATCATTTTGTGAACACAGAGGTGTATTTACTTTTCTTACCTGGACTACACAACATTTTCAATTGCAAGACTGGGCTTCATTCTGTCACTGACTGAGATTTATGCCGCTCACATTTCATTTAAAAAGCAGTGGAGCAGTGGAGAAAAAAGCATTTGGTTTTTCATTACAACAAGATAATTTTCATGTCATAACAAAATCTTTCTCTCATTATCACAAGATATTCGCATCTGAGCAAGACATGTTTCTCTTGTCGTTATTACATACCAACTTATCTCATTAGAAAAACAAATGTTTCTCCTCATAATGAGATAAGTATGTATGTCCTTAGAACAAAGACACTCATGTGCTGCCATGACAAAATAAATTGAAGACACTGACAATGACTTGTTTACATGATTTGATTTAGTTTTCCCTGCTTGGGGTCAGGCATGGCGGCATGCTGCTATTACTGAACACAGTTGATGTTATTGTTTCTTACAGATCATTTGTGCATGCTCACCATGATTGCTATTGTCAACACATCCCATGAAAAGACTAAAACCAACAATGCGTTAATGTACACTCAGTATTTTCTGATTTCCCTAATCCGCCTGCAGCACTGAGCCTCAAGCCCTTATGTTTCTACTGAATATGTAACACAGGTCACAAATATATAGTTTATATTGTAAAAAAGTTTTAAAAATGTCCTAAAGCAGCATTTTTTTTTTTTTGTCATTTTGACATTTAGTGCCTCAGTGAGTCTTTAAACCAGTGGAATGGTGTACGTGAGAAGAAGTCAAAATAAACTACAGTGTGTGTGTGTGTGTCCATGGTAACGAAGAAAAAATTCACAGAGTATAACTGTGTGTATTTTAATAGTTTGTTGACAGCAGTGGAGCTCTGGCACAGAGGAACATGATATATCAGGCTTTCATTCACAGGCAACACTTGTTGAGAGGATTATTTGGTCTTCTCATGGGATTGACTGACAAGAAGTCAGAAGTATGACTAGTTTCGTATTCACTGTATCGTCGCTCATCTCCACAATCTTAATGTGAAGTGAAAATATAATGTGCTATATAAATACGACAGGCCAGGCCTTCCCTTATCTCTTATCGTTTGAACGGCCCACAGGCGGCCTGTCGGAGAGTTTACTGTTGTTTATTGTTCTTCCTGTTTATTGACACAAATCCTACATTCGCGTTTATACTCATATTCTACACCGTTAGAAAGCTGAGTCGCTAGATGCAAACTTTTTCAACTATTTCCCGCCTTTAACACCAAACAGCAGACAAACAACCATTTTTTTAAATTGAGGTAAGATGGAGGCAACTCACCGATTAAGTCTCTCAGTGATCCACAGATCAATAATACTCCAACAAAAACGGCCTGGTAACATCAAGAATGATCCACACAGTCCACTGCAGTAAAAACATTTAGTCCAAAACATGTTTCCACAGAAAGCTGGGGGTTTTTTATTTTTTTTTATTTTTTTTCTGGCAATGTGCTCTACTTCCGTTTGTCTTCAGGGTTATAACTTCCTGTAGAGTCTCAGGTTTTACATGACACCCAATTCAACCAATCACGAATTGCAATATGAAAGCCTAGCAAGCAGAGAAGCCAATAACAGTCGGATTTGAACAGAAGGGCCTCCTTCCATGTGAGCCAATCAAACCCGAGTTTGCCAATGACTGACGCTTCAAATAGCCAATGGAACTCTGAAATGTCAACATGCTACTTCACTGACTTATTTAAAAATCTGGTCACCTCAAATCAAGGATTTTAGTGCAAATTAGGATATTACACACAGTTTGAAGTCAAATATACTATAATATACTAAAATATACAGCCAAAATATAAGTACAGATATTTAAATGTGAATGTGGGTGGCCAAAATTTAGATTCTATTAATATAAATGTGTGTGTTTGGTGTGTGTGCGTAAGTAGATAAATATAATAAATTGTTTTTTTTTTTTTGTTTTTTTTTTGGAGAACACCAAGATATACCATTAGAGAAAATATTCAGTTTCTGTGCCTTTGTTATCAGTTTTTATTGAACTTGGACGAGGGTGAGGCTTCATGCTGTGGTCCCACTGTGTTTCCCCGCTAATAAGTCCCAGATCGAGTCATCTGCAAGAATCTATTTGCAGAAAAATATTCAAGCAGAAATAAAAACCTTCTACTTCAGTGTGTTCAGACTTCTATTACTCAATGCCAGTTGCACTTAGTGTGATTCTGACTGCCGGGGATAAAAGTTCAGAGTGTTCTTTCAAAAGAGACCAAAACCATGCATGTGCTCCAAATGGTTCAAGAACAGCTTTCATTTTACTTTGGGTCTGCCTTGGATGGGCACTTTAGG